>NC_056765.1:17608393-18339643 GCF_018687715.1 Carya illinoinensis
CATCCTCCATCATTGCCATTCATCATCATATGGAGGACATTTTGGAGCCACCCGTACAGCAGCTAAGGTACTTCAAAGTGGATTCTTTTGGCCTTTTATTTTTCGTGATAGTTACACTTTGGTGAAAACTTGTGACCGGTGCCAACGTATGGGGAATATTTCAAGGCATCATGAGTCACCACTGAAAGGTATTTTAGAAGTTGAGTTGTTTGATATTTGGGGAATAGATTTTATGGGGCCTTTTCCTCCTTCTTTTGGTTTTGCTTATATCTTATTAGCAGTTGACTATGTGTCAAAATGGGTGAAAGCAATTGCTACAACAACAAATGATGCAAAGGTAATGCTCAAATTTCTATACAAGAATATATTCACAAGATTTGGCACTCCACGAGCTATTATTAGTGATGAAGGGACTCACTTTTGCAACAAGTTGTTTGATAATCTTCTTTCTAAATATGGTGTAAAGCACAAGATAGCACTTGCTTACCATCCTCAAACTAATGGCCAAGCTGAAATTTCAAATAGAGAAATCAAGAACATCCTTGAAAAGATGGTCAAAACCAATAGAAAGGATTGGGCGAAGAAGCTTGATGATGCTTTGTGGGCATACCGTACAGCCTTTAAAACACCTATCGGGATGTCTCCATACCGATTAGTGTTTGGAAAGGCATGTCATCTTCCTGTGGAGTTGGAGCATAGAGCTTATTGGGCTGTAAAAAAGTTTAACTTTGATTTGAAGGCAGCAGGTGAAAAGCGACTTCTTCAATTGAATAAGATGGAAGAGTTCCGAAATGATGCATATGAAAATGCAAAGATCTATAAAGAAAGGACGAAGAAGTGGCATGACAAACAGATTCTTAGGCGAGAGTTTGCACCAGGACAACAAGTTTTACTCTTCAATTCATGACTCAAACTCTTCCCAGGAAAGTTAAAATCAAGATGGACAGGTCCTTATACAATTCATGAAGTTTTCTCTTTTGGAGTAGTAGATTTGAAGGACAAGACAGGGAATATTTTCAGAGTTAATGGTCAGAGATTGAAGCACTACTATGGAGAACAAGTGGAAAGGAACTATGCATTTATTCCTCTTGGAGATCCTAATTGATGAAAATTAAAAAGTCTGGCTGCAGACTTTAAAACAAGCGCTTACGGGAGGCAACCCATAAATCTTTCTTTCATTCTTTCATTTATTTTGTTATCTTTATTTATTTAGTTTTAATAAATTGGTTTTTGATGCAGGTTTATTTAGCATGAATAAAGAGCTGAAAAATTTTAAACTTCGGAAGATTCATCATGCAACCAGGGAAGTTCCTTTTATTTCTTCAATCCTTTTTACTTTTGCATTACAATGAGGACATTGTTTAGTTTAAGTTTGGGCGTGTAAACTCCTATAGTCATTTGATCCTCTTGTTTTCTAAGTCTTGGGTTGTTGATGGGTTGTCTGATTCTCTTACCAAGCATGCATTGGAGTAAGATTTAATTCTCTATGACTCTAAAATTTGTGATTGAAGATGGTTTTGAGAAAAATTTTAAAAAATTTCTTTTATGTCAAGTGGAGTTTTGTGGGTACTTTGGTTTAAATCTTTGACCTTGAACATAATTGAGCACATAGTCGTTTTTCTCTTATTCCATTTTGCTTATGAAGAGAAGAAGTTGAATTAATTGAAAGAAGGAAGTTCGATTTTGCTTTGCTCTAGAATCTGTTGATGGGTCCTTGAGGCGAAATCCTAGTTGAGACCAAATATTAGAGAAATGATCTAGGCATTTCTTTGGCATAACCAAAAAACTTTCCCAGCCGTCCTAAATATCATGCCATCATTACATGGTGTGTTTCTATAGTCAACCCCATTGAGCCTTCATAAGCCTTTATTTATTCTTTGAATTACATAAATCATGCCTGCTCTAAGCCTGAAAAACAATGAATCTACCTTTGATAGTTTGAGAAAATACTTTGGTGGAGAGTTACATTTAAAAGAGAATTTGTTTCATGATGAATATTATGTTTGCTCTATTTGATCAAAGAAGAAGAAGAAGAAAGATAGTAAAAAAAAAAAAGTGAAAAAAAAAACAAAAGTGAAAAAGAAAAAAAAGTGAAAAAAACGAGAAAAAAAAACAAAAGAAAAAGAAGTCACTAAGCGTAGTATGTATCACCTCAGATTTTGTTAAAGGAATTGTTGGTTTTGCTTCAGTAATTACAACAACAATAATACCACAAGTATGAGCATATTGCCAAGAAAAAGCTATGATTTGAATCATGTGGGTATCTCTTTTAGTGTTCTTTTCACTAAGTATTTTTCCAGTTTGCTTTGATTTTCCATATCCAGTTCATTCTTAACCCCCACCCTGTGGCCTATCATTACAACCTTATTAAAGACCTTTTGATCTCTGATTTTGGTGTTGACTACATTAGTGGAGAGGATTTCTGAAAATTGGACTTATGGGGTTAAGTTTTAAGAGAATTCTTCTGATTTTGGTTGTTCTACTTTTATTTGAGTTTGCAGGTGGTTTGAGGTTAAATTGACTATATCACACACGCACTCAAGGTCTTAGCTTTAGGTTGAAGTAAACGCCTAACTCTTGCTTGACAAATTGCAAAATTTTTGATTGATTTTCTTGCTATCTTTGATGTTAAAAGAGTAAGATACTAGTGATGAAATCTAAATTCATAAAAGCTTGGTGAGTGATGATACTTCTCTTTGGGGTCGAGTTGATATTGCCTAAACTATCATTTGCTTTTCTTTTTGTTTGAGGACAAACAAAGTTGTAAGTTTGGGGGTATTTGATGACTTGCAAAATTTCGTATTGCAGATTTTACAAGATCGCTCGAGCGGAGGCTTTTGGCCGCTCTAGCGAATTCAGGCAGATTCAAACGCTTGACTGCCGCTCGACAGTGAGCTCGAGCGCGTTGCGGGAAAACAAAGATCGCTCGAGCGGGGACATTGGCCACTCGAGCGAAATCAGGCAGAGTCGAACGCTCGATGTGCGCTCGACACCCCGCTCGAGCGAACATCGTATTTTGACAGATTTAGGGTTTTCCACCGTCACACCATATAAAAGTGATTTTTCACTCTATGGCCGTATCTTTTTGACTGGAGAACACTTTTTGGGACAGAAAAACACAGCTAGAAGGATTTAATTCATCTGTTTTGGAGAGGAAATTCCATATATTGCACGTACGTTGGAATCATACACGAGCACAGACGGGAGAAAAGCATTGAATCATTTCCTTGAGTTTTTGAAGACGAGTTGCGGCTGCGAGGAGTATTTTTCAGTGTTTATTTTCTTCCAATATTCTCAGAACAATTATGGTGAATTCGTTTATGTTGAATTCCATTTCTAGCATGAGCTAAATTGTATTTATTCTAGGAAAACGATGTAACCTAGCTTCAAACTATGCTTGATTGTCTATGCTAATTTAAGGCAATTCTCTCTTTGTTTATCTAATTTATTCTGAGTTTATTGCTTCTAATTAACTGGCCATTGATTAGATGATATTTAATCTTGTGATTTGCTATCGAAAGAGGGAATCATAGGGTAGATCTTGAATATTTCAGCATAGGTGAATATAGAGATTGAAAGACTTGTATGAACCTATGTAGTATTTAAATCATTGGTCTTATTGCTTTCATGCTTTATTAATTTGCATATTCTTGTGTGAATTGATGAACAAGAATAATTTCCAATTGACTATCGAAAGAGGTTGTTGGATGAATTAGAGATTTGCTAATGAACAAAAAGAATTAAATTAAATTAGCTGGATGAGAAAAGCATAGTGAAGAATTAGGTGAAATCGATTTCCTAGAAGTTTTTTTTCCCATTAATTTGATCTTCGAACGTCAGTTTTATTTCCTTTGCGTATTTCTCTTTGAGTTGATCTTAGTTTAATTTGCAACTACAAAAATCTTAGTGATTCCTCTTGATAAAATCGAGATTAGTATAATTTTGGTATTTGGCAAAAGTAAGGTTCCAATCCCTGAGGACGATACTCTTCTTATCACTTTATTATAAAACCACGATACTGTGCACTTGCAGTTTTGCACCGATCAAGTTTTTGGCGCCATTGCCGGGGACTGGTTTACGGGTCATGTGCATTTGCATTCTTGCATGCATATTGTTTGAGTTTAATATATTTTTATCTACTGGCGTTTGGATCTTACTTACCTGCGGCACCATTTTGGTATCGTAGATTTTGATGCAGAGATCGAGGAGGAGGAGGAGGCTGAGCCCGAGGAGGCGGCTCCACCGGAGTATTGATTTGGAGTTTATGCCTTGTTGTTGGGTTTGAAACTATATATTTGTGGCTTGTAATATTTTATTATGTATGTTTTGAACGGATTTGTATTAAACAAAGAAAAATTCTGGCACTTAGTTATATGACTTTGTTTATCCGCTGCGTGTTTTCTTTTGTACACTTGTTGCATGTACACACACTTGGCACTTGGTGATAGGGTGGTGACCCGTGTTGTTATCATCCGGACTTCTCGATTTCCTCATGTCCGTACGTGGGATTTGGGGGCGTCACATTATGAATTTTTTCTAAAAAATTTGAACCTATTGTGGCTACTTTTATCATTGCAATAGGATAAACTAAATTAACCTTTTGCAGTGACTTTTTAAATTCAAAGTCGTTGCATCGAAGTGCCACAACGTTCGAACGTTTACAGTAAATGTCTGAATGTTTTGTAAAAATTTCAACTCCTGCTAAGTGTCTTGCCAAGTCTATTTACATAGCATAACGTTCAAACGTAACATTGTTGACATGCGAACTTTGATGAAATTAGGTCTTCATATATGCCATAGAACTAATGCGGGAAGGTCCCTCCAATTTTTTTAATGGTCGAACGTAACTATTTCTTGTTTGAACGTAACACTGTTGACATGCAAATGTAGATGAATATAGCTCTTTGTATATGCCATAGAATTATTGTGGTAAAGGTCCTGCCAATTTTTTTAAAAACGTTTGAATTTAACAATTTGACATTTTTTTTTTTTTTGAAAATGAAACACTGTTTCCTTCATTCAATAACCGGACAATTACAGCTTCTGACTTGAAAATACAAGTCAAATTCTAACAGTCTCACGCTCTCGAACCCACAAATTTCTTTGCGGTTGATAAGGTCTTGTCCAATGCCTCCAGACTAAAAAGTCTGAGAGACAGGCCTCCAGACTAAAAGTCTGAGAGACAAACTATCTTAGACCTCCGTCTAAGATAGACCACACAACTCCCCCTCTAAAGAGTGGAGTACAAACTCTACGGACCTAAGTCCTAGAGAGAAGACTCTACGGACCCTAAGTCCTAGAGACAAGACTTCCCAAAGCACCACTAATTAAGCTAAATAAATTAAAATACATAAAACCATCCAAAACCACAAAACAGAAAACTAAAAACAACTGGACTGGAGAGAACGCATGGGCCCAGCCCAAACAAAAGGTCTAGCCTACATGCAGGTGGGGAACACGTGGGCTGAACTGGCTGAAGGAAAACAAGGCTGCTAGGGTTTCGTCTCTTCTCCCCCCCGCCGCTCCCCTTCTTTCTTTCTTTTCTACTGTTGAGCAGCAGCTGCTGTGCCAACACTCGACTAGTCTCCGAAAGCAAAGAAAAGGAGGTCAATTGCCGTCGTAACCCAGGGTCGTAGTGCCGTTAACGCTCTGTTACAAAAACAAAGCAGCACGCCCTTCTGATGGGCATCCCCACGATAGCCTTGCCTCGCCTCGCCTCAAACCATCATCGTCAGCCTAGTGCCATCAAAAACAGGGTAGCTAGCCTCGCCCCTATCTAGATCATTCATCCTCGGTGAAACCACCATGCATAAGGAGCAGGTGTTCCTCGCCTTGAGACAGCGCCGTAGCTAGAGAGAAAAGGCTAAGCCACCAAACCACCAAGCCACAAGCTCCAAAACGCTGCCACCACCGATCGCTCGAGGATCTCCAGCTCCATCAACGCTGCCACCCAGCCACCATTTCAACGGCACAGCAACAGAGTTACTTCTTTAAAAGGAAGCCTTTGTGGAAATGGACGTGAGCCACAGTGCAACAGCTAGGCAAACAGGTCCCTTGTGCTTCCATAACTGCAACCACTGAAGCCCTTATTCTCAAGCACCTAAACAAAATAAAAACAAAATAAAACTGGAGAAAACCGGTAACGAACAGGGAAAAACAGGGAAGGTGGGAGGGAGGGAGGAGCCGAGGCTCCCACCTCCCTCGAAACGGCTTTTCTGTTTTGGGTTCTAGAGAGAAGTGAGAGCCTCTCTCTCTTTCAACGTATGAAGACTCTTAACAGCGCAAATTATTGGAAGCCCGTACGGTAATTTCTGGGTAATTGCAACGCTGTATTGGATCCTATTTTCTGGAGAAGAGGATCCACCAGAAATTACTTACAGCGCTATACGGTAATTTTAGAAAACACTCGGCGTTGCAAACGGCGGAGAAAAGTAACGTTATAGTGAAAATTCACTGTGGCTGTGGGTTGTGAAATACCCACTTTTGAACGGGGACAAACCAGGGCTTGGGATTGATAGGGAATGGTCTAGGGATGATTGTGAAGATATTGGAAGTGGTGGTTGGCCATGGGTGGCGGCGAAAACGCCGGAGAGAGGCCGGATTTCCCAAAAAGGAAAGCTAGCTCGTGGAAGCTGTTCCGGTGGTCATTGGAGGCCGAAAATTGGTGGGTTAGGATGGCAAGGGACCGGTGATGAAGTGGTGAAGAAATGGTGGCCGGAGGTGGAGCGACGGCAGCGGATCGAGGCAAAAACCGTGTAGGCTTTAAGGGGGTTTTTCGGCCAAACGGCCGGCCGGATGGGGCTGGGAATTGGTGGTGAGGTGCGCCGGAGGGAGAGGAGTCGACCGGTGGGGGCGGTGAGCTGCACGGCGGCCGGACGGTGGCGGGTCGAGGGTAGGAAGGAGCTCCGGCGTGAGAGAGAAGGAGAGAGAGAGAGGGACGGGGTCGACGCGGGAGGAAGGAGAAGAAAAAAAGAAAAGAAAGAAAAAAAAAGAGAAAAAAGAAAGAAAAAGAAAGAAGAAAAAGAAAAAAGAAAAAAAGAAGAAAAAGAGAAAAAGGAAAAAGAAAAAGGAAAAAGGGAAAAGAGGTGTAGGAAAAGAAGATGAGGTCTAATCCTCATTCCGGGAAAACAAAACTAAACCGCCGCAACGAGATTAAAAACCGTAAACAACTAAAAGAAATAAAACACAACATCAATTAAATTAAAAATCAATTTTAAAATGCAATAAATTAAAATAAATAAACTAATATATTAATTAAAATAAAAACAACCATTTCAGCAAAAATACAAGCGAAAGCGGGTCATCACATCCTCCCCCCTTAAAAACAAATTTCGTCCTCGAAATTTGCAAGATCAACCACCAACTTAAAGAAGCCTCATAAAAACACACAAACCATCTGTGACCAAGATTAAGATACATACCTTCATCCTTCAAACAAGTACGGGTACTGCTCCCTCATGTCCGCTGCTTGCTCCCAAGAGAAGTCTTGTGCTAACGGATCTCCCCAAGCCACCTTAACCAAAGGTATCGTCTTGGACCTCAACTGTTGCTCCTTCCAATCCATGATGTGCGACGGAACAACTTCATAAGTGAGATCCGGTTGCAACTGAATACTCGCTGGGTCGACGAAGCGTGGCTCTTGCTGTCCAAAGCTCTTCTTCAGAGATGATACATGGAAGACATCATGAATATCCCCAAAATATCCGGGCAAGGCAACTCTATAGGCGACGGACCCTACCTTCTCCAGAATCTGAAAAGGGCCGACATACCTCGGATCTAGCTTCCTCTTCTTACCAAAACGCTTAACACCTCTCATGGGAGAGACTTTAAGGTAAACCCAATCACGAACTTCAAAAGATAACTCTCTCCTCCTGGTATCAGCGTAACTTTTCTGGCGACTCTGAGCTGCCGCCATTTTATCTCTGATGATCCGGACTTGGCTTTGCATCTCTTGAATTATTTCGGGTCCAATTATCCTACTCTCCCCGACTTCATCCCAACACAAGGGCGACTTGCACTTTCTCCCATAAAGAGCTTCATAAGGAGCCATCTGAATGGTCGCATGGAAGCTATTGATATACGCAAACTCGATGAGCGACAAATGGTTTTCCCAACTCCCTTGAAAATCCATGACACATGCTCGCAACATGTCTTTAAGGGTCTGAATTGTGCGCTCTGACTGGCCGTCTGTCTGCGGGTGATATGCAGTACTGAACTTCAACTTAGTACCCAAAGCTGCCTGCAAACTCTTCCAGAACTGCGACGTAAACCTTGGGTCTCGATCTAACACTATACTCTTTGGTATGCCGTGCAGCCGCACTATCTCCTTGACATACAAGCGAGTCAACTTACCCAAAGAGTCGGTATTATTAACAGGCAGGAAATGAGCACTTTTCGTTAACCGGTCAACAATCACCCAAACAGAATTTTTCCCACTAGGCGTTCTCGACAAACCCACTACAAAGTCCATCGTGATGTCATCCCATTTCCACTCAGGAATAGGGAGGGGTTGGAGCATACCTGCAGGTCTTTGATGCTCGGCCTTCACTTGACGGCATGTGTGGCATTTCTCAATATATAAGGCAATATCCTTCTTCATTCCATCTCACCAGTAATTTTTCTTCAAGTCCCGATACATCTTTGTACTGTCGGGATGAACTGAATAAGGGGCCGCATGAGCTTCCGCCATGATCCGTTCTTTGAATTCTGAGTCCTTTGGAACCATTCTGCGATCTCGAAACCGAAGTATCCCATCGTTATCCATGCTATAATGCAACGGCCCTCGAGATTTTCTGACTCTTTTTCTGATATTCAGCAGCTTCGGATCCTTCCTTTGAAGAGTCTTCAATTCTTCAAAATCGGTTACCCGAATATCCAGAACTGAAGATAAAATCTCTTCTTGTTGCGAACTCTCAACAAGGAGCCTTCTCATCCCACAAAGCAGCGAATCCAAATCCGACGGCTCGGCTTCATCTTCCAAGTGCGACTTCCGGCTCAAAGCATCAGCAACTATATTAGCCTTCCCCGGATGGTACTTGATCTCACACTGATAGTCACTGATTAGATCTAGCCATCGCCTCTGCCTCATATTTAGATTTTTCTGGGAAAACAAATGCTTCAAGCTCTTGTGATCAGTAAATACCTCACAAGCTTCCCCATACAAGAAGTGCCGCCAGATCTTGAGAGCAAAAACAATCGCAGCCAATTCTAAATCGTGTGTCGGATAATTCTTCTCGTGGTCCTTTAGCTGACGAGATGCATAGGCAACAAACCGTCCTTCCTGCATAAGGACACAACCCAAACCAAACTTAGACGCATCACTGAAGACTACGAAAGGCTTATGCGGTTCTGGGAGCGCTAACACTGGTGCCGTCGTCAACCTGTTCTTTAATTCTTGAAAGCTTCTCTCACACTTATCTGACCAAACAAATTCTGTATTCTTCCGAGTCAAAGCTGTGAGAGGTCCGGATAGGGGAGCAAATCCCTCCACAAATCTTCGGTAGTACCCAGCCAGCCCCAAGAAACTTCGGATCTCGCGCACTGTAGTCGGGCGCTGCCATGACAAAATGGCTTCTACCTTACTAGGATCAACAGCCACTCCGTCTCGGGAAATTACATGCCCAAGAAATTTAACTTCTTCCAACCAGAATTCACACTTGCTGAGCTTGGCGTACAATTGGTGTTCTCTCAATTTCCCAAGTACCAGACGAAGATGATACACATGCTCTTCAACATGTCGGGAATAAATCAGAATATCATCGATGAATACTACCACAAATGAATCCAGATAAGGTCGAAATACTCGATTCATTAAATCCATGAAAGCTGCAGGGGCATTAGCTAACCCAAAAGGCATCACCTTAAATTCATAATGCCCATACCTCGACCTGAAAGCAGTTTTAGGCACATCCTTGTCTCTGATCCTCAGCTGGTAGTATCCCGACCTCAGATCAATTTTAGAGAACACGGCTGCTCCTTGAAGCTGATCAAATAAATCATCTATCCGCGGGAGAGGATATTTATTTTTGATGGTCACCTTATTCAATTCCCGATAATCTATGCACATACGGAGGGTTCCATCTTTCTTTTTAACAAACAAAACTGGTGCACCCCACGGTGAAGTACTAGGCTGAATAAATCCCTTCTCTACCAGCTCTTGCAACCGAGTCTTCAACTCTTTTAATTCAGCCGGTGCCATGCGATAAGGAGCTTTATGCACAGGAGCCGCTCCAGGTTCCAAGTCTATAACAAATTCCATTTCCCGCATAGGGGGTAGTCCGGGCAAGTCGTCCACAAACACATCGGGGAATTCTTCCACAACTGGAATGTCTGCCAAAGACTTCTCCTTGGACGGCGTGGACACCATCTGAACCAAGAATGCATCTGCTCCCCATGCAATCTCCCTTCTTGCTTGAATTACCGATATAATTAACGGCTTTTCTTTTAACTTACTCCATGCAAATTCTAGACAATCACCATCTGGAAGCTGAAAGCTAATTATCCGACTTCTGCAATTAATACTCACAGAATATCGGTATAGCCAATCCATCCCGAGGATGATATCAAAACCCAACAGCTTAAACACCACCAAATCAGCATCCAAGAACCTTCCCTCAAAATTTAACGGGCATCCCAAAGCAACCTTGGAACACCACACCATTTCACCATAGGGTAGAGCCACTACCATAGACTTCGGCAACGGTTTCGTAACCAAATTACACACCCAAGCAAATGTGGAAGATACAAACGACTGCGACGCACAGGAATCAAACAAAGTGCAAGCATAAAACTCATACAAATGGACTCTTCCTGAACCAAACACACAACCCATGAAATCCAAAAAAACAAAGAAGAAACCAAATACACCAAAATTAAATCCAACTTAAAATTAAATTAATCCATACCTATAATTACTCCAGCATCATGGGTCGCTGGCGCCTCATCATCCACCTCTCCGGGTGTGACAGCATAAACCCGGGCTTGCACTGCTTGTCTCGTGTTGGTTCTTCCACCGTGTCTACCTCCACGGCTTCCTTGAACTCTGACGGGGCAATCCCGAGCAATATGTCCCACTTGGCTGCACCGGTAACACTGGGGTCCACTACTCACCCGACACTCGCCCTCATGAGCTCTATTGCATGCTCCACAAATTGGTACCTGCCCTCCCATATGAACACCTGAGGACGTTTGAGGTCGAGTTTCGGTCCTCTGAACAAATTTTTGGGGCGAACCCGAGCTGCTTCCTTCACCAGAAAAACTCTGTCTCTTATGCCCTGGAGGGGAGCCCATAGTCAGATTGTTTTCTCGCTCCACAAGGGTGGCCACATCCACTAATTCCTGAAAGGTGGATATCCGATGGCTGACCACCATATGGCGTATGTCATGGCGTAGTCCCTCCTGAAAACGATCAGCTCGCATCTCCTCGGTGGCGATAAGGTGAGGAGCAAATCGCCCAAGTTCTATGAATCTCCGGGCTTACTGTTCCACTGTCGCGCCCCATTGGACCAGATTTGAGAACTCCCTTGCCTTTTGCTTCCTTACCGCTGCGGGAAAGAAGCGGTCATTAAACTCCTTCTTGAAGCACTGCCAGGTCACAGCAGCGAAAGACCCCAATTTTGATTCCAGCATCACCCTCTTGGTATCCCACCAATCAGACGCAGTGCCTTGCAAGAGATAGCTGGCGTAGAGTACCTGTTGCGCCTCGGTGCAACCACACACCTCAAATGTTCTTTCCAGATCTTTGATCATTTTCCAGCTTGAAGTGGATCCTCTTCTCCAGTGAAGTGTGGGGTTCTGTGTGCCAGGAAGCGCTCATAGGTGCATCCGGCTTGCACCATGCTACTGGACCCTCCCGGGTACATCCAAGGCCCTCCCTGATGTGGCCAAGGACCTCCTGGTTGTGGCCAAAACCCTCCTTGCTGTGGACAAGGCCCTCCTTGTTGTGGCCAGGGACGCCCTTGTGGTGGCCAAGGTCCTCTTTGTGGCCAAGGCCCTGCCTGTTGTGGCCTAATATTCTGCTGCATAAACTCCGTCATCTGCCGTATTGCTTCGGCTATGGAGTCATCCCTTGAGGTATTGTCCCATGGCTCCTGAGTAGATTTCCTTGGTCTCCCCATTTTTTCCTGTCACCACAACCTTTGACCCCCTTTCAGAAAACAAAAACAAATAAAACCAACAACAAACAAAAATAGAACCACGGACCAACACCACATCACAGAAAACAAAAGAAACCAACTTGCAAAAACATAACCAAATAAATAAAAACAAACAAACAAGCTCAAACAAATAAAACAAATATAACAAATCAAATAACTTTACTTAACATAATTTTCAAAACACAACTTTAAAAGCATTCTGGTACTGCCTACGGGACATGTGGTTTTACCCAGAGCCAAACCGCTCTGATACCACCTGTGACGCCCCCAAATCCCCACGCACGGACATGGGGAAATCGAGACGTCCGGATGGCGACAACCCGGGTCACCACCCTAACGACGGGTGCCAAGTGTGTGCAAAGGCAACATATGTGCACGAAGAAACACGCAGCGGATAACGAAAGTCATATAACTAAGTACCAGAATTTTTCTTAACGTATTACAAGCTGTTCAAAACATACATAAATATTACAAAACATTAACATAGTTTTAAACCAAAAACAAAGCATAACATCAGCAACCCGGTGGAGCCGCATCCTCGGGCTCAGCCTCCTCCTCCTCATCCTCAAAACTTGCACCAAAAGCTACGGAACCAAAAATGGTACCGCAGGTAAGTAAAACCCAAACACTACTAGATAAAAAGACATAGAACTCAAACAAAATGCATGAAGCATGCCCAATGCACAAATCCCAAAAACATAATTTTCCATACACGCCAAAAGTCCCATTTGGCCCAAAAACACATCTTTTCCAAAAACCACGCCAAAAGTCACATTTGGCCTCTATGACCGCCTCAAACCAAAAACCATATTTATCCGTATGCACCATGACCTCCCCTAGGGGTCATCCACACACCCTGGCTCCAGTGCCACACCGCAGAGTACCGCTACGCATGTGATACCTAATGAGCGATGCCCAGTTCCACGCCCCGCATGTTCATAGCCAAGCATCCTCTAGCCCTCACCAGCGAAGGGCCACGGAGTCGGTGCGTAGGGCGATGCCCGGTTCCGCGCCCGGCGCGTTTGTAGCCAAGCAACCCCTAGCCCCCGCTCCCGTCGTCGCCCAGCGACAACCCAAGGGACATCACTCAGTTTATTCCGCTCCCGAGTGACCAGAGGAGCTCCACCGGGATAATACCCCATCCCGGCTTGGGGTCGTGATACACACGCACCCGTAAGTCCACTTACGCCATTAAACAGGCTTTTCACAGTTAAACAAAAACACACGTGCATGCACCATGTAATGCCATATCAATGCACAAAAATAAACAACCAACATATATCAAATAAACAAGCAACTCCGTCCTCCATCCATCGGACCCCCGAACTCCTCGGACTCAGTCCGGAATCAACCAACTAACAGATAAAATAATTGAACGAGCAATATATATTTAAATCTGAAAATAGGGTTTGGAAATTACTTACAGCGCTATACGGTAATTTTAGAAAACACTCGACGTTGCAAACGGCGGAGAAAAAGCAACGTTACAGTAAAATTCACTGTGGCCGTGGGTTGTGAAATACCCACTTTTGAACGGGGACAAACCAGGGCTTGGGATTGATAGGGAATGGTCTAGGGATGATTGTGAAGCTATTGGAAGTGGTGGTTGGCCGTGGGTGGCGGCGAAAACGCCGGAGAGAGGCCAGATTTCCCAAAAAGGAAAGCTAGCTCGTGGGAGCTGTTCCGGTGGTCGTTGGAGGCCGAAAATAGGTGAGTTAGGACGGCAAGGGACCGGTGATGAAGTGGTGAAGAAATGGTGGCTGGAGGTGGAGCGACGGCGGCGGATCGAGGCAAAAACCGTGTAGGCTTTAAGGGGGTTTTCCGGCCAAAAGGCCGGCCGGATGGGGCTGGGAATTGGTGGTGAGGTGCGCCGGAGGGAGAGGAGTCGGCCGGTGGGGGCGGTGTGCCGCACGGCGGCGGGTCGAGGGCAGGAAGGAGCTCCGGCGTGAGAGAGGAGGAGAGAGAGAGAGAGGGACGGGGTCGACGCGGGAGGAAGGAGAAGAAAAAAGGAAAAGAAAGAAAAAAAAAGAGAAAAAAGAAAGAAAAAGAAAGAAGAAAAAGAAAAAAGAAAAAAAGAAGAATAAGAAAAAAAGGAAAAAGAAAAAGGAAAAAGGGAAAACAGGTGTAGGAAAAGAAGATGAGGTCTAATCCTCATTCCGGGAAAACAAAACTAAACCGCCGCAACGAGATTAAAAACCGTAAACAACTAAAAGAAATAAAACACAACATCAATTAAATTAAAAACCAATTTTAAAACGCAATAAATTAAAATAAATAAACTAATATATTAATTAAAATAAAAACAACCATTTCAGTGAAAATACAAGCGAAAGCGGGTCATCACAATTCCCATCCTCATAAAGATTATCACCTAGGGTGGTTAAAAAAAATAAAAACATACAAAAATGAGTTGAATACTCAATAAGCAACACATCATATACTAAACATAATAAAAATAGGGTCTTCTTGAAAATATGCTTACACATAAATATATACGTAAATAATATGAACATGAACTTATCTTTCACTTATCATAGGCCGTTACCCACTGTTGCCTCCCGTGAGTTAGGGTTAGCGAATCTAAGTAGATTTTGATTCCATCTATGGTCGCGGGTTGTGGAATCCATACATAAGGAAGACACATTGGGTCCACTACCAGCATGTACAACCAGGCAATGTAATATGCCCATAACATATGCCATTACATATCCTATCATTCATACTTCATCATAATCATGCTTGTAAACTGGTCATATCATAGATTTCAAATGAAATCGCGTTCTTTCATAAAATTCTGTGATACATGTTTCCTCACATAAAATTATGATTTTTCATAAATGCATAGATCTTCACATAAAATCATGCATCTTTTTACAAAATATTTTAATGCATAACTCTCACATAAAATCATGGGATTTCATAATTCTTTTTATGCATAACTCCTTTCATAAAATCATGAATTTTCATAAATAATTTAATGCATAATTTTCACTTAAAAGCATGGATTTTTCATAATTTTATCATGACTTATGTATGTAAAAAGGGGCTTCCAATGGAGGGCGTACTTGCATAATATTTTTATAAAAGACATGTCGTTTACCGTACTTACGTGCTTCCTAAAATTCCCGACACAAAATTAATTACAGTGTTGGATTGGGAGGTTTATGTTTTTGTTTTTTTTTTTTTTTCCAAATAACATGGGGTATGGATATATTCATAGAGTGATTTGGGAGAGGGTGATGAGCAATTTGAGTTGTACTCGGTTAAAGACTTTTAATGTGAATATGACTTGTAAAGTTCTATCCCTATTGGAATAGGATGCCGACAAGTTCAAGTTAAACTCGATCATGATCATTTAAGAAGAGAGTTTGATTTTAAAAACATGATCTAGAAGTTCATTCAATGTAGAATTTGCAGTGACTGAGACTGCATAGGAGACTTCAATCAGTGATGATTTTAAATTGAAATAAAATTCTAATGCCGATCTTTAAATTCTAAAAAGAGTTTAACTCGTTCAATAAATAATAAATGAGATTTAACTTAGTTATTGAGCCTAATTAAAACTCATAATCGATCTCAATAATTTATCGCTCGTGTGCTTATTCAATATGGCCATTAAATATAATTTACGCCCATTAAAAATGATCAATATTCTAACCTTAGAATTATTGGGTTGGGTCGTTGCATAGTATATATTGTATATATAATGTAGTAATGTATATGGTATATATTATATGGTTATATAGCATATATATATATTTTTATAACAATACTGCATTCATTAATCAACTTGCAACAAGATTTGATACATCACTCAAAACAGAGTTCATAACCACCAAGGGTCCACTCTCAATCCACACCCTCTCGTTGGACTCCTTAATAGCTAGCCTTGCTGCATTATGAGCAGCACCATTAGCAGTGTAAGCAAAAGACAGCTTCCAACCCGGATGAAGCCTCATCACATGTTGCAAATCATCTGTATCTTGGCCACCCCATGAACAATCCTCATTCCTTGAATTGACAGCCTCTATGATTGCCTTTGCATCCCCTTCGAAAACAACCCGGTTCATGTCCATGTCTAGACACATATCTAAAGCCTTTTGCAGTGCTGTTTTTTCTGCTTGGGCAGCTGAGAATACCTGGCCCCTTGATGTTGTTAGGCATGCTTTTAAATTTCCTTCACTGTCTCTCACTACTATGCCTATTCCCACTCTATTCAAAATCTTATCATATGCTGCATCAAAATTTACCTTTACAGCAGGCCACACAGGTGGCTGCCACTGCTTACTTTCCACTGCTACTGACCTTCCCTCTTCCCGCCTGCTACTAACCTGAAGTTTTACCTCCCTTAGCACTGTAACTTCAGCCTGAGCCATTGCTGTAATGGTTTCAGGACTCATGAACTGGTCTTTGAAGATAAAAGCATTTCTCCTGCTCCATAGAAGGTAACACAATACTGCAGCCATCTGTAGATCCTCTCTGTCGAGTCTTGTTGACATTTCTTACCATAGCTGCTGGAAATCACAGAAGGAGTTGTTCCACTTCTTGAGCTTGCAACTATCAACTCCCCACACATCTCGAGCTACTGGACAGGTCCACAGGGTATGTATTACAGTTTCAGCCTCTCTTGTACAGATAGGACAGAGGTTACACTCCACAATGCTCTTTCTAAACAGCATATCTTTTGTTGGAAGTATGTTGGATAGGCTCCTCCATACAAACATTCTGATTTTCCCCAGGGCTTCTAACTTCCATAGATCCTTCCACATCCCTGCATATTCCCCTCCTGAAGAAGACTCTCCCCTACTCCTTTTTGAAAGATTAGTATCCATGTAGTAAGCACTTTTGACTGTGAAAATGCCCTTAGAAGACCCTGCCCATATCCTTTTGTCACTAGCCCCCCTCTTGCTAATGGGGAGTGAACAAATCAAGTTTGCTTCCTCTTCACTGAAAATGGCCTTGACTAAACTCTCCTTCCATGACTTAGTAACTACATTGATTAATGCATTCACCTTACAGTTTGAAGCTAAAGTATTGGTGGGGGTCTGTACTTGATATGTTACTGGTCGAGGCAGCCACTTTTCCTTCCATATTGGTATATCTCTTCCATTTCCGACCCTCCACACTAATCCTTCTTTCACCAGGTTCCTACTAGGCCAAATACTTCTCCATATATACGATGGAGAACCCTTCAATTCAGCCTCCATCACATCACAATTTAGGAAGTACTTCTCTTTGAAAACCCCTTGAGACTAAGGACAATGGCTCTTTTATCCTTCTCCACAGTTGCTTTACTAAGAGGGCTCTGTTGAAACTATTAAAGTCCCTGAAACCTAACCCACCTTGGTTTTTAACTGTCCCCATACTGCTCCATGATTTCCAATGGATACCCTTTCCTACCTCTTTTTGATTCCACCAGAATTTGGCTATAATAGCTTCAATTTCTTTTAGTAGCTTTCCAAGCATCTTGAACACACTCATAGCATAGGCTGGGATGGCCTGTATTACAATTTTAATAAGAATTTCCTTCCCTACTGAGGATAGAAACTTGTGCTTCTAGCTGTTGACCCTCTTCCACACCTTTTCCTTAAGACTTTTGAAGGTGTTGTATTTTGATCTGCCCACAATTGTTGGAAGCCCGAGATACCTGTTATAATTGTTACACCTTGAGCCATTTACCTGTTGCAAGATAAAATTCTTTGTTTCCACCTTTGTATTAGAGCTAAAAAACACACTTGTCTTCTCTTTATTCAGTGTTTGACCTGATGCTTCCTCATATACGGATAAAAGGCCCTTGATCTGGTACCATTCAACCAGCTTAGCTCTACAAAAAATTGCACAGTCATTGGCAAAAAGAAGGTGGTTTATTCTTATGCCATTCCTTGATACTGCAAACCCCTTGATGAGGTCTCTCTGTTCAGCACTACTCAAAAGTGAGCTAAGAGCTTCATCACATAAAAGGAATAGATAAGGTGACAAGGGGTCACCTTGTCTCAAACCTCTTGTAGGTGTGATTACCTCTTCTGGGATGCCATTCAAGATGGTGGAGTAAGTGACTGTTCTGACACAGTTCATCAGAAGATTAGTCCACTTTATGCCGAAACCCAACTTAATCAGGAAGGCCTCTAAAAAATCCCACTCCACCCTATCATAGGCTTTTGAAATATCTAACTTAATTGCCATAGAACCCTCCCTTCCTTTCTTTTTTGAATGCATGGTGTGTAACAGCTCGTATGCCACCATTATATTGTCTGTGATAAGCCTACTGGGTAGAAAAGCACTTTGGTTCCACGAAATAACCTTCTCCAAGACACCTATCATCCTATTTACTAAGACTTTGGAGACTAGCTTGTAAGCAACGTTACATAATGATATAGGTCTGAAGTCATGAACTGAAATAGGCTGGTTTACCTTAGGAATAAGGACTAGATGGGTATGGTTCAAACTCCATGGCATTACCCCTGAACTCAGAAACTCCATTACTGCACTGGAAACATCCTGCCCCACAATCTTCCAATGTTCTTGATAGAAACCTGCACTATACCCATTGGGTCCAGATGACTTAAAAGGAGACATCTGCTTTAGAGTCACTTCTACTTCCTTTGCAGTGAAATTCCTTTCCAGATTAGATTTCATTTCATCGGTTACCTTTTGTTCTATTCCTTGCAGACACATATTAATGGATGTAGAATCAGGCTGAGTGGACTGATAAACTGAGTTGAAGTAAGCCTTGAAACCTTATGCTATAGCATCTCTCTCTACTAATTCATTCCCATTCATATCCTTCACTCTCCTGATGGCATTTTTCTTTTTTTTTTTGGTTCACACAAGCATGATAGAATTTAGTGTTTCTGTCTCCTTCTTCCAGCCAGTGTCTTTTTGCCCTTTGTTTCCACTTTATGTCATCTTGATTTAATAGATGATTAAGGTCCAATTGAAGCTGTTTCTGTTCTCTCGAGTTCTCAGACCCTGCATTCCTTTGTAAAGTATCAAGTTGGTGTGTCTTTTCTTTTATAGCCTCTAGCCTTTCTCTATTCAAATTCCTACTCCACTAGCTGAGTTTCCTTTGGGTGGTTTCTAACTTCCACATCAACCCTTCCATCCTGCTAGCTGATGAAGTGCTAAAACTGCATGATTAAGTTACTTAAGTGAATAAATTGTTTAATAAAAAAATGATTTAAGTACTTAATTATGCAATAGATCACAATACTTGAGTCAATTGATAATTCTAATATTCTTAGTGCTTTTGAAGATTTATAATGCAATTATTTCACATGAAAATAAATATTTCAATTTTATTCATCTTATAACAGGAAAGGTTTGGAAGAGAAATGAAAGAATCGAGAAAAGCCAAAGAGCGAGAACTGAAGCTCACACATGCATCAAAACAGCAACTCACGGCCAGCCACTCACACATGCAGAAAACGTGGGACCAGTAGCTCACACATGCAGAAAACTTGCAGCAAGGAAACTCACACGGACGGACAGCACACACTCAGAAAGCAGGAGCAATGCAGCTCATGCATCATTTCGTTGGAAAGCAGCTTTTGGCATGTGAAGCTGAGAGATGGAAGCACTCGGATGTGCAGCAGGTCAGCAGAACAGCTAGCCCTGAACTTTGACAGAAGAGATCACGCTGGCACCAAATGGAGATCAGATGCTGACTGCTGAAGCATTGAGGATTCGGTTTTAGCTTTTGCATGGAAGCACGTTGAAGATAGCAGGTTTTATTCCTTTTGTTGGTTCTACAACAGCACATGGATATGCGCTGGATCGTTGAAGACGCTGGGCGGAAGTCTTTATTTATTATTTCTCTGCTTCTTTTGTTATTCATTCGGCTACAGCAGAGGAGACCTTCTTTCTTTCTTTTTTTTCGTTTAAGCTAGAGTTCAGTAGCTTAGCTTGGATTTTCTTCTTTACTTTTCGTTTAGACCTTGCAATAGCTAGTTTTGGATTTTCTTTTTCTTTTCATTTTCGTTCGGTGCAGCAGCAGCAGCAGAGTTTTACCTTTATTCTTTCTGTTTTGTTCGGCAAGCTGGTTTTTGTCTTTAACACATTATTATTCTTGTTTTCGTTTAGACGGAGAAGTAGCAGAGTTTCATTTTATTTTCTTTGGCTTTTCTTTCCTAATACAGATTGATCTTTCGGTAGTTTCTTTTAGCATTTTAATTCCTTCGATTTTGAGCTTTTTCAGACCTTTAGGTGGCGGCTGGTTTCATTTTATTTTCACCTGGTTTCCTTTTCATTTTAGACTCTAGCAGCAACAGTAGATTAGTCTTTAGCTTTATTACTTCTTCTTTTTTTGTTTGGTAGCAGGCGGTTGGTCGGCTTCATTTGATTCTGTCTTACTGCACTCTATTTTCGGAGAGACCTTCGGACAGCAGTTTTATTTTTATTTCATTTTCGTTCCAGATGGTGGGAATATTTGGTAGCCTTTTGGCATGCTATTTGTCTTTCACACATTAGTTTTATTACTTTACTTTTCGTTTAGACCTTGCGGTAGAATAGCTTGGAATTTTATTCTTCTTTTCCTTTGAGACAGCTACTGGTCGGCAGCATTTACTGCATTCTTTTTTCGTTTACAGACCATTTTGGTCGGCAGCAATTTTATTTCATTTGAAGTTTCTTTCGGTTCAGACTTTAGGCAGCCGGTTTCATTTACTTGTTTTTAGTTTTAGATTTTCTGGATTGATTGGGTGGTGGAGTCAGCGTGGTGCTGCTTGTCGGCATTGGATTATTTTTCTGCAGTTTACATTTTCGTTTGGCAGTTCGACGTCATTGTTCTTCTTCTTTACGTTTTTTTTTTTCGTCTAGCATCTTGGAGGTGGCTTTTCTTCTTGGTTAATTTTTGGCTTTCGGCTTATTTTTATTTTAGATTTCTTTTGCTTTCAGATTTTGTCATGACTCATCTCAGACTTATTTTGTTGTTAAAAATATCATGTGTAGCTAATTTCTAAAACTTGGGTTGTGGAATGAGACTTAATTTATTTTAGGTTCTAGTTTAATGCAATATTTTGTGATTGAATGTTGATTTCACTATATTACTAGTCGGATCTAAATTGAAAATAGATTGCAGCTCTTACTCTTGTTTTGTTGTTGACGTAAGGCACAACAAAAGCTTGAAAATTATCAAGGCTTCTCTCGATTGTTTGTTAATGTGTGTTTGGCTAGTAAAGTAGAGAATCCCTTAGAAAAAAATTGCAAAACTTGAGCACAACTTTTTATCTTCTGTTTATCAATGCCTTGATTGGATTGTTAATCGAGAAAATTATTTAAGATCTGAAATAAAGAGAGTCTCATACCCAACTCAAGTTTTTGTTAATTTGCCTTTTTGATTAGAAACTCAAATTTCAACTTCGATTTTTTTTTGCATTGCATTTTAATTTTATTTTCATCTCTCATAATCGACACATTTGTTACTCAAACATCTCATATACGCTTTGATAACCCTTTGTCCCTGTGGAATACGATCCTGGACTTATCCTTGATACAACTTGACACTTCCACACTTGGAAGCACATTCGAAACTGAGTCACCTGCTCCTCTCTCCCATACGTTTTCTCCATGCTTCTGCTACAACCTCACTGCAACCCTCCTCATTGTTCCAGCTGGCCTCATACTTGAAGAAATGATGCCATCTTCGAAATGAGCACCTCTCAGTACTGTAATTTAACAATATTGGGCTGTGATCAGAACATATGGCTGGGAGAGTCTCAACTGTATGCACTGGGTATAGAGATTTCCAATCAACATTAGCTATTGCTCTATCCAATCTCTCTTTAGTGAAAGATTCATCTTCATGGCAATTGCTCTAGGTGAATTTGTTTCCAGCCCACCCCAAATCACACAAGCTGCCTTCCTCCATCACCTCCTTGAATTTCCTCATCAAATACTCACTCCTAGGATTTCCTCCTTCCTTTTCATCACTGTAAAGAACTTCATTGAAATCCCCTATGACTCCCTACCCACCAACCTCAGGCTTCAAAGATGATGATAAGCTCCAAGTCTTACTTCTTAAACTTGAAACAGGATGACCATAGAAGCAAGATAGCAACCACCTATTACTGCCTGATTCATCACTTACTCACACATTAATGTGATGTTGGGAATAGTTGATGAGTTCTAACAAATTCTCTTCCTTCCACATGAGCATAAGCCCCCTCTTCTTCCTACTAAATCTACAACTACACAGCCTTGGAACCTAAACCTCTTCGAAATCCTATAAGCTGTTGTATATGACAGCTTGGTCTCCATTAAAAAGACCACCTCGGGCTTCTTTTCCTTGATCAACATACCAAGGTATTGAACTGTTTGGGGGTTCCCAAGCCCCCTACAGTTCCAGCTTAGGATCCTCATAACCCCTGGTGGGGCTGCCTTGCAGCCTCTACCATATCCACTGAGAGGGCTTCCTCTCCAAGTTTGCCATTCAAAGCACCTAACTTCTGTTTTTTCAGGGGGCTAAAGTTTGCCAAACTTACCTTAGCTAGGCGTTTTTCCCCTTGGGATCGGGTAACAGCAGTTGAGGAGGATGGTTGCTTCAGATCTCTTGCTAGCCTCTTCCATCTTCGACCAACTCTTTGACTTTGTGTATCCTGTACAGAACATGCAACTCTGTCGATCCCATTGGCAAGAGAACTAGCCGTTGAGGTTGATAGCATCTGGCTTATGGGCTTTGGGGCCGAGAGGTTTTTTATTGGGTCCCCTTCAGGCCCAACATAGAAACCCGACCTGTTGTCCTTTTCCTCAAACAGCTTGTCTTCCCGCCCTTTTCTTTCCCGCTGCTGGCTTGCTTTCACTGTATCCCCCATACTGGGTTGTTGCACTTCAACCAAGGTCGCCATACCTTCCCTTGACACTACTGAGGTTCGTACTGTTTCCTTTTCCATTGTTCTTCTTCCATCTTTGACCGTCACTGGTCCCTGTGTGTGGGGAGTAGGTTGATGATGAGTGAATGTTCCTTCCACTAGCTTGCCGTCCTCCTTCCCGGCTTCCCTCACCCCTCCACCTTGGCCTGACCACTAATATCTCTCGTGTACAAACCCTCCCTTCCTTTATTATGTCTGTAAGAATTTGGGTTGCGCTTCGAGAAGCTCTCTGCCCTTAGCCAGGACCCGAACTGAGGCTCCGTCCCTCCCTCCTCTACTTGGTCTGCATGCTTAGCCAGGCAACCCATCTCTCCATGAACAATCCATCCGCACTTAAGACAGATTCTGGGTAGGTTTTTGATAACGGAAATTAACCCAGTACTTTGTTTGCTCTACATTGATAAAACGACCCCTCGGGATAGCCTTCATTAGTGCTAACTCTAATTTTACCCTTAGACACCTTCCCCATCCAGTACCATCTTCTTCTACGTCGACCTCTATGACCCTTCCCACTGATCTTCCAATTTGCTTTTCCCATTTCATAGACATGCAACCTAGTGGCATGTTATGGATTTGTAGCCAAAAGGTTTCTTTGTCAAAAGCCATATCCCTGAGGCATAACTTCCCCTCGTATGGGATCAGAATGAACAGAGATGAATCAAAAGACCACGGTTTCCCTTCAAAGATTCTGTACATATCTGCATGAGTTTCGAATGAGACTACGAATGTATTCCTTTCCACCTCTTGGAAGACTGCCCTTCTGCTGATCCGCCATATTTTTGCCATGGTATTGCTAATCAAAGTTTTGCTTACTGGACGGTCTGAACAAACCTTTCCTATCAAACTCTTTTCTCCCTTACGATCAATCTCTTCTTTTCCAGTTCGCATTATCTCTACTACTTCTTCTTCCTCCTCAGTTAGTTTGAGCTTTCTCCTCTGAGCCATTAATCCTTCCGTTCCACCTCGTTCTCCGCTTGCCATGAAAACCAACGGGACAGTAAACTCACCACCTCCAGAGCTTTTTGAAACTCGCTCTAGAGAGGAGACTTGATAGTGCACTACCTCTGGTTATATAGCATATATAGTATATGTTATATGGTTATATAGTATAATAATCTAAATAGTTACTATAGTAAATTAAATAGTATATAGTAATCAATATAGTTAGTATAGTAATCTACATAGCTAGTATAGTAAACTATATAGTATATTATAATAATCCATATAGTTAATATATATAATATTTTATGTTCATACGGTACGAGAAAGTGCCATAACATTTGAATGTATTTCTTGTAATGTTCACACATTACTTGCATATATTTTGTGCGTTTGAACGTCGAATGACATTTTCACCCACACCCAAAATTTGAACCGTTGCACTCAGCCATCAAATCCATCGCACGCCGTCGTTAATTGCTACCACAACCATCACATAAAAGGTTAGTATCCATTGGTGGTTTTAGGGGGTTCCGGTAGCCCATTGGTGGCCAGATTTGTAACTTGCTTTTCCTGCCCCCATGAGTGGCCATTGACCAAAATGGCCACCATAGATAGCCTACACTCAGTGTATACTTCATTTATACAATGGCTATTACAAGATTAACATCCTATTTGAGGAAATCAGAAATGGCTTTTTGGGTTTAAATGTTCGAACGTCCCATTGGAAACATTCGAATGAATATTTGTACTTTGAATGTATGTTAATCTATGTTCGTATGTATTGTTACATTCAAACTTTTATACACTAAAACGTTCAAATGTAATGATTTCCTGGTCGTCTGAATGCTAACGTTTGAATGTAATATTTATATAGTTTAATCGTTTAGGTGTACATTTGAACTTTATACATCAAACATTTGAATGTAAGGTCTTGTGGGATGTTTTAGTCCTAACGTTCAAATATATACCTGCCTAAGTTTGAAAGTTAAGTTAAATACGTTCAAATGCACTCGCATGTTTGAAAGTATTTACACGAAATGTTCAAATGTAATGTTTTGTGGGTCTTTTGACTTCTATCATTCAAACATCATTACCAACACGTTTGAATGTTAAGTTTTATGTTCGAACGTATTTTTGAACAAATTTAATTTGTTTCATATATGTATACTACTGTTTTTTCTTTTTTCAAAATATAACTCATCATTTGAAAAATAGGAAACATGGGAGGGAAGGAACCATGACACTTCTTGGATAGGCTATAGAACTGTTATGGCCGAACATGAAGTGTATATGAACGAGTTCGATGAGCTGACATGGGAGGAGAAGAGTTTGAGGTTTGTCTTTTTTTTTTTTTTTTTTTTTTTTTTTTTTTTTTTTTTTTTTCCTTTCCAGAGGTTGGACCAACATCTGTGCACTGAGGGGGAGTATATACCCCTCCATGTCTACAAGTTTTATATGGAGATGTCGTCCATGCCTCAGGATGCATCATCTCACACCGTAATTGTACGTGGTGTTCTACTTGAGGTTTCAGTGGATGTCACCATCGAGCTACTCAAGGTCCGTTGTGTATCTGAGGCATCGAGTACAGTGGATGCTCAGGCTGAGGACGCACCAAATGTAGGCCCATCTGCATCATCTACTGGCCTAGTCAAGTCAATGGCCAAAGATGTTGACCGGTCGGAGGGTGAGGATACTGATAAGCCTCAAGATGATGACCGCAATGAGGTTTTCTTCATCCTCACTGGGAGATACCACACGCCGTTCTATAAGAAAAACACGTTTTCTCAAACGTTGCTACTCCCATTTTTCTGTATGTTGCATCTCATAGTTGCAACAAACTTGGATCCTATGGCACATAGGCCACCTTTAGTTGGACTCGTGCACAGTTCCTCATACGACTGGCACATGGAGAGCAAATGCACTTCGTTACGAGGCGAGTAGCATCTCCACTGACAACCTACTATATGGGGTGATTATTACTTGGCTATTACTGGATGAGAGAATGCCACCCCAAGTGGAGGAGTGGTTGATTGAGTATATAAGCCCCATAGATATGACCTCACACCGTCGAAGCATTGGACAAAGACGAGGGCATACTCAGCATGAGCCTGGGCCTAAACCAGATCTTGTTCCTTCGACCCACTCTGGGGCTGTTGTTACTCCCATTAGTCAGCAGTCAATGGGTACATCTGTAGGGGATGTAGGGCGCAGATATTACTACATACATTGATCAACAGATCACGCCAATACAATAGAGTGTCACCGATATTGGCCATCGTTTAGATATTCTAAACCAAAAGGCCAATACATTAATTGCGGAATTTCATACTTTTGTAAAAAACATGTCTCTAGATTTTTGCACTTTTCTAGTATTTTTTATTTATATTTTAATATTTTTTCATACTTTATGTAATGAACAATATCATTTAATATATCTAGTGCTTTTGTAATTCAATTCTCAATCTTTTTTAATTTAAAATTTCATTTCTAATTTTAAAATAGTTCATGTTTGAACGTAAATGACTAACATTTGAACGAATAACTTACACGTTCACATGTAAGTGGGGTTAACATTCGAATGTACATGAAATGTTCGAACATAACATTTCATACACGTTCGCATGTACTAATTCAAAAAGACATCGTCTGAGTTATGTTTGAACAAAAAATTTTTATTGTTCAAACGGGTAACCATTTCTTGTCCACCTATAGTGACGGTTTCCTGAAACCATCATAGAAAATTATTTCTGGTGATGGTTTCAAGACTGTCATAAATTCAAAACAGTCGCAACAACTAAATTGTGTTGTAGTGTGTGAATGTCAGCTAACAAAGCAAACGTCTATGTATATCTATATAATTTTTGAAATATTTTCTTATTTATCGAACCACCTCAACATTATTCCAAACTTGCTCCATGATTGTCACTCTCTTTTAAATTACCATGTAGTTTCTTATCTTGTAATCTTCCTTTTGACTCTCAAAGGGAATCTAGCACTAGTCAGTCAAATCTTGAGAGTAGTCCCATTACTAGAAATTTTTTTGTTTTTTTTGTTTCATATGTTAACTTGTTTTAAGGTTGGCTATGAGGAACTCCTTGGCATGAAAGGGCACAAATCATTCTTGGAGTTGAGTGAAGGCAAAAGATGATAACTACTCCAATGATCTACGGAAAGTGATAGTAGGAGATGCATAGTGTAGCTAGTTCAATATCTGCGTGAGCAACCACCTTGTAGGAGGCTCGGCCGACATGTCCTAGAGCGAGGTGGAGATGAATGTGTTGACCATGGCAAGCGAATAGAAGAGTTACCTACTATGAAGGCGAGAACGAGGAATTGATGAAGAGGCTGGTGAACTCGGGTGAAGACAAGAATTACGTGCCTAAGGCGAGATAGGATTACTCGCCCAGGATTAGGAACAGTCAATGATTGACCAACCAAGATAGGGAACTTTTCGACATAACACGGAAGAGCTTGAAAGGGCAACAGTGTAGTACACAGAAGCCTACACTCTATTTGAAGGGTCACATCTAGAGTGGCTTTGTAATGAAAGGTGAAGTCTTGACGAGTCACATCATCTAACGCAGTAGTATGACTTAAGCCATGCTTTAGGAAAGTCAGAGGACCAAGCGTGTGAACCATGCTTGGCAATCTGTCTCTATCAGTTTGTAGTGTGACTAAAGGATTAAGGAAAATCCTTACCGCAGATTTGGAGTTAGAGATCCATTAGAAAGTACATCTAACAATCCCACTCTATTTAAATGGCATACACGTGTAACGAAATGTCTCTTTTGAGACTTCATTCACCTAAGAGCTCATGAAACTAACTGCTTCGGAAAGCAAGGAGTGGGGCAACAAAAGAACTTATGATATAGGAAGGTAGATTAGCTTTTAAAACAGTGCTAGGTAACATGGCGTGAATGTTGTTTATAAGAGGTATTGCATTATCTCTATAACTTCTCCACCCATTCTACAAGCAAGAATAAACATTACACAATTCTAATAGTGGCTTTGGGAGAGAAAAATGGGGGACAATTTGGTGCATTACTACTTATAATTGGCCCCTTCCTTGCGCTCAAGCCCTACGTAAAAACTCAAAAGTTATTGAACCTGTACACGAGCAGTCCACAAACAATACACATCTCGTGTAATATTTGTGTAATCTTGCCATATCTCAATTATTGGGCACAAATATTAAATATACTTTACTGGGGAGAAACAAATAATTGGTGGATAATGACATGGTCGCCAAGCATTCATGTGGTAGAGTGCGATAAAAGGATAAAATTATACTAAACATATCGTACAAACTTAGAGATAAAGTCTAGGAATGACAACTTACAATGAAATCTCAAAGAATCATATTTCACTAAGATCAGAATCAAGGATAAGTCCGAGCGAGATACGTACATTATAAATTACAAAATCATGCTCATAAAAATAACATACCATATTGAGAACTATGAATCGTGCTCTTTGAAAGGGTCATACCATAATTGAACACCCCAAGGCTAGACTGGCATTGGCAGTCCCATTGAGCCAAGTAGGCAGACCTTGAAAGAAATGGCCAAGGGCAGTTATAACAAATAAGGAAAAAGTTACATCAGGTGATTAACAAAGTCACGTTCTGGGGCAAGGAACTTGCCAAGTTCCCCAGCTATCTTGGTGACAAATGAGTCAGAAGACTCACACGCTTCTCAGATAAATTAAGTGGATGCACCTAGGTGGAGTTAGAAGTCTCTAGACTAGGTACGGATCCCGAGTAACTGCCTTGTTAGAAGGAGGCTCCATTAGCTCAACAGGAACCTCTGATGATGCCCTACTCGAAAGAGATAGTACAGGGGAAGATGTTTACCAGTTTGGTGAAGGTGTGGCATTGTTATACTCCATAGGGTCAATGGAAGCGGCATTACCCTCACCAACTCTTGAGAAATTGTCCGAGTCAATATCCACAGCAACCAAAAGTGCACCCTCTTCAAGAGAAACATCGGACGTACGTGCACCTTTTGAGGGGAATGCCACCCCCACACTAGTCTTATCAATAATAAAGGGAACTTCCTTAGCCAAGGTCATAGCCCATTCCCTAGGAGTAGGTAGGTCGGTGGAAAATTTGACACACTCCACTTTGCCCTCCGGAATAATTGGGGCAAGCCTTTCCTCGCTGACATCTAATATTTCAATGAAGTCATTGGAAGCCAAAGATGAAGAGGACAATGACCCAAATTGCTTGAATAATGAGTTTGGAAAGGAGCACGAAAAGGTGGCACGACTCATTTAGAAGAAGTTGGGATCTAACAACGTGTCCAGGTGTTAGGCCCCTTCACTGATCATGTTTGCAAGATGATATGCGTCCAATGAAGGTGGAGGTTGCCGAGTCTCCTAGTGATCTCTGGAAGTTGGAGTAGTAGAAGGGTCCTACGAATGCTGCTTGGCTCCCTCAGGGCAAGCGGGGTCACAACAATGTGAGACCTATTGCAAGGTTCATCTCCCTCCATATAAGGCCTTTTTCCTTTAGGGTCTTAGTGAGCAAGAGCTGCCCATTTGTGTTGGCGGGCAAACCTTGGACTCGTGGAGTCTGGGACTTGTTGGCTCACTACATGTGACTGGTTTGGCATGACCAAGAAACCGTCAATAATCTCCCGAGTAAAAGAATCCTCTGAATTGACATGTATATAGGTTCCAGGCAAGGCATCTCCTTTTGGTGGAAGTCACGTTGAAGTTATGGTTGTAAAGGATAAGACTCCAGGAGGCCCTTATGGGAAATTCGCTGCGGACTGCCTTCCCAGCAGGAGACTCCCAACCAACTCTAGAAGAAAAAAAAAAAAATACTATCCCACTTTTTGACTTGGGAGTGGCGAGACTCCATATGAATGATTCGATAACCGATCCGCGAACAAAAACCTCATTGGTTCCCATCGTGGACATGGAAAAACTCACGTGTGGTTATCTCAAGGCTCTATTCCCTTGTCGCTTCAAGGGCTTGCTTCCATACCACAAAATAGGACAACATGCAAGATCCTCCAAGTGTTGGGTAGGAGTTGAGATATACCCAAATAGTCAAGACTACCATGAACCAGGCGGCACAAATGGAGTTTTAGCTATCGTAATGAGAACACGCGGATATAGAGCCTAACTAGGGCTGTAACTGGTCCAGTTTGGTCTGGTTTTGGACAAAATCTAGGACCAAACAGGTAACACTGGTTTTGTATTTTTTAAAACTGATTACGCACTCGTTACCCCCCTAAATCGGTACTTTCAATTTTACCGGTTTCGGTCAGTTCAATTTGGTTTTCTGGTTTTAATATATTAAGTATATTAGTATTACTAATATATTTATCAAAAGAAATATATTGAGAATTTATTAGGTAATAAAGTGTATTTCATATAAATATTTTAAATTTAAAACATATGATCAAATAAAAATTCATATTTAAGATTTAAATATTATGTTATAAATTATAATATATTATTTCATACATAATTATATATATTATATATTAAAAATTATATATAATATAAAATATATTATATATAATATTAAAAATTAATAATATATATATAATATAATATATGAACCGATCCAGTGTTGGAAAATGTAAAACTGATTTTGGACCGAATTTGACCATTTTTTAAAATGAAGGAACCAATTCCAAATTGAATCAGTCGAAAGTCGGAACCAATTCCAGATTGAACCGGTCCAGATTGGTTCGGACCGATTTTCTGATTTTTTGGTTTATTTTTACACCCCTAAGCCTAACATGTTCACTAGCCCCTTCCAAATCGGCTGTACTACTACGTGAGTCAAGAAGACTCAACCTCACTAACTTAGCAATGCCGTACCATCTCCTCACGAAGTCTAGTTCCACTTGGTGGCAGTAGTAGTTAGGGCTAAGCATGGATCAAAGTCAAAGTTGGATTCAAATTTTTTTTACTCCAACTTCAATTTAGTTGGAGTTCGATATCGATCTTTGACTCCTCATTCAACAAGTGCAAAATTTGATCCGACTCTAGCTTCGTTAAAATTGAGTAGAGTTGGATTTGGGCCACAAAGTTGGACCATACATGTTTTGAGCTTTTTTTTTGTGGACTCTATTTAAAATTAGAGTTTTGTTACGTACAAGCAAAGTCTCGTACTAATCTGCCTACTAATACTGATTCTTTTATATTCAAAATTTAAATTGGCACTATTTTTAATAAAATCTAATTTTTGACCAATCATATTTGATTGGTACACATATTAGTGCACAGTTATACTTACAACTAGATTTTTCCTTAAACTTATGATCCAACTGATTTTGTAACCCTAATTTATGGGCTGATATGATGGGTTCCATACAAAAGAAAATTGAAAATAAACTAAATATTTCAATTACAAAAGGAAATGCTGAAATACTTAAAAAAAAATTGCATAAAAAAAGAAAAAAGAAAAAAGAAAACAACAATCTAGAAATTCAATACATAATCCTGTTTGACTAGTGAAAATGTTTCATCTCATCATTACAACTTTATCAAATTTTCACACAAAATATAATAAACAATTCAAATTTTTCAAATTCTAAAACAATAATAATTTTAAAAAATAAAATTATAATAAAATTTTATTCAACTTTCATATAAAACCATCTCATCTTATCTCACTATTCAAACTGCACCTAAAAACATTAATACATTAACCACCATCTAATATGCACCATAAATATAAAAAAAAAACCATTATATGAACAAAATAGAACAAACCAGCCCTGGACTACATCATCTTGGCATTCAATACATAACAAAGTAGGAATTTAAGAAAACCACATAATTTCCGTTAAGCATTAAAGGCCTAAAGCAACACAACTCCAAAAACATTGCCACACAACTCAAACCCATACAACTCCTCCCCAAAATGTTTTACAAATTCATAATAGTCTATTAATTTTATTCATAATACCATGTATATAGACATTGCATGGCTCCCCCAAAAAAATATATAATTTCCTTATTTCCATATGCTCTCTAAAATTTTGTAAAATTTCAATATACATAGAAATGTCTCCCTCCAATTTTTGGCTATAACCCCTAGATTTTGTACAATTTTGATATATTATCTATTTTCAAGGATGTGGCTCCTCTAAAATTAAATGAAAATTAAGATTAGGAGAAATAATAAACTATTAACATTAACCCCAAAGTTTTTTATTATACAATATTAATTTTCTTAATGTAGAATCGAAAGTGAAAATATAAGAAAAACCATCTATATGAAAAATAGTGATGATGTTTTATCCTCTAAACTTTATTGAGCAAGGAAAAGTTTATTTAAAGTGTCAATTATAGCTTTTCGTACTTAATGTGACACCAAAATAGATAGATTTTGCATGAAATTTTATAAACTTGTTTAGACATGAGAATGAAAGGTGGCATTCTAACAAATCACTTGATAGTTTTTCTGAATAAAATAATTTCTAAATATTTCATATTTATAAAAATAATAATGCATGGATATTATGCTATGAAATATTGTCATTAACAATCTGAAAAAGACATTAAGTTCTGTTTTTAAAATTTTATTTCTACGCCATTTGGCAAATTATTGAGATTTAATTTTAGATACAGTTATGTTTTAAGATTTTATAATATTTTTCTGTTTTACATAAACATTTCACACGGTAGAAAAGTTGGCCCCCCAAAGAAAAATTGTTGGTTCCACCACTGCTTACAATGCACACAACTCCAATATTGTTCCCAATTACTTAGAAACCAACCAACTATAATAACACAAATGCGACAAATCATCATGTGACCAACTGCTCTTTTCTCTCAATTGGTCAAGAGTCTCACGTTAGCGCTTTAAATCTCGAATTGTTGTTTTTAAATATTGCAAATGATTTTAAATGGAGCCCAATGTTTTAAGATAATCCAAATATGTTAAATGTCTAAAATTATTTTAAATGGGGTATTTTTAGTGTTATTGAACCAAATCGAATTTTTAAATGAAGCATTTTTATATTTTTGGAGCTCTGAAAATAATATAGTTTTAGCAAATCATTTTAATTAAATGATTTTAGTTATTTAAGAGTGTTATTGAATATTCATTATATTATTTTATGTTAAAAACTCTATTTATCAAGATGGGTTTATTTCTTTTAGAAATATTTAGTAAACTTCATTGTTGGCCAGATGACTAACACAAGAGGGGGGTGAATTGAGTTGTATTAAAAAAAATAACAATTATAAATCAAATATAAAATATAAAATATAAACAAAATAAGAAATAGAAATAAATATAAACAGTAAGGGTAAGAGAGAAGCAAACTCAGTATGTTAACGAGGTTCGGCCCCACTGCCTACGTCCTCGCCTCAAGCTACCCCTTGAGGATTCTCAAATTCACTATTTAATCTCCTTCAGGTGGAGATAGAAACCTATTACACCTTTGAACAACACCGTTACAAAGGATCCGTGTAGAACACCCTCTACACTTGCAATCACCTTATACGTGGTGATTCAACTATTCCCTGTGTAAAACACTTTCTACACGCACAAGGGTTATACACAACCTTTTACTGATACAAGAGCTGATAGTGGGTAGGTTATCAAAAAACACTCATCAATGAGTGAAATAAGAACAATACAGCGCAAACTATATATCTCTCAAACTGAGTAAGGATTAAGGCTCAATGCTTAGAGAAGAGAGAATAAAAGTTTTGAATGAATGTTGTATGCTCTGGATGTTGTGAATGTGAAGCTCTCAAATGATCTATTTATAGGCATATAAGACTTCATATTCAAATTTAAAAAGATTCACATGTCAAAGACAATATCATTCACTTTTTCAAAAAAAATTCAAAAAAAGGTTCTTCTTTTTCAATTGTCAAGAGACAACATCATTCATTTTTCAAAAAATTCAAACCTAATCTTTTACTTTTGGCATATGACAAAATGAGCACACTTTACTTTTCAAAAAATTCAAACCTAATCTTTTAGTTTTTGCATATGACAAAAGGAGCACACTTTACTTTTCAAATTTTTCAAACAAAATCATCTACCTTTTGCATAAGTCAAAAAAAGCATCAATCACTTTTGAAAATATTCAAATAAAACATGCACATGTGAAAGATGACAATCAATCATCTTTAATATTTTCAAAGTTCAACCCTTTAATCAAGGTATGCACATGTGAAAAATGACAATCAATCATCTTTCAAAATTTTCAAATTTAATTTCAAAATATTCATGCACATGTGGAAAATGTATTTTAATGCTTTATGATAAAATATTAATTTTGAACCTTAATCATAATTTTGAATTTTTAAGAGATTTACAACATTACTCTGTGACTTTAATGTGAACTTGTTCCCTTCTTACTCATGCTTGTTTCCTTGATGTGCTTGACTCCATTGTGTAGACAACTTGAGTTTGAGACTTATTTATTCTTTGAATTCATTTGTTATCATCAAAATCTATGTGTAGATATATAATCACAAAACTTGAAACCTTGGGTTCAAAAATCTCTCCCTTTTTGATGATGACAAATAGTTGATAGAACCTGAAGCCTGTATTAATACTGAAGCTCTCCCTGAGAATGTGCGTTAGTTTTTCAAGCAAAAGTATAAATATAATTCCAAGCATATATAACAAGTTTAGCAATTCAAACAATGTTAATATTCTAGTCTAACACTTCTCCCCCTTTTGGCATCATTAAAAAGGATCCGCAGCAAATAAATAGACTAAAGAAAACGATGCGTTGGTAGAAACTGTAAATAGTTGAAAAAATGATCCGTCCGTGACCCGACAAGTGTGGCTGGAGATTTGAAAAAATCGCCTAATATTGTTGACAAACGAGATTGAGGGCCCCGAGTTTCTAAAAAAAATGTCATTTTCACCGATCGGTAAAAACAATCACATTGCTCTTTGACTTGGATGATAACTCATCTTGTTCTTTATGCTATCTCTATAAAATCAGTCTTAAAGTTATCCAATCCACATCAAGTTTTCTTCTCATCTCTATAACTCATCTGCATTCCTTCAACATTCTCGCTTTAAGCTCTCAATTCTTTTCTCAATGGCTCATTCTTCTAACATTCCTCTGGATTCATTCATGAGGTATTCTACACCTCAACCTCCTGTCCTTTCTGCAGCTGCCCATTGGTTCCATGTTGCAGCAAAAAAATAATAATTTGGCTAATAAGTCATATTCTGATGCTATCTACGACTTGGTGAGTCTTGAGACTCGCTACTCCTCCTCTATTGTTGCTTTTTCTTAGCGGCTATAAGTCAGAAATCATGAAGTTGAAAAGCTTAAAGAACAAATTGTTGTAATTCAACGAATTATTCAAGAGTCTCACACAAAGGAAGGAATCATTTGGCAGAAGAATAAACAGTTGAAATCTTTATTAGATTTTTCATTCCGCTTGCCGGTTCCCATGGATAAGAATGGCATGATATTGTATGAAGAGAATGAGTGTCTCAAACATGAGGCTAAGCATCTCATGTTTATGTAAAAGTATTTAAAAAATCTCTCTCTATTTTTATTGACTCTGCTCTATCTTTTAAGAGATATTCATAGCATGCATCATACCTATTTCTCTTATGATCATACATAATCTATCTTCTGGTAAAGGTTTTGTGAAAATATCTGCTAACTGATCGTGTGTGTTTGTGAACTCTAGTACTATATCACCTTTCTGCACATGATCTCGAAGAAAATGATATTTTATTTCAATATGCTTAGTTCTAGAATGTTGTATTGGGTTCTTTGAAAGATTTATAGCACTTTTATTATCACATTTGATTGGAATGTGATTATATATGAGTTTAAAATCTTCAAGTTGTTGCTTTATGTAGAGAATTTGAGCACAACAACTACCCGCAGTAACATATTCTGTCTCAATAGTAGATAGTGTAACATAATTTTATTTTTTACTAAAATAGAAAACTAGTGCATGACCTAAGAAATGGCATGCTCCACTAGTGCTTTTTCGATCTATTTTACAGCCAGCATAATCTGCATCTGTGTAACTGATTAGATCGAAAGATGTGTGCTTAGGGTACCATAATCCTAGGTTAATTGTACCACTAAGATATCTAAGAATGCGCTTAACTGCAATTAAATGTGATTCTTTTGGAGATGATTGAAAGCATGCACATAAGCACACACTAAACATAATATCTGGTCTACTGGCTGTTAAATATAATAAGCTACCAATCATACTTCGATATATTTTCGAGTCAACTGGCTTACCGGATTCATCTTTATCAAGTTTAGTTGATGGACTCATTGGTGTTCCAATTTCCTTAGCACCTTCCATCCCAAATTTCTTCAGTAATTACTTAATATATTTTGATTGATTGATGAATGTCGCACTTTTTGCTTGCTTAATTTGCAATCCGAGAAAGAATGTAAGTTCTCTCATCATGCTCTTCTTAAATTCTTCCTGCATAGTCTTAGCAAAAACTTGACACATATTTTCATTAGTAGCACCGAATATTATATCATCAACATAAATCTGAATCAAAATAATATCATCATTTTCATATTTAATGAAAAGAGTTGTGTCGATTTTTCCTCTTGAAAAACCTTTTTCAATCAAGAAACCACTGACTCTCTCGTACCAAGCTCTAGGAGCTTGTTTGAGTCCATTTAGTGTTTTTGTGAGTTTGAAAACATGATTTGGGAAATATGATTTTTAAAACCTGGAGGTTGCTCAACATATACCTCTTTATTTATAAAACCATTTAAGAAATCACTTTTAACATCCATTTGAAAAAGTTTGAAATCTTTATAACAAGCATATGCAAGTAACATTCAAATAACTTCTAATCTTGCGACTGGTGCATATGTCTCATCATAATCGATTCCTTCTTCTTGATTAAAACCTTGGGCTACAAGTCGAGCCTTATTTCTAGTAATCATTTCGGACTCATCTTTCTTGTTTCTAAAAATCCATTTTGTTCCAATAATAGTATGATTTTTGGGTCTAGGAATAATTGTCCAAGCATCATTTCTTTCAAATTGATTCAACTCTTCTTGCATAGCTAGAATCCAAGATTCATCAAGAAATGCTTCATCAATATTTTTGGGTTCAATTTGAGATAGAAAAGCAGTATGATTGCAAATATTTCTAAGAGATGATCGAGTACTTACACCTCGTGAAGGTTCTCACAAAATTTGTTCCACTGGATGATCTTTCACAAATTTCCACTGTTTGGTTGCATCTTGTATTAAATTTTGATGATCTTTCCTGATGGCTCCATGTTGAACTTCCTCTATTGTGTTCTCTTTGTTGAGATTGAGACTTTCCGTGTTATTTCTACCTCCTGTTTCTTCATCAATAGATTTCTTGGAGAGTGGAGAATTAGATTCATCAAATACTACATGCATAGATTCTTGTATAGTCAAAGTCTTTTTATTGAATACTCTATAAGCTTTACTAATAGTAGAATACCCGAGAAAGATACATTCATCAGATTTTACATCAAACTTGCCTAAATTATCCCTGTCATTCAAAATAAAACATTTGCATCCAAATACATGAAAGTAACCAATGTTCGGCCTTTTCTTATTTCAAAGCTCATATGGAGTTTTATCTAATTTATACCTTAGCATAAGTCTATTTATAACATAACATGTAGTACTTACTGCTTCGTCCCAAAAATAACTAGGCAAGTTGTTCTCGTTGAGTATTGTTCCTCTCTACTACCCCATTTTGCTAAGGAGTTCGAGGAGGAGAAAAATTATGTACAAAACCATTTTCATCACAAAATATTTCAATATTTTTATTAACAAACTCTTTTCCCCTATCACTTCGGATACTTGAAATAGTATAACCCTTTTCATTTTGAATTCTTTTGCATAATTTGGTAAAGACATTATGTATCTCATCTTTATGCGCAAGAAAGATGACTCAAGTATATCTAGAGAAATCATCAATAATAACAAATGCATAATATTTTCCTCTTAGACTTGCAACTCTATTTGGTCTAAAAAGATCCATGTGTATCAGTTGCAATGGTCTAGTAGTGGAAATATATTTCTTGGTTTTAAAAGAAGTTTTTGTTTGTTTACCAAATTGGCATGCATCACAAATTTTATCTTTAAGAAAATATGTTTTTGGTAAATTTCTCACAAGATCATTTTTTGAAAGTTTGGAAATAAGTTCTATGTTGGCATGACCTAGTCTTCTATGCCATAACCAACTAGTTTCATTTTGAACTAAAAAACAAATCACATATTGTGAGGTAATTTTTTCAAAATTGATTGTATAAACATTGTTGCTTCTAAAAGCAATAAAACAAATATTACAATCATGATCATTCAAAATAATGCATTTTGAAAGTAATTGTAAATCCTTTATCGCATAATTGACTTATGCTCAAAAGATTATGTTTTAGACATTCAACAAGTAGAACATCTTCAATTATGAGAGAAGATTCATTACCAATTTTATCTATTCCCACGATCTTCCCTTTCGAGTTGTCTCCAAATGTCACGTGTCCTTCTTCTTTAGATCTAAAATCAATGGACTTAGTCTTGTCTCTCGTCATGTGTCTTGAACAACCACAATCTAAAAACCATTTGTTTTTGCTTGTGGATGACTTCATGCATACCTATAAAAACAATTAAAATGATTTTTCTTGGTACCCAAGTTCTTTGGGTTCTTTATTTATTAGTATTAGAAGAAACAAGATTTTTAGGTACCCATATGACCCTAATAGTCATTGTATGCTTTCTTCTAATAGGACAAGCATGATAATTATGACCATTTCTATTACAAAAATTACAAATAGCATGTGACATATATGAAGAACTTGAGTAATTATAATAATATATTTTTTTGACAAAATTATTGTTATGAAAAGAATTTTGAATGTTGGACTTTGATGTAGAAGGATTATCAAAGAAGTTTTTATAAGGTTTGTATTTTTGTTTTGGTTTATATCCTAAGCCTGCCTTTTTAAAACACATATTTGACCACTAAGAAGTTTTTCAAAATTTTTTTTTTCCATTCGTAAAATTTTCAACAATATTTTCTAAATCAGTTTTCTTCTTCTTCAACTCAAGATTTTCATCTTTCAAAACGATGTTTTTTTTTCTTAAAATATCAATTTCGTTTGTTAAATAAAAATTTTTCTTTTTCAAAGAAGTATACTTGATACCCAATTTTTCAAGTTCCTCATATACCTCTTCTAAAATATTTTGCAATTCTTCATATGAAGGATCTTCAATATTATCAAGATTTGTTACCTCAATGTCATCTTTAGCCATAAGATAAAGATTTGCTGATTCTCCATTGCTTGCTTCACTATCTGAGCTACTTGAATCATCATCTCATGTAACTTTCATTGCTTTCTTGCCCTTGTTTCGATCTTTCTTTAGCAGAGGACAATCTGGCTTGATATGACTAGGCTTATTGTATTTATAACAAATTAAAGTGTCATTTTTACCTGAATCTTTCTTGAAAAATTTTTTGAAGGATTTTCTCGAAGGAGTTTTATTTTTCTTTAAGAACCTCTGAATTCTTCTTGTTATCATCGCAACTTCTTCATCTTTGTCATCATTTTCCTCATCTTCATTACTTTCACTTTCATGAGGAACAGCTTTAAGTGCCAAGCTCTTCTTTGGCTTTCCTTCTTCTTCTCCTCTTTTCAATGTGTACTCATGGGTGATAAGTGACCCGATGAGTTCATTCACTTCGAGCTTCTTGAGGTCTCTAGCTTCAAGAATCACTGTCACTTTTGATTCCCAGCGTTTTGGTAGAGAGTTGAGAATTTTTCTTACTATCTCCACCTTGGAATAAACTTTGCCAAGAGCTGTCAAGCTGTTTATGATGTTAGTAAAACGAGTGTGCATACTAGAAATAGATTCATCATCATTCATCTTAAATATTTCATATTCATGAGTAAGAATATAAATTTTTGATTCCTTGACTTGCGAAGTTCCTTCATAAGTAACTTCCAAGTTATCTCAAATTTCTTTTGTCGTAGTGCAAGTCATTATTCTATTAAACTCATTTCCATTGAGAGCATTAAATAATAAATTCATAGCAGTTAAATTCAAAGTATAAAGTCTATCGTCTTCACGATCAAACTCTTCTTCTTCCTTTTTGACCTTTACTCCATCAACCACTTTTGTTGGAATATAAGGTCCATTTACAATGCATTTCCAGATTTCTCGACCTTGAGCCTGAAGGAATATTCTCATTCTAACTTTCCAGAATGAGTAATTATCTCCACAAAAGAGTGGAGGCCGACTGCTAGATTGACCTTCACCAAATGAAGTTGCAATGTTAGCCATAAGATCTTAACTCAAAAGATAGTTAATCTTATAATAGAGCTCTTAGCTCTGATACCAATTATTGCCCAGATAACTAACACAAGAGGGGGGTGAATTGAGTTGTATTAAAAAAATAACAATTATAAATCAAATATACAATATAAAATATAAACAAAATACGAAATAGAAATAAATATAAAGAGTAAGGGTAAGAGAGAAGCAAACTCAGTATGTTAACGAGGTTCGGCCCCATTGCTTACGTTCTCGCCTCAAGCTACCCCTTGAGAATTCTCAAATTCACTATTCAACTTCATTCAGGTGGAGATAGAAACCTATTACACCTTTGAACAACACTGCTACAAAGGATCCGTGTAGAACACTCTTTACACTTGCAATCACCTTATACGTGATGATTCAACTATTTCCTGTGTAGAACACTTTCTACACGCACAAGAGTTATACACACCCTTTTACTGATACAAGAGCTGATAGTGGGTAGGTTATCAGAAAACTCTTCTCAATGAGTGAAATAAGAACAATATAGCGCAAACTATATAACTCTCAAAATGAGTAAGGATTAAGGGTCAATGCTTAGAGAAGAGAGAATGAAAGCTTTGAATGAATGTTGTATGTTCTGGATGCATGTTGTGAATGTGAAGCTCTCAAATGATCTATTTATAGGCATATAAGACTTCATATTCAAATTTAAAAAGATTCATATGTCAAAGACAATATCATTCACTTTTTCAAAAAAAATTCAAAAAAAGGTTCTTCTTTTTCAATTGTCAAGAGACAACATCATTCATTTTTCAAAAAATTCAAAACTAATCTTTTACTTTTTGCATATGACAAAATGAGCACACTTTACTTTTCAAAAAATTCAAACCTAATCTTTTACTTTTTGCATATAACAAAAGGAGCACACTTTACTTTTCAAATTTTTCAAACAAAATCATCTACCTTTTACATAAGTCAAAAAAAGCATCAATCACTTTTGAAAATATTTAAATAAAACATGCACATGTGAAATATGACAATCAATCATCTTTAATATTTTCAAAGTTCAACCCTTTAATCAAGGTATGCACATGTGAAAGATGAGAATCAATCATTTTTCAAAATTTTCAAATTTAATTTTTAAAATATTCATGCACATGTAGAAAATGTATGTTAATGCTTTATGATAAAATATTAATTTTGAGCCTTAATCCTAATTTCAAATTTTTAAGAGATTTACAACATTATTCTATGACTTTAATGTGAACTTGTTCCCTTCTTGCTCATGCTTGTTTCCTTGATGTGTTTGACTCCATTGTGTAGACAACTTGAACCTGAGACTTCTTTATTTTTTGAATTCATTTGTTATCATCAAAATCCATGTGTAGATATATAATTACACAAAACTTGAAACCTTGGGTTCAACATTCATTATTTTATCTTAAGATGAAAAATATTATTTTGGGAGTAATAAAAAAAAGTTTGATTTTAAATCTAGTCTCATTTCATCTTTCCACCTATTTTGCTTAGTTTATTTTCATCCCTTTATGTGTTTAATCTCCACCCTTATATTAAAATTAGGGACCCCTTCCCTCTCTCTCTTCCCCTCTAGCCGCCCCTCTCACTACTCAATTCCCATTCTTCCTAACGCCCCTCACTGTGGCAAGCTGCTACCATCGCAGGTATGGACATACCACCTCCACCTTCACCTTACACTGGTGTAGAGTCTTCGATCAACCCCTCCTCTCTTGCAACTCCTCCCTGAGGCTTACCCCATAACCATTCCTTCTTCCTCGGCTTCTCCCCAAGAACATCGTGGTGCCGCCTTCGATCCTCCTTTGTCGCGTAGTTGCTGGTCACTTCTCATCACTGATCTTCCTCTCGCCTCCCAGAAGCCATGCCGAAGCACCCTCTCTCTCTCTCTCTCTCTCTCTCTCTCTCTCTCTCTCTCTCTCTCTCTCTCTTCGTGCCTAGTGCTGCCACTGTGCTCTTCCAGCACCACCACAAGCCACCGTCGGCCTCCTCCCAGGTGGAGCCACCACCATCCACCACTGCTCCACCCTAGCCCCGTGTCTCTCTCCTTCTCTGTTTCTCAACCCAAGGTCTCTAGCCCTTCTCACTTAGCCACCAGCCCATCACTACCATTGTTAGCCCTTTCTACCACCGCGCCATGCCATGGCCACCTGGGGTTAGTACCGTAGCCCAACCCCAACGTCTCCCTTAGCAAACCCCTCCCTATCTCTCTCCATCGTGTGCAACTAGCAAAGCCTAGTCAGCCACTGCCCCTCTTCCATGCACAACTGATAGCCACCAACCTCACGTCCAAACTCTAGAGTCACCACTACTCAGTCCCCACCTTAGACCACTAAAGCTACTACTCAGCCCCTTGCCTTGCGCTATAAATTCTATCCCTATGTCTTAAGATGTATTATGTTATGTGACGCCCCCAAATCCCTACGCCCGAACACGGGAAAATCGAGACGTCCGGATGGTGACAACCCGGGTCACCATCCTATCGACGGGTGCCGAGTGTGTGCAAGGCAACATATGTGTCCAAAGAAACACGCAGCGGATAACGAAAGTCATAACTAAGTACCAGAATTTTTCTTAACGTAATGCAAGCTGTTTAAAACATACATAAATAAAACATTACAAAAACCCAAATACAGTTTTAAATCAAATATAAAGCATAGCATCAGCAACCCGGCGGAGCCGCATCCTCGGGCTCAGCCTCCTCCTCTTCGTCCTCCAACTCTGCACCAAAAGCTATGGAACCAAAAATAGTACCGTAGGTAAGTAAAACCCAAACACTACCAGATAAAAACACATAGAACTTAAACAATATGCATGAAACATGCCCAATGCACAACACCCAAAAACATAATTTTCCACACACGCCAAAAACCCATTTGGCCCAAAAACACATCCTTTCCGAAAAACACGCCAAAAGTCACATTTGGCCTTTGTCCGACTCAAACCAGAATCCATATTAACCGTATGCACCATGACCTCCCCTAGGGGTCATCCGCACACCCTGGCTCCAGTGTCACACCGCAGAGTACCACCACGCATGTGATACCTAATGAGCGATGCCCAGTTCCGCGCCCGGCGCGTTCGTAGCCAAGCATCCCCTAGCCCTCACCAGCGAAGGGCCATGGAGTCGGTGCGTAGAGCGATGCCCGGTTTCGCGCCCGGCGCGTTCGTAGCCAAGCAACCCCTAGCCCCGCTCCCGTCGTCTAGCGACAACTCAGGGGACATCACTCAGTTTATTCCGCTCCTGAGTGACCAGAGGAGCTCCACCGGGATAATACCCCATCCCGGCTTGGGGTCGTGATACACACGCACCCGTAAGACCACTTACGCCAACACACAGGCTTTTCACACAATTTCACAAACACACGTGCATGCACCATGCAATGCCATAACAATGCACAATAAAATAATCCAACAACATAAATCAAATAAACAGGCAACTCTGTCCTCCATCCATCCAACCCCCGAACTCCTCGGACTCAGTCCGGAATCAACCAACCAGCAGCAATAAAATAAATTGAATGAGCAATATATATTTAAATCTGAAAATAGGGTTTGGAAATTACTTACAGCGCTATATGGCAATTTTAGAAAACACGAGGCGTTGCAAACGGCGGTGAAAAAGCAATGTCACAGTGAAAATTCACTGTGGCCTTGGGTTGTGAAAAACCCACTTTTGAACGGGGACAAACTAGGGCTTGGGATTGATAGGGAATGGTCTAGGGATGATTGTGAAGCTATTGGAAGTGGTGGTTGGCCGTGGGTGGCGGCGAAATCGCCGGTGGGAGGCCGGATTTCCCAAAAAGGAAAGCTAGCTCGTAGGAGCTGTTCCGGTGGTCGTTGGAGGCCGGAAATAGGTGGGTTAGGACGGAAAGGGACCGGTGATGAAGTGGTGAAGAAATTGTGGCCGGAGGTGGAGCGACGGCGGCGGATCGGAGCCAAGACCGTGCTGGCTTCAAAGGGCTTTTCCGGCCAAACGGCCGGCCGGTTGGGGGTGGAAATTGGTGGGAAGGTGCGCCGGAGGGAGGGGAACCGAACGGTGCCGGCGGTGAGCCACACGGTGGCCGGACGGCGGCGGTTCGAACGGCTAAAGGTTTCGGCGTGAGAGAGAGAGAAGAGAGAGAGGTCGGGGGGGTCGACGCGGGGAGAGAGAGAGGGAAAAAGAAAGAAAGAAAAAAAAGAAAAATAAAGGAAAAAGAAAGAAGGAAAAAGAGAAAAAGGAAAAAGGAAAGGAAAAAGGGAAAGAGATGTAGGGAAAAGACGAGGTCTAATCCTCAGTCCGGGAAAAACAACACTAAATCGCCGCGAAGATATTAAAAACCACAAAACAACTAAAAGAAATAAAACACAACATCAATTAAATTAAAAACAATTTTAAAACGCAAATAAATTAAAATAAATAACTAAAATATTAATTAAAATAAAAACAACTATCTCAGCGAAAATACACTCAGAAGCGGGTCATCACATGTTAGGTAGTTTGTATGAATGCTAATGTTGTGTAAAATTATGGACAGATTTGATATGTGTATATGATTGTGTTGATTGTTGTGGACTGAGAAGAAGCGGTATGTGGTTTCCTAATGTGAAAAATCACTTAATTAGTTATAAAATGAAGTTGGGTTTCTATATTCGTAGTTTGGGCTTAAGATTTATGGCAAGGGGTATTCTTTGAGGATTGAATGGATATTATGAATACCTAGTGGTGTGATCAGTGTATACCTAAAAGTGTAAGTTTGTACAATTAGGAATCTTATGGAGGAGTATGTAAGTAAATAGATAATGGAGGTTATTTGGACAATGTCTAGACAAAGTGGGAGATGTCTAAGTAAAGAATCAATTGGAGGTTAAAGCCATGTGGAAGAGAATGTACTAAGAGTTAGGGATAGTTTTATTAAGCAAGTTTTACATTTAATGTTCTTGTAAATGAAAAGGAAATGATGTGAGGTTGCGTATGCATGTTGGTTGCTATCTGACATGCACATGAATGGATTTGATGAAATGTGCATAGCATGGAGTCGAGATAATTATTTTTTCAAAAAAATTCTAGATAAGTATTACGTTCATACTTTTCTAGAGTTTTCTTATGTATGAAAATGAAATAGAATGTTTTTATGAGGAAAATATTCTTTTATGAAATGAAAGGAAATGGGATTTTTCTTAGAATGAAAATGCTTTATGAATCTATGCTAAGGTACAAATATTTAAGTATATGTACGTATTGGCTTTCTTTGGCAGCCCATTTTTATGTACTCCAAAGAATAGTTGTATTCATATAAATGGATGCTATACGTAGTATTTATTGTATGTACATTCTATGAAATAAATGATGAGGTTTTATACTTTACGTTATGAAAAGTTGTTATATGAAATAAAATGAACTGATTAATGAAAGGAAGGAAAGGAAAGGAAAGGTAAGGACTGACAAAGGAAATGAATGTTTTAATGTATGAAAATACATAATGGCCATGACAGATGAATGAATGATGGTATCAAAGGATTGAGAATATTGCAATGCTAGGTAAGTAGTACTGCTAGTACACCCAGTGCTGCAGCTCCCTAACGGAGAGATTCCCAACCCGTAGCCACGGGCGGAATCGGATCCAAAAGACTGCTAAGCCTAACACACGGGTCGTAATAATGTGTACCAGCTAGAGGAAAAGTGATAAGATTAATTGTAAGCATGAAAGGTTTTAGTTTTTTGAACGAAAGAATAGGGTGGAATATGTTTTAAGGAAAGAAAATATTTTTAAAAGAAAAATCCCAACTTAGAATGTTTTAAAGAAAAGAAAATATTTTATGTAAATTATGTATATGAGTAAGGAATGCATAAATGAAACTTATATATATATATATTTTCTAAGCAAGCGAGTAGACTTCATTAAGAAAGTAGAAAAGATGATACATGAGGAGGGGGTGGGGTTCCCAACAAAAGCCCCAGAACAATAACAACATTGCAAAGATGTGGATAAAAAAAATAGAAAAACGGATTTTAGCGACCAATTTTTTTTATCTTCACCCATGTCCTACCAAGAGGACGTTGTCTTAAAAGATGGTAATAAGACGTTCGCAATAAATTGCGAACAACTCCGCTAGAAGCAGTGAGTGTGGCGGGTGTACTGTTGTTTGTTATCTTGAGGTGATTTTTGGAGAGATTTGCAATCCTTTCTTCGAGATCACCGATTAGGAAAAACGAAAACATAGTAGAAAGCACGACATTGGGTGGACTGATCTGTGGCCAGTGAACATCTGCAATCTTGTACGCTTGTGATGGCGTGGGGCAGCCACGAGTGGTGGGAAGAGGATGGGGTGGCCTAGATCTGAAAGATCTCTGCGAGATGAAGCAGCTGAAACTGCTTGTGTAACTGTCGGAGGCTTTGAAGTGCAGTAGTGCGTGAAGACCATGTGCGGCAATAAGACACACGTGAGAACAACGCACCGAGAATTTTGGCATGGCTTTGCATCGTCCTAGTATATCGGCAGCTGTAGGAAGCGGTGGTGCGGCGCGTGTAGGCTGAAGGTGGCCGGAGAAGAGTAGTAGATCTGACCAAAACCGAACCATAGGAGAGAGAAGGAAAAAAACACTAATTTGAAAGTGTATACACAGTGTGGAAAAGAAACGGAAAAGGAGAAGCAGATCTAACCAAAACCGTACCATAGGAAAAGGAGAAGGAAAATGAGAGGAGTGTATACAGCTCTACCCTCCTCTCCAGCAACGGCTATCACAAGAATAGAGTTTTCTAGAGAGAAGGAGTGCGAAAAGGATTTCAGCTTTCCTTTTTCCAGCTCAAAACGACCCACAATCCAGCAGTCTCACCTTTCAGAGAACCTTTTTCCTTATATGATAATTAACGGCGCTTCAATAAATTTTAGAAGTGTCGCTGCATGCATATATCCTTACAAATTGTAACGTACGTACTTAATTTGCAAGTCAAATGGATACGACGGGTTTTTTATGATTCATATATTAATGACACGGAAAATACAATATCTTTCAAGCCAACTACGTACTTACTAAGCATCTGGACTTGCAACGTTTTATTTATTTTTATGTCTTAGTACATTTTACTAATACCATATGATCTAAAGTACCTAGTTTTAGGCCATAGACCAAGTGACATACACGATACCGAGATCCTTATTTAGTCCCAAGGCATCCCAAACAGCGCTCGACCCATCGACAATATTATTCCTGCATGGTGGCTGATTCGCATGCTCTTTATCACACCCATTGACAGAGTCGCACTCGTCTACCACCTTAGCGTTCACACTTCTTCCATTATTAGCCGTAATCCTGATTATTTTCCCACATCGAGACCCATGGTTATACCACCCAGTTGATAGTGCGACAATGGGACTACTGTTATTATGGTATTGGCCGTCGCACTCTGATGCCCCCCCGCCGTCACCGCCTCGGCTGAAATCGTTGAGTGTGAGCCGGGCACGGGTGGAGGGTGTCACTGGGGGTGAGCACTTGTACTGTTTGTGGGATTGGTCTCCACACATGAGGTTGCCTGAGGATTGGCAAGCCCCGTTGCTGGGTATGGGCTGGCCTCCACCTCCAGAGCATAGATGCGTCCCGACATCAGGGTCATCGTTGCACTTGCCATTGATGCAAATGAGTTGGCCGGCACAGTCGTTAAGGGTTCGACATGCGCCATTGCAAGAAGAGATGGCATGCGCGGCAAATGGAAGGAATGAAAAAGCACTAGTGATAGTGAGGGAAAGGCAAACAAACAAAAGTGTGTTCGCCATTAAATCGTTAACGAGTACTAAGCACTTGACAGAGGATGAGAGGCTGCATCTTCTTATATAGACGCCTTTCTTTTTTGTTTTTAACCTTCAGTATCGTCGTTCCGAGGGAACTCATGCAGCTAGAAAGTCGATATTTTTTGTTCTCTTCCATGCACTATTATGGCTGCACAACATTTTAGAGGGGTGAGTTGGAAATTTGGGGCCTATGAATAGTCCCTTCTAGTACTGTATTACGAAAAAGTCGCTAATTTAAGGTGATCGAATTTGCTGCCGCAACTAGGCTTTTCAATGCAATTAAATATTTATTGCCAATGTTTTAGGCCATGTCGAGAGAACTCCACCGCAGATGTTAATTTACGGCAAGAAAATCAACACGCCGCTAATCAAGAATTTTTGCTCCCAAATATGACGCCAACATTAATGATTTCCATTTTTATGCTTTTGAGGCCACAATTACCAATTTCGGCCAACCTAATTAACTGCATATGAATAATCTCTTCTAGTAGTAATGCCACTCTCTCTCTGGTTTAACTTACCCGGCAGTTCATTGCCTATAGTCTTCCTTCCTTATGAGTCGCAAAGGTCATCTAATAATGCTGGTCGGTCAACTCCCGTGGGTGATTTTTAGTTTCTTGGTATGCACTTGATCTATGATTGTTAAAGCAACGAGTCTGCCAAAGACCCATGCACATGCAGCACCTGACATACAGCACCTGCACATGCAGCACCTGCAACCCCTGTGCTCCTCCACTAGCTGTATCACTCAGTTGCCTGCACATGCATTACGTGCAGCACCTGCAAAGTTATTTTATTTATCTTAGCACAGGGGTTGCAGGTGCTGGACGTAATGCATGTGCAGGCAACTGAGTGATGCAGCTAGTGGAGCAGCACAGGGGTTGCAGGTGCTACATGTGCAGGTGTTGTGGCGCTGTAGTTGCAGGTGCTGCATGTGCAGGTGCTGTTTGTGCAGGTGCTGCATGTGATGTAGTTGCAGGTGCTGCATGTGCATGGGTCGTTGCTTTAACAATGATGTAAAGCAGGCAATACATTGATATTACTTTACGATCCTACTAAATTAAAGGGGCTTAATTACAAATAAAATCATGTGCTTATTCAGGTGGTACAAAATTTCTTAGGACTTGAAATGAGTGGCAGCTAACAAAGCCTACGTCGACTACATATATCTATTATATATCTATATAATTTTTGAAATATTTTCTTATTTTTCGAACCTCCTCAGCATTATTCCAAACTTGCTCCATGATTGTCGCTCTCTTTTAAATTATTACCGTGTAGTTTCTAGTCTTTTAATATTCTTTATGACTCGCAAAGGGAATCTAGCAATAGTCAGTTAAATCCATGACTAATAAGCACTCGAGAGAGGATGAGAATCTAGCAATAGTCAGTCAAATCCATGACTAGTAAGCACTTGAGAGAGGATGAGAGGCTGCATCTTCTTATATATAAGACCCCTTTCTTTCTTGTTTTTAACCTTCGATATTTTTAGTTCTCTTCCAAGCATTATATATAAATATATATATATATTAGAGGGGTGACTTGGAAATTTCGGGCCTATGAATAGTCTCTTCTAGGTCATCGTCTATGGTCTTCCTTATGAGTAGCAAAGGTCATCTAATAAGGCTGGTCAGTCAACTCTCGTGGGCGAGTTTTAGTTTCTTGCTATGCGCGCACTTCTATGACGTAAAATCCGCTTATTCAGCTGGCACAAATTTTCTTAGGACTTGAAATGAGTGGCAGCTAACAAAGCCGACGTCTACATATATCTATTATACATATAATTTTTAAAATATTTTCTAATTTTTCGAACCAGTAACTCAGCATTAAGTACAAAATATTTTATTTTTTCGAACGACCATTTTTGCCAAAACTCGAAGTCCGAATCGCCACAAATCATTAATTGCGGTGATTTCCGAGCGTCAATTTTTGGTCCATGTTCAAGTTCTCAAAATACTCTTTTGTAGAGATTTTATAAAACATGTATTACAAATATTAAACTATTACCGGAGCTTATCTTAGTGGCAATTAATCCTAAATTACGTCGCAAATAAAGCGGTAGGTGAGTCATTAATCGCTCAAGATAATCATTTTATAACGATTAAAATTACTGAAAAATACTATTACCGGCACTTTTTATTGCCGCTAAAACATTTTTGCTGCCAATTCTATTGCTGCTAACATATTTTCCTCTATTACCTTAGTAGAAACTAATCCTAAAAGGCATTGCAAATAAGGTATTAAATCGGTTAGATAATAATTTTTCAGTGATCTAAGTAGCCGCAAAATATAATTTCCAATAATTAGTCTTCGTAGCTAATAGAAAAAAAGGCAACGTCACAATATCGTTGCTAGTACTTTATTGAGGCGACTTATTTTTGTTGCAAATAAATTTGTATTTTTCGCAATCAGTTGTGGCGATTGTACATGGCCGTAAATAATATATAAATTTGTTTTTGGTTTTGGCTAATATATTTGTGCCACAATGTGGTTCGTCGTTAAATGTTACTTGGGATGACAAGAAAAAATAATATACCGGTGAGCAGTTTTCGTCGCTACTGTATTTGTGACGATAATGCTATCTAACAAATATATTTACCGGCAATGATGAGTGTGCAAAAATGTACTCTAAAACTCTATTATTGGATTAAAATATTAAAATGTGAATAGAAATATGGTATTGTGCTTGCAACTAGGTTGTATGGTGAAGTGGGACAAATTTCTAAAATTGGTTGAGTGATGGTTTGGATTAAAGTGAAGCATGAAAAATCACTTAATTAGTTATAAAATGAAGTTGGGTTTCTATATTCGTAGTTTGGGCTTAAGATTTATGGCAAGGGTTATGCTTTGAGGATTGAATGGATATTATGAATACCTAGTGGTGTGATCAGTGTATACCTAAAAGTGTAAGTTTGTACAATTAGGAATCTTATGGAGGAGTATGTAAGTAAATAGATAATGGAGGTTATTTGGACAATGTCTAGACAAAGTGGGAGATGTCTAAGTAAAGAACCAATTGGAGGTTAAAGCCATGTGGAAGAGAATGTACTAAGAGTTAGGGATAGTTTTATTAAGCAAGTTTTTCGTTTAATGTTCTTGTAAATGAAAAAGAAATGATGTGAGGTTGCGTATGCATGTTGGTTGCTATCTGACATGCACATGAATGGATTTGATGAAATGTGCATAGCATGGAGTCGAGATAATTATTTTTTAAAAAAATTCCAGATAAGTATTACGTTCATACTTTTCTAGAGTTTTCTTATGTATGAAAATGAAATAGAATGTTTTTATGAGGAAAATATTCTTTTATGAAATGAAAGGAAATGGGATTTTTCTTAGAATGAAAATGCTTTATGAATCTATGCTAAGGTACAAATATTTAAGTATATGTAAGTACTGGCCTTCTTTGGCAGCCCATTTTTATGTACCCCAAAGAATAGTTGTATTCATATAAATGGATGCTATACGTAGTATTTATTGTATGTACATTCTATGAAATAAATGATGAGGTTTTATACTTTACGTTATGAAAAGTTGTTATATGAAATGAAATGAACTGATTAATAAAAGGGCGGAAAGGAAAGGAAAGGTAAGGACTGAAAAAGGAAATGAATGTTTTAATGTATGAAAATACATAACGGCCATGACAGATGAATGAATGATGGTATCAAAGGACTAAGAATATTGCAATGCTGGGTAAAGTTTGTGATAGCTACAACAAATACCTAGGTTTGCCCACCACGGTAGGAAAATCCAAGTATAACACATTCAGAGGTCTAAAAGAAAAGATTTGGAAAAGGATCAATAGCTGGAAGACCTCCTTTCTGTCTTTTGCAGGGAAGGAAGTCATGATCAAGATTGTTCTGGAGTACTTCTTTGACGTAAACCGTGCAATACATTGATATTACTTTACGATCCTACTAAATTAATTAAAGGGGCTTACAAATAAAATCATGTGATTATTCAGGTGGCACACATTTTCTTAGGACTTATCCACTACAACAGATTTCATTTATTGTGATAGACAAAACCATTACAAAAAATTAGAAACCGTCATAGAAACTTTTTAATGATGGTTTCCAAAGGCATTACAGAAAGTATTTTGTGACGGTTTACTGTACGACCATCACTAAAGGTTTTATTTTATTTTTTTTGTGTGCGTGTGTGGGTTGGAAAGTTTGCTGTGCGATGCAACATTTGAACGTAAAGAGATTTTTGAACGTAGCAAAATAACGTTCGAATGTTTATCCGACCCATAGCATTCGAATGATAAATATCAAACGTTCGATATTTTTCATTTGAATGTACACACATTCAAATGTTTATGATATGATGTTGGAATGTTGCATTCGCACGTTATTGGGCAATTGTTTGAACGTCAAAGATTAAATGTTTAGATGGTTAATATATACGTTCAAACGTTAAGAAATTTCATTCTATCATAACATAATGAGTTCGATTATTTGAGTATATACGTTCAAACGTAATACCTTTCGTTCAAATGTATTTATCGCATGTTTGTGTAATTATGTTCGAACATTAATTCGAATGTAAAGCCATGTTTGAATGTTCTTCGTTTACATTCGAACGTACTAATTAGAACTAATATTTTCATAAGATTAAAAAACATACAAATTGTATCATATTTCACCATAAATAGTATCATCTCATGAAAATGTTTTAGAAAGTTGCCAAATTAGAGGACAAAAGTTTTGAACAATGATAGGGTTTATTTTTTCTTCTTTTCTCGCCCACCGTGATCCTGCTGTAGTGACATAACACATTCCATCTAAACTACCATCTCCCTTTGTACTTGTTCTTGAATTTCAATGCTTCTTCTTTCCTTCTGGTCTCTTTGTTGCTCTTGCAAACGCGTCTCTAAATCGAACTGTTGCATTAAGAGTGCCTCCAATTCCTATTGTCGTGACTTCATCTGCTCAATTTCTTGGCGTGCAGCGTCCAAATTCTTAGCAAGATTATTAACTTCTGAAGTCGAGACCATCGACGATGAAACAACATGCTTGAAAGTACATCCCGAACCTTTTACCAAACCAGACTTGGTATCGAGGACTTGCATAAATATGTCAATGTCAGTAGGAGAAGATTCCTTAGCGGCTGACTACAGCTCAATCATTTTTTCCTACAATAATTAGGAAGAAAAGATACAATAAGTAACATATTAAAAAAAAATAGTAAGAAAATATAATATCCATTCACATGTTGGCATAATTTATTCACACAAAATGACATCACTTACATAATTATCTTTGGCGACATGATCAATCTACTCGATGTGCACATCAGTGTGAGTAGCAGCATAGACATGAATGAGATAGAATTTTTAGGATTATCACATTTCTAACAAAGCCACAGTAGTAATTTTAGAAAATCATGTTAGTACTTAAATAAAGAATGATAAAAATGACTGAATCTTAATAAGTAATTACCATTTTATCGGCAAGGCATTGAAATGACCTTGAACTGGCGTGATGATGGATTGTCAAAGACATTCTATTCTATGCATTGATAGAACTTAAGTACTGTAGAAGAAATTAACAATGTTATCTAAAAGATCACAACACTTCCTCCAATCGCCTAATTTCATTTTTTGAAAAGGGGACTGAGCAACGTCTTCCAATGTCTTAAGTTTTTTGAAGTGGTCATGATATAGTCCGTTGTGATGCCAAAATAATGTAGCTATCAACTCATTCATAGTTTGTACTTTTTCATTATGGCCAAAATTTAGGTCAAATTCATCCTAATAAGTGGATTGCGTAAAAAATATAAAATTAAACATCTTTAAAAAAACTAAGGTATACTAACTCACCAGTAAATGACTTCGAATATGATACTTAACCTCATTCAAAACATCTTGCCAAGACCGCATATAAAATGGTGCATAAACTCGGACTAGTTTTCCAAGATAGGAGGAAAGTGATGCCGCACTATCATCCACACTCTTAGTGGAGTTATTGGGGATGTTGACCTTGATTTTCCCGTGCCTTTTATTTTTTTCTAGAGCCAAGCCACGTGTTAAGCCACAACCACGAAGTGACAAGGCATTAACTAATATATTTAAAATGGTTAAAACCAATCTTCCCAAGTATTTAAATATAATTAATTATCAACAAGAATTTTCTTATTGGTAGGTGTGGATTGGCTGTTTACCTATTGTGTATCAACTTGATTAGGAGCAGAATCCTCAGTTGGAGAGTCCTCAACTAGTTCGGGACTTGGTAGAGGAGGTGCATTTCTTCATTGTCAATTTGGTGACATCCTTAAAAAACATTATTATTTTCAATAAACTAGCTTAGAAATAATTATGAAAATTGTAATAGCCTAATCTATGTAAATAAAACATTTAGTACTTTTATTTTTCAGCTCTAGATGTATTTTCTATGCTTGTTTCAAAATCTCATTCAATAACATCTTTGTAATCTCCTTCTTCATCATCATCTTCTTCTTCATTTTATTCATTGACTTCTTCTTCTTCTTCTTCTTGTTTTGATTCATCAAAATCTTCAACTGAATGATCATTTAATACAGATGGGTCGAGATGTACAAGTGGAATGTCATCTCTACACAAGGGGATTAGTTCGAGTGCACCAAGGTCAACAAATAAATTAATTCCCTCTCCATCTTCCTGGTAGGCCTCTATAAGAGGAGTGTCATCTTGATCTCCACTATAATTGTGATCCACTACCAATACTGCATCATAAATATTTCAAGGAACAAACTTTTGTACGACTCGCCATGTTATCTCTCCACTAGGGTCATCAACCCCTTCCATTGGATCAATCAAGTAATATAATTGGGTTGCTTGACAAGCCAACATGAACGGATTATCGTCGTACCATTTCATAAGTATTGACACTTGTAAAGTGACTATCCCTATGTATTGATATCCGACCATCGCCTAGATCCCACCATTCACATTTAAATACATATTTCACATTCCTGCCTAGGCATTTCAGTTCGATAATGTCACGTATGACACCATAGTAGTCATTATCCTCTATTCCATGACTTCCTTCAACCAACACATAACCGTTTTATGTCTTTTGATTTCATTCACGGTACATAGTATAGAACCTATAACCTTGAACCGTGCATACATTGTATCGAAATGCTCTGTTTGAAGGACCACAGGTCAATGCATGCAATTCCACAGAAACTGATTCTGGATTATGAGCGCATTGTTCCAATATCTAACAAGTGAAATAGTAACAAAATTATACAAAGTTACTATAAATTAAAATGGTTATAAAATATTCTACTATATGGGATATTTAAATGCATATGCGTTGTTCAAACCATCTCGAAAATTCTTCTTCGTACCTTGCATCTATATCCTTTATGCATTCTATCTTAAGTTTATCCATGTGCTCACTATATAGAATTAAAAATAACAAAATACTTGAACATCTTTGATATAGTAGTACTTTAATAGAATATAGATTAATTAGAATTATTCTAAATATGGATCAACATAGCTGAGATAATCATCAATCTCATGAAAATTATTCAACACAAACCACCGAGCTTTTCCTAACTCTTCATCGATTAAATTGTACCCCATTTGTGCACCCAAGAGCTGTATATTCTTGAAAAACACAGATAGCTCACGAGGGTGAGGAGCAACAAAATTAACATTCCACTCTTCAAGATTAAAGCGTGTCTCATTCCGTGGAGATATAGAGAGCAAAATGTCAACCATTCATCGTGTATATAGCCTCTGCTATTGACCCCTCAGCCCGGTCTTTATTCGCAACAGTGCGCTTTAGTCTACCAAAAAATCTCTCAACTGATAAACATCCAATGAAACTGCATTAGTCCACCTAACAGTACCACTAGAGGTAAATGCATTTGTAAATGGACCATTATGTTAAAAAATGATAGTGGAAAGATCTGCTCCAATTTAGATAGTATTATTGCAACGCCGTCTTCCATTTTCTGCAACAAGTCTCGATTTACTACCTGAGAGCACAAATCCTTGAAAAACATGCATAGTTTAGTTATGGCAACATGTACATTAGAAGTCAGCTTCCCACAAATTCCTACAGGTAACAATTTTTGTAAAAATACATTTACAATTATGACTTTTCAATCCATTTATTTTGCATTCATTAGGGCTCACACATCTACCGAGATTTGAGGCATATTTGTATGGCAATTTCACACCTTCAACCATTTGAAAAAGTCCATCATCTCATCCTGTAATGCCCGTCCTTATGGTGGGACTTTTAGAAAATGATTTTTAGAAAGATGATAGGAATTACCGTTCGTTTAAAACTTTCTCATTTCCTTCCCAGGATACGAAAGACTCCATGTTTATAAAATAAAATGTGCTTATTAATGTAAAGAGGGTTACAGCGGAAAATATTAAACTTTATAATTAAACGTCTTTTATACAAAACATTGTGCCTAGGCTTCCGTGCTCTTCCCCTTGGCCGTGTCTGTCTTGACACATTTTGCTCATCTTATCCCTGGGAGGGCACACATAAAAATTCAAATAAGTTGAAGCTTCGTAAGCATTACTTCATACAGTCAACATATACTAACATAGATTTTCAGTCATGAATTCATCACTCCATACATGTTATACATAAGACATTAGTTCATTTAAAATATTTTGAGGCGGGGTTTTTCTTGGAAAGGATTTTCTTTCATAAAACATTTCTTTTATTTCGTAAAACATTTCCCTACACCTTGTGTCTTCATTTCTTAAAGAGTTTGAGCATACATACATTCTTTCTTATCATTTTTCTTTGGTTGGTACACACTATTAGGCCCCGTATGTTAGGGTTAGCAGTCTTTTAGACCTGATTTCGCCCATGGCTGCGGGTTAGAAATTCCCCAGTCAGGGGGTAGCACTGGATGCACTACTAGAACTACTTACTCAACATTGCAATTTTCCCAGTGTTTTGGTACCCATTCATTCAGTCATGGCCGTTACGTATTTTCATACATTCAAACTTTCATTCATTTAGTCCTTTCTATCATTTTAGTCCTTTTTATTCTTTTAGTTCATAAACGTCATTTAAAAGCATAGGCTTAAACCTCAACATTTAAAACATTTTTTAAGAGCATAAACATGCGCATCATCTTAAACATAAGTTTATAGCATCCTTAAACATCAGCTTATTGCATCTTTTAAAGCATCAGTTCATAGGGACATGTTAAAACACTTTCTTCGCGTCATTTAAAGTATAAGACATAAGCATTAACATTTCTTTTCATGAAAATAAAGACAATAGATACTACTTATAATTAGGGGTGAGCATCGGCCGGTCCGGACCGGCAAAACCGACCGGACCGGCACTATTTGGACCGGACCGGACCGGACCGAATTGGGTCCGGTCCGGTCCGGTCCCATTTTTAAGGGACCGAAAAGATTCGGTCCGGTCCCGGTCCGGGAGTTTTTCACCCCGGACCGGACCGGACCGGACCGAATAGAAAAAAAAAAAAATATTATTTATATATATTATTTATATAATAGTATTAGCATATTACTAATATATATAATAGTATACTATATGTATATATATTAAATATATTACAATATAATTACATAAATATTAAAAAAAATGTCATTAAATATTAGCATATTATATAAATATATAGTTATCACTATTACTATTATTACATATAGTTATTAGTTATAGTATAGTTATTATTACATATATTTATTAGTTATAGTATTATTACTAATAGACTAATAGTATTAGCATATTACTAATATATATATAATACTATATGTATATATATTAAATATATTACAATATAATTACATAAATATTAAAAAAAATGTCATTAGATAAAAAAAAAAAAAAAAAAAAAAAAAAAAAATCAACCTTGGACCGAATGGACCGACCGGACCGGACCGGACCGAATAGGACCGGACCGGACCGGTCCTGATGGAGTTCGGTCCGGTCCAGGGTTTTCTAACCCTGGACCGAATAGGTCCGGTCCGGTCCACAAAACCTCCCCGGACCGGACCGGACCGGACCGAACTCACCCCTACTTATAATCATCCATCACATGCATACACTTACTTACTTGTCGTGCATAAAAAGTGGCAGCCAAGAAGGGCTGTTACATTCATATACCTTTAAACATTATACTTAGCATTCTTTTGTAAAACATCGTTTGTGTCATTTTGTAAAGGAAAAGCATTTCATTTTCATATCTTTTAGAAAACTCTAAAAGAGTATGAACATAATACTAATCTGGACTTCATGTCATACTCATTTCATGCAGTCTATTCATGTGCGTGTCAGATGGCAACCTACATGCATACACATAACCTTAGCGTCATTCTTTATCTAGTACATGAGCAACTAACTAGAAATAGAACTACACTTCACTTGGAAACACTCTCATTCTATCCCATGCTCTTATGTGTCCCTTACTATACTAAAACATTTAGGGTCCACTTACAGTCACTATCTTTTCCAAACTCGATGTTCTACCTTGAGTGCTTATCCACTAAAGTGAATCTCCATGATTCACCTTAGAGTTAAGATACTAAGACCTTCATCTTACTCTTCCTATTAACCACATTCCAATAGATGACTCAGACTAACTAATTCACGTATCCCAATCTTAGACAATATACCTGTTACTACCTTCATGAATTCTCGACCACACTTCATCCTCATTCGCATCCATACATGCCACATTACTTTAAGCCAATCCTGAGGCTTAAACATTGTGTAACCATGCATAGGATTGATTACCCATTATATATGGTCAATCCGTTCGGCACACCTGTTTCACCGGATGCACATGTACCTTACCCCTTTATCACCTAAGATCAACATATAATCCGTTGAACACCCTCTTGTATAAACAAGCTCCATACTCTGATACCAAATTCTACTTAAACATGGTCGATAGGACTTCCCTACTTCCCTATCCTTTAAAAGTTCATTCCCACACTTAACACGACAAGACCCCATTCACACTACACTTCTGTCTTGTCACGTAGCTCAAGACTAATCCCAAGCTACATCACGACACCCGTTACTATGATAGGGTCAACTCACGATTACTCCGGGACACTGCTCTACAGTTCCTGACACTACCTACACATTCTACTGTCCTCAGCTATGCCATCCAACCCTTCTTGACACGGTATCTGGTGCATCACAACACCACATGAAGTACACTCCACGTGAACTCCCTTCCATCCACACTATGCCACACATCACTATGACACACGCCACATGGTGCATCGCTACACAACATGGAGTACACACCATGTGTACTCCCTTCCATTACGCTACACTACACACTACTACGAAGCACACCACATGGTGTGTCGTTGCACGACATAGAGTACAAGCCACATGTACTCCCTTCATAGCACTATGCCTCATCAATACTACAACACATACTTCACATCCACACTTCACAGCACACTACACAATTATTCCCAACACTTTATTACACAGCGAACCCCACAATCAACCAACTAATATCTAACATAAATAATGGGAGAGAGAGGGTTATACCATCGTCGGAATTAACCCTTGCGTTACTCGCTACCCGTCACTGTCAAAGGCGTTGGAAGGGTCGTACATGGCGACTAAACCATGTATAGTGGCTATCCACCTTGTATGGTGGTTGTCCATTGCGTAAAGTGGTGATTTAGGCTTAGGGCTAAGCTAGGGGAGGCCAAGGGAGGCTCATGGTGGCTGGGGTGGTGGACTCGTGGGTTTCAAGACATGGAAATAGAGGGAGAAGCTTGGCTAGTTGTTGTTGGCCATGGACTGGCTTAAGAGAGGTGCGGTGGAGAGGTGGAGGTAGTACGGTGGCTAGAGGGCGGCGGATCTAAGCCAAATGGGTGGAGAAACCCATGAAAGAGTGAGAGGGCGTGAGAGAGATAGAGACTTGGATGGGCACGGAGGAGCTTGGGGAGGTTGTGGTGGTCAGGGGAGGCTCGTGACGGTGGTAGGTAGCCGTGGGTGGCAGAGGTTGGCCTGGGTGATGGAGGACCCATGCTTGAAACCCATTTTTGGGTTGCGTGTGTGTGTGCGATGGAGAGGGAGATGGAGGTTGGAGCTTGTCAGCAACGCCATGGTGGTGAGGGTGACCTCGTGGTGGCTCGTGGCTGTAGGCCTGGGCTGCGGTGCAAGGGAGAAACTGTGAGAGGGAGGATCCATTTCGGGAAGAGACAAGAGAGAGAGGGAAGTTGCCATGGGTGGTTCCCGTGGCTGGGATCGTGTTCGTTGGCATGAGAGGAGTCGCTGATGGTGGCGGTGGCCAAGGGTGGCTAGCGGTGGAGCTGGGTTGGAGGAAAAGAGGTTCGGTGGAGGGGAAGGGCTACTGCCCGTGCAAGCTGAGGGAGAGGGAGGAGAGAGAGAGAAAGGGAAAAGTGAGGGGGAAAAGGCTATGTGCTTGGGTATTTAATCCAGGTCCTTCATCTAGGGGTCTCCAAAGCGATCTAACAATGTGAAATTAAAACACTGATTTGAAAATGTGTAGACATTGATTTAACTTAAAATACTGAGAGAAATTAAGATAGAATATTATTTAATTAAACTTTAGTTTATAAAATATAATCTTCATCATTAATTAAATGATGAAGTTTTGCTAATTATCTTTAAGAGAATAAAACCATTTAATTAATTTAGAGTTTTCAATATAATTTAAATCTCCTAATATTTTTAAATGATGAAAATCATTTAAATAAAACGATTTTCCACAATTATAATATTTTTGGAATTCTTTAAAAATATTATAATTGTCTTGCTTAAAATTAGGTTTGATCCAATAACACTAGAAATATCCCATATAAATATTTTCAAGACATTTAAAATATTTGAGGGCTTTAAAACACTAGACGTACTTTAGAAATCGCTTGATATGTTTAAAAGCATGCCATCAAGGTTTGGCACGTAGAACGAGACTCATGACTATAAGAGAGAGAAAGGAGTGGGATATTACACATCCATTGTCATTGTAAAACAATCATGCGGCATAACCACCCTATTGCCTTTTACCTGCAAATGAAGATTATGTTTAATTTCCATTCTCTCAAACTTTTTCCTTGTCTTAATCGCGTCCTTCATCTTTTTGTTAATGCTCATCAATGTCCTAAATATATTATCACAAATATTCTTCTCTATTTGCATTACATCCGAACTATGTTGCAACATGTATGACGCGCAATATGGCAAGTCGAAAAAAATACTTTGCTATGTCCAATTTAGTTCCGCTACGCCTTGTTTTCTCTTGTTCTTTCCTGACATTTTCCAAAATTGTTCATTCCAAGTTCAATTAATTGTTCCGCTATCTCATCCCCAGACAACTTCTTTAATGTGATTCTGTCATCCATGCTCCCATCAAATTTAGTGCATTGCCGTATGCTGGAAAATCATTTATCGTCCATAATACTGTAGCATGCATTTTAAAAGATGTCGATGTGTATACATAAAAAAATTTGGATGTTATTTTCCCATAGATCTTTCAATTCTTCAATTAACGACAGCATGAATACGTCAATATCATTTCGGGGTGATTTTGGGCCAGGGATTAGCAAAGTTAGCAGAAAGTTTGGTGCCTTCATGCACTTCCATGGTGGAAGATTATATAGAATCAACACTATAGGCTATGTGGTGTAACTTGTACTCATATTACCAAACGGATTGAATCCATCCGTTGTTTGTCCTAGATGCACATTACAAGTTTCGTTCCCAAAATCTGGGGTATTTCTTATCAAAACTTTGCCACGCAATTGAGTCAGCTAGGTGCCTCATATATTTGTCATCCTTAACTTGTTTCTCCTAGTGCCAGCTCATATCTTGAGTTGTTTTGCTCCATATATATAGCCTTTGCGATCTTGGTTTAAGCGGAAAATAATGCAAAATTTTAATCGGAATATTTTTTTTACCATTCCACCTCGACTCTTCACATACAGAACAAGCTTGTTTTCCTCCTTCTTCTTCCAAAACAACATACAATCATTTTTACATGCATGTAATGACTTGTACTCAAAGTCTAAACCCTTTCTCCATTTTTTCGCTTCATAAAATTTTTTCGACAGTGCAGAACCTTTAGAGAGAACCTCATTAAAGAAGTCTAATACCATGTTGATTGCTTTTGTCGACATTCCACATAATGACTTAATGTACAATAGCCACACAATAAATGACATTTTGCTATGTGTTGTACTGCCATGATAAAGCTCTCGCTTTGCATCTTTCCACATTTTAGAGAAATTCTCTGACTCAGTTACTTGGCCACTTGAGGCATCATCGTCAATTTCATCCATAAACATCCCAGCTCTAATGTCACCCAACATCTCCTTTATCTCATCCCACTTAATATCTTCATCCCTCTCATTATCGTCATCCAGGTACCAGATTTCAACACCATCACCAAACGAAATATCGGCAGATTGTTCATAAGGCTTACCATGCAATACCCTTCAAGTATATCCCAAATCCATACTATTCACAAATATATGACTTTATACTTTATCAGCTCCTATAGCACATAGATTTTTACACCCTCTACATGGACACTTTATGTAACCTTGACTATCGGTAGAGGCTCGAGCAAAATCAATAAAGTTTTTCACTCCACATGCATACAAAATGTAGTCTTTTCCAAGTCTATCACCAAGATGCATCGAACTTTGGTCCATTTTTAAAAAAACCTATGGATTAGTATAATGCAACTAATTTCACATGCATCACATGCTCCAATTCAATTCCCCATGTTCTTTAGATAAATGTAGTTTGGTCCTATCCGTTCGAGATTATATCAACCATATTGCAAAGTTTCGTGATCACTCTTATACTCTCCAAGTTAGTAGAAATTTCGGTAGCATTTCTCTATAGTTCTCCAAGTATACATGGTCGCAAAGAGAGATTGTCATCCTATAGACAATATACTTGAAGAAAAAATGAAGAATACATCAAAAGTCCCATCATGAACGTATAAAGAAAGAGCAATGAAAATATACAAGGTAGATAATATAATCTCAAACTGTCAACACTGGATAATTCAGGAATTAGTAGACTCCTGAGTGTACACTAATTTCCAAACGGGTCTAAAGTTATTCATGCAATGTCACACACACAAGCTATAACATATAACATATAACTATAACACACAAGCTATAACATATAACATATAACTATAACACACAAGCTATAACATATAAGTAATCTATATTTGTACTAAACTTCTTCGAAACCCTCAGTAAAGAATCCATTGTTGGGTCTTAACTGATGATTCCGAAGAAGTTTAGTATTCTTTGTCCTAAGTATAGTATGTGGAGTTAGTTATTTATTATTGTTAACATTTCCTAGAATTTTAAAGTTATCATTAATTAAATTAGAAATAATTATTTATTAATCTAAGATGTGTATTTAAATTAGATATGTAAGGTGTGTTTCATGTATATTTGATTCCAAATAAATAAGGTTATATATTTATATAATGTATATTCATATTGAACTTTTTCGAAATTCTCAATAAAGAATATATTGTTGGGTCTTAACTGAGGGATTCCAAGAAGTTTAGTATATTTTGTCTTAAGTATAGTATGTGGAGTTGGTTATTTGTTTTATTGGTTATTAATTAGTTATTTGTTTTAATCTTAGTATATATTTTTAATTAGTTATTTGTTTTAATCTTAGTATATATTATTAATTTACTTATTTGTTTTAATCTTAATGTAGATTATTAATTAGTTATTTATTTTATCTTAGTATATATTATTAATTACTTATTTTTTTAATCTTAGTTTATATTATTAATTAGTTAATTGTTTTAATCTTAGTATTATTATTAATTACTTATTTGTTTTAATCCTAGTATGTTATTCTTATTCAAAATCTTAGAAATTATGTATTCTAACTATTCAAAATCTCTTTATTTAAAATATTTGTTTATGTAATTTAATTTTGCATTCTTTGCATGCACAAGTGATAATTAGAGCTAATCACAATATAATCCCACAAATTACAATATAATCACAAAAATCACACATATGCCAATCACAATATAATTCCACAAATCACAATATAAACACAATCTAGTCACAAAAATCACAATATAATTCCACAAATCCCACAAATCACATATAATCACTAAATAAATTACAACATAAACACAATATAATTTTAAGTATACCCAAACACATAAAATTAATTGTATATTAAGGTGGTTTAGAAAATTAAGATAGTAAAAGGGCAACAAAATGAGTTTAAAGAACCAACAGAATGAAAAATGACAAAAAATAAAAAGTTTCATACAATTATTTGTTACATGCTCAAGTGAACAAAAATATAATCCACAAATTACATTATAATCACTAAAATATATTCCAACAGATCACAATATCATCACAAAAACCGCAATATAATCACCCAATTAAGCTTTGAAATATACCAAGCTAAAATTATGAACTTGTTTTCTCACAACTTTCAACAAGTTCCAACAAATATTCCTTCAAAATAAAAAAAATATTAATTAGTTAAAAGACAAACATAATGAATAAATAAACACAACAAATAATCCTTAAAAATAAACAAATCAAAATAAACACAATAAAAAACACAAGTACCTTCAATGCAAAACCTTCCAAGTACTCTCTCAAATAGGTCACTCACTCTTTCTCACAAGCCCTCTCTCTCTCTCTCTCTCTCTCTCTCTCTCTCTCTCTCTCTCTCTCTCACTCTCTCTCACAAGCTCTCTCACACAAGTGCAGTCTCTCTCTCTCTCTCGATCACTCACTCTCTCTCACAAGCTCTCTCACACAAGTGCTCTCTCTCTCTCTCTGTGACTTACTCACAAACGTTTGAAATGGGGAATAATGTTTATTCCCCATTTCTTAAACACGCTCCAGATTGGGGCGTTATGATTTTTTCTCGAAAATTTGAACCTATTGTGGCTACTTTTATCGTTGCAATAGGATAAACTAAATTAACCTTTTGCATTGACTTTTTAAATTCAAAGTCGTTGCATCGAAGTGCCGCAACGTTCGAACGTTTATAGTAAATTTCTAAATGTTTTGTAAAATTTTCAACTCCTGCTAAGTGTCTTGCCAAGTCTATTTACATAGCGTAACGTTCAAACGTAATATTGTTGACATGCGAACTTTGATGAAATTAGGTCTTCATATATGCCATAGAACTAATGTGGGAAGGTCCCTCCAATTTTTTTAACGGTCGAACATAACTATTTCATGTTTGAACGTAACACTGTTGACATGCAAACATAGATGAATATAGCTCTTTGTATATGCCATAGAATTATTGTGGGAAAGGTCCTGCCAATTTTTTTAAAAACGTTTGAATTTAACAATTTTACATTAGAATGTACAAAACTAACATTGGAATGTAGCACTACTGGCATGTGAATGTAAATGAAATTAGGTCCCGTATATGCCATAGAATTAACGTGGGAAAGTTCCTGTCACCTTTTACTTAACGTTTGAACATTTGTTATAATGTTCCAATGAAAATCCTACCATGTTAAAATGTGTATTCAATGTTGAAACGTGGTTCATATATTATAGTTATATAGTATATGTAACATAATTCTATAGTATAGTAATGCTTATAGTATATATTATATGGTTATATAGTATAGTAATCAAGTATATAGTATATATAGTAATATAGTATAGATAGTAAGTATAGTAATCTATATAGTTAGTAAGCTATAACATATAGTATCTATAGTATAGTAATGTATATAGTATATTATATGGTTATATAGTACAATAATCTAGTATATAGTATATATTAATCTATATAGATAATGTATTATATGTAGTAAGCATAGTAATCTATATAGTATATAATAATCTATATAGTTAGTAATCTGGTATATACTATAACACCCCACTTATCATGATTAATAATAAAGTAACTTTTAAGAAAATTCTTAGGAGCCGGAGTATTACTACTGAATCTTTACTTAAAAAAAAAAAAAATTCTTTTATTCTAAAGAAAGTGTCAAGTACAAAAATTCCATAAATAATATAATTATTTATTAAAATACTAAGATGATAAAAAAGAGTGCATGGAAGCATTTAAGAAAACTTCTCGAAGCCCGTGCCATAAACGTCATAACTTAAAAATCTCTGTACATGATCTAGGCCACTGTCACAACTACCTAGGCCAAGTCTTGTCTTGCATTCCCATCCTCATAAAGATTATCACCTAGGGTGGTTAAAAAAAATAAAAACATACAAAAATGAGTTGGATACTCAATAAGCAACACATCATACACTAAACATAATAAAAATAGGGTCTTCTTGAAAATATGCTTACTCATAAATATATACGTAAATAATATGAACATGAACTTATCTTTCACTTATCATAGGCCGTTACCCACTGTTGCCCCCCGTGAGTTAGGGTTAGCGAATCTAAGTAGATTTTGATTCCATCTATGGTCGCGGGTTGTGGAATCCATACATAAGGAAGACACACTGGGTGCACTACCAGCATGTACAACCTGGCAATGTAATATGCCCATAACATATGGTATTGTCTTCTTATCATAACATATGCCATTACATATCCTATCATTCATACTTCATCATAATCATGCTTGTAAACTGGTCATATCATAGATTTCAAATGAAATCACATTCTTTCATAAAATTCTGTGATACATGTTTCCTCACATAAAATTATGATTTTTCATAAATGCATAGATCTTCACATAAAATCATGCATCTTTTTACAAAATATTTTAATGCATAACTCTCACATAAAATCATGACATTTCATAATTCTTTTTATGCATAACTCCTTTCATAAAATCATGAATTTTCATAAATAATTTAATGCATAATTTTCACTTAAAAGCATGGATTTTTCATAATTTTATCATGACTTATGTATGTAAAAAGGGGCTTCCAATGAAGGGCGTACTTGCATAATATTTTTATAAAAGACATGCCGTTTATTGTACTTATGTGTTGCTTCCTAAAATTCCCGACACAAAATTAATTACAGTGTTGGATTGGGAGGTTTATGTTTTTTTTTTCCAAATAACATGGGGTATGGATATATTCATAGAGAGATTTGGGAGAGGGTGATGAGCAATTTGAGTTGGACTCGGTTAAAGAATTTTAATGTGAATATGACTTGTAAAGTTCTATCCCTGTTGGAATAGGATGCCGACAAGTTCAAGTTAAACTCGATCATGATCACTCAAGAAGAGAGTTTGATTTTAAAAACATGATCTAGAAGTTCATTCAATGTAGAATTTGCAGTGACTGAGACTGCATAGGAGACTTCAATCAGTGATGATTTTAAATTGAAATAAATTTCTAATGGCCGATCTTTAAATTCTAAAAAGAGTTTACTCATTCAATAAATAATAAATGAGATTTAACTTAGTTATTGAGCCTAATTAAAACTCCTAATCGATCTCAATAATTTATCGCTCGTGTGCTTATTCAATATGGCCCATTAAATATAATTTACGCCCATTAAAAATGATCAATATTCTAACCTTAGAGTTATTGGGTTGGGTCGTTGCATAGTATATATTGTATATATAATGTAGTAATGTATATGGTATATATTATATGGTTATATAGCATATATAGTATATGTTATATGGTTATATAGTATAATAATCTAAATAGTTACTATAGTAAATTAAATAGTATATAGTAATCAATATAGTTAGTATAGTAATCTACATAGCTAGTATAGTAAACTATATAGTATATTATAATAATCCATATAGTTAATATATGTAATATTTTATGTTCATACGGTACGGGAAAGTGACGTAACATTTGAATGTATTTCTTGTAATGTTCACACATTACTTGCATATATTTTGTGCTTCTGAACGTCGAATGACATTTTCACCCACATCCAAAATTTGAACCGTTGCACTCAGCCATCAAATCCATCGCACGCCGTAGTTAATCGCTGCCACAACCATCACATAAAAGGTTAGTATCCATTGGTGGTTTTAGGGGGTTCCGGTAGCCCATTGGTGGCCAGATTTGTAACTTGCTTTTCCTGCCCCCATGAGTGGCCATTGGCCAAAATGGCTATCATAGATAGCCTACACTTAGTGTATACTTCATTTATACAGTGGCTATTACAAGATTAACATCCTATTTGAGGAAATCAGAAATGGCTTTTTGGGTTTAAATGTTCGAACGTCCCATTGGAAACATTAGAATGAATATTTGTACTTTGAACGTATGTCAATCTATGTTCGTATGTATTGTTACATTCGAACGTTTATACACTAAAACGTTCGAATGCAATATTTATATAGTTTAATAGTTTAGGTGTACATTTGAACTTTATACATCAAACATTTGAATGTATGGTCTTGTGGGACGTTTTAGTCCTAACGTTCAAACATATACCTGCCTAAGTTTGAAAGTTAAGTTAAATATGTTCAAATGCACTCGCATGTTTGAAAGTATTTACACGAAATGTTCAAATGTAACGTTTCATGGGTCTTTTGATTTCTAACATTCGAACATCATTACCAACACGTTTGAATGTTAAGTTTTACGTTCGAACGTATTTTTGAACAAATTTAATTTGTTTCATATATGTATACTACTGTTTTTTCTTTTTTCAAAATATAACTCATCATTTGACAAATAGGAAACATGGGAGGGAAGGAACCATGACACTTCTTGGATAGGCTATAGAACTGTTATGGCCGAACATGAAGTCTATATCAACGAGTTCGATGAGCTGACATGGGAGGAGAAGAGTTTGAGGTTTGTCTTTTTTTTTTTTTTTTTTTTTTTTTTTTTCCAGAGGTTGGACCAACATCTGTACACTGAGGGGGAGTATATACCCCTCCATGGTCTACGAGTTTTATATGGAGATGTCGTCCATGCCTCAGGATGCATAGTCTCACATCGTAATTGTACGTGGTGTTCTAATTGAGGTTTCAGTGGATGTCACCATCGAGCTACTCAAGGTCCGTTGTGTATCTGAGGCATCGAGTACAGTGGATGCTCAGGCTGAGGACGCACCAAATGTAGGCCCATCTGCATCATCTACTGGCCTAGTCAAGTCAATGGCCAAAGATGTTGACCGGTCGGAGGGTGAGGATACTGATAAGCCTTAGGATGATGACCGCAATGAGGTTTTCTTCATCCTCACTGGGAGATACCACACGCCGTTCTATAAGAAAAAACACGTTCTCTCAAACATTGCTGCTCCCATTTTTCTGTATGTTGCATCTCATAGTTGCAACAAACTTGGATCCTATGGCACATAGGCCACCTTTAGTTGGACTCGTGCACAGTTCCTCATACGACTGGCACATGGAGAGCAAATGCACTCCGTTACGAGGCGAGTAGCATCTCCACTGACAACCTACTATATGGGGTGATTATTACTTGGCTATTACTGGATGAGAGAATGCCACCCGAAGTGGAGGAGTGGTTGACTAAGTATATAAGCCCCATAGATATGACCTCACACCATCGAAGCATTGGACAGAGACGAGGGCATACTCAGCATGAGCCTGGGCCTAAACCAGATCTTGTTCCTTTGACCCAGTCTGGGGCTATTGTTACTCCCACTAGTCAGCAGTGAATGGGTACATCTGTAGGGGATGCACGCCTTGCTTAGCTTGATGCAGACCCTGCTTTGGTTGATGTGATGGTCTCAGATATTACTACATACAGTGATCAACAGATCACACCAATACAACAGAGTGTCACAGATATTGGCCATCGTTTAGATATTCTAAACGAAAAGGCCAATACATTAATTGCGGAATTTCATACTTTTGTAAAAAACATGTTTCGAGATTTTTGCACTTTTCTAGTATTTTTTATTTATATTTTAATATTTTTTCATACTTTATGTAATGAACAATATCATTTAATATATCTAGTGCTTTTGTAATTCAATTCTCAATCTTTTTTAATTTAAAATTTCATTTCTAATTTTAAAATAGTTCATGTTCGAACGTGAATGACTACCATTTGAACGAATAACTTACACGTTCGCATGTAAGTGGGGTTAACGTTCGAATGTACATGAAATGTTCGAACATAACATTTCATACACATTCGCATGTACTAATTCAAAAATGACATCGTCTGAGTTATGTTTGAACAAAAAATTTTTATTGTTCGAACGGGTAACCATTTCTCGTCCACCTATAGTGACGGTTTCCTGAAACCATCACAGAAAATTATTTCTGGTGACAGTTTCAAGACTGTTATAAATTCAAAACAGTCACAACAACTAAATTGTGTTGTAGTGCGTGAATGGCAGCTAACAAAGCAAACGTCTATGTATATCTATATAATTTTTGAAATATTTTCTTATTTATCGAACCACCTCAACATTATTCCAAACTTGCTCCATGATTGTCACTCTCTTTTAAATTACCATGTAGTTTCTTATCTTGTAATCTTCCTTTTGACTCGCAAAGGGAATCTAGCACTAGTCAGTCAAATCTTGAGGGTAGTCCCATTACTAGAATTTTTTTTTGTTTTTGTTTTTGTTTCATATGTTAACTTGTTTTAAGGTTGGCTGTGAGGAACTGCCTGGCATGAAAGGGCACAAATCATTCTTGGAGTTGAGTGGAAGGCAAAAGATGAGAACTACTCCAATGATCTAAGGAAAGTGATAGTAGGAGATGCATAGTGTAGCTAGTTCAATATCTGCGTGAGCAAGAACCTTGTAGGAGGCTCGGCCGACATGTCCTAGAGCGAGGTGGAGATGAATGTGTTGACCATGGCAAGCGAATAGAAGAGTTACCTACTATGAAGGCGAGAACGAGGAACTGATGAAGAGGTTGGTGAACTCGGGTGAAGACAAGAATTACGTGCCTAAGGCGAGATAGGATTACTCGCCCAGGATTAGGAACAGTCAATGATTGACCAACCAAGATAGGGAACTTTCCGACATAACACGGAAGAGCTTGAAAGGGCAACAGTGTAGTACACAGAAGCCTACACTCTATTTGAAGGGTCACATCTAGAGTGGCTTTGCAATGAAAGGTGAAGTCTTGACGAGTCACATCATCTAACGCAGTAGTATGACTTAAGCCACACTTTAGGAAAGTCAGAGGACCAAGTGTGTGAACCATGCTTGGCAATCTGTCTCTGTCAGTTTGCAGTGTGACTAAAGGATTAAGGAAAATCCTTACCGCAGATTTGGAGTTAGAGATCCATTAGAAAGGCCATCTAACAATCCCACTCTATTTAAATGGCATAGACGTGTAATGAAATGTCTCTTTTGAGACTTCATTCACCTAAGAGCTCATGAAACTAACTGTTCGGAAAGCAAGGAGTGGGGCAACAAAAGAACTTATGATATAGGAAGGTAGATTAGCTTTTAAAACAATGCTAGGTAACATGGCGTGAATGTTGTTTATAAGAGGTATTGCATTATCTCTATAACTTCTCCACCCATTCTACAAGTAGGAATAAACATTACACAATTCTAATAGTGGCTTTGGGAGAGAAAAATGGGGGACAATTTGGTGCATTACTACTCATAATTGGCCCCTTCCTTGCGCTCAAGCCCTACGTAAAAACTCAAAAGTTATTGAACCTGTACACGAGCAGTCCACAAACAATACACATCTCGTGTAATATTTGTGTAATCTTGCCATATCTCAATTATTGGGCACAAATATGAAATATACTTTACTGGGGAGAAACAAATAATTGGTAGATAATGACATGGTCGCCAAGCATTCATGTGATATAGTGCGATAAAAGGATAAAATTATACTAAACATATTGTACAAACTTAGAGATAAAGTCTAGGAATGACAACTTACAATGAAATCTCAAAGAATCATATTTCACTAAGATCAGAATCAAGGATTAGTCCGAGCGAGATACGTACATTATGAATTACAAAATCGTGCTCATAAAAATAACATACCATATTGAGAACTATGAATCGTGCTCTTTGAAAGGGTCATATATACCATAATTGAACACCCCAAGGCTAGACTGGCATTGGCAGTCCCATTGAGCCAAGTAGGCAGACCTTGCAAGAAATGGCCAAGGGCAGTTATAACAAATAAGGAAAAAGTTACATTAGGTGATTAACAAAGTTACGTTTCGGGGCAAGGAACTTGCCAAGTTCCCCAGCTATCTTGGCGACAAATGAGTCAGAAGACTCACATGCTTCTCAGATAAATTAAGTGGATGCACCTAGGTGAAGTTAGAAGTCTCTAGATTAGGTACGGGTCCCGAGTAACTGCCTTGTTAGAAGGAGGCTCCATTAGCTCAACATGAACCTCTGATGATGCCCTACTCGGAAGAGATAGAACAGGGGAAGATGTTTACCAGTTTGGTGAAGGTGTGGCATTGTTATACTCCATAGGGTCAATGTAAGCGGCATTACCCTCACCAACTCTTGAGAAATTGTCCGAGTCAATATCAACAGCAACCAAAAGTGCACCCTCTTCAAGAGAAATTGTGAGGACCCGCTTTCGCGTGTATTTTCACTGAAGAGTTGTTTTTATTTTAATTAATATATTAGTTTATTTATTTTAATTTATTGTTTTTTAAAATTGGTTTTTTATTTAATTGATGTTGTATTTTATTTCTTTTAGTCGTTTACGGTTTTTAATCTCGTTTTGGCGGTTTAGTTTTGTTTTCCCGGAATGAGGATTAGACCTCATCTTTTTTCCTACATCTCTTTTTTCCTTTTTTTTTCCTTTTTCCTTTTTCCTTTTTCTCTTTTTTCTTTTTTCTTCTTCTTTCTTTTTCTTTTTCTTTTTCTTCTTCTTCTCCTTCCTCCCGATCGGCCCGTCTCTCTCTCTCTCTCTCTCTCTCTCTCTCTCTCTCTCTCTCTCTCTCTCTCTCTCTCTCTCTCTCCTCACCCACGCCGTGTAACAGCCCAACCCCCGACCCACCGCCGTCCGGCCGCCGTGCAGCTCACCGCCCCCAACGTTCGACTCCCCTCCCTCCGGCGCACCTCCCCACCAATTCTCAGCCCCATCCGGCCAGCCGTTTGGCCGGAAAATCCCCTTAAAGCCTCCACAGTTTTTGCTCCGATTCGCCGCCGTCGCACCACCTCCGGCCACCATTTCTTCACCACTTCATCACCAGTCCCTTGCCGTCCTAACCCACCTGTTTTCGGCCTCCAATAGTCACCGGAACAGTTCCCACGAGCTAGCTTTCCTTTTTGGGAAATCCGGCCTCTCTCCGCCGTTTCTGCCGCCACCCACGGCCAACCACCACTTCCAATAGCTTCATAATCATCCTTAGGCCATTCCCTATCAATTCCAAGCCCTGGTTTGTCCCCGTTCAAAAGTGGGTATTTTACAACCCACGGCCACAGTGAATTTTCACTGTAACGTTGCTTTTTCTTCGCCGTTTGCAATGCCGAATGTTTTCTAAAATTACCGTATAGAGCTGTAAGTATTTTCCAAACCCTATTTTTAGATTTAAATATATATTGCTCTTTCAATTATTTTATCTGTTGGTTGGCTGATTCTGGACTGAGTCCGAGGAGTTCGGGGGTCGGATGGATGGAGGACGGAGTTGCTTGTTTTATTGATATATGTTGGTTGGTTATTTTTGTGCATTGATATGGCATTACATGGTGCATGCACGTGTGTTTTTGTTTAATTGTGAAAAGCCTGTTTATTGGCGTAAGTGGACTTTCGGGTGCGTGTGTATCACGACCCCAAACTGGGATGGGGTATTATCTCGGTGGAGCTCCTCTGGTCACTCGGGAGCGGAATAAACTGAGTGATGTCCCCTGAGTTGTTGCTGGGCGACAACGGGAGTGGGGGCTAGGGGTTGCTTGGCTACGAACGCGCCGGGCACGGAACCGGGCATCGCCCTACGCACCGACTCTGTGGCCCTTCGCTGGCGAAGGCTAGAGGATGCTTGGCTATGAACACGCGGGGCGTGGAACTGGGCATCGCTCGTTAGGTGTCACATGCATGGTGGTACTCTACGGTGTGGCACTGGAGCCAGGGTGTGCGGATGACCCCTAGGGGAGGTCATGGCGCATACGGATAAAATGGATTTTGGTTTGAGACGGTTATGGAGGCCAAATGTGACTTTTGGCGTGGTTTTTGGAAAAGATGTGTTTTTGGGCCAAATGAGATTTTTGGCGTGTGTGGAAAATTATGTTTTATGGGTTTTGTGCATTGGGCATGTTTCATGCATTTTGTTTGAGTTCTATGTGTTTTTATCTGGTGGTGTTTGGATTTTACTTACCTGCGGTACCATTTTTAGTTCCGTAGCTTTTGGTGCAGGTTTTGAGGATGAGGAGGAGGAGGCTGAGCCCGAGGATGCGGGTCCACCGGGTTGCTGATGTTATGCTTTATAATTTGGTTTAAAACTATATTTGTGTTATGTAATATTTTATTTATGTATGTTTTAAACAGCTTGTATTACGTTAAGAAAGAAAAATTCTGGTACTTAGTTATATGACTTTCGTTATCCGCTGCGTGTTTCTTCATGCACATATGTTGCCTTTGCACACACTTGGCACCCGTCGTTAGGGTGGTGACCTGGGTTGTCACCATCCGGACGTCTTGATTTCCCTGTATCCGTGCGTGGGGATTTGGGAGCGTCACAGCTGGTATCAAAGCAGTTTGGCTCTGGGTAAAACCACAAGTTCCTTAGGTAGTACCAGAATGTTTTTTTTTTAAGTTGTGTTTAAAAAAAAAAAATTATGTTAAGTAAAGTTATTTGATTTGTTTTAATTGTTTTACTTGTTTTATTTGTTTGAGCTTGTTTGTTTGTTTTTATTTATTTGGTTATGTTTTTACAAGTTGGTTTCTTTTGTTTTCTGTGATGTGGTGTTGGTCTGTGGTCCTATTTTTGTTTGTTGTTGGTTTTATTTGTTTTTGTTTTCTGAAAGGGGGTCAAAGGTTGTGGTGACAGGAAAAAAATGGGGGGACCAAGGAAATCTACTCAGGAGCCACGAGACAATACCTCAAGGGATGACTCCATAGCCGAAGCAATACGGCAGATGACGGAGTTCATGTAGCAGAATATTAGGCCACAACAGACAGGGCCTTGGCCACAACAAGGAGGACCTTGACCACCACAAGGAGGGCCTTGTCCACAGCAAGGAGGGTTTTGGCCACAACCAGGAGGTCCTTGGCCACATCAGGGAGGGCCTTGGATGTACCCGGGAGGGTCCAGTAGCATGATGCAAGCCGGATGCACCTATGAGCGCTTCTTGGCACATAGAACCCCACACTTCACTGGAGAAGAGGATCCACTTCAAGCTGGAAAATGGATCAAAGATCTGGAAAGAACATTTGAGGTGTGTGGTTGCACCGAGGCACAACAGGTACTCTACGCCAGCTATCTCTTGCAAGGCACTGCGTCTGATTGGTGGGATACCAAGAGGGTGATGCTGGAATCAGAATTGAGATCTTTCGCTGCTGTGACCTGGCAGCGCTTCAAGAAGGAGTTTAATGACCGCTTCTTTCCCGCATCGGTAAGGAAGCAAAAGGCAAGAGAGTTCTCAAATCTGGTCCAAGGGGGCGCGACAGTGGAACAGTACGCCCGGAGATTCATAGAACTTGGGCGATTTGCTCCTCACCTTATCGCCACCGAGGAGATGCGAGCTGATCATTTTCAGGAGGGACTACGCCATGACATACGCCGTATGGTGGTCAGCCATCGGATATCCACTTTTCAGGAATTAGTGGATGTGGCCACCCTTGCGGAGCGAGAAAATAATCTAAGTGTGGGCTCCCCTCCAGGCCATAAGAGGCGGAGTTTTTCTAGTGAAGGAAGCAGCTCGGGTTTGCCCCAGAAATTTGTTCAGCGGACCGGAACTCGACCTCAAACGTCCTTAGGTGTTCGTATGGGAGGATAGGTACCAATTTGTGGAGCATGTAATAGAGCTCATGAGGGCGAGTGTCGGGTGAGTAGTGGACCTCAGTGTTACCGGTGCGGCCAAGGGGGACATATTGCTCGAGATTGCCCCGTCAGAGTTCAAGGAAGCCGTGGAGGTAGACACGGTGGAAGAACCAACCCGAGACAAGCAGTGCAAGCCCGGGTTTATGCTGTCACACCCGGAGAGGTGGATGATGAGGCGCCAGCGACCCATGATGCTGGAGTAATTACAGGTATAGATTAATTTAATTTTAAGTTGGATTTAATTTTTGGTGTATTTTGTTTCTTCTTTGTTTTTTGGATTTCATGGGTTGATGTGTTGGTTCAGGAAGAGTCCGTTTGTATGAGTTTTATGCTTGCACTTTGTTTGATTCCGGTGCGTTGCAGTCATTTGTATCTTCCACGTTTGCTCGGGTGTGTAATTTGGTTACGGAACCGTTGCCGAAGTCTATGGTAGTGGCTCTACCCGATGGTGAAATGGTGTGGTGTTCCAAGGTTGCTTTGGGATGCCCGTTAAATTTTGAGGGAAGGTTCTTGGATGCTGATTTGGTGGTGTTTAAGCTGTTGGGTTTTGATATCATCCTCGGGATGGATTGGCTATACCGATATTCTGCGAGTATTAATTGCAGAAGTCGGGTAATTACCTTTCAGCTTCCAGATGGTGATTGTCTAGAATTTGCAGGAAGTAAGTTAAAAGAAAAGCCTGTAATTATATCGGCAATTCAAGCAAGAAGGAAGATTGCATGGGGAGCGGATGCATTCTTGGTTCAGATGGTGTCCACGCCGTCCGAGGAGAAGTCTTTGGCAGACATTCCAGTTGTGGAAGATTTCCCCGATGTGTTTGTAGACGACTTGCCTGGACTACCCCCTGTGCGGGAAATGGAATTTGTTATAGACTTGGAACCTGGAGCGGCTCCTGTGCATAAAGCTCCTTATCGCATGGCACCGGCTGAATTAAAAGAGTTGAAGACTCAGTTGCAAGAACTGGTAGAGAAGGGATTTATTCAGCCTAGTACTTCACCGTGGGGTGCATTAGTTTTGTTTGTTAAAAAGAAAGATGGAACCCTCCGTATGTGCATAGATTATCGGGAATTGAATAAGGTGACCATCAAAAATAAATATCCTCTCCTGCGGATAGATGATTTATTTGATCAGCTTCAAGGAGCAGCCGTGTTCTCTAAAATTGATCTGAGGTCGGGATACTACCAGCTGAGGATCAGAGACAAGGATGTGCCTAAAACTGCTTTCAGGTCGAGGTATGGGCATTATGAATTTAAGGTGATGCCGTTTGGGTTAGCTAATGCCCCTGCTGCTTTCATGGATTTAATGAATCGAGTATTTTGACCTTATCTGGATTCATTTGTGGTAGCATTCATCGATGATATTCTGATTTATTCCCGAGATGTGGAAGAGCATGTATATCATCTTCGTCTGGTACTTGGGAAATTGAGAGAACACCAATTGTACGCCAAGTTCAGCAAGTGTGAATTCTGGTTGGAAGAAGTTAAATTTCTTGGGCATGTAATTTCCCGAGACGGAGTGGCTGTTGATCCTAGTAAGGTAGAAGCCATTTTGTCATGGCAGCGCCCGACTACAATGCGCCAGATCCGGAGTTTTTTGGGACTCGCCGGATACTACCGAAGATTTGTAGAGGGTTTTGCTCGCCTATCCGGACCTCTCACAGCTTTGACTCAGAAGAATACAGAATTTGTTTGGTCAGATAAGTGTGAGAGAAGCTTCCAAGAATTAAAGAACAGGTTAACTACAGTACCAGTGTTAGCGCTCCCAGAACCGCATAAGCCTTTCGTAGTCTTCAGTGATGCGTCTAAGTTTGGTTTGGGTTGTGTCCTTATGCAGGAAGGACGGGTTGTAGCCTATGCATCTCGTCAGCTAAAGGACCATGAGAAGAATTATCCGACGCACGATCTAGAATTGGTTGCGATTGTTTTTGCTCTCAAGATCTGGCGGCACTTCTTGTATGGGGAAGCTTGTGAGGTATTTACTGATCACAAGAGCTTGAAGCATTTGTTTTCCCAGAAAAATCTGAATATGAGGCAGAGGCGATGGTTAGAGCTAATCAGTGACTATCAGTGTGAGATCAAGTACCATCTGGGGAAGGCTAATATAGTTGCTGATGCTTTGAGCTGAAAGTCGCACTTAGAAGATGAAGCCGAGCCGTCAGAATTGGATTCGTTGCTTTGTGGGATGAGAAGGCTCCTTATTGACAGTTCGCAGCAAGAAGAGATTTTATCTTCAGTTCTGGATATTCGGGTAACCGATTTTGAAGAATTGAAGACTCTTCAAAGGAAGGATCCGAAGCTGCTGAATATCAGAAAAAGAGTCAGAAAATCTCGAGGGCCGTTGCATTATAGCATGGATAAAGATGGGATACTTCGGTTCTGAGATCGCAGAGTGGTCCCTAAAGATTCAGAATTCAAAGAGCGGATCATGGCAGAAGCTCATGCAGCCCCTTATTCAGTTCATCCCGGCAGTACAAAGATGTATCGGGACTTGAAGAAAAATTACTGGTGGGATGGAATGAAGAAGGATATTGCCTTATATGTTGAGAAATGCCACACATGCCGTCAAGTGAAGGCCGAGCATCAAAGACCTGCAGGTATGCTCCAACCCCTCCCTATTCCTGAGTGGAAATGGGATGACATCATAATGGACTTTGTAGTGGGTTTGCCGAGAACTCCTAGTGGAAAAAATTCTGTTTGGGTGATTGTTGACCGGTTAACGAAAAGTGCTCATTTCCTGCCTGTTAATAACACCGACTCTTTGGGTAAGTTGACCCGCTTGTATGTCAAGGAGATAGTGCGGCTGCACGGCATACCAAAGAGTATAGTGTCAGATCGAGACCCGAGGTTCACGTTGCAGTTCTAGAAGAGTTTGCAGGCAGCTTTGGGTACTAAGTTGAAGTTCAGTACTGCATATCACCCGCAGACAGACGGCCAGTCAGAGCGCACAATACATACCCTTGAAGACATGTTGCGAGCATGTGTCATGGAATTTCAAGGGAGTTGGGAAAACCATTTGCCGCTCATCGAGTTTGCGTATAATAATAGCTTCCATGCGACCATTCAGATGGCTCCCTATGAAGCTCTTTAAGGGAGAAAGTGCAGGTCGCCCTTGTGTTGGGATGAAGTCGGGGAGAGTAGGACAATTGGACCCGAATTAATTCAAGAGATGCAAAGCCATGTCCGAATCATTAGAGATAAAATGGCGGCAGCTCAGAGTTGCCAGAAAAGTTACGCTGATACCAGGAGGAGAGAGTTATCTTTTGAAGTTGGTGATTGGGTTTACCTTAAAGTCTCTCCCATGAGAGGTGTTAAGCGTTTTGGTAAGAAGAGGAAGTTGGATCCGAGGTATGTCGACCCTTTTCAGATTCTGGAGAAGGTAGGGCCCGTCGCCTATAGAGTTGATTTGCATGATGTCTTCCATGTATCATCCCTGAAGAAGAGCTTTGGACAGCAAGAGCCACGCTTCGTCGACCCAGCGGGTATTCAGTTGCAACCAGATCTCACTTATGAAGTTGTTCCGTCGCAGATCATGGATTGGAAGGAGCAACGGTTGAGGTCCAAGACGATACCTTTGGTTAAAGTGGCTTGGGGAGATCCATTAGCTCAAGACTTCTCTTGGGAGCGAGCAGCGGACATGAGGGAGCAGTACCCGTACTTGTTTGAAGGATGAAGGTATGTATCTTAATCTTGGTCACCGATGGTTTGTGCGTTTTATGTGGCTTCTTTAAGTTTGGTGGTTGATCTTCCAAATTTCGAGGACGAAATTTGTTTTTAAGGGGGGGAGGATGTGAGGACCCGCTTTCGCGTGTATTTTCACTGAAGGGTTGTTTTTATTTTAATTAATATATTAGTTTATTTATATTAATTTATTGCGTTTTAAAATTGGTTTTTTATTTAATTGATGTTGTGTTTTATTTCTTTTAGTCGTTTACGGTTTTTAATCTCGTTTCGGCGGTTTAGTTTTGTTTTCCCGGAATGAGGATTAGACCTCATCTTTTTTCCTACATCTCTTTTTTCCCTTTTTTTTTCCTTTTTCCTTTTTCCTTTTTCTCTTTTTTCTTTTTTCTTCTTCTTTCTTTTTCTTTTTCTTTTTCTTCTTCTTCTTCTTCCTCCTGATCGGCCCGTCTCTCTCTCTCTCTCCTCACCCACGCCGTGTAACAGCCCAACCCCCGACCCACCGCCCCCACCGTTCGACTCCCCTCCCTCCAGCGCACCTCCCCACCAATTCTCAACCCCATCCGGCCAGTCGTTTGGCCGGAAAATCCCCTTAAAGCCTCCACGGTTTTTGCTCTGATTCGCCGCCGTAGCACCACCTCCGGCCAACATTTTTTCACCACTTCATCACCGGTCCCTTGCCGTCCTAACCCACCTATTTTCGGCCTCCAATAGTCACCGGAACAGCTCCCACGAGCTAGCTTTCCTTTTTGGGAAATCCGGCCTCTCTCCGCCGTTTCTGCCGCCACCCACGGCCAACCACCACTTCCAATAGCTTCATAATCATCCTTAGGCCATTCCCTATCAATCCCAAGCCTTGGTTTGTCCCCGTTCAAAAGTGGGTATTTTACAACCCACGGCCATAGTGAATTTTCACTGTAACGTTGCTTTTTCTCCGCTGTTTGCAATGCTGAGTGTTTTCTAAGATTTAAATACTTACAGCGCTATAAGGTAATTTTCACTGTAACGTTGCTTTTTCTCCGCTGTTTGCAACGCCGAGTGTTTTCTAAAATTACCGTATAATGCTGTAAGTATTTTCCAAACCCTATTTTCAGATTTAAATATATATTACTCTTTCAATTATTTTATCTGTTGGTTGGCTGATTCCGGACTGAGTCTGAGGAGTTCGGGGGTCGGATGGATGGAGGACGGAGTTGCTTGTTTTATTGATATATGTTGGTTGGTTATTTTTGTGCATTGATATGGCATTACATGGTGCATGCACGTGTGTTTTTGTTTAATTGTGAAAAGCCTGTTTATTGGCGTAAGTGGACTTTTGGGTGCATGTGTATCACGACCCCAAGCCGGGATGGGGTATTATCTCGGTGGAGCTCCTCTGGTCACTCGGGAGCGGAATAAATTGAGTGATGTCCCCTGGGTTGTCGTTGGGCGACAACGGGAGCGGGGGCTAGGGGTTGCTTGGCTACGAACGCGCCGGGCGTGGAACCGGGCATCACCCTACGCACCGACTTCGTGGCCCTTCACTGGCGAAGGCTAGAGGATGATTGGCTACGAACACCCGGGGCGTGGAACTGGGCATCGCTCGTTAGGTGTCACATGCGTGGTGGTACTCTGCGGTGTGGCACTGGAGCCAGGGTGTGCGGATGACCCCTAGGGGAGGTCATGGCGCATACGGATAAAATGGATTTTGGTTTGACACGGTTATAGAGGCCAAATGTGACTTTTGGCGTGGTTTTTGGAAAAGATGTGTTTTTGGGCCAAATGTTGGCGTGTGTGGAAAATTATGTTTTATGGGTTTTGTGCATTGGGCATGTTTCATGCATTTTGTTTGAGTTCTATGTGTTTTTATCTGGTGGTGTTTGGGTTTTACTTACCTGCGGTACCATTTTTGGTTCCGTAGCTTTTGGTGCAGGTTTTGAGGATGAGGAGGAGGAGGCTGAGCCCGAGGATGTGGCTTCGCCGGGTTGCTGATGTTATGCTTTATAATTTGGTTTAAAACTATATTTGTGTTATGTAATATTTTATTTATGTATGTTTTAAACAGCTTGTATTACGTTAACAAAGAAAAATTCTGGCACTTAGTTATATGACTTTCGTTATCCGCTGCGTGTTTTTTCGTGCACATATGTTGCCTTTGCACACACTTGGCACCTGTCGTTAGGGTGGTGACCCGGGTTGTCACCATCCGGACGTCTCGATTTTCCCGTGTCCGTGTGTGAGGATTTGGGGGCGTCACAGCTGTAACCGGTCTGGTTTGGTCTGGTTTTGGACAAAATCTAGGACCAAACTGGTAACATTAGTTTTGCATTTTTTAAAACTGATTACGCACTCGTTACTCCCCTAAATGGGTACTTTTAATTTTACCGGTTTCGGTTAGTTCAATTTGGTTTTCTGGTTTTAATATATTAAGTATATTAGTATTACTAATATATTTATCAAAAGAAAGATGTTGAGAATTTATTAGGCAATAAAGTGTATTTCATATAAATATTTTATATTTAAAACATATGATCAAATAAACATTCATGTTTAAGATATAAATATTATGTTATAAATTATAATATATTATTTCATACATAATTATATATATTATATATTAAAAATTATATATAATATAAAATATATTATATATAATATTAAAAATTAATAATATTTATATAATATATGAACCGATCCAATGTTGGAAAATGTAAAACTGATTTTGGACCGGATTGACCGTTTTTTAAAATGAAGGAACCAATTCCAGATTGAACCGGTCGAAAGTCGAAACAAACCAATCGGTTCGGTCTGGTCCGGATCGATTTTTTGGTTTATTTTTACACCCCTAAGCGTAACATGTTCACCAGCCCCTTCCAAATTGGCTGTACTACTACGTGAGTCAAGAAGACTCAACCTCACTAACTTAGCAATGCCGTACCATCTCCTCACGAAGTCTAGTTCCACTTGGTGGCAGTAGTAGTTAGGGCTAAGCATAGATCAAGGTCAAAGTTGGATTCAAATTTTTTTATACTCCGACTTCAATTTAGTTGGAGTTCGATATCGATCTCTGACTCCTCATTCGACAAGTGCAAAATCTGATCCGACTCTAGCTTCGTTAAAATTTAGTGGAGTTGGATTTGGGCCACAAAGTTGGACCATACATGTTTTGAGCTTTTTTTTGTGGACTCTATTTAAAATTAGAGTTTTGCTACTTACAAGCAAAGTCTCGTACTAATCTGCGTACTAATACTGATTCTTTTATATTCAAAATTTAAATTAGCACTATTTTTAATAAAATCTAATTTTTGACCAATCATATTAGATTGGTACACATATTAGTGCACAGTTATAATTACAACTAGATTTTTCCTTAAACTTATGATCCAACTGATTTTGTAACCCTAATTTATGGGCTGATATGATGGGTTCCATACAAAAGAAAATTGAAAATAAACTAAATATTTCAATTACAAAAGAAAATGCTGAAATACTTAAAAAATTTGCATAAAAAAAAGAAAAAAGAAAAAAAAAACAACAATCTAGAAATCCAATACATAATGTGATGACCCGCTTTTGAGTGTATTTTCGCTAAAATGGTTGTTTTATTTTAATTAATATTTTAGTTATTTATTTTAATTTATTTGCGTTTTAAAAAAATTAGTTTTTTTATTTATTTGATGTTGTGTTTTATTGCCTTTAGTTGTTTTAAGGTTTTTAATCTCTTTTTGGCGGTTTAGTGTTGTTTTCTCGGACCGAGTATTAGACCTCATCTTTTTCCCTACATCTCTTTTCCTTTTTCCTTTTCTTTTTCCTTTTTCTCTTTTCCCTTCTTCCTTTTTCCTTTCTTTTTCTTTTTTCTTTCTTTCTTTTTTCCCTCTCTCCTCTCCCGCTCGAGCCCCCCCGGCCTCTCTCTCTCTTCTCTCTCCCTCACGCCGGAACGCCTTTCACCCCGATCTACCGCCGTCCGGCCACCGTGTGGCTCACCGCCGGTGCTGTTCGGTTCGTCTCCCTCCGGCGCACCTCCCCACCGATTTTCACCCCCATCCGGCCGGCCGTTTGGCCGGAAAAGCTCTCCAAAGGCTGCACGGATTTTGCTCCGATCTGCCGCCGTCGCTCCACCTCCGGCCACCATTTCTTCACCACTTCATCACCGGTCCCTTGCCGTCCTAACCCACCTATTTCCGGCCTCCAACGACCACCGAAATAGGTCCCATGAGCTAGCTTTCCTTTTTGGGAAATCAGGCCTCTTTCTGGCGATTCCGCCGCCACCCACGGCCAACCACCCCTTCCAATAGCTTCACAACCATCCCTTGACCATTCCCTATCAATCCCAAGCCCTAGTTTGTCCCCGTTCAAAAGTGGGTTTTTCACAACCCACGGCCACAGTGAATTTTCACTGTGACGTTGCTTTTTCGGCGCCGTTTGCAACGCCGCGTGTTTTCTAAAATTGCCATATAGCGCTGTAAGTATTTTCCAAACCCTATTTTCAGATTTAAATATATATTGCTCATTCAATTATTTATTGCTGCTGGTTGGTTGATTCCGGACTGAGTCCGAGGAGTTCGGGGGTCGGATGGATGGAGGACGGAGTTGCTTGATTTATTGTTTTATGGTTGGTTGTTTGTTTTGTGCATTGATAATTGCATTTGCATGGTGCATGCACGGGTATTTTATTTTATTTGAGAAACCCTGTTTTGCTGGCGTGATTGGATTTTCGGGTGCGTGTGTCTCACGAGCCCAAGCTGGGATGGGTTATTATCTCGGTGGAGCTCCTCTGGTCACTCGGGAGTGGATAATATTGAGTGACGTCCCCTGAGTTGTCGCTGGGCGACGACGGGAGCGGGGTTAGAGGATGGCCCGGCCAGGTACGCGCGGGGCACGAGTCTGGGCATCGCTCTACTCACCGACTCCGTGGCCCTTCGCTGGCGAGGGCTAGAGGATGGCCTGGCCAGGTACGCGCGGGGCGCGAGTCTGGGCATCGCTCGTTAGGTGTCACATGCGTGGTCCTTACCTGTGGTGTGGCACATAGCCAGGGTGTGCGAATGATCCCTAGGGGAGATCATGGTGCATGCATAACCAGTGTGTTTTTATGGTTATCGGATGCGGGCCATTTTCTGGGAAAATGGCGAGTTTTGGTTTTGAGGCTTTTGATCCATTTTCTAGGAAAATGGTGGTTTGGGCCATTATCTGGGATAATGGCGAGGCGTGGTTTTTAAGAATATGTTTTTATTGGGCCAATGGGTTTTTGGCGTGTGTGCAAAAATGTGGTTTTGCGGGACATGTGCATTGGCTTTCCTTGCATCCATGTTGTTTGAGTTCTATGTGTTTTTATCTGGTGGTGTTTGGGTTTTACTTACCTGCGGTACCATTTTTGGTTCCGTAGCTTCTGGTGCAGAGTTCGAGGAGGAGGAGGAGGAGGCTGAGCCCGAGGATGCGGCTCCGCCGGGTTGCTGAAGTTATGCCTTGTATTTGATATTTTATTATATGCGTGTTTTGTAATATTTTATTTATGTACGTTTTGGATTAGCTTTGTATTAAACAAGAAAAATTCTGGTACTTAATTATTGACTTGCTTATCCGCTGCATGTTTCTTTATGTACATATGTTGCCTTCGCACACACTTGGCACACGTCGTTAGGGTGGTGACCCGTGATGTCATCATCCGGACGTCTCGATTTCCCCGTGTTCGGGCGTGGGGATTTGGGGGTGTCACACATAATCCCGTTTGAATAGGGAAAATGTTTCATCTCATCATTACAACTTTATCAAATTTTCACACAAAATATAATAAACAATTCAACTTTTTCAAATTCTAAAACAATAATAATTTTAAAAAATAAAATTATAATAAAATTTTATTCAACTTTCAACTTTCATATAAAACCATCTCATCTCATCTTATCTCACTATTCAAACTGCACTTAAAAACATTAATACATTAACCACCATCTAATATGCACCATAAATATAAAAAAAAACCATTATATGAACAAAACAGAACAAACCAGCCTTGAACTACATCATCTTGGCATTCAATACATAACAAAGTAGGAATTTAAGAAAACCACATAATTTCCGTTAAGCATTAAAGGCCTAAAGCAACACAACTCCAAAAACATTGCCACACAACTCAAACCCATACAACTCCTCCCCAAAATGTTTTACAAATTCATAATAGTCTATTAATTTTATTCATAATTCCATGTATATAGAAATTGCATGGCTCCCCAAAAAAAAATATAATTTCCTTATTCCATATGCTCTCTAAAATTTTGTAAAATTTCAATATACATAAAAATGTCTCCCTTCAATTTTTGGCTATAACCCCTAGATATTGTACAATTTTGATATATTATCTATTTTCAAGGATGTGGCTCCCCTAAAATTAAATGAAAATTAAGATTAGGAGAAATAATAAACTATTAACATTAACCCCAAAGTTTTTTATTATACAATATTAATTTTCTTAATGTAGAATCCAAAGTGAAAATATAAGAAAAACCATCTATATAAAAAATAGTGATGATGTTTTATCCTCTAAACTTTATTGAGCAAGGAAAAGTTTATTTAAGGTGTCAATTATATATAGCTTTTTGTACTTAATGTGACACCAAAATAGATAGATTTTGCATGAAATTTTATAAACTTGTTTAGACATGAGAATGAAAGGTGGCATTCTAACAAATCACTTGATAGTTTTTTTGAATAAAATAATTTCTAAATATTTCATATTTATAAAAATAATAATGCATGGATATTATGCTATGAAATATTGTCGTTAACAATCTGAAACAGACATTAAGTTTTATTTTTAAAATTTTATTTCTACGCCATTTGGCAAATTATTGAGATTTAATTTTAGATACAGTTATGTTTTATGATTTTATAATATTTTTCTGTTTTACATAAACATTTCATACGGTAGAAAAGTTGGCCCTCCAAAGAAAAATTGTTGGTTCCACCACCGCTTACAATGCACACAACTCCAATATTGTTCCCAATTACTTAGAAAGCAACCAACTATAATAACACAAATGCGACAAATCATCATGTGACCAACTGCTCTTTTCTCTCAATTGGTCAAGAGTCTCACGTTAGCGTTTTAAATCTCGAATTGTTGTTTTTAAATATTGCAGATGATTTTAAATGGAGCCTAGTGTTTTAAGATAATCCAAATATGTTAAATGTCTAAAATTATTTTAAATGGGATATTTTTAGTGTTATTGAACCAAATCTAATTTTTAAAGTAAGCATTTTTATATTTTTGGAGCTCTGAAAATAATATAGTTTTAGCAAATCATTTTAATTAAATGATTTTAGTTATTTAAGAGTGTTATTGAATATTCATTATATTATTTTATGTTAAAAACTCTATTTATCAAGATGGGTTTATTTCTTTTAGAAATATTTAGTAAACTTCATTATTTTATTTTAAGATGAAAAATATTATTTTGGGAGTAATAAAAAAAAGTTTGATTTTAAATCTAGTCTCATTTCATCTTTCCACCTATTTTGCTTAGTTTATTTTCATCCCTTTATGTGTTTAATCTCCACCCTTATATTAAAATTAGGGACCACTCCCCTCTCTCTCTTCCCCTCTAGCCGCCCCTCTCACTACTCAATTCCCGTTCTTCCTAATGCCCCCCACTATGGCAAGTTGCTACCATCGCCGGTATTGACATACCACCTCCACCTTCAGCTTACGCTGGTGTAGAGTCTCCGATCAACCCCTCCTCTCTTGCAGCTCCTCCCTGAGGCTTACCCCATAACCATTCCTTCTCCCTCAGCTTCTCCCCAAGAACATCGCGGTGCCGCCTTCGATCCTCCTTTGTCACGTAGTCGCTGGTCACTCCTCATCATTGATCTTCCTCTCGCCTCCCAGAAGCCATGCCGAAGCACCCTCTCTCTCTCTCTCTCTCTCTCTCTCTCTCTCTCTCTCTCTCTCTCTCTCTCTCTCTCTCTCTCTCTCTCTCTCTCTCTCTCTCCGTGCCTAGTGCTGCCACCGTGCTCTTCCAACACCACCACGAGCCACCGTTGGCCTCCTCCCAGGTTGAGCCACCACCATCCACCACTACTCCACCCTAGCCCTGTGTCTCTCTCTTTCTCTGTTTCTCAACCCACAGTCTCCAGCCCTTCTCACTTAGCCACCAGCCCTTCGCTACCATTGTTAGCCCTTTCTACCACCGAGCCATGCCATGGCCACTTGGGGTTAGTCCCGTAGCCCAACCCCAACGTCTCCCTTAGCAAACCCCTCTCTATCTCTATCCATCGTGTGCGACTAGCAAAGCCTCGTCAGCCACTGCCCCTCTTCCCTAGACAACTGATAGCCACCAACCTCACGTCCAAACTCTAGAGTCACCACTGCTCAGTCCCCACCTTAGACCACTGAAGCTACTACTCAGCCCCTTGCCTTGAGCTATAAATTCTATCCCTATGTCTTAAGATGTATTATGTTAGGTAGTTTGTATGAATGTTAATGTTGTGTAAAATTATGGACATATTTGATATGTGTATATGATTGTGTTGATTGTTGTGGACTGAGAAGAAGCGGTATGTGGTTTCCTAATGTGATTGTGTGTTATGAAGTTGTGTTTGGATTGTGATACGACTATATGTAGTGTGAAGTGCTAGAGAATTAACGTGAAGTTGTGAATTGTGTAAGTGTTGGGATTAGGTGTGTGGTTGTGTTGTGGTGTTGGACTTCACGGATCAAGGGAGGCCATGGTTGAGATTTTTTTTTTTTTTTAAAGAGTCGGGACCACATGTCCAAGAGTGGCCCCTCCCCAATTTTATTAAGATATCCTCACTTTAGGCAAAGGAAAACCATGAAAACAACTTAAGAAAGAACAACATCATAATCAAGCAAAACAAACTACCCACAAAAGGTTCTTAATCTAAGATAAGGACAACCACCCTTATCTAAACGGAAAATGTCCCTAAGAGGCAAAGGTAAATCCGAACTTTTATTCCAAGTTTTATTGACTCCAACAGCTCCCAATCTAGTAAAACCATCAGCCAATGAATTACTCTCCCTATAAACATGTGTAATCCGAAATGTTATTCCTTGAAGAAGACTTAGCAACTAGTCTTCCAAGTACCAAAGACCACATCTCTTCTTCATAAACCAATCTATCACAAGCTTCGAATCCATCTCGATCTCTATCTTATCTAAACCCAAAAACCTGACACACCGGATTCCTTGAAGCAACCCCATAAATTCAGCAAAATTATTGGTCCGATTACCAGTGCTTATAGCAAAACCAGAAACGAAATTACCTCTAAAATCTCTAATCACTCCTCCTGCCCCCGAAGTACTCGGATTACCCATTGAACTGCCATCCACGTTCAGTTTATACCATCCTTCCTGGGGTCTCATCCATTTAATTATCTTTGTCATAACCCGTTTTGGCTTATACGGTATTTGGAAGCTACTCAGAATATTCTCATCCAGTGATGACCACTTTGTTGACGCCTTAAGATTTTCACCTACCGAGGCCACCTAATATACTATCGACTGCCAAATGGATTGGATAGATTCCTGCTGGTTCTCCATTCTAGCAGTACATCTACGATTCCATAATCTCCAAGTGATAATGCTCGGCAACATGCCAATTAATTGGCCACTCTGAGAAGAAGTTTTAGCACGCCTATACCAGGACTCCACCTTTTCTCTCCATGTTTTACCTTGTAGGCATGGCAGCTCTAGCTTTGAAGCACACATACTCCATATTTGTTCTGCAAATTCTCTGATTGCCAAAACATGATTCTGGTCTTCATAGCTCCCTTCACTACAGCAGTCGCATTTTGATGTCAACGGAATTCCTGTTCTGCGCACTCGATCGTCCACTGGAAGACAATTATGTTGAGCTTTCCACATGATAATTGACATTTTCCTTGGTAAGGCCGGATTCCACATCCACTTGGCCCAAGGTAATTTTGAAGAACTCCTTGAGCTACTCAGCCCCTTGCCTTGAGCTATAACTTCACTGGATCATTCACTCACACTGCAACAGATTGAAGAACTCCTTGAGGGGTCCAATTGCTACTGCAGCTCGGCCTCCTCCACCGCTTCGAATCTTCATCTCCATTCAATTGGATTGATCTTTTCAATTCCCTACTTGCTATTTCATTTCAGTTTTAAGTTTCTGAATTATTTTGGAGAATTTTGATTTAGACGTTTGAGTAATTTATTTGTTATTCATTTAATTCATGTTATTTATTTTTATCATTTCGTTAAGCTTTCATTTTAATAGTGATTACAATTACGGTGGTTTAATTTGAGAATTTGTGATTTGAATACAATGATGAACCCTAGAACATTGATTTTGGGGCTTTTCAATTTTTAGTGCATGTTTTGTCAATTACTTCCTAATTTAGTTTAATTCTTAATTTAGTTTTATTAATTTCTGAGTTTAATCTATTAGTCCTTTACATTCCAATCCGACAATCAAAATCTAAAAACATGAATCTAGTCCATGACTACCATTTTCCATCCATTGCACATACCATCATTTTATTTTCTCTTTGTGAAAATTTTCACGTTTTTCAACGAGTTTGATTTTTAAGTAACTTTCCCTGAGGAGACGATCTAGGAATTTATTCCTAATTATTACACGACATCCTCCTGCACTTGGGATAGCTTTAGTGCTACTCATTTTTGAGTGAGTCAAGTTTTTGGTGCCGTTGCCGGGGAAAGTATTTTAGCTTAAATTTAAACTCGTTATTTTTGTTATGCTCTTTAAACTGATGTTTCATGTCATGGGTGAGAAACAGTTCAAATAGGTTGCTTAGAGTCACATCGAGTGTTGAGAGTAGTATACACAGTTTGGAGATAGATAGCTCTTCTGTCTTTTCTATAAGTGAGTCAAGTGAGGAAATTGAAATTGAACCAGAAAACATGGCTGCACCTGCACCACGCACTCTTAAGGATTATTTGCAACCCACTCGCACCACTACACCTTCATGCATAGTTTTACCTGAAAATGCACCTCATTTCTCTATTAAGCATGGCACGATGTTAGTGATACCTTAGTTCCACGGGATGGATTCTGAGAGTCCTTACTAGCACTTGACAGATTTTGAGTTGGCTTGCACTACTTTAATCACTAGGGTTGTTACTGATGAATTTATTAGACTTCGTTTGTTTCCTTTCTCTTTAAAGGATAAAGCGAAGATTTGGTTTAATTCTTTGAGGCCTAATTCTATTTCTAGTTGGTCTGATATGCAGCGTGAATTCTTACAAAAAATTTTTCCTTTTCAGAGAACTCAGTTTTTGCAAGAGCAAATCAGCCAGTTCAATCAAAGACCTGATGAGACCTTTCAGGCCAGTTGGGAAAAATTTAAAGATTTGGTGAACATTTATCCACATCATGGTTTTGAATCTTGGAGGTTGGTGAGCTATTTTTACTCTGGTCTCACTCCAGAATGCAAGCAGTTTGTTCAGACAATGTGCAATGAGGAGTTCTTCAGCAAGGAACCTGATGAAGCACTATCATTTTTTGACTACCTTGCTGAGAGCGCACAACAGTGGAACACTCGTACTGATCGAGTTCCACTAGCAGCACAGCCACTGAGGGCTATTTCTGGAGGGGGTAGATATGCGCTTAAAGAAGACACTGATGTTCAAGCCCGAATAGCTACATTGACTAGAAGACTAGAGGTCATGGAAATGGAAAAAGTGAAGGCTGTGAAAGTAGTAGAGGCATGTTCTATATGTGCTGATTCAAACCATAAGACCCAAGACTGCCCGATTATGCCAGTATTTCAAGAAGGTGGGTCTGAGTAGATGCAATCAACTAACTGGGTTAATAGAGCACAGAATCAGCCTTTCTCCAACACATATAATCCGGGGTGGAGGAATCACCCAAATTTCTCATGGAGAAATGATCAGCCTGGTCGGTCCCCACCACCTCAGCAGCAGCCATTTAATCAGGGTGCTCCTCAGCACCAGTATCCGCCATATCAGAATCCTCAGAGCTATCCTTATGTAGCTCCTCTTGGATTTCAGCCTCATGTAGCTGCACAGAGTTCTCAGCCTTCATCATCTGCAAAGAAGACTCTAGATGACAGTATGGCTCAGATGGCCAATACACTTCAGCAATTCATGCAGATTCAGGCCACCACAAATAATCAGAACACTCAGGCCATAAATGAGTTGCGAGGCACTATTAATAAGATGAGCACAACCTTGAGCACCCTAGAGAAAGGAAAATTTCCAGCACAGCCTCACCCTAATCCTCAAGTATACAGGCAGCAACAACAACGAGTGCATAATGTCTCAAGGGATGTTATTGAGACAGCGAAAGCAGTTCTTACTTTGAGAAGTGGGAAGGAAGTTCCCCAACCAGAGATGCCTATAGACACACAGGTAGTTGGTCCTACACCTGAAGATGTAACAAAGACTGATAAAGTTGAGAAAGAATCAGAGGTAGTGAGACCAGAGCTGAAGAAGCCTGTGAGTGCAGATGTTGAGACTAGTAAGGGATACCAACCTGTGGTTCCCTATCCTCAGAGATTGGCAGCTGGCCAAAAGAACAAGTATCACACGGAGATTCAAGAGATTTTCAAGTAAGTGAAGATCAATATTCCACTCTTGGATGCCATACAACAAGTGACATATGCAAAATTTTTGAAGGACTTGTGCACAGTGAAGAGGAAGCTAAATGTGAAGAAGAAAGCTTTCCTAACGGAGCAAGTTAGTGCATTGATATTGAGCGAGACTCCTCAAAAGTTTGGAGATCCCGGCTCTCCCAACATTTCCATTATGATTGGTGAATCACGCATTGGGAGAGCTTTACTTGATTTGGGGAGTAGTGTGAACTTGCTACCGTTCTCAGTATATGAGCAGTTGGGATTTGGTGACCTGAAAAAGACCTCCATCATGCTACAGTTGGCTGACAGATCAGTTAAGGTACCGAGGGGTATTGTAGAAGACGTGTTGGTCCAGGTGGACAAATTCTATTACCCAGTAGATTTTGTGGTTCTTGATATGCAGCAGCCGGTCTCTACTATTTACCAAGCTCCTGTCATCCTAGGAAGACCATTTCTAGCTACATCAAATGCATTGATCAATTGCAGAAGTGGAGTTTTGAAGCTTAACTTTGGGAACATGGCACTTGAGTTGAACGTTTTCAACGCTTGCAAGATGCCAGCACATTTTGATGACACAAGTGATTTGAATGCTGTGGAGAGTTAGACACCAACAGATTTTATTTGCTCAACTTCTCCCTTCTCTGATGATGATTATATTTTTCAGACACCTAAATTTTTACTTGATGAGAAAATTGATCATATCAATGAAGATGACTTTGATTTTTTTGATTGTTTTGCAGATTCTTCTTTACCACTTGAAGTACAATTTGCGGGAGCAAGATGGAAACCCCAGTTTGAAGCTCTACCACCACCAGACATGCTTAAATCTTTAGAGGAAGAAGTTCCCCATTTGGAGCTGAAACCACTTGCTCAAGATTTAAAGTATGTATTTCTTGGTCCTGAAGAAGGCACTTTTCCGGTGGTGATTTCCTCAAAGCTAAATCAGAAGGATGAAGCTCAGTTGATTGAAGTATTAAGGAAGCATCAAGGCGCAATTGGTTGGACAATAGCTGACATCAAAGGCATTGATGCCGCTATATGTACCCACAGAATCCATCTTGAAGACGATGCTAGACCGGTTCATGATGCTCAACGTAGGCTCAATCCTATCATGAAGGAAGTTGTGAAAGAGGAAATGCTTAAGCTACTCGCAGTAGGTATCATTTACCCTATCTCAGACAGTAAGTGGGTAAGTCCAACTCAAGTGGTACCAAAAAAATCTGGTTTGACTGTCATAAAAAATAATAAAAATGAGTTGATTCCAACTAGAATGGTTACTGGCTGGAGAATGTGCATTGATTATAGAAAACTTAATTCAGCCAGTAGGAAGGATCATTTTCCTTTACCATTCTTGGATCAAATTTTGGAAAGAGTAGCTGGTAATGCATATTATTGTTTCTTGGATGGCTACTCTGGGTATTATCAAATTGCTACAGCACCTGAGGATCAGGAGAAAACCACTTTCACCTGTCCTTTTGGCACTTTTGCTTTTACTAGAATGCCTTTTGGTTTGTTTAATGCTCCAGCTACTTTTCAGAGATGCATGATGAGTATTTTTTCTGACATGATTGATGATATTTGTGAAATATTCATGGATGATTTCTCTGTTTTTGGAAAATCCTTTGAGAGTTGTTTGCATAATTTGGTACGTATTCTCCAGAGATGTGAGGAAAAAAATCTTTTACTTAATTGGGAGAAATGCCAATTTATGGTTAATCAGGGCATTGTATTGGGGTATATTATTTCTTCTGAGGGTATAAAGGTTGACAAGGCAAAGATTGAATTAATATCTAAACTTCCTATCCCTAGGACAGTTAGGGATATTCGTTCTTTTCTTGGTCATGCTGGCTTTTATAGGCGGTTTATTCAAGGGTTTAGTTCTATTGCAAAACCTTTGTGCACTCTTTTACAAAATGATATTGAATTTGTTTGGACTGATGAGTGCCAAAAAGCTTTTGATACCTTGAAAAAGTCGCTTACCACTGTCCCTATTGTGCAACCCCCGCAGTGGGACCTTCCCTTTGAGATTATGACAGATGCTAGTGATTATGCCTTAGGAGCTGTTTTGGGGCAGCGGGTGGATAATAGGCTATTTGTGATTTATTATGCTAGTAGAACCTTGAATGATGCCCAAAAAAATTATACCACTACTGAAAAAGAATTGCTTGCAGTGGTTTTTGCACTTGATAAATTTCGGACTTATATTCTTGGTTCTCATGTTACTATTTTCACTGACCACTCTCCTCTTAAGTATTTGTTGGCTCAGAAAGATGCAAAACCATGCTTGATTCGCTGGATTCTATTACTTCAAGAGTTCAACATCAACATTAAGGATAAGAAAGGAGTTGAAAATGTGGTAGCTGACCACCTCTCTAGATTGTCATCATCTCCTTCTTCAAATGTCAGCCTCCCTCTTGATGATAGTTTCCCGGATGAGCAGCTGTTTGTGGTTGATAGAGCTCCCTGGTATGCTGACATAGTCAATTATCTGATGACTGAGCGAATGCCTTCTGAATGGTCCACCCAAGATAAGCGTCGGTTTCTCTCTGAGGTACGACACTTTTATTTTGATGATTCATATCTTTTTAAATATTGTTCGGACCAATTGATTCGAAGATGCATTCCTGATGATGAGTTTTCTTCGGTTTTGAGATTTTGTCCTATGGGTGCATGTGGTGGTCATTTTTCAGCAAAGAAAACAGTTTCAAAAATTTTACAAAGCGGTTTTTACTGGCCTTCCATGTTTAAAGATGCTTATAATTTTTGCAAAGCTTGTGAGCCTTGTCAAAAATTGGGATCCATTAGCAAAAGAGACATGATGCCTCTTTCCCCTATTCATACTTTAGAAATTTTTGATTGTTGGGGAATAGAATTCATGGGACCTTTTCCAGTTTCTTTTGGAAACACTTATATTCTATTGGCTGTGGATTATGTTTCAAAATGGGTGGAGGCCATTGCCTGCAAAACAAATGACCATCATGTTGTCCTGAAATTTTTGCAATCTTTGTTTGCTCGTTTTGGCATGCCAAAAGTTATTATAAGTGATGGGGGTTCTCATTTTTGAAATAAACCATTTTCTACACTTGTGAAGAAATATGGTATCACACACAGAGTTTCTACCCCTTATCACCCTCAAACAAATGGGCAAGCTGAATTGGCAAACAAAGAGATAAAAATTATTTTAGAGAAAACCATCAAGCCTAATAGGAAAGATTGGTCGGTTAAACTTCTTGATGCTTTGTGGGCTTATAGGACATCTTTTAAAACAAATCTAGGGATGTCTCCTTATCGATTAGTTTACGGTAAAGCTTGTCATTTACCTGTTGATATTCAGCATCGAGCTCTTTGGGCCATAAAACATGTTAACATGTCACTTGATGAAGCTTCAAGGTTGAGAAAATTGCAGATCAATGAATTGGATGAAGCTCGTCGGAATACTTATGACAATGCTCAGCTTGCAAAGGAACGCATGAAAATTCTGCATGATCAGAAAATTCATCCAAAGCATTTCACACTTGGCCAGGAAGTTCTTCTTTACAACTCTCGCTTGCACATTTTTTCTGGAAAGTTGAAATCCCGATGGAGTGGGCCGTACATTGTAAAGACCGTTCATCCTCATGGTGCGGTAGACATTATCAATCCGAAGAATGGTAATAGCTTCACTGTCAACGGACAACGTCTAAAGTCATTTCTGAAGGTCTTTGACCCACATGAAGAGATCTTGCTTGTGCAAGACCCCAGGGAAGTGTTTTGATTTGCTTCTCCTTCTTTACAGTTTTCTTTACTTGCTTTGTTTTTATTTGTTCTTTTGCTTTGATTTTATATTTCATGTTGTTTGTTTGTTTTGCTTGTTTTTTCTTTGCACTTTGTTTTCTTTCGTTCGACTCATTGAGGACTATGTCTCTCACTAGTTGGGGGTAGCATGTGTGCATAGTTTAAAAATATATATATATATATATATAATAAAAAATAAGATTTGTGAAATTTGAGCATCTTGGTGGAGTAGTTGAGTGGGATCATTTGTGAAGATTTATTTTCAAGCTTAAACATAGAGCATGATTTTTGATGCATCATATTTTGTTGATATGTGGCTTGAAACACCGGGATGTTATGCTTATTGAGATGAAACTTGATAAAATTTTTGTAGAATGAAAGGCAAAATTTTGAAAGACATTTTGCACATGCTTACGCTTATAGTGTTCCTTATTTACCATTCATTGATTTAACAATGGAGAAGTAAACTGCAGGACTACCGAGCCATGCCAAAAGGAAAAAGAAAAAAAAAAGAAAAAAAAAAGGAAAAGGATTTGAAAAGATTAGAATGAAAAGAAAAGAAGAAAAGAAAAAAAAAGAGAAAAAAAGAAAAAGAAAAAGAGAGAAAATGAATAAAGGCGACTTAGTGAACTTTCCTAAGTAAAAAGGGCTAGAAACAGTTACCCAAGACTTTGGGGGTTGAGTGTCCAACCTTTAAAAATAGAGCTGGCGTGAAAACTGCTAGTCCCTTGGGCTTTGAGGTAGTTAGAATCAGCAATGATTAATCTTAAGGTTGAAAAATCCTATGGCAAATCATGGCTAGTAATGAGGAACACACAACCGGTCTAGCTCCACACACACATTTGAGTTTTGAGATATTTGCCTTAATTCTATGTGAAAGATTATTGAGATAGTCTTGGTGGGTATAACCTTTGGGGGTTGAGTAGTAACGTGTCACTTTTGTGAGAATTCAGAATTGTGTTTGATTGTTTTTGTTTGAATTTCGATCTTTATGCAATATTCATCTCAATTAATTTTCACTATTTTGCTCAAGGATTAGCAAAATATTAGTTGGGGGTGTGATTGAGCTGAATTATTGCATTTTTAATGCTTTTGGAACCAATATATATTAATTCTTTCATTCCTTTATCATTGGTTTTATATGGAAAAATGAATAAATAGAAGTTGTAATTTTAATTGATTAAAAGCATGAATTTCTGCTTTAATTTTATCAACTGTTGATTACTATGAATTTCTGCTTTAATTTTAATTGATTAAAAGCTGCTCGAGCGAATTCAGGCAGATTCAAACGCTCAACTGCCGCTCGACAGTGGGCTCGAGCGGGTGTGCAGGAAAGGAGATCGCTCGAGTGGAGGCATTTGGCCGCTCGAGCGAAGTCAGGCAGAGTAGAACGCTCGATGTTTGCTCGACCCTCCGCTCGAGCGAATTTAGGCAGAGTCGAATGCTCGATGTTCGCTCGACAATCTGCTCGAGCGAATATCGTATTTTACAGATTGGGGTTTATTCCGCCGTCAGAGTATATAAATGATTTTTCACATCTTATGGCCGATTTTTGGCCTGGAAAACTCGGTTTTGAGTAGAGAAATACTTAGAATTCATTATTTTCCATTGATTTTCATTCAGATTCGGAGAAGAGGATTCATACAAGCGATCATTCACGCAGCTACACAACTTTTACTGGATCATTCACTCACACTGCAGCAGATTGAAGAACTCCTTGAGGGGTCCAATTGCTACTGCAGCTCGGCCTCCTCCACCGCTTCGAATCTTCATCTCCATTCAATTGGCTTGATCTTTTCAATTCCCTACTTGCTATTTCATTTCAGTTTTAAGTTTCTGAATTATTTTGGAAAATTTTGATTTAGACATTTGAGTAATTTATTTGTTATTCATTTAATTCATGTTATTTATTTTTATCGTTTTGTTAAGCTTTCATTTTAATAGTGATTACAATTACGGTGGTTTAATTTGAGAATTTGTGATTTGAATACAATGATGAACCCTAGAACATTGATTTTGGGGCTTTTCAATTTTCAGTGCATGTTTTGTCAATTACTTCCTAATTTAGTTTAATTCTTAATTTAGTTTTATTAATTTCTGAGTTTAATCTATTAGTCCTTTACATTCCAATCCGACAATCAAAATCTAAAAACATGAATCTAGTCCATGACTACCCTTTTCTATCCATTGCACATACCATCATTTTATTTTCTCTTTGTGAAGTTTTTCACATTTTTCAACGAGTTTGATTTTTAAGTAATTTTCCCTGAGGAGATGATCTAGGAATTTATTCCTAATTATTACACGACATCCTCCTCACTTGGGATAGCTTTAGTGCTACTCATTTTTGAGTGAGTCAATGATATGGGTAGATTTCATGTATTGGGTGTATTGGGTTGGATTGCGAGAGAGTGGATGGTATGTATTTGGGCAGAGTATGTACTTTGAATGTATTATGTATGGATGGCATTTGTGGATACTTAAGTGGATTATATGTTGATCTTAGGTGATAATGGGGTATGCCATTTATATGTTTGTTGGATTGTATGGTATGCTTGGTTAGATTGTGTTATACATTTGGATGTGAGGAAGTGAATTGAGACTTGGGTTGATGTTGGATTGGTGTTGGGTTGGATTATGTATGAGGGAAGGGTATTGTTTAAGATATGGTATTGTGCTTGCACCTAGGTTGTATGGTGAAGTGGGACAAATTTCTAAAATTGGTTGAGTGATGGTTTGGATTAAAGTGAAGCATGAAAAATCACTTAATTAGTTATAAAATGAAGTTGGGTTTCTATATTCGTAGTTTGGGCTTAAGATCTATGGCAAGGGTTATGCTTTGAGGATTGAATGCATATTATGAATACCTAGTGGTGTAAGTGTATACCTAAAAGTGTAAGTTTGTACAATTAGGAATCTTATGGAGGAGTATGTAAGTAAATAGATAATGGAGGTTATTTGGACAATGTCTAGACAAAGTGGGAGATGTCTAAGTAAAGAACCAATTGGAGGTTAAAGCCATGTGGAAGAGAATGTACTAAGAGTTAGGGATAGTTTTATTAAGCAAGTTTTACGTTTAATGTTCTTGTAAATGAAAAGGAAATGATGTGAGGTTGCGTATGCATGTTGGTTGCTATCTGACATGCACATGAATGGATTTGATGAAATGTGCATAGCATGGAGTCGAGGTAATTATTTTTAAAAAAAATTCCAGATAAGTATTACGTTCATGCTTTTCTAGAGTTTTCTTATGTATGAAAATGAAATAGAATGTTTTTATGAGGAAAATATTCTTTTATGAAATGAAAGGAAATGGGATTTTTCTTAGAATGAAAATGCTTTATGAATCTATGCTAAGGTACAAATATTTAAGTATATGTACGTACTGGCCTTCTTTGGCAGTTCATTTTTATGTACCCCAAAGAATAGTTGTATTCATATAAATGGATGCTATACGTAGTATTTATTGTATGTACATTCTATGAAATAAATGATGAGGTTTTATACTTTACGTTATGAAAAGTTGTTATATGAAATGAAATGAACTGATTAATGAAAGGAAGGAAAGGAAAGGAAAGGTAAGGACTGAAAAAGGAAATGAATGTTTTAATGTATGAAAATACATAACGGCCATGATAGATGAATGAATGATGGTATCAAAGGACTAAGAATATTGCAATGCTGGGTAAGTAGTACTGTTAGTACACCCAGTGCTGCAGCTTTCTAACGGAGAGATTCCCAACCCGCAGCCACGGGCAGAATTGGGTCCAAAAGACTGCTAAGCCTAACACACGGGGCGTAATAATGTGTACTAGCCAGAGGAAAAGTGATAAGATTAATTGTAAGCATGAAAGGTTTTAGTTTTTTGAAGGAAAGAATAAGGTGGAATATGTTTTAAGGAAAGAAAATATTTTTAAAAGAAAAATCCCACCTTAGAATGTTTTAAAGAAAAGAAAATATTTTATGTAAATTATGTATATGAGTAAGGAATGCATGAATGAAACTTATGTGTATATATATATATTTTCTAAGCAAGCGAGTAGACTTCATTAAAAAAGTAGAAAAGATGATACATAAGGAGGGGGTGGGGTTCCCAAAAAAAGCCCCAGAACAATAACAACAGTGCAAAGAGGTGGATAAAAAAAAAAAAAAAAAAAAACGAATTTTAGCGACCAATGTTTTGGTCTTCACCCATGTCCTACTAAGAGGACGCTGTCTTAAAAGACGGTAATAAGACGTTCGCAATAAATTGCGAACAACTCTGCTAGAAGTAGTGAGTGTGGCGGGTGTACTGTTGTTTGTTATCTTGAGGTAATTTTTGGAGAGATCTGCAATCCTTTCTTCGAGATCACCAGTTAGGAAAAACGAAAACATAGTAGAACGTCTACAATCTTGTATGCTTGTGATGGCGTGGGGCAGCCACGGGTTGGTGGAAAGAGGATGGGGTGGCCCAGATCTGAAAGATCTCTACAAGATGAAGCAGCTGAAACGGCTTGTGTAACTGTCGGAGGCTTTGAAGTGCGGCAGTGCGTGAAGACCATGTGCGGCAATAAGACACGCGTGAGAACAACGCGCCAAGAATTTTGGCATGGCTTTGCATCGTCCTAGTATATCGGCAGCTGTAGGAAGCGGTGGTGCGGCGCGTGTAGGCTGAAGGTGGCCGGAGAGGAGTAACAGATCTGACCAAAACTGAACCATAGGAGAGAGAAGGAAAAAAACACTAATTTGAAAGTGTATACACAGTGTGGAAAAGAAAAGGAGAAGGAGAAGCAGATTTGACCAAAACCGTACCATAGGAAAAGGAGAAGGAAAATGAGAGGAGTGTATACAGTTCTACCCTCCTCTCCAGCAACGGCTATCACAAGAATAGAGTTTTCTAGAGAGAAGGAGTGTCAAAAGGATTTCAGCTTTCCTTTTTCCACCTCAAAACGACCCACAATCCAGCAGTCTCACCTTTCAGAGAACCTTTTTCCTTATATGATAATTAACGACGCGTCAACAAATTTTAGAACTGTCGCTGCATGCATATATCCTTACAAATTGTAACGTACGTACTTAATTTGCAAGTCAAATGGATACGACGGGTTTTTTATGATTCATATATTAATGACACGGAAAATACAATATCTTTCAAGCCAACTACGTACTTACTAAGCATCTGGACTTGTAATGTTTTATTTATTTTTATGTCTTAGTACATTTTACTAATACCATATGATCTAAAGTACCTAGTTTTAGGCCATAGATCAAGTGACATCCACAATACCGAGATCCTTATTTAGTCCCAAGGCATCCCAAATAGCGCTCGACCCATCGACAATATTATTCCTGCATGGTGGCTGATACGCATGCTCTTTATCACACCCATTGACAGAGTCGCACTCGTCTACCACCTTAGCGTTCACACTTCTTCCATTATTAGCCGTAATCCTGATTATTTTCCCACATCGAGACCCATGGTTATACCACCCAGTTGATAGTGCGACAATGGGACTATTGTTATTATGGTATTGGCCGTCGCACTCTGATGGCCCTCCGGCCGTCACCGCCTCGGCTGAAATCGTTGAGTGTGAGCCGGGCATGGGTGGAGGGTGTCACTGGGGGTGAGCACTTGTACTGTTTGTGGGATTGGCCTCCACACACGAGGTTGCCTGAGGATTGGCAAGCCCTGTTGCTGGGTATGGGCTAGCCTCCACCTCCAGAGCATAGATGCGTCTCGACATCAGGGTCATCGTTGCACTTGCCATTGATGCAAATGAGTTGGCCAGCACAGTCGTTAAGGGTTCGACATGCGCCATTGCAAGAAGAGATGGCATGCGCGGCAAATGGAAGGAATGAAAAAGCACTAGTGATAGTGAGGGAAAGGCAAACAAACAAAAGTGTGTTCGCCATTAAATCATTAACGAGTACTAAGCACTTAACAGAGGATGAGAGGCTGCATCTTCTTATATAGACCCCTTTCTTTTTTGTTTTTAACCTTCAGTATCGTCGTTCCAAGGGAACTCATGCAGCTAGAAAGTCTATATTTTTTGTTCTCTTCCATGCACTATTATGGCAGCACACCATTTTAGAGGGGTGACTTGGAAATTTGGGGCCTATGAATAGTCACTTCTAGTACTGTATTACAAAAAAGTCGCTAATTTAAGGTGATCGAATTTGCTGCCGCAACTAGGTTTTTCAATGCAATTAAATATTTATTGCCAATTTTTTACGCCACAAGTTTCTCGAGAGTAGTCCACCGCAGATGTTAATTTACGGCAAGAAAATCAACATGCCGCTAATCAAGAATTTTTGCTCCCAAATATCATGCCAACATTAATGATTTCCATTTTTATGCTTTTGTGGCCACAATTACCAATTTCGGCCAACCTAATTAACTGCATATGAATAGTCTCTTCTAGTAGTACTGCCACTCTCTTTGTGGTTTAACTTACCCGGCAGTTCATTGCCTATAGTCTTCCTTCCGTTTGTAGGTTAGTTTCATTTTGTCATTTCAGGTTACCATCTTTGGTGCTTAGCGAGTTACCCTGTGTCTTCTACCCTTTTTAGTTCCTCCACATTCAATTTTGATTCTTAAACATTGAGGATAATGTTTCATTTAAGTTAGGGTGTGGTGGGGTGCAAATTCAGTACTTAAAATTATGCACATATCTTTCTTTGCCACCCCTAGGGTTGATGCTACACAATAACATTGGCATGCTACACAATAACATTCGATGATTTATTGTATCATCGGAAATGAAACCCAACAACAATATCTCTTGTAGGGATTATTCCAAACTTGCTCCATGATTGTCACTCTCTTTTAAATTATCGTGTAGTTTCTAGTCTTTTAATCTTCTTTATGACTCGCAAAAGGGAATCTAGCTATAGTCAGTCAAATCTTGGGGTGGTCCCATGACTAGCATCTTTTTTGTTTGTTTCATATGTTAACTTGTTTTGAGGTTGGTTATGAGGAACCGCTTGGCGTGAAAAGGGACAAATCATTCTTGGAGTTGAGCAATACTCCAATGATCTAAGGAAAGTGACAGTAGGAGATGCATAGTCTATCTAGTTCAATATCTGCGTGAGCAAGCACTTTGTAGGAGGCTCGGTCAGCATGTCCTTAAGCGAGGTAGAGATGAGCAACGGTCAATGATTGACCAGCCAAGACATGGGAACTTTCCAAGATAACACGGAAGTCGGAAAGATGATAGTGCCATACGTAGAAGCCTATACTCCATTTGAAGGGTTACACCCAGAGTGGCTCTACAATGAAAGGTGAAGACTTGACTAGTCACATCATCTAACACAACAATATGACTTAAGCCACGCTTAAGGAAAGTCAGAAGACCAAGCGTGTGGAACATGCTTGGTAGTCTGTCTCTGTCATTCTATAGTGTGACAAAAGGATTAAGGAAAATCATTATCACAGATCTGGAGTTAGAGATCCGTCAGAAAGGACATCTGAAAACTTCATTCTATTTAAAGGGCCTAGACGTGGGACAAGATCCCACTTTTGAGACTTCATTCACCTAAAAGCTTGTGAAGCCAATTGTTTCAGAAAGTAAGGAGTGGAGAGGCAATGAAAGAACTTCCGATGTAGGAAGATAAGTTAGCTTCTAAGACAATGCTGGGTGATGTGGGGTGAATGTTGTTTGTAAGAGGTATCTTTATAACTTCTACCCCCATTCCACAAGCATGAATAAATATTACAATCATTATGTTTATATCTACATTTAAGTATTGATTTCCAATATTTTGAATGTTTGAATGTTTTTTAACTATTTTAAATACATGACCTGGAAACCCAGAGTGTGAACTCATTATCTCTATGTGAGGATATCTATCTTTGTGTGAGGAGTCAATATCGTGAATCTACACTCATGGGATGGGATGAAGAATTCCCCAAACCATTCCACGAAACTTTGCCACGTGCTTCACATGAAAAGGAGAATGTCTTGTTGAAATTGGGTTAAAATGTATTGTATTTGGCCACACCTGATAGTTGGGATGTGGGATCCCTCGGCGTATAACATGGTGTGGTCCTCAAGTTGGTTGGTTGGGTAGAAGCATCCCTGGTGCAACAAGTATCTCTAAGTGAGAAGTCTAGCGCCCCTGACCCCAGCTTGTTATTAGAGTAGCTCTACTGAGATATTACCTCAACTTAGCTTGCGGTCGTGATACTCACAAATCTCACATAAAGTCCAAACAATCATTTTATTAATGTGCATACCATGGTCTCCCCTATGGACTATCTACACACTTTGTTACACCATGGGTAATAACTATGAGTGTAACTTCATAACAAGTGATGTCCACTTTTGCGTCTAGAGCATTCATGGCCAAGCATCCTCTAGCCTTCCCTAACAGAGAGCAACGACGTTGATCCAATAATGTTACTGTCTCACTGGAGCTTATTGATGGCCAGTGACAATTAAGGGGATGTCACTCAGTTTTATGTGCTCCCAAGTAACTAGAGGCTCCCACCAAGATAATACCCCATCTTGGCTTGGGGTTGTGAAACACATGCACCCAAAAAAATGTTTTGACACCAAATTCAATAGTTTTATGAATTTCAACTTACATAAACAAAATCAGAGTTCAATGGCATGATTATCAACAACATGTATCAATTGTAATGTAGTAGTTAACACCTGAGTGATATAACAACAACAATATTTATTATGAAAAACACAATATTTTAAAATAGTACTTTCAATCTCAATGCTTGACAATGGCTCTTCACCACTGCACATAATTGTAACCAAACTACAATTTCAATCCCAATGCTTCACAGGGGCCCTTGGCCACAACACAAAAGAACAACCAACTATAATTTCAATCCCAACACTTCACATAATTACACAGATTACAATGGAGCCCAAGTCACAATTTTATAATTCTGACGACAAATATTTCAAGTATAGTCTGAGAACCACTTACCTATGTACATTGTTGACGACGGAAAAGGGTTGATTTATAGTATGGTGAGATTAAATCAAGGTTGAGCTTCACAGTGCTTGGTTGCTCCTTTCAGTGGCTCACAATTCGCACATTTGTTTGTGGATGTTCCACTACTTCAATTTGTTGTATCTTTCTTCACTGCAACAACTCTTGTGGGTAATTGAAAGGGATAAAATAGCAAGCCCAGGCCATCAAAGGGCCACCATAAGGACACTAGGGGGAAAAGACATGGAGGCAACAAGACAAAAAGAAAAAGTTGAGGAAGGAAGGAAAGTGAGACAAGCAAAAGGTGACAAGGCAAAAAGTTGATTTCCTCACCTACCTTTGGCAAGGGTACAAGAAAAGGTATTCGAGATCTGAAGGAAATGGGGACTTCCAGACTTTTGAGCAATTATTACAAGAGAACACAGAGCACCTCCTTTAACCTCTAGATGGGAAACTCCAGCTTAATCATTTCTACAATGAGCTATGAGTGTAACGCCCGTCCTTGTGGTGGGTCCTTTTTCATATCGATTTTGATAAAAACCGACGGGAATTACGATTCCTTTTCAATCTCTTTTCCATACATACCAAGATACAAAAGACTCCATGTTATAAATAAAATCTCATTTTTTTCCTTGATTAAAACTTTTAGCGGAAAACATTACATTACATAATTAAAGCTTTTAATGTGAAACATCTTGCCTAGGCCTTCGTGCTCTTCCCCTTGGGCTGTGCCTGTTCTGACCTGTCATGCTCATCTTATGCCTGGGAGGGCACACATAAAAACTAAAATGAGTCGATGACTCGTAAGCATTACTTCATACAGTCAAAATATAATAACATAGTTTTTCAGTCATGCAGTTATCATTCCATACATACATATCTTACGTAGCATGCATACGTCTTTCTTTTCGTTTGAAAACGTTTCGAGGTGGGGTTTTTATTTAAAACATGATTTCTTCTTTAAAACAGATCCCCACGCATCGCTGCCTTCGTTACTTAAAGAATCTTTTCATGCATTTATATTTCTACGTACATTCATGCATACATACGTTCATTAAATCATCTTTTCTTACTTACGTACATTCATGCATTCGGTCCATTCATTCATACCTACATACATGCATCCATTCTTAATATGCATTCATTCATTCTTATCACTTTCATGTGGCCGTTGCACACTGTTACGCCCCGTGCGCTGGGGTTAGCGGTCTTTTGGACCTGATTCCGCCCGTGGCCGCGGGTTGGGAATCCATTCAGTCAGGGTGTAGCACTGGGTGCACTACCAGTACTACTTACCCGGCATTGCAATCTGCCCATTTCTTTGATATCATTTCCAGTCCAGTCCATGTGGCCATTACGTATCTTCATACATCATACATTCAATCCGTTCATTTCTTTACAGTTCTTTCCTTTTCATTCGTATCGTTTAAAGCATAATTTTCTTTACTTTCATAAAAGTTGCTTTAAGAGAAGTTTTTTTAAGAGGAAAACTGATTTTCTTTCTTTTCCATTAAAGTTGTTTTAGAAAGAATTATTTTCTTTCTTTGTCAAACCTTACAGTCCTTAACAGTTATAACGTCGTTTAAAGCTTCATTTCGTTTCTTTTCATAAATATACATACAATACGTACTACTTATAGCATCCATTCACATGCATACACGTACATACTTTGGGTGCATAAAAGGGGCTGCCAAGGAAGGCCGCTACGTACTTATACTTGAAAACTTACGTTTCATTTTCCTTTTTACAGAAAAGCTTTCGTCTTATTCTTCATTTTTATAGAGAAAATTCTAGAAGAGTATGAACGTAACACTTACCTGGACTTCATGCCATACTCAATTCATGCAGTCCATTCATGTGCGTGTCAGATGGCAACCTACATGCATACACATAACTTTATGTCATCATCTATCTAATGCATAAGTAACTATTCTAGAAAATAGAACTATGTTTTGCTTGAAACATTCTCTATCCATCCCTGGGCTCTTACGTACTATTTACTGTGCTAAAACTTTCGAGGTCTTATTCCTTAAAGTGAACCTCTGTGATTCACCTTAGGTTAAGACACTAAGATCTCTGTCTCGTTCTTCTATTTACACAATCCAACGCATGATTCTGACATACAGAGCCATGCGTCCCAACCTTAAACTATATACTCTTCACTACTTTCACGTATCCTAGCCCACGCTACATCCTTATTTCCATCCATTCAGGCTACATGAAGTCAGCCAATTCTCTGGCTAAAATACCATGTAACCATGATCAGGACAGATTACTCATTACATATGATAAATCTATCTGATACACTTGTCTTGCCAGAGACACATGTATCTCATCCCCTTTTATCACCTAAGAGCAACTTATAATTCCAATAAACGCCTGTTTGTATAAACAAGCTCCAAACTCCAATACCAACTTGTTAAGACCCGGTCGATAGGACTTTTCCTACTTCCCGGCCCTTTATAAGTTCATCCCAACACTTAATGCGAGAGGATTGCATCCATAAATGCACCTCGGTCACGTCACGTAATTCGAGATAAATCCCGAGTCACATCACAATACCCATCATGCTTCCGCTGCACGCTCTGATACTTCTCCATCACTTCCTTATACTCTTAGTCACAAGTCAGTCTCAAGGCAATACCCGTTACCTTGGACTACAGGACACATCACTACTGCTTCGGGACACTGTTACACAGTTCCCACCACTTGACAAGAGGACTGCATCCACAAATGTGCCTCTGTCATACTATGCAGCTCAAGACAGAATCTCGAGTTACAATACGGGGCCCATTGTGCTTCTGTTGCACTCTCTGATACCTTTTCACGACTTCCATATACCTTTAGCCATAGTCAACCACAAGGTAAATCTCATCACCCCGGACTACAGGCTATGTCACCATTGTTTCGGGATACTGTTACACAGTTCCCGACACTAGACCATACACTCCACACTTCTCTACTACGTCATCCAACCCTTCGTGACACGCCATCCAGTGTATCACGACCTCGTATAGAGTACACTCACGTGAACTCTCTTCCATCCACACTATGACAACATCACTACGATACACGCCTCACGGTGCATCGCTACGCGACACGGAGTACGCGCCACACGTACTCCTTTCGTTACAACACTCATCATCACGATGCACATCACACAGTGCATCGCCATACAACACGGAGTACACTCCACGTGCACTCCCTTTCTTCTACGCCACACATCACTACAGCACACGTCACATGACGCGTCGCTGCATTACACAGAGTACGCTTCACGCATACTCTCTTCACACTACACGCCATATCACATCTGTGGCATCCATCTCACGCCCATACTTCACAACATAGTCCACAATGCTACACAATCAAGCCCAACACTTCACAACTACATTTCGCTTCACAACTACGCAGCGAACTCCACAAATACTAACTACACAGTCTACGATCCAACCAATCAACTACTTTAAACATATATAACTAGAGATAGAAGGTTATACCATCGACGGGCTAACCCGTGCGTTGCTCGCTGTGCGTCACGATTAAGCGTCGGAGGAGCGTACGTGGCAGTAACACCACGTACGGTGGCTGTCCACCACATAAAGTGGCGGTTCAGGCTTGAGGATAGCTAGGCGTGGCCTTGGAAGGCTCATGGTGGCCTCGTGGTGGTCGAAGGTGGCGGAGCACGGCGGCATCATGCCGTGAACAGTAAATCCGAATGGTGGGTGTTTGCTTGAGGTGGTGGAAGACCATAGAACTTCATGGGAAGCTAGGGAAAGGTAGAGGAACATGTGGTGGAGCTGTGGTAGCGAGGTGGTGGCCATACGGTGGCTCACGGCGGCGGATCGGCCGTTTGAAGTCATTTTCGGCCTTGGAGAGTGAGGGAGAGTGAGAGCTACACATAGCTCCGTTGGCCATGGAATTTCTTGGGGAAGTTCGTGGTGATGAGAGGAACAAGGTGGTGGTGGTGAAACACCATGGGTGGCCGTGTACGGTGGTGCACGGCGGTGCAACCGAACGTGTGTGTGTGAAGACCCATCGGAGAAAGAGTGAGAGTTAGGGAGAAAGAAGGACATGGAGAGGAAGCCCTTGACATGGTGGTTCCATTGGTGGTGCTTGGTGGCCGTTTCAACCGTGTATGGTGGTCCAAAGAGGTGAAAAAGGGTTGAAGACCCATTTCTTTGAAGGGAGATAGAGAGAGACTCAGTGGCCGGAAAAACACACCACCGGTGCAGTTGTGGTCGCCGGTGAGAGAGGGTCACGCCGGTGTGGGAGGTGAGGCACGGCGGCCTGAGGTGGCGCCGGCTGGGAGGCTTAGACCCGACGGTGGAGGAAATGCATGCATAGTGAGGAAGCACAGCTGGACGTGCACGAGGGAGAGAGAAAAGAGAGAAAGAAAAAAAAAAAGAAAAAGAGAAAAAGTGAGGAAGAAAAGATAGAGGTTTGGGTATTTAATCTCAATCCTACGTTTCGGGATCCTCAAAAGGATCTAACGATGAGTTTAAAACACTGATTTGAAAACGCGTAAGTATTTTATTTAAAATAAAACACTTTAATAAAACACTAAGAGAAATTAAGATAGAATATTATTTTATAAACTAAGGTTTATAAAATAATATTTTCTTCATCATTATATAAAATGATAAAGTATCATTAATTAATTAAAGTGCATAAAACACTTAAACAAAACACTGAGAGGAATTAAGATAGAATATTATTTTATAAACTAAAGTTTATAAAATAATATTTCTTCATCATTATATAAAATGATAATGTATCATTAATCACTCAAAGAGGATAAAACCATTTAATTTAAATAAGAGTTTTCAACGTAAAGTTAAACCTCTTAATATTTTAAAACTAAAATATCTAATATAAGATATTATCCACAATTATAATATTTTCAGAGCTCATTAAAATATTATAATTGTGCTACATTAAAACAAGCTAATCTAATAATACTGAAAATATCTTCTATAGATATTTTCTGAAAATATCTTTCATAGATATTTTCTGAAAATATCTTTCATAGATATTTTCTATAGATATCTTCCATAGATATTTTCTATAGATATTTTCATAATATTAAAATATCCATAAACTTTAAAATATCTATCTTACTTTGAAATTCGCATAATAACTTTCAGAACACACCATCGAGATACAACACGTAGGATAAGATTCAACATGTAGATCGAGGCTAGTTAGATAGACTGACTCTCGACACGTAGAGCAAGGCTCAGCACATACACCGAAGTTTGACACGTGGATCAAGGCTCGTACGTAAAGAAGAAGAAAGAATGAGTGGATATTACAATGAGAGACTGTAAAATACTTCCCATTTATAATGGATTTACACCCAAACGACCCATGGATGTAGTCATGTTATGCCAAACTATGTAAATTTGTGTGTCTTGTTCTCCATTTATAATTACTGTATTTATCTTCTATTTATTGCAATAGATGTACATACGAGCACTATACAACCACTGCGGATTGCCATCGTAAGCTCCAAAGGACATTGATTGAAGCCTGAATCATCATTGTGGGCTGGGAATGACGCATCCTCTAGTTCTGGCTTGTTGTGCGATTTTGGCATTAACACGATGATTCCATGACTTGCGCTATTTGTGGGATTAGATCTCAATTTTGAAATTAACAGTTGGCATTGGCTTGTTGTGTATTTTTGGCATTAACAGTTTATTCAAATGGAATGCACTCCCATTTCATAAAATTTAGTATTTAAAAGTAGTATTTCTTAAAAAAAAAAAAACCTAGCATATATATAGCGCACACGCGCGCGCGCACACACACACACACACACACACATATATATGATTAGTGTTATATGTACTTATAATTTTACGTACAAAACTCATATTGTTAGTTTTCTTTTGAGTTTCAGATTTCATAATTTTCAGAAGTTTTTTGTAAATTTTTCTTACATATAGTTAACATTTTTCATATATATATCAATATATATATATATATATATATATATATATATATATATATCTTAAAATTTCAAAGAACCAAAAGATCTCGCCAATATTACAATTCTAACTTCATTCCCGCAGTAAAGAGGGATTGTTCAGAAAAATCCTATAAATTTAAATCATCGTAAAATGCCATAAATGCTTGTTGAGTAACTATTTTAATTAAGAGATAATACTGATTATTATATGCATCAACCTAAAAACAAAATAAGTTGACATTTTGCAATCATGAAAGTATGAATTTGCAAGTCATGGGATCATTGTTGTTAATTCCAAAAATTACACAACAATTGAAATGGGAGAATGAGTAATTCCCAATCCACAGTGACAATTTGGGCCTCGAACGAATCATTTGGAGCCCACGATGGTGGACCGGAGTGGCGGTACATTGTTCGTACATATGTCCATTGTAGTAAATAGAATGTAAATATAGCAAATATAAATGGAGAACAAGACACCCATATTTACTTAGTTCGGCACAAGGTCTACGTTCATGGGTTGTTTAGGGTGCAAATCCACTATAAATTAGAGAATTTTACAGTCTTTCATGGTTTCTCATAGCTTACTAGAAAAATGATCAAGTTGGAGTTTTACGGCTGGAGGTTGAAGAATGTGCTATGTGTTCTCTTGTAATCGTTGCTCAGAAGTCTAGAAGTCCCCCCTTCCTTCAGATCTTAGATCCCTTTTAATGTGTCCTTGTTAGAGATGGGTGAGAAAATCAGCTTTATGTCACTTCTACCTTGCGTGTGTCACTTTCCTTTTTTCCTCAGATTTTTCTTTTTGTCTTTTCACCTCCTTGTATCTTCCCTCTAGCTTTTTTATGGTGGCCCTTTGATGGGTTGGGCCTAACATATATAGGCCTGCTATTTTTACCCATTTAGTTGTCTGCGACACTTAAGGTCGATTTACTCAACAAGAAGACCTTGAGAATCTTTGAGTCAACATTGATAGAGACAATTTGTGGAAAATTGTAGATAAACAAATTCTAGGAGCTAGTCCCTGGTCTTCTATTTGTGTTAACTGATGAAGATTTTCGAGCATGGACTGCACCAGTGGAAGCACAAAGCTCAGCTTGGAGTGCTAGGTGTGAGCACAGAGCTTAGCTTGAACAACTTGGTGGGAGATGTACTCAACCGTGCTATGTGGGAGCGTGGAGCTTGAATTGGAAAGCTAGGCGGGAGATGCACTTGACCTCGCTAGGTGGGAGTATGGAGCTTGATTTGGAAAGCTAGGCAGGAGATGCACTCGACCACGCTAGGTGAGAGCGTGGAGCTTGGGTTGGACAACTAGGTGGTAGATGTACTCGATTGTGCTAGCTGGGAGTGTGGGGCTTAGCTTGGAGAGCTAGTAAGGAGAGGTACTCGACCGTGCTATGCGTGAGAGCAGAGCTTGGCTTGGAGAGTTAGGCGGGAGATGTACTCGACTACACTAGGTGCAAGTGCTGAGCTTAGCTTTCTCATTTGCACAAGGGTTGGGCAATCAAAAGAATATCATGCATGTTTCATGGTGTGTCCAGTGATTGGAGTTTTTTTTTTTTTTTTTTTTTTTCCGTTGTTCATAGCGAGTCCAATGACTTAGCTTTACTCAACTTGTGAGTGAGGGTCAAAGCAGTCAAGGGACTGTCACCACCGTCATTCGTTACGAGTCAAGAGACTCAGCTTTAAGTTTGTTTGTATGAGCGTTTGTCTTATAGGTTACATGATAGTGTTTATCGTTAGCAAATAGTGTATATTCTCTTTCGATCGTTTTTGTTTTTGATTGCGTTGGTGAATTTTTGCACCTTTATGTGAATTGCTATTGGTGTTTCCATTTTTTTCTTCATGTTTTGTTTGTTTATAGTAACCCGCTCTAAGTGATAAAGGAGCCAATTTACCCCCTTGGTCCATATCAAGCAGTCATCGAGCCCATTGACTCGTTTATGAAGATAATCTGCATGAGGTGGCTGTGGAGATTGGAGGTTCATTCCCAGAAGTAGCCCATTGGTGGTGATTGTGGCACAAGTATAAACACTCGGTATTTGTTGGAGAAGATGTGGTGTTGGTGTTGTTGTCTAGATGCAAGTGCAAGGGCACACAACTTTTGTTCGTGCGAGGGTCGAGTGGTTAAGGGACTGTCACCTTTCATTGTCCGCAGTGAGTCTAATGACTCAACTTTTATGTGTGTAAGGGTGGGCAGTCAAGAGATTGTCATTGCTCGATTCGCGGCGAGTCCTTTGACTCGGCTGATGTGTGTGCAAGGGTCGGGTAATCAATGGACCATCACCGTGCAATGTTCATGGTGAGTCCAATGACTTTTATCTACTTGGGTTCGATTCCTTCTGCAACTATTTAAAACCTAGTTGTAGAATGATGATTTTCTGGCCTGCAAATTCATCTCCAAAGGAATAGATGATTTTTCCCTCAGATAAGTATTCTTAGCTTTTCACCTCTTATTTTTATTTCATTAGTAACACTATTACAAAAATTGGGCGGAGGAAGCTTTCCTTGCAAATGTTGTTTAGAGCACTGAGCCCTTAAGTGTATAGTGCATAAAAAACTTCAATTTCCAGCTTTTAACTCCTTGGAAGAAAGTTCCTCGGCCATAAAAAATTAAGTGAACTGTGCATTTAAGTGCACCAATATCATGCCATCCATAGTGCACTTACATGCATTGTGTGTGGAAGTAGGGGTATGTAGCGAGGCCCTGCATCCGATTGCCTCGCCTAATCATGGGTGGGGCAGACTTTGATTGAGCTGTATAATTGCATATTTTATACATCTAAAATTAATATATTTTAATTATACCATTACATTATTATTGGTTTTAGATGAAAAATGGTTAAGATGCATAAATCTGAGTTGTGATTTAAATTGATTAATAGTATGGTTTATGCTTAATTTTATAAGTTGTGTTTAATTGGGCAATAGTTTTTTACATGCACAACACAAATTTGATATTCTATTCTTCCTTTTTATTTTATTTTATTTTTTCATATTTCTATTTTTTTAAGGCCAAGAAACACAAAGATTAGAAATGAGAAAAGTAAAAAAGGCAAAAAGCATACCTGCACACGGCATTATTCTCAAAACCAAGGAGGCTTTTCAGCTTGGTATGAGATAAGCATGCTTTTACGCGGGACCTAGGAGGCACTTTTGGGTTTTGACCCAAGACATGAAAAAAGAAAAGAAAAAGTAATTATGGTTTCAGAGGCACGCGGGACCTAAAAATTGGGGGAATTCATTCATTTTTTTTTCTTATTGAACTGTAACACAATGCCGAGGGTTATTTTTTTCTTCATTTTGGGAAGGACGAATAGTAGCTCCACTGAAGAGCCTCGAAGAGGCCCAACCACTGCCTAGCTTTCCTCCATCGCTTGCCACTTCCATCTCCAGCCATCTACTTAGCTCTTTTCATTCCCTAATTTTTATTTAATTTTTAGGTTGAAATTTATAGTATATTTTTGAGATTTTTAGTTTAGAATTATTTGGCTTTGGGTATTCGATTTCCTGCATATTTAATTCTAATGTAGTTAATTTTCTTGCTCTTTTAAGCTTCTGTTTAACAGTGATTACAATTATCATGGATTGATATTGGAAATTTTGTGATTTGAATATAGTGATGAACCCTAAAATCTTGGTTTTCGGGCTTTTCAATTTACAGCTCATACCTTGTCAATTATTTTCTAATCTAGCTTAATTCTTGGCTTAGTTTTGTTAATCTCTTAGTCTCATTAGACATTAGATTGACTAAGGATTACTTAGGACTTAAATGAATTTGATTTAATTAATTTTAATTAAAATTGTTTAGTTTAGTTGGTTTCTTGATTATTAATTTCAATTTGTTAGTCTCTTACTTTTCATTTCTACACTAAAAAATCTAAAAATATGAATCTAGTCTATGACTAGTGAATATTTTTACTTTTCATTTCATGTCACCATTTTGATTTCCTCTTTGTGAATATTTTTACTTTTCACACGAGTTTGATTTCAAACAACTTTTCCTGATGAAATGATTTAAGAATTTATTCCTAATTATTACGTGACATCCCCTGCACTTAGGATAGCTTTTGTTCTACTCATTTTTTATTGAGTCAAGTTTTTGGTACCATTCCTCCCCACTTTTCCTAGCCCCCCCCCCCCCCCCCAGTTCCATATATATAAAAAACCTCCCGTATATCAAAACAACATCATTTTCTGATATACAAAATGGCGTCGTTTTGATTAGTGATGTTAATCCAAACCCCCTTGCCCACTAGTGGCCCCCTCCCACCCTCTTGACTCTTCAGATCTTCCTTTCTCATCTCTGTGAAACCCTAGCCCCTTTCTCTCACGCTCTGTCTGTCGCATCTTGTCAGGCCCGTCATTGTCACCATCTTCTTCGCACTCCTAGTCCATCGCCAAAGGAATGTTTCTGATTCAGAGTGAGATCTACTTGTTTTTTTTTAACTTACTTTTTTATTTTATTTTATTTTATTGAGCTATAGAGGATGAGATTATATTGAGGAGTTGGAGGATGAGATTGTGAATTGTGTGTTGTGGAGTGTGGAGATTGGTTTTTTTTGTTGATTGTTGTGTGTGAAAAAAAAATATTGTGCATGTGAAATTGTGAATGTAGGGTTTTGGACTGAAACCTGAAATTAATTTGGGGTTTCAATTTGAAACCCTATTCTCTTTTGGGTTTCGATATCGAAACCCCACTTTGTTTTGGGGTTTTGATATGAAGCCCCATTCTATTTTGGGTGATTTTGCATGGTTTTAATTGTTGCTGTGATCAACTTCATTTCAGATTTTTGTCAGTTTTGGAGAATGGATACTCAGTTAGATTTTAGTGCAAGCTGTCCTACCCCTACGCCACTAGCTAACCCTACCCCTACACCTGCCACTAACACTACCCCTGCCCTTATAGATCCTACCCCCACCCCTTTGGCCCCACAAAACAAAAATCTAGTTTCAATAGTTTGGACTCACTTCACTAAACTATAGGGTTGTGACCCCAATAACCCCTAAGTTAAGTGCAACCACTGTGGTAAAGTGCATGAATGTTACTATAGGAGACATGGTACATCCAATTAAAGGTCCACTCAAAAGAATAATGCAAAAAGAGTCCAATATTAAAATATTTACAAGAGAAAAGTCAATCTAGACTAGATATTTGACTTAAGAAAATGATGGATGGGAGTAGTGTGGCTGCAGCTTTGAATGGGTATATTAAGTATGATTTGGAGGAGTGTAGAAAATACCTAGCTCATATGGTCATCTACGATGAGCTATCGTTTTAGTTTGTGGAGGGGAAATGGATCCAAGCATATTCTAAGTATTTGGAACTTAGGTTTAAACTTCTTTATCACCACATAGTTGCGAAGGAAATAAAACAGCATTACAGAACAAAAAAAGATTTGTTGAGGGGCCAATTGGTGGGTCAAAGAGTTTGCCTCACTAGTGATACATGGACATCCATTCAAAATTATATTTATTTGTCTTTGATTGTGCATTTTATTGATTGTGATTGGAAATTAAACAATTTTTTTACAAGTTTTGTCCAATTTCCAATCACAAGAGTGAGACGGTTGGGAAGGTCTTAGAGGTCGCAATAAACAAGTAGGGGATAGAATGGGTTGTGAGAAGCACAATTGACAATGCCTCGTCTGTCGATGTTGCATTGGGGCATCTTAAGACCTATCTTAGATAGGCAAAATTTTGGGTGGTGAGTGTTTGCATGTGAGATGTGTTGCACATATTCTAAATCTAATTGTCGGTGATGGTTTGAAAGATCTTGATGACTCAGTTGCACGGGTAAGAACTGTAATGAGATTTGTGAGATCTTCATTTACTAGATTGGAGAAATTCAAGATTGTTGTAAGGGCTGCAGGTAACATCCAAAAAGGTTTTATCAACATGTTTCTACAAGATGGAACTCAAGTTTCTTGATGTTGGAGATGATCTAAGAAGATAACTTGGCTTTTGCATTAATGGGTGATGAAGATATTCAATATGTTAAATATTTTAATGAGCACGGGGGATTAGGCATGCCTATTAATGATAATTGAGATGTTGTTGCTACTTTTGTAGACTTTTTGAGGTTTTTATATGCGGTCATAATCAGGCTATCCGGTTCTTTGTCCCCTACATCCAACGATTTCTGTTATCATATATGTAAGGTGAAAGAAGAATTGGATGTGATGTGCGCAAGTGACAAAATTAGGATGCGGGAGATGACATTGATGATGAGGTTAAGTATGACAAGTATTTGAGAGATTTGAGTAGGGTGAATATTTTGTTATATAAGGCTATTGTTCTTGACCCCTAATACAAAATTTATGGCATGCTATATGGCTTGAGATTGGTGCACGGGAATGCATTGGCAGAGCATATTGGTAGTTGGAAGTCGATAGATACTTGGTAGTGGATCTTCAACTATTTACACGAGACTTAGATATAATATTTCGGTGGAATACCAATGTTGTGAAGTATCTCGTCTCTGGAGAGATAACCCGCAGTATTTTGGCCATCTCTATTAGCACCGTAGCCTTAGAGTTGGCCTTTAGCATCTGAGAGCACATATTGGATCCATTCTATTTTATCCTTCCACTGTGAAGACAATGATTTGCATTCAGAATTGGATCACTGGGACCCAAATTCATGTTCCGGATGTTCTTGATCTTGAGGAGGCCGATGAGGAGGAGGGTGATGATTAGCCATTATCTAGTAATCGTGGATTTCATTTTTTTAAATTTTCATTTATTTATATTCATTTAACCGATATTAATTTTAAACTTAATTTTTGTAGCGATACATGAGATGACATCTACATCTGCTGCAAGATGAGTTCATGTGTATTGGACTCACCAACGTCATTTTCTACTGGTTTGTATGATTTTTCCTTTAATTATTTTTGTATTTATATAATTTTTGGTAATTCTAATTATTTTTGTATATTTTTTTAGCTTTTATAGTCTCATTGTCATATGCCCAATCCTAATCTCAAGGACATAATGATCTCATTCTCATCTTAATCCCAATCTCATCTTGGTTAGTACCTTTAATGTTTGTAATTTTTACATTTCTAATATATGTTTGTATTTTTTATTTTTGCTTCTTGTTTGTAATTCTAATTTGTTTTCCTATTACTGTTTCCGATTTTATGATGTCACAGTCTCACAACATAGCTCAACGACTTTTCCACTACCATCACCACCCGAAATTCCAATATCAAAGTCAATTCGAAAATTGAAACGATACTTTTGCGTTAGTTGTAATCTTGTTACAATTTGTTCCTTAACAGTTAATCTTTTGATCATTATTTATTTAAATTATGTGATAACTTGTAATATTTTTTTAGACAAATTTGTAATTTTGTAATAGTTTTAGATTAATTTGTACTATTATATTAGTTTTGTTAGGACTGTTAGTTGCAACTTAGTGGAATACAAGTTTTTAATTTGTATTACTGTAAATTATTTTTTGTAACATTTCTAGCTATTTTTACAAGTTTTTGGGCCTAGTCGGCCGAGTGCCCATTTGGGTAAGGTGGTTTGGGCGGACAGATAGGGTGTTCGCCCCCACCCTTAATATCTAGACGGTGTTCCTTTCCTCCCGTGTGTGGGGGTGGGTGCCGGGGGAAAAACCACACCCCTCGCCTATGTTGGGGTGAGGGAAGGACGCGGGAAGGGGCTACCCCTCCCTGTTGGGTGTGGGTAGCAACCCTATGCGGAAGGACCCTTTGTGCATGTCATGCACAATGTTGTGCCCCCAAGAGGCTCACGGTGGCCAGTCATGAGCTGGGCATGGCTACCGACAGCCAGCACATGGACCACGCGGTGTTGCATGACCATGCATGCCTTATAGGTAATATGCACCCAGGAGCTCACGATGGCCAGCCATGAGCTTGACGGAAAACATCAACTACTGGAGATCTCTACCATTGTGGAGGTGGCCTTTAGCCATGGCATATGTGGGTGCCGTGCATCCAATGGGGCCTCTCCCAAAGGTGCTTATGAGCTCGACACGGTGCTTTGTGGCCTAGGTTTGTTCCTTGGCGATGTAGGCAGGCAACCATCTGGCTATGCATCCATGGCAGACATCTCTTTGCTTGGGAATGGACATTTCACGGCCGCCTATGGCAGGCATCACTTTGCTCAGCCAGAGCTTGCTTGGTCATTGAGAGTTGCTAGGCCTGGAGCCCACACTGAGTTACCTGGCCACACACATGTTCTGTTCCTTGGACACAACCTCCTCGACCACAATGGATTGCCTAGCCACTTGAAGTTGCTCGTCCAAAGTTGCTTGACCATAGTGGGTTTCCTCGCCTTTGTGAGTTACTCAGTCCACTTCTTGCTGAGCAATGCATATAGGCAACAATCATGCCATGGACACTAGCAGAAAACTGCTTGCTCGGCTTGAACTTGCTTGGCCAGAGCTTTGCTCAGCCAAAGTGGGTACCTTGGCCATGGGTCGCCCTAACAACAACACTATCCAGACATGTAGAGTCCCTCAACCACACAAGTTCCTAGGCCAACAGGTTCCCCGACCACATGGCTCCTCAACAACGTTGCTGTAACATCCAAACCCCAAAAGTTTATTATTATTATTATTAGATATGTTTTGGGGTAGTAATTTGTTTTAAATAGGATTTCTCTATTGTTAAACCATATGCCTCTTTTATTTATTTATTTTTTTCAGTTTGGTTTCTAGAGAGAGTAGTTTCCTTATTTGAAACTAATTTTCAATTCAAACACTTCAAAGACTCTTTATCCTCTCGGTGTTTCTTTCCTCGCGGGAGTAGTTTCCCAAAGCCTAATTGTATTCAAACCCCTCCAGATTACTCATGACATCTCCCTCTCCCTCATCTATAAATCCCATGGGACCCTCAGAATTAAGCACAAGAAAAATACAGTTGAATTAGAGGGAAAAAAAAAAAAAAAAACCTTGCCCATCCCCTTCGTTTTACCCAGCCACCGCCAACCACCACAGAGGAAGTTGGAGCACCACCCAGAACTTGCCGACCAGGCACCCACTGCCACCTCATGTTGTTTTCGGTAAGCCCATGCTGGAATCATGCTCCTTCCTCTCTCGATTATTCTTGGCTACACAGTTCCCTCTCTAACTCTCTCACTCTTTCTCTCTCTTGCATCGCACCACTGCCTTGAGGACCCTGTTGGATCGCCAGTCACTCCCAGCCACCCTTGGGTTGCCGTTGAACCAGCCACCAGATCCACCATCACAGTTGGTCCTTTTTTTACTTGGTGAGCTTCACACGGTCACATCTTTTATTGTTCTTGTCCCGTGTAGTGAAATAGAAGGAGCCACCCTTTGTGATTTATAATCCATGGGCCCTACCTAAGCCCATACACCCAAGTGCCTTCTTAAGAAAAAAAGTGTGCTGGGCTTATTTTTAAATGGACGTGTTTTAAAATTAATATGGGCCAGGTTGCACTTTCACAAAAGTTATTCTAGTGATTTTAATTGGACTGTTTTTATCAATTAGGGCTAGGCTGGATTTTAAACCAAGCCAAAGTTTTTACTTAAATAAATATGAGCCCATAGACTTAAATTATTATATAAAGTATTTAGGGGATTTTTAGCATATTTTAAAGTATACTTTCTAGTCTATTATTTTAATTAATATTCTAATTGTCTATTCTATTTAACTATGTTTTTAAGAAAATTATTAAATCATATTTTAAATAGAGAATTAAGGATTATGTTACGAGTTTTGAAAAATATTATTATGTATTAGTCCTAGTGTAATTGAATATGATTAAATTATCTCTATGGTAGGATTTAGTATTTACAATGCTATGACACGTTTTTTAAAAATGTTAGTGACGATTAGTGCCTTTTATAGGTCATAAACTATGACTTAAGATTTTGGAAGCAGCACTAAGAGGTAGTTAGTATGATCATATAATTGCATGTGTGCTGTAAATGTTATAATGGTATATTATAATATGATGTTTGTCTACACTACGCTACCAGCTAGGTCAATGTTAGATTCCTTTCACGATTTTTGATGAATTATGATATTATACTTATATGAATGAATTTGTTATTTGAAGGAGTGAATGATTCTAAAATCATATGGAAGCCATGAAATGTTTGTGTAGTAATTTAAGCGAAATATACCATGTAATAAAATAGCCAGATTATGTATGCCATGTTCATGTAGTACCTAGATCATGTAGGCCTTGTTCATGTAGTGATTAAATCATATATGCTATGTAATGTCATGAAGTATTTCGATTAAGTATGTTATGTAAAGTTCATATAGAACTCAGATAATGTATGCCATGGAATGTTTATGTTTAGATCATATTATGCTATGTACAAGAATATGTTATGTTATGCTATGCCATGTACAAGGATATGCCATGTACAAGACTATGCCATGTTATCCCATCTATAAGTATATGCCATGATATTCAATAAGTTCTCACGCATTAAGAAAAATAAGATGCTTAAGGGTGACACGGACCTAAGCGTGTTCACCACAAGTTATGATAAGCGGTGCCATGGACTTAAGCGTGGTTCACCATATGTCAAGTAAAATCCAGACCTAAGCGAGTTTCACTCCATGATATGTTAAAGGGTGACACAAATTTAAGTGTTTTTACCACAAGCTATGTTAAGACGGTGCCACGGACCTAAGCATGGTTCATGTTAAGTAAAACATGGACTTAAGCTTGTTTCACCCCAAGTTATACTAAGGATGACACGGACCTAAGCGTGTTCATCACAAGATATGTTAAGGATGACACACTTAGGTTAAGGATGACATGGACCTAAGCGTATTCAAAACAAGTTATGTTAAGAATAACACAGACCTAAGCATGTTCATTACAAGTTATGTTAAGGGGTACATGGACCTAAGCGTGTGCACCACAAATTATGTTATGCGGTGCCACAGACTCAAGCTTAGTTCACCTTATGTTAAGTGAAACATGAATTCAAATGTATTTCACTCCATGTTATGACAAGTTATGGGGTGCCCCAGACTCAAACATGGTTCATCTTATAATAAGTAAAAGACAAGATAAAACAGTAATTTATGCATTCATGTTATATGTTTGCCATATTATGTATGTTTCCACTCATGTTGATGGTAAATAGACATGCTATGAGAATTTGTGAATGATATATGTTTGTTTGAAGAGTCTTTCAAAAATTAGGTCTACGTTAAATTATATTTTATGGTATGATGTACTATTTATTGAGTATCTGACTCATTTTTTGTTTGTTTGTTTCTTTGTTCTCTTCTACGTTTAACTGTCATAGATGATGTTTGTAAGGATGTAAAACTAGAAAATCAAGAGTAGATCTAGTGCAAGGACTTGGTTTCTTTTGTGATTTTTGGATAAAAGGTCATGCGTGGGGTTATTTTATGTTTTTACTTTACGTTTTTAGTTTCATGTTTAAAAAAAAAAAAAGTTATGTTCAGTGTAGTTAATGTTTTCAATAAATGACATATTTCAAGATATTAATCTTTTTACTGGGCATTATGATATGTACGTTAGTAACATTTCTATCCTACGGAAACAGGGTGTTAGATTTGCTCAGACACAAAGTCCCTCAGCCATGGGGATCCTCGACCACTCTACATAGCCATGGGTTCCATGACCATAAGGAGCCTTACCCTGCCATATGAAGTTACATGGCCACAAAAAGATGCTCGGCCAATGAGGCTTGCTCGACCACACGTTGCTTGTCCCATGCAGTGGTCAATCCACGTGGTCAAAGCTACAAAGTATCTTATACTTGAGTTATTGGTGCTCCAAGGATTTTTAAAAGAGATTTGCACTCTTCGAACAGTGCATCGGTCATCAGGAGCTGGGATTCATGCAAAAAAAATAGAAGAAGAAGAAAAAAAAACAAGGTTGGACAACATCCACCACACGAAAATCCTTCAAAAGCAAACAATCTCAGTTGGGGTTGAGTACACCTCCTGCCTATCTCTAATCAAGCTGCACGCTTGTACCTAGTGTGGTCTATGCTCAAAAATATTTTATGCTTAAAAACTTTCTTTGCTTAACACAAGCAAATATAGGACCCGGGACTAACTCTTTGAATTTATTTTTCTACAGTTTTCCATAGACTGTCTCTATCACGGTTGACTCAAAGATTCTCAAGGTTTTCTTGATGAGCAAATCAAACTTAAAAGTCGTGGGAAACTAAACGAGATAAAAATAGTAGGCCCAAATAGAACAGGCACAACCCATCAAAGGGCCTCCATTAGGAAGTCAACAGAAAAAGACAAGGAGGTAACAAGATAAAAAGTAAAAGCTGAGGAAGGTAGGAAAGTGAGACATGCAAGGGGGAGTGACATAAAGCTAGGGGTATCTTCTCTCTTTTCTCTCTTTTGGTTTTTTTGCATGATGTAATTCTTTCTTCTGAATATATATATATATATATATATATATATATATATATCAAACCTAATTTCAACAGTACCATTAAGATATTGCTAGCTAGGACCTTAGTAGGAAAAACTTCATGTTCTAAAGTCCATTCGTTTGGAAGAGCAATATCTTTCCAATAAATCATTTTGGAAACTTGGACATTTGCATCAGGAGTAGAACTCTAAATTAACACAGTATTAATTCCTGAAGATTTTGAAATAGCTTTAAGATTTAAATTAGTCTTTAAAACTTTTTAGTAAATATGATAAACTATGGCAAGAGGTTTACTTCCTTCTTCCATATCATAATCAAAGGTCAAGATATTCAAAGTTAAAGCTCAAGGGTATGTGTTACAAAATGCAACAGAAAAATGAGTAAGGGTAGGGTTAATAAGTGCTAAGTTCTGTTTTTTTTTTGTTTCCACAATGAATAGGATGTTTAGATTTAATTCATCTATGAGTTCCAGGTCTAATATACCGCCTGATATTATTAATGAGGAAGACCTTTCTGTTGAAGAAATTGATTCTGTTGATTTCAATCGTTGGAGTATTCCAAAAATTGATGCCAAATCTATTTACAAAACTAGTTGGGTTCAATCTACCTTCAAGACAGAATTCAATGTTAAAACTGTTGAATAAACCTATGCTGTTTCAAAAACTCATGAAAAATGTTGCTTGTTCAATAGAAAATTGTTTCAAGATTTCTTGGTGAAAGGTTACAAATTTTTGCACATTGGTTCTGTTCAAGTTACTGTTAAACCAGATTTAGATATGGTTGCTCCTATTGCACCTATTTATCATAGCTAGCTTACTGTGATAGATAGAGCTTTTGAAATTGATTTAATTTCCTTATTCAATGAATACAATTCCATTGAAAATCTTGATAAGATAAAAACTTACCATGCCACTTTTTTCTAATTCTAAACAATTGCGTCTTAAAAGAAAATGGAAAGAAAAAAATGTATACAAGTCAAAAGCATATACTTTTCTTTGATTTTCTTGAAAACAAGATGTTACATAGCATTATATATGAGAAATGCTATTTAACAACTCTAAATAGACAAGCTCCATATAAGCTCTTTGTAAAAAAGTTGGTCTCACTTATAAAGAACAGTTCTTTTTACACTTTTTAAAGATGGGTTCAACTTTTTTACAATGGCTTACATGAAACTTATCATTTGGAGCTTGTACAAATCATTTATATATATATATATATATATATATATATATATATATATATATATATATATGTATAGGTACAAGACTGCCAACTTTCAAATACATATTTCCCCAATTAATTCTCAATCCAAATAAGCAGACACCGTATATCGTATGCACTTCTATCGTGTAAAGCATGCAATAAATTGAGATTACTTTACGTTACAATGTTGGCTTATTTGTAAGTGCTAGTTTTGAGATGGGATTGGACAATGTTGGCTTCACACTTAATAATTCTCCATTAGTAAGCGGCCATGATGCTTATTGTTCTGAGAGTTGAGAAATCAATTTTGGATTTGGATTTCTAAGAACAGAGGGAAGAGTGATTTCTTTGGGATAGACTTTCGTGGACGCCACCACAATCTCTTCCACCTTTGCTACACTGTCTTGCCATTCTACGAAGGATTCCTTTAATTGCTGCTTGAAAACCTTATAAATTTCATGTGTTTGGTCAAACAAATCTGTAATGCCTGTTCTTGTTGTAGGACTTTTAGAAAATGATTTTAAGAAAAAGACGAGAATTAGATTTTTAAAATCATCTAAATAATTAGATTTTTCAACATAATTTAAATCCCATAGTATTTTTAAGTAAAATCATTTAGATAAAATAATTTTCTGCAATTATAATATATTTGGGAGCTCCAAAAATATTATAATTGTCTTACTTAAAATCAGGCTTGATCTAATAACACTCGAAGAGTTGGCCAAATAGTTCTTAACACAATTCGTGGCAAGCAGAAGATGCTGCCAAACTATAGCCTACATTCTCACTATTAAGGAGAGAAAAGGAGAGAGCTTGAAAGCCTACCTAACCCGATTCAACGAGGAGAAGTTGAACAAGGGGCAAATGAGGTTTATAGTTGGTATGTTGAGAATAGACAAGTTGGGACTACTGGTTTTGCGGCTCAAATGAGGTTTATTATGTGTGGATAGTCCATATATAGATGTTTCAATACGGTTTCTTTCTTAATCGTCCACATTGACTTTGTCAAATGGGTCTAGTGTTTCAATACGATTTTCTTCCGTCATAAGTGAGGATTTTTTATCAATAAAATTAATTTAAAAAAAAAATTAACCTGTTTTGACTTAAATCTATTTATATCAAATTCAAACTACTAATTTTATGTTGTATTTGTATTGAATTTATAAACCGTATCACATATTACCGCCATTAATGCAAAACAAAGAAAGGAAGAACAATTTACTGTAAACTGCCGCAATGATGAGTTGTTATAACTTGTTACGTTAGTTTAGCCAACCACCTCAATGATGGCCTTCTGTAGCAATTTCGTCGGGACAGGTTTGCTGTGTTTCACCGAGCACCAGCATGCATATCCATTTATATCACTGTGGCACCTTTTATATGTAGTGAAGGTTCTAACCAATAAGATTTTCTATAATTTTTAATTTAAATAATTTTTACAATTTAGAGAACAATATTTTATATTCGGGTCTATACGGTCTACATACTGCCTGTCTTCTATCTTTTTCCGAATTATAAAAGCTATTTAATTAAAAAAATTGTATAGAATTTAGTTCTATCCCATACTAGAAAACACCAATAATCCGTTTGCAGTTAATTTGGTGCATTTTTCTATATATTGCGATTGATTAATCATAAGGTACGTTCATTATCCATAAGATCTGACCCTTACGAAGATTTGAATTTCAAGATTGTGTTGTGTTAGGATCTGTTTGGAACTTGGAGTTGTTCAGTCTAATTTTAAGTCGAGTCTAACATCTAAATACTCAATTTTCAAATCACTAAACTCATCTCAACTCAAAATCTCGTTACATGTGGGACCTCTTTATATACAGGACCCATAACTTTTTTTAACTTCCTATAAATATATGATCTAAACTCCTCTTAACATCCAAATACATCTTAAATGAACCCTATAAAAATCACTTCACTTGTTCACTATCTTAACTCAGTACTATTCATAAAAAATTTAACTTACATCAATTTAGCTCAGTATTCAAATGGGGACTTGGTGTCAAAATTTGGACAACGTTCTATACGATTTGAATTGCTAATTTGACGATGCGAGTGAGTTTTCCCCAAAATTCCATTATTTTCCTGATATCTTGGAAAATTGAGGATGATCATCATCACTCTAGGAAAGTAGACAAGAAGAAAACCATCCATTAAATTTATCAACCAAAAGCAAAAGTGAAATAAAAAGAAAGGAAACTTGTTGTGACCAAGTACTCAAATACTTCATGATCTGTACATTCTGTATATTTTGTTGCAGAGGACGTACCAAGTTTTGGAAAAATTATCTCTGGAGCTAATTATATTGCCAACAAATACTGGAATTCAAGGTCACATGGTATTTTCTCAACAATGCTAGAAATCCTACCACAGCTGTGGCCTCTGAAGCAATCCACCATTGATTTCCTCAATGAACCTGAAGTTGGCAACTGTTGGCAAACCCACTCCACAAATGAGTCTGTGTCTACAGCAAAATCAAGCATATTTTGAAGCAGGAGTTCAGGAAATGCTATTCTTTTCGTGCTAGTCACTACTATGGAAGCCTGCAAATAGTCTAACTTGGATTTTTCCAACTCAGATACAACCCCTTCAGCTGTGTATATTCTTACCTGCACATGATATTAATGATGTTTCTTGCTGTGTCAAGATTAAGAAAAGAAAAATACTATATATTATATCTTCGTTCCACTCTTATCCTAATGATCTTTGAATTCATTATTTTAAAAAATGAGTTTATCTGATGATTGATTAAATTACACATATCAATGCAATGTGATAAGAGCAGGATGAGAGTGTAGTATATAGCATAAGATAGTTAGCATGAGAAATGTAATGAACTATGATAGTTTTAACTTACAGCAGGAGATGAACGAGTTCCACAGCACAGAGCAAATATGACATTTGGATCCATTGATTCAATTCCAAAAAGTTCGCGAACAATGCCTTCCTTATCATCATCCTTTTCACCTTTGCGATAAACCTTGTAGAAATCACCTCTCAAGAGATTGTACAAGTAATATTCATGTTTCTATGACTCGAATAGAAAATGGGTTTGGTTAAATTTACCTCTTTCATGCTTGAAGATGCTGGCTTTCTCAAAATAAAATGCTCTATTGCATGAGCATTTATTATGTTGCCTCCTATGTTAAGGGTTGCCTGTATTCACAAGATACATAAATTGATCATTAATTTGATGATCCGAAATGGTTCGCTGGCATAGATGCAATTACTTAGAACTCCTTCTCAATGGAATCAATGCAATTTGCTTAAAAAAGTAAGAGAAATTTGTCTTTGAAGAGAGTTCTGAGATGTACGTACCTTGTTCATTATTGCAAGCAATTTTTGTGGAGTAGAAGGCGCCCCATATTGAATAAATCCCTGAAACAGGATTGTAATTACGATGAGTTTTGACAAGTAATATGAATAAGGGCATCCTGATGTGCTCTTAAGCTTACTTGCACATCAGACTACAGCTGCAACTCTGATGCAATTGCAAGATTACGTGCACATCAGGCTAGATAAACCCATTTCAATAAGATGAAAAAGAGAAGGAAGAATGGCTTTTTCCATAATACATGCATGATACAAGCATTGTACATGTTGATCCAAAATGCTAATTTCTGTTGGTTTGTCAAGATTCTCAAGTCCACTGTCTGAAGACTGTTCAACAAAATGCTGCATTAATCCACAAAGAAAAAAGGGAGATCAAAATGACATCTTATTTCATGCTTGCAGTTATGCCTGAACTTATACATGATACTCATATTAGGTAGGAATCTGTGTATACAATAGTTACCAATATTTAGAGTTTAGCATATTCCTACCTCAACTTTCTTAGTAAAGGAATAGAACTGGAGCTTGATATCGATTTGGGGTCGAGAGAGTTTGACGTGAAAATAACCAAGTTTTTGTAAGGACCAATGTCCCTGGGGATAGACTCTTCCATGTCGAAGATACCATAGGGGTCTTGTTGCCTTGATTCCTTTTGTAACAGAAGACTAGACTTTAAGCCAGTATCGGCCCTAAAGCTTCTTGAACTAAAAGAAGTGTTCATAGACCTTGAAATGGGGCCTGACTTCTCCAGTTCAATTGCTCTTGATATTCTTAGGAGTCTCGTATATATGAGGTTCAAACATTTCATGATGCTCTCAGATAGCAAGTTGGGTTGCAAGTTGGGTTGCTGGTTTTCCTCTTCTAGTTGAATTTCAGTCGGTAGAGATTTTGGATGGATGTCTGAAAATATTGGTGAATTACGTTCTCTTGGCTGAAACAAATTCATTTGAAATCTAAAATTAGTAACCTCATGTTATATAAATCTCAATATCATGTTGCTAGCTATTTGGTTATAAATGATAAATAGAATAAAAATAGAAACAGAAGCTGAAAATGAGTGTAGTTTACATGGTTTAGTCATTGGTATCTAAAATTATACAATAAAATTAGGTAGATCACAAACAAATTGTTAAGTGAATGTAAGAAAATGATCACAAGCAAACAAATTATGGCAGTAATGAGCAGAGGTATTATACCTTGGGTGATGGATGTCGAGGATCTCGCAAAGGTGAGGATGGTTTCAGCATCCCACTTTTTCTTGGAACCACCTTGTCCTGAAATTTAGCAGCTTCTTGGTAAGGATTTTCTTTCTGATCATCGAATCTGTTTCCCAATTTCTCAGATACAGTGAAATCATTAAGACCGTAATCGCCTTTTATAGCTTTACTTATGAAATGCAGTGCTTTTGTTTCATAGGCCATGATTTCATTGCCACCTTTGTATATGGAGTTTGGCTTTGTTGTGAGTGAGGGATGATGACGAGGATGGCTCAGACTTCCACGTTGCCATTGTACTTTAGATTGCGAATCTTTGATGATCTCTTGTTCATGTTCCAAACTGCTTTGAAGTTGGCTTATCTGGCCTTCTAGTCGAGCTATCTCATCCTCAACCATTGCTAACTCTGCTAAGAGCTCTTTCATCTACATGGTAAACATGATAGATAATTATTAGCACATCTTAAAAAGGAAGTTTAATGAATTAACTTTATTTAAAGCATTTTTGGAACCTTAATATAAGATAGCATATAGTTTATATTCTCTAACTTGAAGCATTCGTTTGCCTTCCTAATGAAAACTGTAAGAACAATATATTCTATATCCTGTAAAATGTAATATATTATGAAGTATGTGGAATAATATTGAGAGAATAGAGAGAGAGAGAAGAAAAGATTTCAATGGTGTACAAAATCCTAGAAGCTACATGATCTTTATAATATGAAGTTTAAACATTTGGTAAGAAAACTGTACGTAATAACTACAAAATCTCTTGGACTTGATATTAAACAAAACAAAAATCTCGCAAAACTGTATACAGAGATCTGGACGAGTACTCTCAGTAGATGCCATATATCAATGTTATCTCAATGTTCAAACTAAGGTCTTCTGAAGTCATGTCTCCTACAAGGAGCTTCAAGAATCATGCGTTCTTAATGAAATGTAGCAAGTTTTTGCATGTTTGAATGAGTGGCAGTTTACCTTTGGAGGCAGGAAGTTAGGGATGCTGATAGCAGAACCATTATGTTGATTATGCGCATGATCCAAAATCTCGTGCATCTTTTCTTCTTGATTCAGCATTTTTTGAAGCATAGAGACCTGCATTCATTTAAATGGGAATAGCGTAAAATAGCTTTCTCCAACAACATGTATGCAATTCTGGATCAGATCGAAAAAAAACTCTCGATTATATCCAATATATCATCTATGTTAACATGTCCCTTGCCATATGATGATATTACCTAACTGCTTTTGAGCATTCTACCAAAAGAACTTCTCCTTAAGTACAGTCAATTTAAGATTCATTAAAGAATGAAAAATCAACATCTCAAGAGTGATCTCTTACAATAGCAATTGCATAGGAATCATCAATATTGGACTGCTTAATTAATACCAGATGAACATAAATTAACCAGATAGGGGGGAGGAGTAGTACTGATCGTCACCTATGGTTGTCTACATTTCTGGGTTGGCAATATTATTCGTTCGATATTCTTTAAGATGCTTGGTTTCTGAATCAGACCAAGAGTTATATATGCATTGAAGGGAAATAAATGGTTTTCCGATCCCATATATACCTCTCTTTCAAGTTGTTTTCTCTCTTGCTGCCCACCAGGTTTCTTATTTTTCTGTAAATTCTAGACGTTAGGAATTAATAAAAGGAAGAAAACATAAAGACAGAAAGACAAAAGTAGCAAGAAATATCGATAGAAAGAAGTACACAGTGCAGGCTGCAGCAGCCGCGCGAAAATCGGAAATATTATACGGACGATACTTACAATCTCCAACGGCGTCTGAACCGAAAACATGACACTTTGGCTCGCCATGAACGAAACTTCACGTACAACAGTACTCCTCCAACTTCGGCAAGCCAGCCCCGGCTAGCGTCTCAAAGAAACACTAAAAATAGCATGGGATATTGGTCAGGGTTTGGTTATTCAATCCATGGTGTTGGTGGGGATCACCAGAATGAATGAAAGCTAGCGTGGAGGCAAAGGAAGAAATCAATATCGAGACTACTGGTTGTTGTTGTTGTTGTTGACGTTTGAATCGATCTGGGAAAAGACTTTTTGAGCTTCAATCTTGAGAAGATGAGATGGAGCTTTCAAGGTGATGAGGTTAGTTCCAGATGGATCGAAGAGGTGGCTTCCTCAACCGTCTGGTTTGTGGGGACATGGTGCGGAGAAAAGAGTGGAAGTGGGCTTGGTTTTAGCGTAGCTTGCAATTGTAGTTTGATAGACTTAGCGGTTATACCTTCTGTTGGGGAGTCTTCTAAGGTTAAAAGTAGAGATTTATTTATTTATTAGGAACAAATCATGAGTAATTATAGGGTATCATTGATGAAGGAATCTATCTTTTTTTACAAGGATTTGTATATTCATTATTGATCACCATTGTTTACTTCAATCTATATTAAAATTGAAGAGGCAAGATAATCAATATATATTTCTTTGAATTAATGCATTTAATGTTTTTTGGAGTTTGGCTTACTTACATCCTGTTAAAATATTATTGAATATATATATATATATACTGTTAAAAAATGAATTGACGGGTTTTTATTTTATTTTTATAAGAGGGGTGGGGGATTTTAACCCATATTCTCTATTTTGGAGAACCAGACTATATGTCATCAGGTCATCAGACTCTCAACGAATGGGCAAGATTGTTTTAAGTGAAAGAATAAGTAAATCTTTTCATTAATCGTATAATCTTGTCTATTCATTTTTACAACAGAATCTATCTAGTAAAATTTTGACAGAATGTAAGTCAAAATCGTTTATGTTAATTAATGTTTTATATTCTCTTTAAGTGCTAAGGGCTTGTTTGGTGTCTATATTAGAAATTTGAACAAAACATGATAGCAAAATGTGAAAATATAATACATCCTATCAACTTTGTTTGTTCAAATATGCTTGGAAAACCATAAGCAGTGGTGAAAGTTTTGTATTTTAGGAGGCCAAATTTATACATATTAATAATTATAAGACATAAATATTATAAATGCAATTTCATTTCATATCCCTTCTATGTATATTGAACCAATTTGGAAATTTTATCAGATTTACAATTGGTCATCTTAAAATTCTCAATATGAATAAAGTAAAAAAATCGTCATATTTCTTATTCATGATTATTTTTTCCACAGAAAAAAAGAAACTGAAGGAAGAAATATAGAGATAGGTATAATTATAACAAATATTAATAGTTTAGAAAATACACATTTTAAATATCTGTACATATGTATGAATATTCATATTTTAAAAGCCAAAATTCTGGGAAAAATTAAGAATATCTTCAAATTTTTAAAACTTTTGGATTCTTACCTTTTATTTATTAAGGATATGCATGCATGATACTTTTCTAGATTTTGGAGGCAAAATAATAATAAATTTTAAAAGAATCAATAAATTCTTTTCATACTTTTATGGAGACATGAAGTTAAAAAGGAGTTTTCATATTTTTCAAGGATTTTGAGTATTATTTTAAATTTATAAAGAATCAAAATTATTTTTCTCAATTTTAGTTAGAAATAAATAGACTACACGAGAATTATCTTTAGAGAGGACATAATGTCGGAGGAGGCCCAAGTGGATCTAGGTCGTTAGCCAGGCCCATGATTCATCAAACTATACAAGCTCTAATCGGTTTTGGGGAGGCATGGCCGTTTCCAATACCGGTGAGATAACTATCTAGAAGTAACATTGGATAAAAACAGTTACCATTTGAATTAAGTATGAGATGAATCCATCATATCTAGGTTTGAATTTCAAATAGAGGATAAGTTCGTTATCACATAATAATAGAACATTTCATGGACTCCCTATATAAGGGAAGAACCCAAGTACGTAAAAGGCATTTGATTTATTGGTATTCATATGAGTTTATTCGATCACTGACTTAGCTGGCATCAGAGGCATTTTCTCAAACCCCCCAAGCCGTCTTATTCTCTTATTACAAGTGGTTGGTTGTGTATCGGTGGTAGTGAAACACATCCAAAACAATCTTATTTTATATTTTAAATGAATCTTCTAACCCATCCATTACCATGAAGTATCATAACATTGGATCCTTCTATCAAAAGATAGAAAATCTGATTATATTATACATGTGGGCCATATTGCTATCTATATAAAAAGTAATGCTAAATAGAGTTTTAAGATGTGAAAGTCAAGTTTCGTGCATTCTCTTTGAAAAAAAATGTAGTTTATTATTAAAAAATTAATTTTTTCATGTGGCCGATTCCATATTTATTCATTTTCTTCAAATGGAATAGTGAGACTTGTACATTCTAAAATTAAAAATATCATTTTTTTCCTAAATAAAAGATATATTTAGCCCTATAATCTACAATTAGTCTTCCCACGTATCCATGATTGCTGGATCAAACAAACTAGTTCACCTTCTGTTGAGGAGTCTTGCAAGCTGGTTAAAGTACAGACTTATTTATTAGGATTAAGGAACAAGTAATAAGTAACAAGGTATCAATGCTAAAGAATCCCTTTTATTAGCATTTGTACATCCACCGTTACTTGCTCGAAATCTTTATCCTGTGTGGCTATTCAATCATAATAAACCAATTGATAGTACTGAATAGGCACAAATACTAATGTATTTAATATTTCTTTAAATTAATATTATATTATTTCTTTCATTACTTTATTCGATGAAGATTTTGTGTTAATGCGGCGTGCTTTTAAATGTGCATGTATGTAGAGAAAATCTAAAATTATGGCCTTTACCTACATTAGGTCCCTTTTTTTTCTTTTTTCTTTTTTTAAATATTTGTGAGTGTCCGGGTCAGTTTGTGCATATCTCGACTAATCCCGTGAGACCCTGAAGTTAACAACCAGATAATTCTCTAGTGGCTCTAAAGGAACTCGAACTAGTGGCTATTGGGAAGCAAATCTAAGACTTGATCAACTGAGCTACCCCTCAGGGTTTACATTAGGTCTTTTTACACAATCCAATGTTCTATTAGATCCTTCAAAACTAGATCTTTATATCTTCATTTTTTCCAAAATTTACTATTCATATTTGGGGAAAACTCCAAATACACCCTCGATCTAGCTCTTCAAAATATAATTTGGATTTGGGGATGCTACAGCTAGTGGATCCCCGTATTTGGTGAGCTACTATGCATCCCCTTTTCTCATTTCGGTTTCTTCACTGCTATGTAGCTTTTCTCTCTTACGCCTTATTTGCTATCGAGTCTCATTCGCATCTCGATTTGGCAACCCCTCCGATCGTTTTCTCCGATAAGTTTCTCCACCTTCAACACGCACACATCCACACACACACACACAAACTCTCTCTCTCTCTCTCTCTCTCTCTCTCTCTCTCTCTCTCTCTCTCTCTCTCTCATAAGAATGCTCTAGATCTCTCTCCTTCACGTGCCCATCTGAGAGCCATGTCGATCCCATTATACATTGCTACTATTGGGCTTTTTTACCATTCGAGTCTATAGCAATGATATTGGGTCTCTACTTTGTACAACTTTGATTTGTAAAAATTTGGTCACCGTTGGGTCTCTAATTCGATTATTTTATCTTTGGTTTGTAGAGCTTCTATGCTCCTGTTTTGGGGTTTTGACAGATTTCCATTATACAGATTCTATGATTTGTACTTTATATAATGTGTTGATCTCAGTTGTTGGTTGGTTGTGATTTCTAAGATTTGTGATTTGTGATTTGTGGCTTGTGCTTTGTGATTTCTGTGATTTTTGAGATTTCTGCTTTGTGACAGGTTGTTGTAAACTTATCATTGGGTTTCAAATATCATTGATTTGTGCTTTGGTGATTTCTGGCAGTCACTTTATTGTCAATTGGTTTGTTATTGAGTTAGTGCATTCTCATTTGCACCTTAAGGGATTGATATGCATAGGCTATCATTGGGGTTGTCTGTGTAATGTGATGAGGCTTTGATAATGGTAGAATTGCAAGTTTAGAGTGTAATATCAGAATTATTATGCTCATTGATTAGTATGGCAAGGTAACTCGAATGGCCATTTTTATTGTGAAATTTTTACAAAGGCAATCGGGATTTGCAACCATTAAATTTTGTGTTCTTTCCTATACTTGATATTGGACCATTCTAAGCCCCAAATTTATTGACTTACAACCTATTTTGGACTCTATTTTGTGCTTTGTTGGCTAAATTAGTTGGGTGGGTAAGGGGATTGGCCCTTGTTGATTGATGCGGTAGCTTCATCCACTTGTGTTGGTAGCTCAATAACCATGCGTTATAACTTGTTTTGGACTTTGGTTTGTGATTTCTTGGCTTAATTGGTTGGGTGTGCAAGGGGGCTTGACCCTTGTTGGTCCATGTGGCAACCCCATCCATTTGTGTTGGTAGCCCTAAAATCATGTGCTATAACCTATTTTGGACTTTGGTTTGTACTTTCTTGGCTTAATTGGTTGGGTGTGCAAGGGAGTTTGACCCTTGTTGGTCCATGTGGCAACCCCATCCACCTGTGTTGGCAGGCCCAAAATCATCTGCTATAACCCATTTTCTACATTGTTTTGTGCCTTCTAACCTATTTTGGACTTTGGTTTGTCCTTTCCTGGCTTCATTGAATAATTGTTCTGCTTTGTTTGATGAATAGGTTTTGTTTCCCCTTTGATTGTGATGATGTTGAACTTGAGCAGTGAGAAGGGAAATTGGCACAAACTCCATGACAAGGTAACCCAGATGACCAATATTTGTGTGAAACTCAAAATATTAGCAATTGATTGTTGCGGCCAGAAGTTATTGCCACTTCCTCTATGTCACCATTCTTTTCTTAAGCCGGTTTGCAAAATGCTTTCAGCATTGATCTTGAGTTTTTAACATGTCTAAATTCTTTTATTGTCTACGATTTTATAAAAATGGACTCACAAGGGTATGGAAATATGTTCTTCATGAACCTCCTAAATCAGAATCCCAACATTGACCACACTTTCTTGAATCATACTCAACACACAGTATTGTTGGTGGAAGATTCTCCACCCTGATCCCAAGTAGAGGTTCTTACCACTAAAAAATCACAAAGGTGTGCCAACTTCACACACAAGAGGAGGAGAAACTACTTGTTTTGGCATAAATAAATACTAGCTTAGATTCAATTCAAGAGATTAAAAACACACCCAACTTTGGGAGAATATTTTTTTCTTGTTCCTTTGTGGAGATGAGATCGTTTTGAGAAATGTTGGCCACTTTGGATAAATATTATCGGCAAGATAGTATCTCATAGTATATTCATTACTATTAATTGAGTAATTGACGGGTGAGCACTTCATTGGGCGAGCTCAATGAAAATAAAACCTCTCTAGCACATTGGTATCATTATGAGAACCGAGTAATCTAAAAAATGTATATTATATCCAAAGATCTTATGATGCAACTAATTCTAAGATAATAGTTGGTTCACAATTGTGACTGGAGTACATACCTTTCCACACACACCGATGATTTTTTCACTTCCAATATATGCAATCAATACTCCTTAGCTTCCCTGGGAATTCACGTTGTTCACCAACAAGAAGCAGTTGAGCAAAATCATTGGCATTTGGAGACATGAAATACTTATTGGAAAAAACATTTACAACTACTTCCACAAATGTTTTCAAGCTCTCCATTGTTGTGCTTTCTCCATTTCGTATGTATTCAAATTAGCAGTTGCTCCATACACAAGCATTCTAACTGCAGTGGTTTTATCTTTTACTGGGAAGATAAACTAAGTCTTCCAGCATTATCACCTCTTTGGATGAAGTAGGGCTTGTAAGCCTCTACCTCATGCTGATACGAAGAAAAATAGAACAACTTATACGAAATCTCCTTAAAAAAATTCAAGGGATATATTGATGATTCTGCAAATAGTCACGAAATAGTCGTTCATGCCCTTGTATATGCTCATGCCTAATGTACTTACGATGTTGACGAGTACCACCACGAGTAGATGTTGATCATTCATCTATCTCCAACTCATGGTCATAGTCTAAGTGAAGAAGCAACATTTGAAAGAAAGAACGAGTCATTTAAAGAAAAAAGTGAAGAATGAGACCAGAGTAAAAATTTTCTCTTAATCTCAAATGAAACTTAGGTAGCTCTGGATGTCAATGAAAGAGCAAGTGCTCTTATTTATACACCAAAATATTACCGTTTATAAGTAAGACCTATGGTCATGGTCATACTTCAAATTGGTACCTTTGTCAATCTGAGAGATTGACGTAAAATGCTAATGTGGAAGTTAATTACCATGTCAACTCCAATAAGAAGGTGGCACGTCAGCATGAACGACAAAAAAATTGAAAACAATTTTAAAAATTAAGAAACAAAGTCAAAATCTTAAAAAAAAATTAGTAAAAAATTTTTAAAAAGTAGTAAAACATAGAAACGAATCTGTCAAAATTAATTAAAAAAAAATGAAACAACACTCAATAAAAACTTTAAAACAAACACTAAAATATAATAAACTAACTTCAAAAATAGAAAAATTAAAAATTAAAACACATAAAAGTTTACAAAACGCCAAAAAAGTTTTTTGATAAACAAACAGATTTATAGGCTAAACTTCAAACACTTAAAATTATAAATAAAGACTATAAAAATTGTTAAAAATATTTAACATACGTGAAAAGGATCATAAAAGTGTAATAAAAAAAGATTGAAAAATAAATTAGATTAAATTTTATAACAGAAAAAATCTTAAAAACAGTATATAAACTTAAACTTAAAAGCCGAATGCTCTCCCTCCCTCCCTCCCTCCCTCCCTCCCTCCCTCCCTCCCTCTCTCTCTCTCTCTCTCTCTCTCTCTCTCTCTCTCTCTCTCTCTCTCTCTCTCTCTCTGTCTCTGTGTTAGAAGATGTGAAATAGATGATGTGATTTCTACATAATACAATAGAGAAAAGTTTTGCCTCATGCCCAAAATGAATTGCGTTTCAGCTTGCCACTCTGTTTCTTCTCTCTCTCTCTCTCTCTCTCTCTCTCTCTCTCTCTCTCTCTCTCTCTCTCTCTCTCTCTCTCTCTCTCTCTCTCTCTCTCAAACCATATATGAAAGTTTTCATTTCTCCTGCTCCACCGTTGAATGGCGTCAACCACAACCCACTTGCCTAGCTTAGCCCACGAGTCCATACGTTGAGCCCACCAGCTCAAGAGCCCAGTCTTTTAGCCCAAAGAGAGTGAGCCCATCCAAGCCCAGACGTTGAGCCCACTTCAAGCCCATCGTCAACCCACCTCCGTTGTGGTGAGGATATTTCTGGTGATTGTGATTTTTTTTTTTTTTTTGTGCCTCCGTGGTGCACTTTCTGTGGTATGAAAAAAATGAGTAAGTTACTTGAAAATTCTGGTATATATAATTGAATTTGTAGACACATTCTTGCAAGCATACACATAAATTGAATTTGTATACCATGCACTTTCTGTGTTTGAGCGAAGTTCTTTAATTTAATTAGGCATCATCCTTCTGTGGATTAAATTTGAATAAATTATTTTTAGAAACTTATTTTAAGCAAGCAAACTTATTTTTAGTATGTAATTTAGATAAATTAGGCTTAATTGTTGCAAGCATAACCTATTTTAATTGTTTTAGGTGGAAAATTAAAATTTAATTAAAAAAACTATACTTTACATTTGAAATAGTTTTCAAGATAAAAACAATCTTTTAACAAATAATGATTTTAAAGGTTAAACTATCTGATATTATTCAAATCTTGAGATGTCGAGTCTAATTATTAGACTAATCCTTTATCACTCTAATATTGTCATTTTAATTCTGAGAATGAATTAAATTTATAATATAAGAGATGTTTTCTTTTTGACCCATAAATAAAAAAAAATGCAAATGATAAATTTATAACTGGAAATTTTGTTGCTATGAAGTTCAATAATGATATATAAAAAAAATGCATTGGAGGTCTTAATGAGTGTGTAGATGGAACCAAATGTTGGTGATAAGGATATTATTGAAGAGCCAAAGGAGGGAATGTCATTTTCCTTAGTTGAGGAAGCAAGGGCATACTATACAAAACAAGTTGGTTTTGGAGTGACAAAATGAAGTTCCAAACTCAAATAGGATGGAAAAATAAGATATTTCACCCTTGCTTGTGTTCATCATGGCACGTCTACGAGCACATCGTCAAATATTTTTAAACCGAGATTGATGGAACACAACGGATGCAAGGCAAAGATCAATGCAATATTGGGTTCTGAAGGTGAATTTTACCTGACCCATGTTGTTCTTGAGCGCACTCATGCTCTTAGTCAGTCTTGGAAAAGCAAGATATATTAGATGTCATAAGAGGTTGGATGAGTCGATGAAGAGAAAATTAGAATACAATGATAGGCTGGCACTCGATTGAGCAAGAACTACAATTCTTGTGTCGTTGAGGCTGAAGGGTATGAGAATTTGATGTATAGAGAAAGAAATGCACATAATTACATACGTGAGGTCAGAGTACTTCAGCTTGGGATAGGAGGAGTCGAAGCATTACAAAACTACTTCACTTATATACAAGCATATAATGATAGTTTCTATTTGTCATGGACGTTGATAATGAAACTAGATTGCGCAATGTATTTTGGGCAGATGCACGTAGTAGAGTTGCGTACGAGTTGTTTGGTGATGTTAGAACTTTCGACGAGACGTACTTGACCAATACATACAAAATGCCATTTGCTCCTTTGGTGGGCATTAATCATCATGGTCATTCAATTCTTTTTGGATGTGGTCTGATTTCTGGGAAGGACACAAACTCGTTTGTATGGTTATTTGAGTTGTGGCTTAAGTGCATGAATGGCTTCGTACCAAAAGCCATTATAATAGACCAAGATAAAACTATGCAAAATGCAATTGCTAAGGTATTCCCTAAATCTCGACACCAATTTTGCTTGTGGTATATAATGAAAAAAAATTTCGAGAAATTTTGCTTGAGTCATGGATTGTGCACATAGGTATGTTTATGACACATTGATTCGTGATGAATTCGAATGTTGTTGGCTGCAATTCCTTGATAATTTGGATCTACATGATAATCCATGGCTTGAATGGCTATATTCTAAGAATCATCTTTGGGTTCCAGTGAATGTGAGGAATAAGTTTTGGGCAGGAATGTCAACTACTCAGAGAAGTGAGGGTATGAAAGCATTCTTTGATGATTATATAAATTCAAAGACAACACTAAAACAATTTTTAGATCAGTATGATAATGCACTTAGGTGCAAGATTGAGAATGAGCTTGCAGCTGACTTCAGTTCATTCCACACACAAATTCCATACATAACTTTTTATGGCCTTGAGCGGCAGTTCCGAGCAGCATATACAAATGTAAAATTTAAAGAAGTTCAAGAAAAGTTAAGAGGATTGATTTATTGTTGCACATCAATGGTTCAAAGTGAATGAGGGATTTTTACATATCATGTGGCTGATGAGATCCAAGTTATGGATGGATTTAGAAAAGGTACAAAATATATTGTTGAGTTTAACGAGGAAGAGTGTGAAGCGAGCTTCACATGTCAATTGTTTGCTTTTAAGGAAATTTTGTGTAGACATGTCATCTGAGTGTTGACACTATAACAAGGAGGAGCTACCTACAAAATACTTCCTTGATAGGTGGAGAAAGGACCTGAAACGAAATTAAACGCTTGTCCGAAGTAGCCTCGATAATCTGAGCCATAGCCCAAATGCACACCAAATTAATAATTTAAACAATGTTTTTTACAAGATTTCTTCAATTGCAGACACCTCAGATGAAGGTTGTACAAAGTTAATGACTCAGTTAAGTAAGTTGAAGTTGGAGTGGGTTGATATCCAGCATGTGATAATCATTCAATTGAGTCGTTAAGGATGACAAAAGGATCTGACAAATTAAAAAGTCCTATAGTTACACGTAGTAAAGGTAGGCCAGTTTCTAAGAGAAAACAGTCTACGACTAAGAGGGCAGTGAATAGGTTGAAAGCAAGGAAGACTCAAAGGGCTTAGGTAATTCAGGTAGTTTAGGTATTTTGTATTTTTAAATTTAGTTTTGTAACCTATTGACATTAACTATACGTCTTGAAATTATGAACATAAGAATAGGCACCTAGATAGAACAGCTGTAGTAGATTTTGGCTCACCTAGTTTGGTAGGGCGTGACTTTCCCATAGCCTGTACTACCAACCGTGGTATTGTTTGCAAGTATTGTTTATATAAGGTGATTCTTTGACGATATTAATTGTGGATTTCTTCTCTATTCTTGGTAGGTACAACCATCTTTTCAACTTTTGGACGATGATATCTCTTGTTGTACTCCCACATATCAAGATGTAGACGTCGATATCTGTAGGTATTATATCATAACACTTATTATGCTGAATTTAAATATTATCCAAAATAATACATTCACTTGTTTAACCTTATAATTAATGCAGGTTTGGGATTGTAAATCAATTCTTTAGCCATATTGGCCAAGCCTTAATGTGGCAGACTAAGTATAAGATACGAGGTATATATATTAAGATGTTTGATAGTATAAATTTGCTGAGTTTGGTGAGAGGATAGTGATGAATTGCACAGTGGTGCTCATTTGTTGAATTGTGGAATTTTTTCATAAAAGGGTCTTGAAAGAAAGATTAAGGGCTTGCTTTGCATATTTGTTATCACAATTGGTTTTGCATTCTTTTATTGTGACTTGGAAGAACGATTGTGATTTTGGTGATTTTTAAAAAATGGGTTTCAAATTTATGAACTTTGAAAGTAAAATTTGAGGAGCTCTAAATAGTCAAGTGATTGTTATTGACTTTTTTATTTTTTATGTTTACTGCAGGATGAGTGTTGCAATTTTGTAGTTTTGTGGATATGTTTTATGTTAGCAATTAATTGAGAGATGAAAGTAGCAAAAGGAATGGAACTTTGATGATGCAAGGCAGAAGTGTTGCTTTTGTGAGTCTGGGACTCCAAATTAGTTTGAGCATTTGTAACAATTTGGTGAAAATTTGAGTATAACCAGTTATTTGGAAAATTAATAACCATTTTGTAACCATGCTTTTAATGTTGATAATGTTATAATAACAATAGTATTATTATTGTTGATGTTATCTGGATATGATTCCATTGCATGATATGCAGCAGTGCACGTACGCACCCAAAAGAAACAAATTATGCCGCCCATGAAATTATGTTCCTTGCTTCTTAGCACTTGTGTTTTCGTGTCAAGTATTGGGCAATGAAACTCTATATATGCAGGTAGTTGGGACCAGTAGTATGTACCACGTGTCACCACCCTTCATTATCCTCCCAATGGCAAAATTCATCCCTAGTATATAAATCATGTTAATCAGAGAGATCGAACCAAACTAACTTTCAGCATTATTTTAATTTCCAGCATGCTCAAACATACATATTGAGATCTCAAATAATGCTAAATTTTTCTGGTGATATCACTCAAAGTCATTCGTGACATCATGGTAGCCTGTATCAAATATTTTCAGGTGATACAAATGGAAATGACAAACCATTATAGACTCCCATCATCTAAAATAGGAACATATAAATTTTGTCATTACTAGTTCCTTCATAATACAAATGACTTATAGAAGTTTATAGTTTCCTTCAAAATACAAGTCACGAAGTTTACTTCCCTTCAGAATACTGAGGCACATAAAGAAGTTTACTTTCCTCAAAAATATCACTCAGGTTTAGAATTTACTATATATATCCACCAAGTCAAACAAAAGGAATTACTTCACCCAATCAATAAAAAAACTCCACATATAAAATGGTGGCTGCCCACTAGAAGAAGATGACTTTTCAGTCCTCATTTTGATCTACATCGATATCACCAACCATAGCTCCATATAGGTCCAGTTATGTCCCAGCGAAGCTATCCAATTGTGTTCCAGTTATGAAATTTGCTTAGAAATTGTCGAAGGAGGTTCTCTTTGGTCGGGGTTTTCTTGGTCAAAATACATGTGAAGATCTCATCTTTGTTCGGTATTTATGGGTCCAATGGGATCTCAGTTTTGGCAAGGGGCCAGTTGTTCAAGCTCTTCCTTTGGTTTTAAATAATTTGACATGGTTGATTCGAGATGGTTCTTTGAGTTTTTGGTTTGACAACTGGCTAGGAGATGGTACTATTGCTGATCGGCAAGTGGTAGTGGGAGATCGGGAGTTATAGTTGCAAAATATTTTTGATGCTGCAGAGTGTAATGTTCTGATGTTACATCGACTGGTCGAGATGATGAAACTGTGAATAGAATTTTGATGTCACATCTTCGAATTCGAGAGGGAGCTGATATTTTGGTTTGGAAGCATTCTTTAGATGGCATCTTTACTACAAAATCAATTTGGAGAATTTTCCGTGACCATGGTATTATTTTTCCTTGGAAGAAATGGTTATGGTAAGCTCATGTACCAAAGAAGATGTCTTTCTTATGTTAGCGTGCTTGTCGTAATGTTATCCCGGTGGATGAGGTGATCAAGCAAATTGGTATCCAAATTGTTTTGAAATGTCATTGCTGTATTTCTCCCCCAAATAGAGTCTTTGAATCATTTTCTATGTGATGGGGAGGGGTCGAGGAAGGTTTGAAATTTCTTTGCAACTATTTTTGGAATTCAATTGCCTTGTACTCTGGTTTGGGCTGGAGTAATGAATGTTTGGTGGTGCCGAGCCTCGATGTCATCACAGGTTCGTTGGTTGTGGGGTGTCATACCAATCTTTATTTCTTAGGCCCTATGGAGAGCTCATTGTGCTGCTCAAATGGAGTGTATGAATTTTGATTGGAAATATGTTATTAGAATGGTTAAAGGCTTCATATTGGAGTCTTCAACCATGATGTGGAACTTCAAAAAAATATGTCCTTGTGATGTTTCGGTTTTGCAAGCATTAAATTGTCCTATGGTGGCTTTGAAGGGTAGAATGCCGAGCTGTATTGCGTGGTCGTTGCCAGAAACCAGGAGGGTGAAGTTTAATGTTGATGGGAGTACTCATGCTAATCTTGGGTTGTCTGGTGGCAGGGGGATTCTTAGAGATGATTGTGGTCGTGTTCTTGGGGGTTTTGCTCATTGCTATGGACAAGCCACCAATACTATTGATGAATGTTGCGCCATTCTTGATAGTCTTCGTCTGTGTAATCAACTCGATTTGAGGAATTTTGTGGTAGAGTCAGATTCTAGTGTGATAGTGGGGTGGTTTATTTTAGGTGTTTGTAATTATTGGTATCTTTGAAATTTTTGGGAGGAAGCTCAAAGTCTTGTTAGATAGATCCCTTAACGTTCATTTTAAGCATGTATATAGTGAGGCTAATATGGTAACTGATTATTTGGCTAAACATGGTGCTAATGGTGGGACTTGGGATTTTATTGGGGAGGACATTGGTCTAGGGAGACTTAGGGGTCTTTTACGTGCAGATAGTTTGGGCATTCTATATATTAGACTTTAGTTGTTGGTGGGGTTATGACGTTTATTGGGTTGTTTTGATGTATTTATGGCTGTTCTTCCGCCTGAGTGAGGATTAAATAAATAGAGGTGCCGTCCTCCTTTAATATATAAATATATATATATATATATATTTATCAATATTTTAGAACAACAAAAATGATCTTAAGTTGTATTAGTTCAAGCAATTTAACCATAAATGTCAACATAGTACAGATAAATTTCAATCAATACATGCATAATGAGATGAAATTATCCAAAGAATTGCAATCACATGTCAAATTGTTCGGTGCCGTTCAGTAGTCTTAAGATTGGTACAGTTTCTACTATTGTCTCCAAATATTATATAGTTCCCTGACTTGAGCTAGAAAAATCAAGCTCCAAAACAAGTTTAAAATTATATTAACGTACCCCGGAATAGTAGGTCCAAATGAAGACATGAACTACATATTTTTGGACTTCTAGACTCATTTCTAAAACCTCAAGCAACATTTATATTTCTTTTTAATAACTGGCTGGCTCAACTCAGTTTATGCATGTGAACAGACCATGCTTTACAAAATGAACCATAGATATATGGCCAGACAATGTACTAGAGGATGGTTACAACATAAAGATTACATCCACAAATATATGGCCAAAGAGTTTATACGATGTACAATTAACAGTTTCTATGGTCTCTGAAAATTAAGTTCTCAATATAACGACTACATCCACAAAGAAAGAAAAATGAGATGGAAACTACATATATACAAGTAGGATCTACAACATATACTTTCAATAGTTTTCGATCTAAAATTCACTTGGCCAAACAAATCATATTCCTTAATTGATAACCAATTTGTTAGACAATAATATATAGATTTTCTCTTGAAGGGGTAATAGATGATTCACTACCGATTATGAACAAAATGTACTCGACACAATTATCACAAAATATACTGATTTATGAACAATAATGGATGTCCCTAAACTTACAAAGTAATTTTTCATAAACTTTATAAAACACAGTATACAAACAATCCAAATAATCATCCTAGAAAAAAAAAAATCGTACAGGGAAGGAAATTTTGGGACTTATCTGGCAGCTCAAGAGGGTGGTCAATTGTGTGAGGCAGCGGCAAACCTGGGGTGATTTCGCCAAAATCTCCCAAACCGTAGATAAATACAGAGAGAGAGAGAGAGAGAGAGAGAGAGAGAGAGAGAGAGGAGAGTTAGATGGTAACATCACCTTCGAAGGCACTGTTGAACAATGGCCATACCACAAGAGGCGTGACCAGCCTAGGAGTGATGCCAAAGGCTCTTGTCAGAGAGAGAGAGAGAGAGAGAGAGAGAGAGAGAGGGAGTTAATATGGGAGATTGGTTTTTGAGTGGTTATGGGGGACAGATATCTCACCTTCGACGGTTTCATTCATCACTATCAGTAGTTATGAGAGGAACAAGTCTTGCTAGAATGAGATATGGGGGTTTTTGAATTTCAAAATGAAAATGAAGATGAAATGTGGATGGTGATTCAAAAATCGAGAGGGAGGGGCAAGCTCTAGCTTGATTTTGGGTGTGAGGAAAAAATTTTCTCTACTGTATTTTGCAAAAATCACATAATCCATTTCACATCTTCTGACACATAGAGAGAGAATAGAAGAGAGAAGGGAGCATTCAGCTCTATCGAGAAAATGAGAAAATAGTCCACGTAGTACAAGTAGTAAAGGAGTAATGAAACAACTGCAAGGGTATCATTACCCAAAAAATAGATGGGTTGGCGCACGGCCTCCCACAAATTTGTCTGGGTTGGGTTCCGGCCACCCTGATTCGTCTAGACATATGATTCGCTTGGAGTGACTCCGACCATCCCATATAAATATATTTATTTTATTTTATCTTAGTTTAGTTTTTTTATGTATTCACTATTTTTAATTTTTCTCTAATTTATTAAATTTTGTACTATTTCTTATCATTTTTTAAAAATATATTAATTTAGTTTTTTTAATATTTTAATTTTAATCATTTTACTGTTCACTGCTGACGTAATGTGTTCTAGTTATCACTGGCCTTGCTGTCAAAGGCTACATCAGCATTTCTCATTAGAAAACTGACAGAAATCTTAACAGAGGGACCCATTTGAAACTTTACCGTAACCATAGGTACCATTTAGAAACTTTTTAAATCACAAGTACTTGAATAGGAATTTTCCTTCCTAAATAATTAACATTACGCATGTTTAGAAATTGAAAAATGATAGTTATAGTCTTAAATGCTTAAGCGTCGCATCGTCAGGATCTCCCAAAACTCTCGAAGTGGTGGGCTTAGTTTGAGTTTTGTGGAGGTCTCATAACTAGGCCTATGCTAGAGTAGAGGTAATAAGACTAGCAATCCAGTTTCTTGGCCTTTTTTGGTGCTTAGACTGCGGTATATTTTTTTTTCCCCAGTATCGGTAAACTGTTCTGGGCAAAATTAAGACACTATATATAGGATTAGAAGGAAAAGCTTCGAAGAAATCAACAGAAAATGTGAAGGGTTGATTTTTAGAGAAGTGCAGGAGATATGTCGTTGAGTTGTAAATAGATTACATTGTCGTTTAAAAGTAATACGCATAGTCTCATTAAATAGAACGGCATCGTTTGATGCCTTACTTGTACTAAGCTTGGCATGACGTAGTGTAAACTCTAACTGAAATAACAAATTCTTGTTACAGATGTTCAATAAATAGAGGAATGGGAGGAAGGATCCCATATCCCGAATTGTGCAAACAACTTCCCTCTGAAATACTTCTCTCTTCAGTTCTCTCTCTCTCTTCTTCTTGATCTTCTTGGAGATTGACTCTCTCGAACGAGTCTACAGAAAAGGGCCCATTACATTTTTGGTATCAAGAGCCAGTACGATGGCAAAAGGCACGAGGTCATATGCGCAGGTTCTTGATTCAGTAAACCAGTTAAGGCAACAGCAAGAAGTGCAGCAAAAGCAGTTGGAAGATGCGATATCCATTTTGATTCAGCAGCAAGAAATTGTTCGTGTGGATAGGGAAAATCAAGAAAGAAAATTTGCTGAGATGGTGCAGCAAATCTCAAGAATTTCTTTGAATAATTCTCTTGGGAATGATCATGGAACAAGACAGCATCAAGAAAATGTGAATCTTGAAGAAAATGAAGGCAGTCATGGAGGGCAGTTTCGTGACTCAATTGATAGAGGAATCTTTAAAAGCATTAAGATAGAGTTACCAAAGTATTCTGGGGGAAATCCTGTTCCTTGGGTGTATAAGGCAAACCAGTATTTCTTGTATCATCAAGTTCCACCAGCACAAAGGATTTTCTTTGTTTCTTTTTACATGGAGGAAGACGCCTTGGTTTGGTTTCAGAACTCTACAGAAGCAGGCCTTTTTCATTCGTGGGATGAATTTATCCAAGCACTACAAGTGAGGTTTGGATTGTCTGATTATGATGATCCAATGGAGGAGTTAACAAGGCTGAAACAATCGGGTTCTGTTGTGGCTTACAAGGCAGAATTTGATTTGATCTCTAATAGACTCAAGGGGATTTCTGAAAGAAATAAGTTGAGTTGCTTTATAAGTGGCTTGAAGGATGAGGTGAGGTTTACTGTCAAGTTGTTAAGTCCCAAGAACTTGAATGATGCATTTGGCTTGGCCAAGATTCAAGAACAGAATGTTTGGAGTACAAGGAAAGCTTGGAAGTCGAGTTCTTATGCTTCTGGAACTAGTGTACAAAGATCAATACAAGTTCCTTCTATTTTGGGGGCTCCTCCTAAAGGGCAGGTTGTCTCTAAAACACCTTACCAAAGGATTTCAGAAACTCAAATGCAGGAAAGAAGGAGGAAGGGCCTTTGCTATTTTTGTGAGGAGAAATATCATCAAGGCCATAAGTGTACTAAACCAAGAATCTACCTTTTAGAAGGTATGGATATTCTTGATGCTGAGATTGTTGAAGATGATGAAACGGTACCTGAAGAAGAACCTGTCAAGATTGCAGATGTGGCTTCAATTTCCTTACAAGCTATTGTTGGGTCACCTAATCCTAAGACAATAAGGATTGTGGGTCAAATTAATAAAAAGAAAGTGGTGGTTTTAATAGATACTGGTAGCATCCACAACTTTGTGGATACTACAATTGCAGCCAAATGTGCTTTAACAGTTGAGAGAGACCAGTCAATACAAGTTCGAGTGGCCAATGGGGAGGTTGTGCAGAGTTTGGGCAGAGTTCATAATGTACAAATTCAGATGCAAGGTAATAAATTTCTAGCTGATTTTTTTACTATTGATTTGGGAGGATGTGATGTTGTTATGGGTGTGCAGTGGCTGCAATCCTTGGGTCCTATAATGCTGAATTTTGCTAAGTTGCAAATGGAGTTTTCTTATGATAATAGAAGTGTGGTTCTTAAAGGACTTAGCTCACCAACTTCTGAGTTGGTGGATAATAAAGAAATGACTGTTATTTCTAAAGTGGGTTCCAAGGGATTTTGGCTCCAATTGATGGCTGTAGAACCAGTTCAGAAGCAAATGATATCATGTCCTCAGGTTGATGAATTACTAAAGAAGTATGAGGGTATTTTTGAGGAACCTAAGGGTCTTCCTCCACATAGGTCTCAAGACCATAAGATTTTGTTGAAGAATGAAGTTGCCCCTGTTTGTTTAAGGCCATACAGATACCCACATTGTCAAAAGGAAGAAATTGAAAAGATTGTGGCTGAGCTCCTACAGACTGGTGTAATTAGGCCCAGCCAATCACCATTTTCATCTCCTGTGCTCTTGGTTAGGAAGGCAGATGGGTCTTGGAGGATGTGTATGGATTACAGGAGGCTTAATGAGGCCACCATTAAAGATAAGTATCCCATTCCAGTAGTTGATGAGCTGTTAGATGAGTTATTTGGCTCTACTATCTTTTCAAAACTGGATTTAAGATCAGGGTATCATCAAATTCGAATGAGGCCTCAAGATATTCATAAAACTGCATTTAGAATACATGAGGGTCATTATGAGTTCCTTGTTATGCCTTTTGGACTCACTAATGCCCCCTCAACTTTTCAAGCTCTCATGAATGATGTCTTTAGACCATTTTTGAGAAAATTTGTCATTGTATTTTTTGATGACATCCTTGTTTACAGCAAGGATTTGAATTCCCATTTGGAGCATTTGAAACTGGTATTGAAAACCTTGGAGACTCATCAACTGTTTGCTAAACAATCTAAGTGCAGGTTTGCTTGTGCTGAGATTGAGTATCTTGGACATCTTATTTCTGATGTGGGTGTAAAGGCTGATCCCAAGAAGATTGACTCAATGATTAAATGGCCAGTTCCTAAGAACCTTAAGTCTCTAAGAGGTTTTTTAGGCTTAACTGGTTATTACAGGAAGTTCATTAGAGGTTATGCACAAACAGCTGCTCCTTTAACAGCTTTATTGAAGAAAGACTCCTTTGTATGGAGTGAAACAGCCACTTCTGCTTTTCAGGATCTGAAAATTGCAGTGTCAACACCTCCAGTTTTATCATTACCAGACTTCTCCAAGGCCTTCATCATTGAATGTGATGCCTCTGGTAGTGGTATAGGGGCTGTGTTAATGCAGGACCAGCACCCAATAGCCTTTCTCAGTCAGGTTTTAAAAGGTAGAAACCTTTTACTCTCCACTTATGAAAGAGAGTTATTCACTCTAGTTGTGGCAGTCAAGAAGTGGAGACCTTATCTATTGGGAGCCTCATTTGTTGTAAAAACTGATCATCATAGTTTGAAATATTTGTTGGAACAGAAAGTGGGGACAGTTGCTCAACAAAAATGGATATCCAAGCTTCTTGGGTATGAATTCTCGATTGAATACAAGAAAGGTGTTGAGAATAAGGTTGCAGATGCTTTATCAAGGAGGGATGCTGATATGGCTTCCTTATCTGCAATTACCTTTCCTAATCCTACTTGGTTAACGGAATTGAAGCTTGCTTATAATGAGGATCCTATAGTGCAGCAACAGATGAAACTGTTTGAAGAAAATTCTAATACCAACACTTCCTTTACCCTCAAGCATGGTGTTTTGTTCAAAAAAGGAAGGATTTATGTTCCTAATTCTTCTGAGCTGAAACTAAAAATTTTGAATTTTGTGCATGCCAGTCCTTATGCAGGTCATTTGGGGTTCCACAAGTCGTTACAACGTGCTAGGTCTGATTTTTATTGGCCTGGATTAAAGAAGGAAGTGAAGGGGTTTATTAGAGAATGTGAGGTCTGCCAGAGGAATAAAGCTGAAAGTGTACATCCAGCTGGATTGCTACAGCCATTACCAGTGCCCCAACAAATTTGGACTGATTTGTCCATGGACTTTGTGGAAGGTTTGCCTCTTTCTAGGGGCTATTCTGTGATTTTAGTAGTCGTGGATAGGCTATCAAAATATGCTCATTTCATGGCTTTAAAACACCCATTCACTGCAGCCAAAGTAGCTTCACTATTTCTGGATAACATCTTTAAACTTCATGGCATGCCTAAGAGTATAGTTTCAGATCGTGGTTCTACTTTCACAAGCAGCTTTTGGAGGGAATTGTTTAAACTCCAAGGGGTTGGTTTATCCTTTTCTTCTGCCTATCATCCTCAAAGTGATGGTCAAAGTGAAGCAGTTAACAAATGTCTGGAGCACTTCTTGAGGTGTTTTTCTGGTGAAAAACCAAGATTGTGGGCTGATTGGTTGGCATTGGCTGAGTATTGGTATAATACTTCTTTACATGCTTCGACTAAGTGTACTCCCTATGAAGCAGTTTATGGTGTGGCTCCACCTAAATTGCAAACTTATATTCCTGGATTAGCTTCAAACCAGGCAGTAGCAGAGCTGTTGAAGACAAGAGAACAGATTCTTTCAGCCTTGAAAGTGAATTTGTTGGCTGCTCAAGACAGAATGAAGATGCAATATGATAGACATAGGACTGAGAGAGAATTTGATGTGGGAGATTGGGTCTTTCTAAGACTACAACCATATAGACAGCAGTCCTTGGCAGCAAGGAAGAGCTTCAAGCTGTCACCCCGATTTTATGGTCCATTTCAAGTTTTACAAAGGGTGGGCAAAGTAGCATATAAGTTGGATCTTCCTTCGTATTCCTCAATGCATCCGGTGGTGCATGTTTCTTGTTTAAAGAAAAAGCTTGGACAGCAGCAGGCTCCACTTTCAACACTTCCACCAGTTGATTTTCAAGGTGAGTTAGTGTTGGAACCTGAGGTGATCTTGCAGAGAAGAAGTAGAAAAGTCAATAATCGGGCTGTTGTGGAAGTCTTGGTCCAATGGCAAGGAGCAGATTCTGAAAGTGCTACATGGGAGTCATATTGGCAACTCAGGCAGAAATTCCCTCACCTTGTGGGCAAGGTGCTTTAAAGGGAGAGGGTATGTGAAGGGTTGATTTTTAGAGAAGTGCAGGAGATATGTCGTTGAGTTGTAAATAGATTACATTGTCGTTTAAAAGTAATACGCATAGTCTCATTAAATAGAACGGCATCGTTTGATGCCTTACTTGTACTAAGCTTGGCATGACGTAGTGTAAACTCTAACTGAAATAACAGATTCTCGTTACAGATGTTCAATAAATAGAGGAATGGGAGGAAGGATCCCATATCCCGAATTGTGCAAACAACTTCCCTCTGAAATACTTCTCTCTTCAGTTCTCTCTCTCTCTTCTTCTTGATCTTCTTGGAGATTGACTCTCTCGAACGAGTCTACAGAAAAGGGCCCATTACAGAAAATTATTGATTAATTTCATGAGTCAATTATGGTTTCCAAGAGATGATGATGATGGGCTGAATCTTGTTTCATTAGATAATGGGACTTTTTGTAGGCTGATTCAAAGCAGGAGTTTCCAATTTTGGTAACAAAGAACACAGAGGGATACGTAGGAGTTGCTATAAAATCTTAATCATTCTTTTCAAATTAATGGTTCAGAACTTCTTATTTTGGCTAGACAATATCCTAATAGTAATATTTTGAGTAATACTACATCCAATCGTTGAGTGTGTAAATGTCGTGTTGTCATTTTAAAAAAAAAGTAGAGTCTACTATTAAAAAATTAATTTTTTTCAATGTATTTTTTTCAAAATGATTGCACGACGTTTGCATAATCACTTTTATAGCATCCTTGATTTTTCTTTAATTTACTGCATAATACATGTGACAAGTTTATTTCCTCTATTTTTCAAGATGTGCTAAAGTTGTCATTGATCTTTGCTTGCGTTCATTCTCTTATCTTTCAGTATTTTCTTAGAATTATGATAAAGGGTTCTCTTATTTGATGCTATGGCTTATCTATCTCCACTTCAATTGGCGATATTTAGTCAAATAATTCTTATGCAAGTCTTGTATCATTTACGATAATGTTAAATACTTGTGGTTAACTTTAGGACTTATCCAACATTTTTAAATTTAGGATAATGATAGGCTTACTACCCTCTTATCACTCCTTTACTACTCTAGTGTAATTGAAATTTTTTATTTTTTTAAAATATTTTCTTAACATCCTTAATTATTAAGAAAAAATTTAAAATATATATATATAACTTCACTAATAGTCGTTTCATTATCCATTAAGTAAAAAAAAAAAAAAAAGTAAAAAGATGGTAGAATGGTAATAAGCCTATAATTATTCTTGAATTTAATGGTATCTTTAACATTAAGTGATTAGTTGCTTCAAAGTTGTGTTCAAACCTTACAATTGAATACTACTCTCAAGACATGTTGACCTAACTACCTGAAACTGCGTCTCGTTCCATGACGCTCTCAAACTCGTCTCCCCTTTCTCTTTACCAGATGAAAGTCTCACCGAGTTTTCCTTCATAGGAGATACTCTTCTCCCTTCTGCATTCCTTGCTGCTCCGTAACCCCCCCTTCTGCACTCCTTGCTGCACTTTTTAGGAGATTATCTCGACCCATCTGTTGCCCTCAAAGTTACCTTTAAAGCAACTGTCTTCTGGTTCCAGCAACGTGAACGATGGACATCGAAGCTCTCATCTCGCAAACCGAAGCTCTATCGTGGCAAGACCTTCAGCTGAAAACAACTCCGGAAGCAGCAAAGTCTTCATCCGAAAAGATTCTGGTGAGAAGGTTAGTTGCCGATAGACCCTTGAATAAATTTGCCATACATTCATGCATAAAAGCCTCATGGAAATTCGTACAAAACTTTCTGATTGAAGACATGGATGTAAACAAATTTATATTCACCTTTAGAACCCCTCAAGACAAGCTTAGAGTCCTAAACCAAGGCCCTTGGAACTTTAAGGGTCACCTCATGATCTTAAAACAATGGTCACCCGGAGCAACCATAGAAGAAGTAAGCTTAAATGAAGCCATCTTTAACGTCCAGTTGCATGGACTCCCTCTAGATCACTTCAATCTGGAAAATGCAGTAGACATTGGGAAAGTGATAGGAAACCTTATAAAAGTAGAAGTTGACCCAATCTATGGATTGGCTTTCCGTAAGTTTATCCGAATTAAAGTGGCCATTGATGTAACGATTCCTCTGAAGAAAGGCTTCCCACTCAAACGTTTTGGAAACAAGGAAGTTTGGATTGCATTTAAGTACGAAAAGCTGGCTGATTTCTGTTATGCATGTGGTCGACTGGGTCACTCCCAGATATTCTGTGGTTTTCCCACTTCAACATTACAAAAGATAAGGTTCGGGCCAGCCTTAAGAGCAGAACACTACTCTCCACAAAACCTCCCCTCAATGCAAAATACAGAGGATGAAGTGGGTAACATGGAGTCAGAAGATATCCTGCCATCCCAAAACAATGCACCAAGTGCCGAACTCGCAATAGGAATCTGGAAAAAACTGGAAGAGGTCAGCGGCAAAAGTGGGAAGGAATATGGAGGACCCTCATCGGTTCTAAACCTGCAATCTTACAGCTGTGAAGAAGAAGACATCCACCTATCAGAGAACAATATGGAACTGAGAAACTTTTTTCCTCCATCTTCAATGCATGGGAAACAAGACACGAGCAACATCCTCTCATTTTCTCAACCGCCAAACACTCAGCATGCACAGTCCAGCTACAGTGACTTTTCCTCATTTATTACCCCACCATCCGGAGTAATACCTCACACTGTTATTTCATCTACCCAGTCAGATATCCCATGTACTTACCGAAACAATGTCCCCCTACTGACTCACGGAGTAATGCCGCAGCCCCTATTAGAATCACAGCTACTCTACCCTGTCAAACCCGTTCCATCAGAGTCTCTATCCACTAGAAGAAACGCCACATGGAGAGCACAGTGGAAGAAAGTATATTCGGCCCTGCAGAATCAGAAAGAAGGGAAAATAAAGCACTTTTATGAGTCAACGTCCAGACTGGAAGGTTTATCCACTCGGCCTCAAAACTGTAGCATTGAAACTCGTCCTCTCTTCATGGACCGACCGGAAGCAACGTCAAAAAATCTCCTCTCTATAACTCCTCACTTCCCGCAAATCAGCTCTTATTTTTCTATTGAGCCACCACAGAAAAACATGAAGATGAAATCCATATCCTTGCTTTCGAAAGAAATAGAACCGGCCACGATAGAAGAGCCCAATCAACATGATGAGGAAAATAATGCTAAGGTGATCACCCCGGTGCTGAATGAAATCATACCATGCCAACAACTCTCTACAGACAGTCCAAATGAGGTTATAATTATTGACTCAGAACCATCTCATACCCCCCCATCTACGGATCTGCTCAATTGCACCTTTCCTCTGAAAAGAATGTTATTAGCAGAGAATAAGGAGGCTCCCAAGAGAAAGTCACAGCGACTGATAAAACTGGAAAAAATTGAGTCAAACAAACAGGAAGCAAATGAAGCTCAGTCAAAGACAGAGGAAGCTATTTCAGCGCTTACTCTCATGGCAATGCAAAACAGTTCAGGTGGAAAGGAAAAAAAATTCAAAGGAAAAGGAAAAGTGAATCCGTATTCTAGACCAGCAACTCAGACCCAGAAAAAGTCCAAGTCAGCTCTTGAGGCAAGCTCAAACATGCCTCCAAAGATTCCATGAGGACTTTAGTGTGGAATTGCCGAGGGCTTGCCCGACCCAAGGCAATTAGAACCCTAAGGGCTAGTATTAGATCACATAATCCGGATGTCATTTTCCTTTCGGAAACCTTAGTGTCGGATGACCGCACTAATTTTGTTGTTAATAGTCTTGGTTTCCATCTTTTTGCGCACTCGCCTGCTGTTTGTAAAAAAGGGGGTTTGTTGTTGTTATGGCGTCCGGGAGTTGATCTAGAACCTGTGAATATTAATATAAATGCTATCTCTGTTCTTGTTTACTCTGATCCTTCACACCATCCTTGGCTGCTTACTTATGTATATAGTCCGGCTCACTCGAATCAAAAAGAAAGGTTTTGGAGTCACCTTGACTCTATCTATCAAAACTTTCCGGGTCCGTGGGCATGCATGGGAGATTTTAATGATCTGATAAATCAGACAGAAAAATATGGGGGCAGGCCAGTTCACATCAACCAGACTAGTGGTTTAAAAACACTAATGGATCGCAATGGACTTATAGACATCGGATTCACAGGGCCAAAGTTTACTTGGACAAACAACAGAAAAGGAGTTGCTCTTATTAAAGAAAGATTAGATAGAGTCATTGTCAACCAAGAATGGAGACTTCTCTTTCCTGATGCTTCTCTGCAACACCTGGCTTCCTCAGCATCTGACCACCACCCCATTCTACTCAACACTTCAGCTAATTCGAGATATGCTTCATCCTTTAAATTTGAAGAATTCTGGACCAGGGAGCCGCTGAGCAAACAAATAATCCAAGAAGCGTGGAACTCAACCTTTCAAGGCAATCCTGCGTACATTCTATGCAAGAAAATAAGCTCAACAAAGGAAGCCTTAAAAAAGTGGAACAAAACTCATTTTGGGCGCATTCAGAATAACATCACCCAGACAGAAAAAGAATTGCTAGAAGTTCAAAGTAGCACGCCAACACCAAGGAATCAAGAGCTGGAGATTGTATTGCAGAACAAAATTCACAAACTGAGAGCAAACGAGGAGATACTATGGAAGCAAAAATCCCGTATTACTTGGCTCACTTCAACGGATCTCAACACAAAATTCTATCATCTGACTACCACGATTCGCCGAAGGAGAAATGCCATTGAGTCAATCAAATTGGGGCCAGGTAATTGGTCTATGGACCCTTTAATCATTGAATCAGCTTTCATAGATTATTTCAAATCTGTATACACTTCATCAAAGCCTCAAATTCCGGAACAATTGGGTCAGCTATTCGAACAGCAAATAACAGATGAAGAAAACAATATGCTCAGCAAAATCCCGGACGAAGCAGAAATTCTCAGTGCTCTCAGACAAATCCCAAACAACAAGGCTCCTGGGCCCGATGGCATGACAGCTCTTTTTTTCAAGCACTATTGGGACATCATAAAAGTGGAAGTTACTCGGGCAATCCAAAACTTCTTTCTAAGCGGAAAGCTTCTAAGACAGATGAACCACACAAATATTGCGCTGATCCCCAAATCATCTTGTCCAAGCTCCCCAAGCCATTACCGCCCTATTAGCCTCACAAATGTCAGTTATAAGATCATAACCAAAATCATGGCAAATCGACTAAAGAAGCTGCTTCCCAAAATAATTTCCCCTTTGCAAACAGCATTTGTCCCAGGAAGAAATATAAAAGAAAACACAATGATTGCACATGAGCTTTTCCATCTACTGAAAAAGAAATCCGGGAAAAAAGGTTTGATGGCCATAAAACTGGACATGGAAAAGGCTTTTGACAGAGTGGAATGGAACTTTCTTTTTGAAGTTATGAACCGCCTGGGCTTCAGCTTAAAATGGATTAACTTGATAAAGGAATGCATATCAACGGCTACATTCTCAGTGACGATCAATGGCTCACCAAGAGGTTTCTTCAAAGCAGAGAGAGGCATAAGACAAGGAGACCCGATATCGCCTTTCCTTTTTACCTTAGTCACAGAAGCTCTATCCAGACTAATATTAAGAGCTGAAGCACAAAAAAAGATCGAAGGGATAAAATTAAGTAGAACCAGCCCGCCAGTCTCCCTTCTACTCTTCGCAAACGACACAATCATTTTCGCAAAAGCTTCTGAAAAAAATGCAAAGGCAATAGCAGAATGTCTAGAAGAATATCAAAGCTGGTCAGGTCAAAAAATAAATCTCTCAAAATCATCCATTTTTATCACAAGGAATGCAAGCAACCAAGACAAAATCGACATCTCAAATTGGCTCCCTTATAAAGCTTCCTCGGCAAAAATGAAGTATTTGGGCCTTCCAACTTCCTTTAACAGAAGGAAAAAAGAAAATTACGCAGATCTGCTAAACAAAGTTAGACAAAAACTAGAAGGATGGAAAGCAAAACTCTTATCACAAGCAGGGCGAACAATGTTGATAAAATCAGTGGCAAGCTCCATTCCCTCTTACAGCATGTATACTTTCCAAATCCCAAAATCAGTATGCAAGACTCTAGATCAAATGCAAAAAAATTTTTGGTGGGGCTTCTCGAAAGATAAAGTTCACAATCTCACCCTGAAGTCATGGAAATCTATCTGTCTACCAAAAACAATGGGAGGACTGGGCATCAGATCAACAGAAAACATGAACAAGGCTCTCTTAGCAAAAACAGGTTGGGAGATAAGTGGATCAAAATCTGGAATATGGCATTCTATACTATCATCCAAATATCTAAAGAACACATCATTCTGGATGGCAAACCCAAAAAGTTCAGATTCTACAATGTGGAAAGGAATTCTTAAGACAAAAGATCTGCTTCTAAAAGGAAGATGCTTCCAAATCTCAAATGGTCAATCGGTCAACATTTGGCAAGATCCGTGGATTCCTACTTTAAAAGCTTACAAGCCTACTCCCATCAGGGATATGGATACCATACATCCCCTTGTCAAAGCCTCTGATCTTATCCAAAACCATCCAAAATCCTGGGATATGAGTAAATTGCAAAGCCTCTTTGACCAAACCAGCATAAGGGAAATCTTGAAGATCCCACTGTCTCAAACATCGCAAGGCGAAGATAAAGTAATATGGGCACTCAATCATAGTGGGAAATTCTCAGTGAAGACAGCTTATCACGCACAAGTCGACTACCATGAATTGATTCACCAAAATCAAAACTCTCTTTTTAAGCCTTTGTGGAGTCTAAAAATTCATGACCGTCATAAGCTCCTCCTATGGAAAATACTGTGGAATATTTTACCAACTAAGGCAAAGATCAGTGAAAGAATTTCTCAGCAAGTCAACACGGAATGCACTTTCTGCGACCAGGAGGAGGAAACAACACTTCATTTATTTATTAAATGTCCTATTGTCAGAATACTATGGCAACAAGGTAGCTGGCCTTTAAATATAGAAAGACTGCCAATCCACTCCAGTGTAGATTGGATAAAAATGATCATCTATCCGGATAAACTCCTGGGCCTACAGGAAAATGAGATCCACCATTTCCAACTATATGCAGTCGTTCTTCTGGATCTTCTGTGGAAAAACCGAAATGAGAAAGTCCACAACACCTCAAATTTCTCCCTGGAAGAAATAAAGAAGCAGCTCGCCACAGTTTATGAAAGCTACAAAAACGCCTGGTCCTTTTGCTCTCTGACCAAAATCCCAGCTCTCAATTGGAACCCTCCTCCTCTTGGATCCTTCAGTATCTCCTTTGACGCAGCCGTGAGAAATGAATTTTCTGTAGCATCAGCAATTCAAAGAAATCACTTAGGTGATATACAGAAGATATACACAGAAAAAATCGCCTCTTCCATCCCGTTGGTAGCTGAAGCAAAAGCGGCCTTACTTGCAACTGTCATGGCCAGTAGTTCTTTCCAATATAACTCAAGTTCAGTAACAATCGAAGGTGATGCTCAATCAGTTTTTTCGGCTATTGATTGTAAAGATTCTACCCTTTTCTGGTCAATATCTCCCATTGTAGAAGACATCAGATCATATGCAGAAGATCACCCATCGTGGAAATTTACCAAAATCCATCGATCTCAAAATCGATGTGCGCACTCAGTGGCGCAGTGGGCAGCTACGAACCTTGTGTTTGGTAACCTACCCATCTTTTCAATTCCTCATTGCTTTTTGTATCTGGACAGTGGAAAGGATCCACCCCCTCTTCTGTAATTCTCTTTAATATATATTATAAGCTTGATTAGAAAAAAAAAAAAAAAAAGAATACTACTCTCAAGACACTCAATTCAGAAGATTTGACCAAAGACAGAACAAAAAAGAGTAAAATGATACCTTCAAGCAACAATAAATCTACATGGGCGGGCAGGCATATTTCAACCATCGGGGGGGAATAGGGAAAACATGCTTGTTTGGAAGGTCCCTTTCATGGTTGGGAGAGGCTTTTCATCTGGACAAGAAAAGAATTATGATTGTAAGGAATAAAATCTTCAATAAAAGTCGTTACGTTTTGTGCAATTTATTTTACGCAAAAAGGACATGCTATATATACACTTTTTTTTTTTTTTCATTTTCATTAAAACTAGCGTGCCGCTTGCAGGTTACCGCTGCAAGTTACTGCTAGTATAAAAATAGTGTTTTTTTATTATCTAATTTTTTTATCTATATTTTTTTTTATCATTTTTTAAAATATAAAAAATATATCAATATACTAAAAATCATTTTCTTAATTAGTAAATAAAGAAAAAAATTCGCTGAGCGATCATATGGAATGATAAGGATTAGGCTACTATGCTATCTCTCTCTCTTTTCTTTTTTTTTGAATTATTGGATGTCAATCCGCCGTACAAACTCTACCAAAAAAGAAAGAAGGGTGCGGGCGAGAAGAACATAGGAGTATTGAGTAATTTTTCATAGGATATAATGTAGTGTGCTGTCCAGCTTTGACCATTGGGTATCCCCACTAGTACAAATTTCACATTTTAATTTTTTCTTTTTCTTTTTCTTTTTCATATTCTTTAAACATCTTTAATTATTTTTACAAAATAAAAATAATAAAAAAAAGATTCTAATATACTAAAAGTCACTTTCTTAATCATTAAATAATTTTTAAAAAAAAATAAATAAATACATAAGCGGTTAAAATAAGAAATCAATCTCACGGAGTATACTAACATTTTCCTTAACTCATAAACAAAAGAGATACTGTTCTTCATTCTCGGATCGTCATATCTAATCAAATCGGATGATACGATACATTTTGAGTGGCTTTAAAAGTCAATACTACTTAGTGGACAATCAACCACTTAAATGTGCAACACCGCCAGATGTGATATGGGATGGCAAAACTTAGGATGAATCATAGTATTGCTCTAGACAAAATAGATCTGCACTTCTGGAGTATATCAAATATGCAGCAAGTCTCAGTGTGAAATTCGAGTGCTCGGCACTAACATTTGCTCTCTTCTTTCCTCTGCACCACTGTAGCAATCCCAAATCCTAACTCTCAACAATGACTGAGAGTTTTCCATGATAAAGATACTGTTCTCTACAAAAGTTTTAAGGAAAGTCTTTTCTGTCTTCTTCTAAGAATCCTCAAGATCTATGTGAGACTTACTTCCAAGGAAAGACTGGTCTTGGTACAGTAATCTAAGACTGACCGAATTTACTTCTTTTGGAAGGTTACCATACAAAAGAATGCAACAGCCCGACTTACTACTCCAGTAAGGACAAGGAAGACCAAACATCGATACCAATGATTAAGATCATAGCCACTACTCATGAGTGAACCGCAGCGTGTTATTAGCCACACTCCAGAATATCTGAAAGCATTCAGGACAATTGGAAGGACAAGTAGCATAAAAATATGAGATCTATGCAATATTAGTAATATTAACACATATCAGAGAGAGCGATTGTCAGGCCCAACCTTTTAGCATTTGCAATTACAAAAGCTTCCAGAGCCCACTTAGTGTAGCACAAATTAGCTAGAACGTCCACAATTTTGTTAGTGCTGGTATAGGTTGCTATGAGTGTTAAAACAACAGGAAGAAGCACTGACCACTGCATATAAGATCAAAAAGTGGCTTGTTATATACTTAAAAGGGAAATATATATATGTATTTATATATACTGATCCCAATGCCTGTCTCTAAACAGTCATGCCGTTTGTTAAACTTAGGAAGCTAATCAAACATGTAATAAGAGAAATAGTAAATTCTCACCAGTTGTGCTGGACTAGGTTCCAGAAATATTGCGAAAGCATAAGCTATACCGTTTACACAGTAAACCAGACACACTAAAACAAGGTAATTGTCCGTGACAGATGATCGAGGATTGTTGAAGAAATAGAACATAGAGAGATAAACCAGAGGCTTGATGATGGTATTCAAATGGTCAATTGTATCCTTTGCAAGAAAGTAAGCTAGGCTACTTATGCCAGAAGCACTCTCTCTCTGGTAATGCAACTTATCCAATGCAAACGTTCTCAAAGCGGCAATCTTGCAAAGAAGAGCTGCAAAAAAAAAAAATAATAATAATAATAATAAAAAAAAAAAATCAGATATGGATGCCTTACCAGAAATAAAACATGTTTAATAGAAAACATAATCAAGATCAAAAAGTTTTCATATCAGGGAAATCCGCCTAACAATTTGTGTTTGGGGTGGGGGTGGGGGAGTTATCTCAAGTATCCCAAAAGATGCTGAAATTTTGTCCCTTGTTCCACTTTTTATTGTATCTTTGACAATCAATGAGATCCTTCCTGGGTATAAAATTCTATTAACACACTTGGAGAATCACCTAGATTCATTGGACTTTGACTATGAAGGCCCGGATCAACTAACATGTGAAACCTATAGATAAAACCAAAAAAAGACCTAATGGACTGAAAGTTTAATATAGTATAGGAATATAAAAGTAGCAGAAATTCTTTCCCATATCACTCTTTCTTAGTTGGAGAAAACTCGTCCACAGTTAAATTCTTTATATTTGAACTCTCTAATTTCTTGGATTACATGTTGCAGTTGTTAGCGATGGAAAAATCAATCTTGCAATTTTTCCTTTGGAATATGGCTTCTTGAAGTATGTATAATTTAATGTTAATGGCATACCTATTCCAGCCAAGTTCAGATGAACCATCTCTCATAAGGCCGTCTTTGGATATAAGGACCTTATAACAAACTACTTCCCACTTGATAGTTAGCTCATTAAGCTTTCTAGCAAATGAATCTCTAACATATTTCCTCGTTAAAAACAATCTTATCGTAAACTATCTCTTGAAGTACTTTACTTTGAAGCATTTTTTATCTATAAGCATCTTCAACTCTTGATAATGTGTCATTGTAGGTTGTAAGATCTCCCATAAGTGATATAGTGCGTAACCATCTCTGACACAAAAGCTGATGTAGGCAGAAGCTCTGATACCAAAATTATTGTAGGACAAAGGGCTTTGATAAACTAACTAACATATGGATGTCTGAACAGCGACTTATTTAGGGTTTAGGACAATCTAGGGTTAGGATTTTAGTGGGAAAAAGCTGGCAAGGTTTTCAATTAGGACAGGGAAGAGTAATGATTTGCATAAGCCTCAAATACGGAAGCCTCACGCAGGCCTTTTATAAAAAAGTGGACCCCAACATGAAAAAGTGTAAAAAAATCACTTTTTTTCTGGTGGGCTCAGCTTTTTACAAAAGGCCTGAGAGAGGCTTGCATACCTAGCACTTATACCTAGTATTACTCGGGGAGGGAAAAAGAAATGGTTTGAACACAAAAGCAAATGGAAAACTTGAGTTATGGTTGTTGTGTTTTGCACTATGAACATGAGCCCCACGAATGACAAGTCAATATCTAGTGATGTATTTGATGGAGTTTTAGTTTGGGCTTCTTTAGGGTTAGATTTTAGTGGGATGATATTTGCTAAATAGGTTTGATACACTGGAATACAATAGATGATTGCTCAAAATTAAGAAAGAAAATCAGAAGAGAAAGGAAGCAAACAAAGGGATCAAACCTATGGAGTTTTTGGCATCACACCTCATAGATGGATTGCGTTTCACAAGCCTCAAAAGCATGATTTCTATTAATTGAAACCATTATGTCAACAACTTTCAAAAACCTAACCCTAAAAAGCATTGGACTCGAAATACTGCATGTAACAACACATGCTCTAAAAGACTTGGGACTCCTTGAACTTCAATTCCTAAGGCCATAACTATATAACTGGTGAAATCCACAGATGGAATCCCAAACTAAGACCTATTGATTAAAAGTTCGACCCATGACTGAAAAAAACTAAATTACAGAAACTCCCTGGACTCCAAAATTAGATTATGCTAAATTAAAATAATGTCTGTTTTTTGCTTCCTGCATCAGAGTGAATCCACAACTTGAAGAAAGCAACTTGAAAGGAACATTGCATAGTTGAGAATTGGAAGATTTTAACTTACAAACTGCTATGACGGTGTATGTATAGCCGAGTGTTCCAAATGTTTTGTCACTCACTTTGGCAAGTGTGCCTAAGCAGATTCCTGCCAGCAATAAAATTAAAAAGTCTACAGCTTGTGTCCTAGCTTCTCGTAGCCTTTGCTTACCAAGCCTGCAAAAGAGCAAATCATCTGAAGATCAACTTTGAATTATTAGATGGATAAAACACAGTCTTCACAAAACTGAGCAGCCCAACAAACCTCTTTTTTTCTCCTCAAAATATAGACTAATTGATATCCCACATCAAAAAATCTCAACCACACAAACATATTAAGTCCTAAAGTTCTTAACACTTCTATGGAGAGAAAAGAAGTACTGCACGGTAGATAAAAAATTTGAAGGGTTGCTAACGCAAGAAAAATAGGATGTTTATGTGTAGCTAAGAGCCTAAACCAAAAAAGAATAGAGTTAGGATTTACCTTCCAAGGAAGTATCTGTATTGCTGGAATACACCAGGGGCATTCCTGTCTGATAAGTCATATGACTTCAAGAAATTATGTTGTATATTGTCCTTTCGTAGCTCAACGTTACACTTCACGTCCTGCCAAAATTCTCCAGCAAAAGACTGTGCATCTGATCCAGTATCTAATGTGTTTGCTCCGTGATTAGAATTTTCACCACTTGCTGCTGCCATTCCATCAACGCTCTGTAGCATATCCATGGGAACTGGGTACCCATTATTGAGCATCCATCTAACAGGAAGTTGCTTGTAATTTACACCTGTGCTTGTACTTGGTTTTACGATTCCCTCCAGAATGTCAATGTAGTGGTCTGGAGGATTAACACGCTCAGGGACCATAATCCCAAGACTGGAAAAGTATTCTTCAACTTTCTTAACTGGTCCATGATACACTGTAAGACCGCCTTTAGCTAGAAGTATCAAATCATCAAACATCCTGAACAAGGTGTAACTGAAGCACACAAAAAAGAGAGCATTATTTCAGCTACAAGCTAATGTGCTTAATTTCCCTGATAAATTGCTGGAAGGATCCACTAATAAAGTATTAATTAGTATTCAGGTCATATAAAGCCACAACTTCTGATATATAAAAAAGCCTTCAACATCATTATGGTCCATGTTTAGGTGATGATCTATGAAAACAATTAATTTGAAACAAATAGAAACATGTATTTGGACTGGTTGAAATAACACTGAACTAGAAACAGAAAGCAGTAGATAGATAAAGGATATTCCAATGAACACACAACACACACGTAAATGCATATACATGCATGTAGAGATACACGCATATATATATGCATGTAGATATACACCAATATAAATGTGCAAAGAAACTGTGGTATCTATTATCTCATGTCCTCTAACCTAACCACTGATTAGCTAATTAGCAGAGAGAAGTTAAGTCACATTTTAAGTCGTTATAAAAGTTTTTAGCATACACATAAATAGGCCCCAATTCCTTTTTTGAATAAAAGAATGACTGGTTTATAATAAAATATTACGTTGTTGATAGCTCAACTTTCTCAGAATCTAAACTCAAGTCATTCTAATAGGAAATATTCCCAATGAAGGACACCACACTCGAGAAAGAATGTTAGAAGTACAGACCATAAAATTTTACATCATTCCCTTGTACTCAGGAGTAAAGTTACCTTGGTTGGTGGACAACCATGCAAACATTTACTCCTTCAAGGGCCTCACGTCTAAGTGCTCTAAGTAGTAATTGAGAAGAAGAACTGTCTAAACCAGATGTGGGTTCATCTAAAATTAAAAGTGAAGGTTCCATGACCATTTCCAGCCCAACATTTACTCTTTTCCTTTGGCCACCAGAGATTCCTCGCTTCTCCACTGTCCCAACAAGAGAATCCCGCACAGTCTGCAACCCCAAGGCCTCAATGACTCTTTCAACAACCAGAACCTTTTCTACTTTGGGCAGATTGGCGGAGAGTCTACAATGATGGAAAAAAAAAAGGATTATAAAAGCAGAGAGCAACCACAGCCTGAACTACAAGAATGCTTCTTATGTATCTGTCTACATTTGAATAAGCCATGCCAGATTTTGCTAAAACAACACCTCATGGTTGATTTTCATATGCACAGGATGTTGAGCCCATCAACTATGAAGTAGGTTAAGCAGATATGAAAGGATTATGCAGACAAAAAGTTGTCACAGTTACACAGTTACTATTTGAGAGGGCATCAAGGAAAGAACAGAAAAGTAACAGATGCAGGAAAAACATACCTTATCCTACCAAGGAAAATTTGATCCATATATAAAAAACTAAATTCAAAACAGCTCTCAGAATTTCTAAAAGCTTGCTAATGAACTCATATGCATATTTTACAATTGTATTGACTAATCCAAAAAGATCCATGTTGAGAAAAACAACATAATTGTCTTAAGAAGTGGAATTATTAATCAGAAATCCATGTTGTGGGTTTGTTATTCTTCCGGTTCTCCAAACCATATTTGGACTTCAAACATTTAACAAGTTTTAAGTTTAAAAATTTGAAATAAAACTAGGATAAGGTTTAAGGAAATAGATTTGATTGGTGGATATGAGACAAAAGACCTGCTATTGAAGTTCCGACTCTGAGGCTATGCATCAAATGAGATGATAAAAAACACAGTATCCAATATCTGCTTAAACCTAATAAACGCATGGTGGTCAAAAAGCTTATACAATATCATTTTGGTAGCGGCACCTGTTCTTCAAGAAATGCAAAAACTAAAACCACACAGGTTGCAAGCACCATGGAGCTAAATGTGGGTGTACCTGCAGCTTGCACTAAACCAAAGATTCTCCTCTACTGTTAAGTTCCCATGCACAATATCATCTTGTGGCACAAAACCAATGATTTTCTTGTATGAGTGTATTGATTCCATCTTTCCATTTATGAGAATCATACCACTCATGGTGCAACCAGTTGCCTTCCCAGCCAAAGCAGAAAGAAATGTTGTTTTTCCAGCCCCGGAAGGGCCCATGACGGCCGAAACTCGGCCAGGTAATATTTTCCCAGTCACACACCTCAATAGATGTTTGTTTTTACCTTTCAAAGTGAGGGTCAAATCCTTAAAAGCAACCTCGATTGTAGGTCTCTTCCCAATTTCAACATCAGTAGCCATTGAAATAACGCCGGAGAAGGTCAAGTTCTTATTCTGCTCTTGTAAAGCCTTTTCCTTCTCAATTTGACCATATGCATATCTGAACATTTGGCTCTGAGTATGCAACTGCTTACCCCTTGGTGCATGCTTTTTGATATTTTTATCTCCTATCTCCAGATTGAAGCCTTCATGGCTATCAGGATCTTGTTCAATTGAATTTAGCATCTTTGTGAGGTTACTGTTTTCCTTTTTCTTTCCCTTCAATCCTCCACGTGATTCCTGAGGTGCACCTGGACCACTCATCGTCATAGGCGACAAGGCAGCATCCATACCAGGTTTAGCATGTCCCAGACCTTTTACCATCTCTGACTGCATGAGAGATTTTCTACGAGAAAATGTTCGAGATAGTTGTGTTTGGAATCCAATTGCATGCTTCTTAGCAATATCTTTTGCGGACTTCCATTTTTCACGTGCTTGTGCTGTTTCTCTTACGCTTTGAACTGCTTTTTCCCGGGATTTCGCTTGTCTTTTCTCTCGAGTTGCAAGAACTTGGTCGGAGCAGTTATATATAATGATAAGCAGGAAACTTAACCCAGCCTGCAGTGACAAGTGAAGTGTCAGTTCGGATGGTAAGAGTGTGAAATAATGCATTATGGAACACCGAGCAGAGATTAACCAACATCATTACTTCAATCATGAAATATGTTTGATGGTTTCAAAAAGATATATACTATATAAATCACCAACAGAGTTTCTCTAATTAAGCTGTCAAAATAAATTGTTATAGCAGAGTGCTACTGAACCAAATGCATCAGAGGACTGCTAGGGCACAAGCACTCAATTCCAGCAGAACACAATTTGGTTTCATCAACAACCCTTAAGTGAACATTGGATGATAACAACTAGATACTTCTATTTATTTCTCTACAAGTTTTATTCCTTTGTTAAGACCAGGGGATCTGATATCTCCTTTATTATTAATTGTTGTGGCTATGGAGGCTCTGAAAGGCACACGAGAGGATGGGGGGCTTTTATCCAACTTTTTAGTGGGGTTAAGGAGTAATGAAAAACTAGTAGTATTGCATCTTTCATTCACAAATGAGACCTTGATAGTTTGTGAGGCTAATGCATGTTGAACATATCCACAATCTTCATTGTCTCTTCTTATGTTTTGAAGTGGTGTTAGATTTAGGATCAATTTAGAGAAATCAGAAATTATTCAGTTGAAAAGCTTGGCTAGCATAAAGGATCATATAGGTGGCATCATTAACATTGTTTTCCTTTGGTTGTGTTAGAGGACATGGTTGTAATTAGTGTAACTTGTGCGGGTATAATTGTCAATTGTATGTAGTATATATCATGTTGAACATCAATGAATAATAGCAAGTATTCTCTCTATGTTCGACTACATGGTATCAGAGCGTTAAGTAGTCACTTGGTGATGGTTGTGTGACGGAGCTAGTGGTTCTTAACAGTGGTTAGTGGAGCAGAGGTGGTTAGTGCAGTCATTCGACTGCTGGATTCGAGTTCACCATCGTTGTTTGTGCATTCCGATGGTTTTTCTCTTCGTCGTTGGCGGCCGGTAGAATTTTCAAGGTGTTTCCGATCCAGTGTCGTCTCTGGTACTAGGCACTAGAGTTGAGCTCTTCATCATTCTCTGTGCACCCTAGCGAGTTTCCTATCATCATCAACTGCCAGAAGGCTTGTTTGTCGCCGACAACATCGAAGTCTCAGAGTGTTTGGTTGCAAGTCTAAACTATCCAATCCACGTGTGCGATTGCCCCCAACCTAGAGTAAGAGGTTATTCCTATCCGGAATAACACCTATTTGGAAACCAGAATACAATAAACCCAGCTTCACTTATCCTCGTTTAGAATAACTTAATCCGTGTTTAAGCTTAGTTTGAAGTCGGTATTGGAAATACCCAATTCAAACCGGTTCAGACCTGATATAGGCTAATTCTGAGCCTATACGTGTCTGTTTCCACCGATACAGGCTGATTCTGATTGATACAGAGCCAAAATTTGGGTACTTATGCAAGGATTTTTCCAGATTGTGTTCCTATGTTTTTCATCCATATTTCATATTATATGTGGATTTTCTATCCCTAGTGGAAGTGTGATATTTTTCTACACCCATGGCAACTAAATTTGAGTGAGTCTCTTGCACTAAACTTTGCCTTTGACTTCGGTGAAGTTTAATGGAAAGAACTATATGCTATAGTCAAAATCTGTTGAAATTTTTTAAAAAGCAAGGGTCTCCATACCCACTTGGTTGATCCAATGCCTGACTCAACTAGTTATACATTTGCTCAATGGGAACAAGAAGATGCTCAAATCTTGTCCTTAATGTTGACCAGTATTGAGCCAAATATTTGCACTAGTTTGATACATTTTGACATCGCTCAAGAGGTGTGGAGGCATCTCAAACAGATTTATTCAGATGCTTGGAACTTAACCTATATTTATGAGTTGTATAAGCAATTCTTTGGGTTGGAACAAGGTACCTTGGGCCTAGAAGAATATTATTTTTAAGTGATGAGCATATGTGAAGAACTCAAAATGTATCAACCTATCACTTCTAATGTATCATGTATGCAACAACAACGTGAAGAGTTCAATGTTGTTTGGTTTCTTGTTGGCTTAAAACCCGAGTATGAGTAGGTGCGTTCTCAAATTTTGACAAGCCCATGGCTTCCCTCATTTCCTGATGTGTTCTCCCGACTTCAATGTACCACATTATTTGGACAAGGATTTTAGTTGTCTTCTGATTAGATTAATTAGAGATCTGCTTTGGTTGCCTCCTATGTTGCTCCTAGTGGGCATGGAGGCCGGGGTGGTAGGGGTGCACCTAGGGGACATGAATCTTGTAAGTGCACCCATTGTGGTCGCACTAACCACTCGGTGGACTATTGTTGGGATCTACATGATAGACTATCTAGATCCGTTAATCAGACCATTGGCCAAGATGCTACATCACTGTCAATGAGCTCCAACTTGACTCCAGATATGATTAGCATATCGAAGGATAGGTATGATCAGCTTTTGGGTCGCACACAGGCTTCATCTTCCACAGCTGCTCTTGCCCATTTAGGTACAACATCCGCATGTCTTGTCTCATCTGCTCAAGATCCATAGATCATCAACTCAGAACCTAATGAACATCTAACTAGTTTGTCTTATTCCTTATCTAACTTAGATACTATGACATACCATGACGTCAAGTTAGGAATTTTGGAAATTTGTCTTCTTTTCCTTGTGAGGCATGTCAACTTAGCAAACATCATCATGTGTCTTTTGTAACTTAAGTTGATAATTGAGCATCTAGTCCTTTCAAATTGGTTCACTCTGATATATGGGGACCAATCAACATTGTATCAAATAAGTTTTAGTATTTTGTTACATTTGTAGATGACTACTCTCGTATAACACAGTTGTTTCTGATGAAGGCATAATCTAAACTTCTTTCCATATTCAAAGTCTTTTGGGAAGAAATTAAAACTCAATTCAGACAAAAAATTCAAATATTGCATTCTGACAATGCAAAAGAATATCAAACTAGTGCCTTTGCCACTTACTTAAGTAATAAATGAATTATTCATCAAACTTTATGTTCTTATACACCCTAACAGAATGAGGTGCCTGAATGCAAAAGTCACCATTTGTTAGATGTAACCTAAGCACTTTTACTGCACATGCATGTTTCTGAACGTTTTTGGACTGATGGTGTTCTTTTTTGCGTGGCACCTTATTAACCGCATGCCTTCATCAATCCTTAATGGTTCCTCTCCCTTCTCTATCCTATTCCCTTCCTCTCCATCATTTTCTCTCCATCCAAAAATCTTTGGGTGTACTTTTCATGTTCATAACCTTGGCCCAAGCTTTGATTAGCTTGATCCACGTGCTACCAAGTGTTTCTTTGTTGGTTATTCCTAGACTCAAAAATGATATCGCTGCTATAGTCCTATTCTTAGACGCTATTTCACAAGTGTTGATGTCACATTCTTTGAGTGCATACACTATTTCTTGGATACATCTTCAATTGTTGAGTGTGATCCTCTACCATTACCAATTCTTACCCTTTCTCCTGCATACTCACCCACCTTTACCCAACCCTCCTCAATGCCCTTCCCTTGTTCCTTTCCAGGTGTACTCGCGTCGCTTGCGGCCACCGGCTCCTATGCCTCCACCAACCTTGTCTCCATCTTCAAATCTTGAGTTACCTAGTGCTTCAGACTCTCCACCTATTGCTCTCTGAAAAGGTACTCGTTTTTGTGTTACTCAACATCCAATTAGCCAATATGTCTCTTTTCATGCCATATCTCCATCATTCTCATGTTTAATTTCTCAACTTTCAAAACTTTCTATTCCTAAGAACGTTCAAGATGCTTTATCTAATCCCGGATGAAGGACAGCTATGAAAAATGAAATAGACACTCTTCACCATAATGGGACATGGGATCTTGTTTCCCTACCACATAGTAAACAACTTGTTGGCTATAAATGGGTATATACAATCAAATTCCATCTTGATGGTTCTGTGTAACATTTGAAAGCCCGCTTGGTTGCTAAAGGTTACAGTTAAAATTATGGCATTGATTAAATCTCTTCTGTTTGAGTATTGATCTCTCTTGTTTCTAATTTGGATAGACCCTTATTTCAGTTGGATGTTAAAAATGCCTTCCTACATGGCAACTTAAATGAGGAAGTTTATATAGAGCAACCACTTGAGTTTGTTGCTCAGGGGGAGTGTCAAGGTACTGTGTGCAAGTTAAAAAAGGAATTATATGGTTTGAAACAAACTCCTTTGAGCATGGTTTGGGAGGTTCCCTGATATTGTATTGGCATTTGGTCTTCATAGATGCCAAACAGACCATTCGGTATTTCGCCTACATAGTGATGCAATTCATATCTTGTAGGTTGTATATATGGATGACATTGTAATTACTGGGAGTGGCTCAGCTAGAATTGCTAGGTTGAAACAATTTTTACATAATTAGTTTCAAACAAAAGACTTGGCAAGCTTAGATACTTTCTTGGAATTGAAGTCGATAGATCTAAAAAAGGTATTAACCCATCTCAGAGAAAATATGTACTTGACCTTCTGGAACAAACTAGCATGTTAGGTGGACGGCCTATTGACACTCCTATGAACCCAAATCATAAAGTCTTGAAAGAGGAAGGATAGTTGTTTAGAGGTCTAGGTAGGTATCAAAGACTTGTTGGGAAATTGAATTATCTTGCTATCACTAGACCTGATATCTCTTATGCAGTGAGTGTAGTGAGTCAATTTCGACAAACGCCTAGGGTCTCACATTGGGATGTTGTAATCCATATTCTTCGTTATCTTAAGTGAGCTCCTAGCCTTGGGATGTAGTATAGACCAAATAGACATTTAGAGTTGAAGCTTTTTCAAATGCTGATTGGACAGAATCTCATTCAAATAGAATATCTACTGCTTGATATTATACCTTTATGGGAGGTAACTTGGTTACATGGAAGAGTAAGAAGCAAACAATCGTAGCTCAGTCTAGTGCAAAAGTTGAATACAGAGCAATGGCTCACACTACTAGTGAGCTAACATGGTTGCAACACTTTCTTCAAGAGATTGGGTTTCCAGCTCCAGTCCTTCAGTTATTTTGTGATAATCAAGCTGCAATGCATATTACTTCTAATCATGTCTTCCATGAGAGGACTAAACACATTGAGATTAATTGTCACTTCATTAGAGATGAGATACTAAGTGGTGACATTTCTATACTCTTTGTGAAGTCTGCTGATCAACTTGCAAATATGTTTACTAAGTCATTGTGTTATAGTTGGTTAAAGCTTATTTGTTCCAAGCTGGGTTTATATTATATATATGACCTAGCTTGAGGGGGAGTGTTAGAGGACATGATTGTAATTAGTATAACTTGTGAAGGTATAATTGTCTATTGTATGTAGTATATATATTGTTGAACATCAATGAATAATAGCAAGTATTCTCTCTATGTTCGACTACAAGTTGCACCTTATAAATCCAATTTTATATTGAGTACTGGCATTATAGCAAAAATGAAAAGAAGCTAGATGGTTGGATAAGGCTTTATCTGTTAAATGGAGGAAGATTGACATTGATTAAAAGTATTGCTTTACCCAACTGGTTAAGTTGTTGGAGAAGGGCTCGTGAGGACATAATCCAAGCATCAAGCACAACCCATAAAGTAGAAGACAAAGCAAAGCAAATAAATAGAGTAATTGTTGCCCACCTAGAGTAATTGTTGCCTGTAAACTTGACACACAGGGGCGGAGTCTATCACAAATAAATAGATCCCAAGACAAAGCAAAGCAACAGAGAGACCGAAATAAAGTGAGATAAGAACCTTGGACGTGTCTGTGAGAGGAAGCAAGGAGCACGAAACACTATTCAGCAGAGACTAAGAGCCACAAACTACACAAAGAAGCCGAAATTACCACAAGATAGTGTCGGCGACAGCCATAAAGACATAGACATGCCCAGAATACCCTGACAAAGCCGAAAGTCCCACCAGAGGGTGCTGTGACAGTCACGAAGGCACAAAAGTGCTGAGAACACCCAAACCAAGCTTGCAATGACAGTTACGAAGCACAGAAGTGCCGAGAACACCCAGACCAGGAAACACAATTCCAAGAAGATGAGAAATCACATCGGACTCACCAAAAAACAACCCAAAGTGCACCAAAACTGAGAAACCCACAAACCGAGAGAGAAAAAAAAATTCGAAGAAGGCACGGTAATTAGGAACCTACTCTTGATACCAAGTCAAATATACAAGAATGGCCGAATTAATTTGGCCTTGAGTGAACTGTATATTATATATAAGCTTTACAAGAATGCTATGCATGGAAAGAAATAGTTGTACATGGAAAGAATGTAATTCCCGAATGATTCTAGCCCTATATGGAAACTATACCCTGTCAAATATGCTAACTGTACAAGCCTAAGTAAATTAAGAAAAGGTGAAAATAAGGAAAGAAGAATCGAATACTTGAATGATTATGGACCGCAAAGCTGTCCATTGACATGGAGCACTTAAATTTTTATCATAGTTTCCTATTCCTATTCGTGTGGTTAAGAGGATAGAGAAACTACGAGGATAGAGAAACTACGAGATTTTATTTGGGGAGGGATAAATGATGAATTTTAAAGTTTCACTTAGTTAATTCATTGAAAACTTGTTCTCTGCAGCATTCATGGGTTTGGGGGTAAGAAGTTTGACTCAATTTAATGGATCAGGATGTTGTTCTACAAAGGTACTGAGTTGGGGAGTTGGCATTTGGAAACACAATAGAATGTGTGGGACTTTTTTTGGTTTTGTTAGAGATCAAGACCATGCTGCTACGTCCATCTGCTTTGTACATGGACATGAGTGATGTTTAATATTTATCAATATATATGCTAATATTTCTAAATTTATAGATTTTTGTTCTTTTATCCATTAAAGGGAGCACCTCTCCAGTACTTTTTAATGAAATGAATTAACTTATTAAAAAAAAAAAAAATGGAGATCACATGCAGGTAACTCATGTAAGGAATGTGCCATTCAAAGATCAGAAACTGTAAATTCAAGAAACCACAAAAAAAGCATGAAGAAACTAACAGAAACAATAAAGTAAAGACAACTCACAAAAAGCATGACACCATATGCAGTAATATTCTGGTTTTCTGATTTTGGCTCACAAGTCGCCATCCTGAAACATTCTGCATGTTCATCCATCTATAAAGGTTATATTTATATGCTTTCTCAACATCCAGGGAGGAAAAGGTCAATTATACTTCAAACCCAGAACAAAAAAGATGCATTATCAACAGATGGTTGATGATAACATGCATATTTTCTGACATCTTACTAGCACACAAAAATCATTGCAAACTATTCTGTGAAAACATATATTTTATCTCACTCATACATTCTATTGTCGATACCAAGAACCTTGGCATGCCCACGTCATATTCATCAGCATTCTTGATTCTTTGCAATATAAAGATTAAATAAAGGAGCCCCATCACGATTAACCTGAAGATTCACTACCTACTAGTCAGAAGACTGTCATATTTACAAACATCCTAGTCAATATTTCCCTGGTAGCTTTCCACTCTTCCCTCTTTAGCAATCACTAGAGCTACTGGAACAAAAAAGAAAAGAAAAGAACAGAAAAGAATAATTCCAGAAAATCTGTTATCAGAAGAGTGTCAATACACCAAAAAAAGGATCCCATGTTGCCATTACTTCAAGGTTTATATGTCGTACCATTTTTTTTTTTTATCCAAAACACCCATCTATGACCTTTTCACTTCGCTTTTCTCTGGTTTATTTGCCCATCTATTAACCAAAAGAAAAAAAATAGGACTTCCAGCCATGGAATATATTCATTATGTGTATCCTATTTGAGATATATTTGATTAGAAGGCACTTACGTTGTTGAGATGTTGAGCCTGTCCTGCAGAAATATCTGCAAAAAATGCAGATAAAGAGGTAAGCAACAGGTGGTGACAGTTAAATATTATCAAGAGGAGGGACAAAAAAAGAAAAGAAAAACAAAACACCAAGTTATTGACTGCAAAAGTGAAACAGCAGCCACAGTAAATAAATAAATTTTAAACTTGCAAATCTGAGGATGAAAAAGTTGTGGGATAGTTATGAATACCCTTCACTGCAAGGAATTTTCTGCACAGTGGATGGACAATATGATCCTTCTGAACAGAATACCTCACTACTACTCAAGATATCAGCCCAAACATCAGCTCCCCCACAAGTATGGTTTTGCTTCCCAGGAGGCAGCTGATATCGGTATCTGCAGAATATTTCTTCCACTAAATATTAATTTTAGCTAACACAGTACTAGAAATTAACAAAGCGAAAGAGTACAAACTTACGGCTCACAAACACCAGTAGTTTTGTTGAGTTTTGCAAGTGGGCAGTAAGCACCCAATGGGCAAGCTTCAACAATGAAGAAAGGAAATACAGAAATAAGAAGTAAGTACATTCATCTAGGTACATACAGCATATACAATATGATATGGAATCATAAAACTAGCATTATGCATATTACAGATGTTCTAGTCTTAACACCGTTAACAATTCCAACTTTAAATTTGCAGATCAGAACACTCTTTTAGTTAAGCGATACATCTCATTATGAGCTCCTGATGCAATTATGTTCTTAAATTTTTCATGGTCCGTGATCTTTTGATTAAGCCTAATGAAGAGGAGAAACGCTGGTACCAAAAGATGGATGATCTAGCTACCGAGATCATTGAGACACGAGTTGAAATTTTAGAAAATTTACTGGAAGCTAGGTTTTTGATGATTAGCTTGAAAAAGAAAAACAATATCTCTTATCTAGCAGCTTGACAATAAACTTGCAACAATCTATCTCTCCTTCCCTACAAATGTTTCCTATATCCTTGCCAACTAATTAAGTGAAAATGAATCGACCACTCATCTTTAAAGGTCCCAGGCAGAGAAGCTCTTCCCTCACTCCTCCATCTCCCTCTCAAAAACAACAGTACCCCACCTACCTCCAGCCTCAAACGAGCTTCAAAAAACAACCACCTCCACTCTTCTCTAGTAGTCTGTCCCCCTTATTGCTTGCAATTAGTAAATAAAATCAAGCTCATACATGATTTTGGTTTCAAACATACCATAGAGATCATAGATTCATCACTTTCAAAGTTGTCAGGATAAAAAAAGGGAAAGTAGCATTCTCCACTTTGAAGGCACATCCATGGAAAGGCTATCAATAAACATAATTTCTTATGTTGTGGAGTATCATAAAACTTGAGATATATTGATGTTATTGAGTGATAAATCAGCTGTGTCCAACTTTTGGAACTCAAGTTTACTCTAATCCTTACAGTGAATTTGAAAATTAAGTAGAGCCCTTGTGGAGGATGGAAATGAAGAGAGGAAAAGTTGACAACCTAGAAAGTTTAGGACTTCATGTGGAATTTGACCAGTGTGGTATATCTACAGGCTAGAGAACCAAATTCTCCGAAGACTTTAGGAGCAATCATTATAAACATCGAGAAGTAAGTAATTAAACTCGAGACAAGAATTTCTTCTCTTAGCAAAAATGTTCTGTATGATTTTCTTAATTTGTTCTTTGCGAGCAATATAATAAACAGGTAAGATGAAAATTAAATTTCTATTCAGTGACGTGTAATTGAAATTGCAAAAGTTAACATTCCGAATCTGAGTTTAACAGTAAAGCACTAAGGAAAGGGCATAATATCAAAACCATTTGAAATGAATGGGATTCTGCAAATACTTAAGAAACTAGAATAGGTTGCAACACTGACTGAAAGATGTGAAAAGAAAAACAAAGAAAGAAATCGAAGGAGATTTAAGACATAACTTAAAATTGTTTTTTGGATACAATAACATCATTATGGCAAATACTACAAAAGCTAGTTTTTTCAGTGACACATGCAATCATTTGATGAGTTTGAATAAACTTACGTATCATGCAAGTAATACCATTGGGGCAGAAGAAACCCTCACAGCAAGCTGCACAATCAGTCGTTCTAGAAGGAATGTTCTTTGTATTCTTCAGGTCAACTTTCTGTGAACCAGAACTACAAGCCCACCCAGGCTCACATCCAGAAACCCACGAGGACAAATTACAGTTCTTGTTAGGTTTCAAGTAATTGGTTTTCTTCGATGATGTGCTCGTGAAGAAACTATTGAAGTAGAATCTTACTTCTGCTGCTGTGCACAATCGCTGTGCGAGATCTCCTATTGATCCCCCAAAAACCATCATAAAAGCATGTCAAATTTGAGATATCATAACTGAGAGAAGCACCATATTTGAAATGTAAATGGAAGACAAAAACAAGCAAACAAAGCTTTGCTGGCTAGCTGAATAAGAATTATCATGTTCTTCAGACCATATTGGTGCCATACCAAGCTTATCATTTTTTTATATAACTAAAAATATAAAGGATGCACTTAGTAGTACATTACTAAGCTTACCCATGACATATTTTCAATCAAAATACTTGGGGTAAAGCACTATTGTTACCTCTCCAACAATCATTGCATTGGAAATAACCCATTGAACTATCAATTGACTTGATCGGCACCAAATGGAAAGAATTGTTGGAGTTTTCTTATAACAGCAAGAGAATATGCTAGATATACAGACCATGCTTTTATACTAAACTATGAGCTATGTACCATGATTTTGTATTAATACTGTGAGCTACAGTATCTTTATGTATTGCCATAAGTGTCTTGACATTATTTACATAATGAATAAGTATATGCTCTACATGTTCCTTTCTTGTAATATAATGTCCATCAGCTCAATAATAAAGATATATCCCTTTTGGTTTTTGTAGGTTGTGAACGTATGCTTCTAGTTCAATCAATATTATATCTTATGTAGTATTAACGGGGTATTGTTCAATCTCTTTACTGGACTCAATTTCCTCATGCAGGTGATTTCTATCATCACCTTGTTAATCAACTATTATTATCTATATATCTTCTTTTGCCTATCTATATTCAATAGGAAAATTTTTGTTTCAGCGTGTTTTGATCAGGCAGCAAGAGAGAGCTGTCATTTCAAAGGAATTTAGTATTATGTACCTTTGAAACACATTCAGATTGGTTAATAAACCGAGTCTGACACTCGTAAAGTTTAGTGCAAAGCCAAAGGTTATGAAATATTCAAATTATTCAGTTGGAAGCAATGTTAATATACCTAATCTTTGAACTGAACCCGAGCCTCTTCTTTGAGCTATGTCCTGATATAATCCAACAGAATGCACAGCCAATTTAACAAAATTACTTACAGCACCATCCATGCAACAAGCCATAGTTGATCTCTCTTCCATGTTGATCAATAGTTAATTAGAGAAAAGAAAAGAACAAATTTCTGTTAGGGATTTTAAAAGAAATGTTTCCAATTAGTTTGTGAAGGTTAAAGATGGGGGCCTGATGGTTTCTGATTAGTAATTATGAGGAAGGGGTTTCAAAAGGAAGAAATAAAATATTTCTTTCTTTTCCAGTTTGTTTACTCTACCCAATTGAGGTATATTATACATAGTATTCATGTTCTAGTCTCATTTTGCCAATTTCGAGACTTAAAAAATTTCCCCACTTGTTTGTTTACGAGTATCTTGCAGTTTTATCTGTCCCACAATATTTGAACGAAAATTAGGAAACAGGGGAACCATACCATAGCTTAGTAAAGTTAAGAGGGGATCTAGCTAAGGACAAGTAAGTATACATAAAGGGCACATCTTTAAGTCAAGAAATAAGAAACACTATCATCTGCTACACAAGAATTGAAAGAGAAAGTGGAATCCTGGTATATTTTATATATGTGAGTTTAATTTGCTCTGTGCAACTATTCATTGGTTTCATTCATAATTTTGCTGCCTCTAAATAGTGTTCACCCAACGCTACCAAATTTGCAATTTACACTTTCGTAAAATTGAATGAAGCCTATTTCACCAAACAACGAATGTGCAAATTTTATAAAATAAATGCCTTCATGAAGTTCCAAAGGGTTCTCTTTCTTTCCAGGTTAAACATGTAAACTGCTGCATGTGTTGACAAAACATTAGAACTAATAGGAAAAAAGAATTCCTACAGAAAAAGCTAACAATGGTTTGTTGATAGCATGAATCGTACGTGTTCAAGGCTATGTTACCTTTAGTCTTTTTAGCGCAAGCGGATATGAATCCCGTATGTTTGGAGAAATTGAATGCTCCATTCCAATCAGCATCCCTGTAAAAATAGAAATAAAAGCGACGTAAAATGACAATATCTGCAAGAAAAAAAAAAATGATGATAAAAATAACAAAGGGGTCTAAGTAGACAGATTGAGAAAGGATGAAATGGAAAGAAACTAACACGTCCGTTATGCAAAAACCGAAGTTTTTGGTGATGTCTTCCTTGAAGATGGACGTGAAATTGGAGATGCGTTTGAAGAAAAGCTGCGTGAATAGTTGTTGCGCAGCCGGATTGTCGTACCCTCCGTTGTCTTCGTCCCCGACCTTGTCCTGGACACAAGCAACGCGCCGCGAGAAGCTGATCAAGACGAGCACAACGAGGAACAACGGCAAAGAGAGATTCCGGGGCGCATTAACCTTCTTCCTCCTGCTCATGTCGAAATCGATATTCCCAAATTGATTTTCACAGAGAATTCCCGAGAAAAAAAATAAAAAGAAAAAAAATGTCGGAGTAGGAAAATGGACAAGGAAGCGGGACTTGCGGATTGGGCGTAAATGGAGGATTAGTTTGGGGCGAAGAAATGGGAAGAAGAGTTGCAGTGTCAGGGTGACAGAGAGACAAAGGACGATTTTAAGTGTCGGTCAGACCGTTGGATGTGAGTTAGTTTTGGAAATGTGAGGTAGCGGGAAATGAAATGTAATATGTCAGTTGGTAGTTCCTCTAGGCCCATGGGCCTTTGCCACATAGATTCTGTTCAGTTGATGAGGTTGCAGACTACTTTATTTTTTATTTTCTTTTTAATTTGAGTCCACTTTTTATTTGAAGAAAAACGTTAATTGTATTTAAGAAAAAAAAAAAAAAAACTTACATATCCACGTATCAATTATTAATATATTAAAAATTATGAAATTAAAAAAACAAAACTGACAAATGAGTCGTATGAGTAAAATTATAAATACATATAAAAGCAAGTTACTCTGCTGCCTAAGTAGCACCGCTCTATTTTAACCGCTAGTTGCTTTTTCAATTTATTTTATTTTATTTTTTTATTAACATTTTTTTAATATATTTAAATATTTTTAAAATATAAAAAAATATATCAATACACTTAAAAATTACTTTTTAATTATTAAGAAAAAAAAATTGCCGGGTGGTCAACTAGAGTGGTAATAATTGGTGGGCAAAATAGCTTTTTTTCATACATATAACACTACCCTTCATTTGATATTACAAGATATTAAAACACGAGGAAAAAAAACATACAGAATACAAAACAAGAATAATGATTAAGTATTACAAAATATAGTATTTTACAAGACTACGCAAGCGCATTTACAAGAGGAAATTGACAATCATAAATGCATGTCTAAAATCCAAACTTATTTCGTTTTGTCTGAAATTTGAAGTTTCAAATCCCAATTTTTTATAATAAAAAAACGAAGCATGCTCTTAGAAAGAAAATAAATATACATTACCTAGAGAGGAACAAAATATATAAACAAAAATAATTGATTTTGTTCATTGCATTATAGAAAAAAATATTTTAGGATTGAGAAAAATATACAAAATCCCAATAATAAATGTGCAGTTACAATACGTATAATTAAAAAGTCTAGCTACCAATATATTGACCTTATCGTACGATTAATTATCACTAACCCACTTCAAGTTCTACTTACTTGAGCAAAACCAAGCCTTTAGAACCAGCAATTATATTACAAAGAAAAATCAAAATAACGTAAAGGAAGACTTACAGGAGGTGAAGGGTGGGGCTTCAAAGGTGGCAGATCGGGGCTGGGGAAGGGTGGTTTGGGTTGCTAGAGGATCGGTTTGAGAAATTGTGAGAAGATGGTGGCCAATGGTGGTGCTACAGCGGCGCGGGGAGGATTTTGGGCCGCGGCTTGCAGCCGTATGTGGAGGAGTTTGGCGGCGTAAGAGGGGCTGAAAATAGAGGGGTGAGGCCTCCAGCTGATGGGGAAGAGAATGGGAGCAACGGCAACAAAAATGGGCGGCGCACGGCGGGGCAATGAGCCACAACCCGAATGGGTTTCGCACAGCCAACGGGGAGGAGATAGAGAGCGTGGCGAAGGGAGGTTGGGGTGGGGGAGGTCGTCGAGATGTGGGGGAGCTGGTGGGTTGGACGGTGTCACCGGACAGCGGCGGACGGCGTGGCTGAGTGGAGGACGGAAGTATGGATTTGGTTTGGGTCGCGCACGGGCTGGGGGAAGAAATAAGGAGGAGAAAGAGAAAAAGAAAAAGAAAGAAGAAAAAAGAAAGAAGAAAGAAAAAGGAGAAAAAAAAAAAGAGGGAAAAAAAATTGAAGGGAAAGAAATAAGGTGTGATCTTTTTTTTAATCTGAGTTTTAAAATAGACCTAATGAAAAAGATTTCATAATTATAAATTTAAATAATATAATTTAAATGCAATAATTTGGTAAAATAAAATAATAAAATCTATTGACTATAAAATAATAATTAATAATAAGAAAGCACATCAAAATAATTTTCATAATTAAAAAAATTATAAAATAAATCTAGCGAGAAATCCTATAAATTTAAAACAAAAGAATTAATATTTTAAATCTCTAAAATAAATCTCTTAAAAAAAAAAAAAAGATAATCGACGTTAGGTGTTAGTGTGAGGTATACAGTAGGCTAATGTATAATATTTCTCTATTTAAAAATATGTAGAGATTTTTATGGCGAATAATATTTGTGGGAATTACTTATTTAGTAGCGGGCAAAAACAATAAGCCACGATGATGAGGATACAAATTAAATAATTTTTTGCGATGACTTTAATCTGTGGTAAAAAGTCAATTTAACTTGTCACAATAACTATTTTTCCACTAAAGGTCTATATGTTGCCCAAATTTATTATCCAGGAAACAAGTTGATCACAAAAACTACAAATATGGTAGAGAAAAATCTTTTGCCATCAAACATTATCGACCAAGACAATTTCATGGGAAAATACCTATATATTTTCTCTCCAAATATTTTGGTGGCAAAAGGCCACTTTTTCCCACGATAGCTAGCCGCAGAAAAAGAATTCATGGCAAAAGCTCCAAAATGTTGTAGTGCGTTTAAGATATCTAAAGATGGCTGAGGAACCTTGTCCTTTAAAGATTTTCAAGAAGCCCTAATATGTGCATCACAACATACACTAATGTGTGCAATAATCTCTAGCACCATCACACTGACCCAAGCAGGTCGTGCCTCCCTTGTAGTGCCAATTGGACCCTTTCTACTAGTCCAATTGTGAATATCTACATTGGGGTTGGTCTGGGTTACTGGTACAAGATCTGGTGTAGGTACACTCTCTTGATAGGCATGCGCATTGGCCTTTCCAATGTTGTGTCTATGTAAAGTCATATCAAATGAGCTAATTTGATTGACCAAACATTTCTTGGCTTAGGGTGCCACTCCCACCTACTATAGCAACTAACTAATGATAACCACATATATATAAAAAGATTATCGGTGGAGATAATATTTGACTCGTAACGAATCCTTAAAAAGATTCATAATGGCAAGTCAATTGGGTCTCCTATGCAGAGAGGAGAAGAAACTACGCATGTGCAAGAATGTCCCATCGAATCTACATTTGTTGCAATTATGAGTTATAACATCCAGAAGAATGAGAGTAAGGCATTATTGTAAAAATATTTCTTTGTCTCAAAAATTATGTAGAATCTCCATGTGTAAAACTGAAAGTACTCATCATGGTCATCATCTCAACAAACAAAATCATTGTTGTTTGAAGGGGCGTTATTTATGTCCGTCAGGTGGTTCTTAATAAGGGTAGCACTAGTAGATATCACAATATTCGACGCCTACTCGGCCTAATACATAGAAGATGATGTCTTGAATACTTGAAGGATCGACAATAGCTCAAGAAAGACGTATGCTATGACCTCAAATTGAACACTTATACAGGTATGGTATGAGTATCTACATATTGTTGCATGTCCCACATTTAGATGTAGAACTCGTTAACCATATATGGATAAATCTTACTCTTGCATGAACACATATTGTTTCATTATATATCAATGGCGACAAACCTCAAACCCATGTCCTTCTATATAAGAGAGTTGAACTCATCAATCTTTATTTCGCATTTTACCACAATAGTTCGAACTTTGGAAACTCAAACATAGCTAAGTCAACTTACTAAAATTTCAAACTATTATTTCGTTTTACTATTGGCCAAGAGGCTGCAATAGAAATTAGAGTGCCAATACCTTGTCTATTGTGCTCATTTGCCCATTTCCCATTGATCATAGCGAAAACTTTAGCAAATTAAAAAATAAAATGGATTTTGATGCAAAAAATGGATTTTAGTATTAAAATGGATTTTGATGCAAAAAATGGATTTTAGTATAAAGTGAAACCCATTTATTCCTCATTCCTAAACTAGTAAAAACTAAAGGGAGATGGACACTAATCTTGTGGCTTGTGTAGATGGTGTGACGGTGTATTTACAATGTTTTTAGTCCCAATTTCCAATAGAGAGGTGATAGTTTCATGTCGAGAGAGCTTTATGCTAATATGAGTTTTGACATTTGTATGATGTGTAAACATAAGACGTAATGTTTGAACATGAAGATTATTCCGTATGAACATGTCATCTTACATTCCTTTTCTACAAATGTTTATGCTTTTATGTTTGAGAAGTGTTACAACCATAAAGAAATTCCATAAAAATAAATCTACAAACTAACATGATTTCTTATGATATGCTAGATATACTTTATAACAAAAATAACTTTACAATCTAACGCACCATATCAAACTACATTAGTTTGTGGGTTTGCATTTGTGATTTTTTATGACTAAAGCATTTCTCTTTATCATATGTCTTAAGTGTGAATGTGGGTTCCAATGCTTATTTGACATCTAGATAATGCATATATATGAGAGATGTCACATTCAAATGTGGAAGATATATATTTCAAACCTTTCACCTCACTTTTCTTTTATGCAAATGTATATCTTTCTATTCCCTACTTCTTTTTCCCACAAGTAATAAACTTCATTAGCATAGAAACTAGTTTTATACATACTTAGAGGTAAAAGCAAGAGATAATTATATAGGAGGATCCTTCCCGCTATGAAAATCCAATAGGCATTGTGAAATATTTATAAGCAGGATGCTTCTATATAGATTGTTAGAAGCTTGCATCGCGCAATAGAATGTGTGCATCAATTATAAGATAGATATATTTTGATTGCTGTCCAGCTTTCTCCTTGGTTTGGATTGATACTACTGCTAAAATTTGTTGGAAAAATTGTAGAACCATCATGTGCTCGACATATTGTAGATGTAGTACTACTAGTCATTCCTATAGCCGTATCAAAGGATATTGACACAAAATATGGCGGAGGAGGAGACCAAATAGGATTATTGTTTATGAATTTCCATTCCCCAATTGTGCAACTGTATTTATAAGTATTAAGGGTTCTAGAAAAGAACTAATGAATGGTCATGCTAAAAACCTCAAGAGTTATTTTATTTCTGACCCTCCTTAAAAATTGTTTTAAGAATTACTCTCAAGTATAAGAGTTATCAAGTAGTAATAGGGAAGTCTCTAAGTCATTTCCTCAAGGAACGATTAGTTTAAAATGTAAATTCATTCACTATCGAAAATAAAATAAAATTATTAACTAAGACTATCTACAATGATATTCACAATGAGAATTAATTTTTTTTTTGACATTATGAAAAATGTCCTCATTTCTGTTTGCATGAGATGGTGAATAAGTGCTAAAAGTATGCAAAAAAAGTGAGTGAATAAAATAAAGTGTTAAACACGAGTGGAGAATAGGAAATATTTAGCTAGCATGTAATAATTTTCGCTCTAATGCACATTGACGCTTCTTCAATCGCTTCCATACATTAAATGGATTCGTAAATGTGCATTGATTAAATTATGATTATACTCACTTAAGAAGCTAAACAACATTAATCAATGTCATCTAATCCAATATTTCCAAGCAATAAAAGGAAGTTCATGAAGTTTACGTTCTAAGAGACATTTTATCAAATACTATGTGTGCCAATCAAAAAGCTACAATTTTCCATCCAATAAAGTTCAATCTAACCAAGAAAAAATTACACTAATTAGACTAATCAACTCCAATGAAGATAATCCAACGTAAAGGTTCAAACAATCCCAATCAACCAATGTAAATCAAGCAAGAGTGGGCGTGAAGATGACTGAAAATTACTGTAAAAAAAATCACATACTACCAAAAATAAATTCAAACACAATAACTATTGAAGGTATTCGGCTGAACTGAAAAACAAACTGAATAGAACAATTTAATATAGGTGAAATGTCAATAAAAGCTTGAATCAAACACAAAGCAAAGTAACTGTAAAAACTAAAAACATGGAAAAGAGAAAATGGGTTTTGGGAGTCTGATGAATTCTCCAACAACAACCACCGAATGAAGGCTCCCTCCTTCCATTTTCTCTCACTTTTCTGGTAACCAAAACATTGTCTTTCTATGACTTTGACCAACAGAGTTCAAAAATGGAGCTGGCGTGAAGTGTGTTGGCAAGCTGAAGCCTCTTTCCTTTCTTAGCAAGCTAAAGCCTAAACTTCAGAAAGTTAGTGTAGCATGATTTCAAATAAAATTTCTCATGACTCTCCTATTGTGCTTTGTCAATCCCAATAAAGCAAAACTGCTAATTGCCTTTCATTTTTTCAAGACCCGAAGAGACCCAATACAAGTATGAAATGCAACACTTCTATGTTCTGCATGCTGGAGCTAGCGTGAGCTTTAAAATTTGAGCTTTAAAATGTAGGGAATTAATTTGAGCTTTAAAACTTCCGCATGGCCACCTGCATATACACAAAACAATTAACCTCTTCAATTTCATGTAATAGTTTAGAGATTAAGATCATAAAATTACGCTGCTATCAGTTGAGTTAGAATTGATTTATTCGGGCCTAACCCATTCAATTACTAGTAAGAAAAGTATGATTGACTCAAATTTAAGTGCAAAATAATCACAATATTATAATTTGATCAATTTCTCAAGAACCAAAAATGGTGCAAGGCTAGAGCAACAAATATTTGAAATTAATGCATTTTTGTAACTACCAACCTTAGTTTATTATGGGGATTAGGGATTACCAAGATCCAATCACTAATATCTTGATTAGCTAGTGAGGAGATATCAAGAGGTCAAGGAGACTACCTCCAGAAGATCCTAGAGAATGGACATTCAAGGAACAGGTGATAGGTGGTTTCTTCCTCCATTTGAAAGGGCATAGAGACTAATCTTCATTTAGAGAAATGCTGGTTTTATATCTAGATCTGATTGGCAAGATATTGTTCAGTACTTTCCATAAGAAAAGTTTTAGTCCATTGTGCGTTTTCAAAAACCAAACCTTAAGCTTTTTCCAAGTTTGAGAGGAGTTATTACTATTTAATTGGAGTGAGAATGCAGCATAGGCTATTTTATAGAAAAAGTTCTAGAAAAATGATAAATCCATTTAAAAGTGTTTATAACATTTTGAAATTGATATTGTGCCAATGGAATTTTCTCAATTTCATAGACATTATCTTGTGAGAACAGGATTTGTAGCAGAAGAGAATTCTATCTCCTTGGTTCTCCCTGAGTTAACTAAAAAACGCTTAAGTTAGTGTCTTGAAAGGTAGTGGAAGAAAGAAGAGTTGGAGGAAAAGGTACCAAATTTGGAATCCATTGATCTACTCAAACATTTGTATTGGTGCAATTATTGATTTAGATACTACAAGTACGGGAAGCCAAAAAATCTCTTTGCTTTAGTAGCCCTTACTGGAATCTAGAGTCTGATTGTTTGGCAGTAACAGTCAATCAAGTGGAGCTTTTCAAATATTTTGATGAAAGAATTGTTTTCTTGTTACTATTTCCCGCACTGAGCATGTGCCAACCTAATTTACTGATTAAAGCTTTATTGAAGTGGGAAGTTAACCTAAGTCCTTAACCTCCAGCCAATTTTGGCTTGCATATTGAACTTCAGGATTTGGGGTGAAGTAGTGAGATTTTTTGGGGTCAAAACCCCCACCACAATTTCATACAAGCTTGGTCAATTCTTCTTGAGATGTTTCTTGGGATCCAAATGCTGGAGATGGTGTAAGAGGGTATGGAACATGCTACAATTCTAATTAGGTCTGTCTTCTACATCGGATAGGAGTTTAGATTTCCAACCAGCTAACTTGCCTTATATTTTTTTCCAACATCTCATTGAAGTGGGACCTACTGGAAGCTTCCAGATTGAGGGAAAGTCTAAGATATAAGATCTTGGAAGCTAATGTTTGAAAATTTATACTTCCTTAACCAAACTAATAGTAGAAGGATTGAATTTCCACTGAATTTAAGGATGATTTTCTAGGATGAATTTTTTGCTCTCTGATTTTAATTCCCTTTAGATTACCTCTATGCTCCTATTTACTGATCAATCTAGACAACACCTCACTTCCTAAAATAAATAGGAAGGGCGAGATGGGATCTCCTTGTTTAAAGCCCTTAGAGGGGTGGAAGAAACCATATGTCTTCCCATTTATGATCACTAAATATGAAATAGTGGGTATGCACTCCTTAATCCAGTTTATCCAGGTTTGTTGGTTGCCTAAACAGGATAGCACAATAAGTAAGAGTTTCCATTCAATAAAGTCAAATGCTTTCACCATGTGTATCTTGATAGCCATAAGCTCCTCTTTTTTTTTTTTTTTTTTTTTTTTTCTTCCCCTTCCAAATGGTGAAAGACTTCTTGTGCCAAAATGGTATTTTCTTAGATAGTATTTCCAGGACAAAATGTAGTCTGGTGGGGTGAAATGATATTTTGAAGTACTATTTTAAACCTATTGGCTAGTATCTTGGTAATGATTTTATAGCACACATTTGAAATACTTATAGGCCTAAACTAATGAACTGTATTGGGAGACTTTTTTTTTTTTTTTTTTTTTTAAATTAAGACTATATCAGTGTGGTTTAATTTATTGAAAAGGTGCCCATTAAGGAAAAAGTTCTTTATGGCAGCAATGACATGAATTTTGACAATATCCCAATTGTATTTATAGAAAAAGCATGTAAAGCCATCTGGGCCAAGGGATTTGGATGAGGGGATTTGCTTAATAGTTGAAATAATTTCTTCTTCAGATGGGATAGGTCATAAAGCATCATTGTCAAGGTCAGAGATCTTGTTGGAAAAAATATTTTCCAACTCTTTGGGGACTAGGGGATTGGAAGACTGATAGATTGTTTGGAAGTGATTTAGGAACATATTTTGAATGTATTTGGAGTTATTGACCCACTAATTTTTGTTATCCTTCGGACCATCTATGTTATTTATTCTTCTTTTTCTTACAATGGAGGACATGAGAAAGAATTTAGTGTTCAATTTTGTGGTGGTTAGCCAATTGATCCTCAATCTTTGGCGCCACAAGATTTCTTCTTCCCTTCTAAACTGCTTCTGTCTTTGATGAGAGTTTGGATATTTCTATTCCATAATTTGAGAGTTTTTCTTACAAATTTTTATTTTCTAGACAGAATATAAGTTAGAGATCCATGAATAGGAAGGTCCCAAACTTTTTTCTTACTACTAAGCTATTAGGGTCTCTGGCACAAAATTATTTTAATTTAAATGGTTTTGGTGCACTAACAATCCCTGAAGTGTTTAATAGAAGTGGAACATTGTCAGATGAATTTATGGGAAGATGGAGAATCTTTGCATCAGGGAAGAGAAAGGTGAGGGTTGGCAATACTCTGACTAACCTTTCTCGAATATTGCCAAGGCCATATATCTCTTATTAGACTAGGTGAATTTTGGTCCTGAATATTCTAGGTCTACAAGGCCATTTTGATACATGGAGAGTTTTAAATTACTTGGGTTAGAGGATGAGGCAAATGGTCTCCCCCCTATTTTTTCTGATTGGTGAAGGATGGAGTTAAAGTCTCCTATTTCTAGCATACGTCTACAACATGATGTAGTGATTGAATTCAAGGTATTCCAAAAAGTAGATTTTTGATATTGTTGGCCAAGCATTATACAAGAACAAGCAATCAGGGCATATGAGTTGAATTCAAGTACATCAAGATAGCCATTACATTAGATAAAATATAAACAGGTTCAACAGCTAAACCCAAACTCCACATAAACAAAAGTCTACCCCATTTACTATAAGAGGGACATGCATAAATAAATAAAAGTCTAGCCTATTTACAACACCATTTGTTTTTACAACAGTCAAAAGGGTCTCTAAAGGAAAGACCATATCAGGTTGGTGAATCCTGATGTGTGCCCTTAGGCTTTGCATTATAGAGGGGTGGGCCATGCCTATGCAATTTCAGTATATTAGTCTCATAGCTAATTTGGTGGAAGGTTAGGCCCCGCCACCTTAGCCAATTCAGTTAACAGAATTGAAAAGGATGGAGTCTAAGGTTTGTTACTAGTTGGAGAGGCTCTTGAATACCTCTGATATGAAGAGAATCTGCACTTCTTACATTGTTTTTGCATCTTTGCCAATGTTTGCTCCTTTTCTTTTGAGTTTGAGATTCCAATCTTTTTTTCCTCTGCATCTACCTTCCTTCCTTTGACTATCTGTGTGCTGAGTAGTCTCGATACTTGGATGTGCATTTTTTGGAGGAATTTCCTCATTTGAGTGAGACATTCTTTTTTCTTAACTTCCTTGTTATAGGAGATATTTCAATAGGGGGCTTGGGCTGGGTTCTCTAGTACAAGTGAAGCAACAAGAAGGAAGGGGGTTCATTGGTCATTCTATGTGGTATTCTTGGGAGGATTGGTGTTTCTGAAACTTGTAGGATGGATGCAGTTGGAGATAGTTCTGCGGGGATTTATTTCACTGATGAAGAGGGTTTAATTATTGGAATGAGGGTCATGAACAAACCAGGCTTCTCCTTTTAGCTGGACAGAGAGGTGTGAAAGTATTTGGGCATTTGGCTTAAGATTGGACCCTATAGGTTGTCAAAATGGGCTATTATCTGCTTAAAAATTATTGGATCGAGTGTTGATGAAATGAAAATCACAAGCCCATGCTGGGGTTTCGAACTAATAGAGGGAGTGTTGCATTAATAAGTGACTAGATGGAAAGGGGCTTGTTGTGATGTCTTGGGATCCAAGGGATAGAATTAATCAATCTAAGTCTGATTTGTGTGATGGCTTGGGATCCAATTGGCAGAATTGAGGAGAGCAGGAGAGGACTTTTGTTGCCAAAATTTAATGAGATATCTACCACTACCTTTGTCGATTGTTCTATGCCTTGTGGAGAGAAACTCATTCTCGAGAAAGATGACCAACTAACTTGTTCCTACACCTTACTTACAAATGTCTATGTGCATTTATATCTTACATTTGAGCATTGTACCATTTTATTTGAAACATTCGAACATATACAACTTGAAGTGTGCAGTTTTAAATGTGTAATATTAATTTCTTAGTTGTTAGAAATAGTGATTATCTTTTGAAGATAAAAAAATATCATTTTTTATTTTTTTAAAATATATAAAATAATTCATTTTCTCCTTTTAGGTGCTTTAATAAATCCTTACTTAAGCATTCAAAATATTATAACAGTATTATGGTGACTAAAAAAAACTTAAACACTTTTAGAATTTGATTATGTTAAAGTTTGCAATATATTTGTAATTGATAGTATAGTTTTTTTGTACTATATGTATATAACAATCTACATCACGAGAATATATAGAATTTATGTTTTAGATTTAATTATTATATTTCATAAATCTTTAATCATAGATATATATATATATATATATATATATATATATATATATATATATATAAAGTTCTTTCTATGTTTAAGCCTTTTCTATTTTCAGAATATTTTCTATTAAAAATATTTCTATGCTATTAATAATGAGTCGCCTCCCCCAAAGATCAAGAGATTACATGAAAGATTAAAGAGTGAGGAGATTAAGTTGGTAGCATATACCATGAGAAGAATATGGTTAACAAGGAATGCCCTTTTGTTTGAAAACAAATTTGAAAATCCAAGGTAGGTGATTCATATAGCAAAACAAAGTATGGAAGATTTTCTTCTAGCACAAAGCTCTAGACAGAATGGAGACCAGTTGAGAAGAGCAGAGAGACAACAAACAAGATGGAAAAAACCACCTTAATTGATATATAAAGTCAACTAAGATATGTAGTTGATTCAAAGAGTAATAAGGATGGAATTGGAGTTGTGATTAGAAGTAGTGACGGTAAGTTGATTGCTTCTCTCCATCTAAACATAAACCACTTTATTAGACTTGTTGTAGTCGAAGCTTGTGCACTTAGTAGGGCAGTGATCTTGTGTCAAGAGCTAGGCATACCTGATGTTATGTTTGAAGGTGATTCAAGGGAGGTAATTATGGCTGCAAACAGTAGAGAGTTTATTAATATTGGTTATGGGGTTGTGATTGAAGATATGCGAAGTCTGCTTGAAAATGATCAAAACTGGAACATTTGTTTTACTTATAGAGAAGCAAATAATGTAACACGTTTGTTAACTAAACATGCTATTTCTTTATCTAGTGAAAGAGTGTCGACTGATGAGGGGCCTATGCAAATAATCCCTTCATTTGAAGGAACAGAATTGTACTCATTAATTGCTATTCAAAATCAAGTTTGCAAATCATTTCTATTATAAGTAAATGTAAAGAATCACTTTAGCTAAAAATTAGTAGTTTTGTTATTGAATACTTCGAACATATCACTTATGCCCAAAAATCTTTTTGAGGTGCTTTACATTTCTAATCATCACGTGTATCAATTTAATTAATTTTAAGTTTATTTTATGTGATAAGTTACCACTACAACACAAAGGTTTTTGCAACGATTTTTTTTGCTGGGATAAGGATTCTGTTGTAAGAACTTGTTTTGGTGTTTAATCAATGCTTCTGTCTCGACAACTAAGTCAATCTCAATCAAAGACTAGTATTTGCAGCGATTATTAATCGCCACAAAAAACAAGTGTAGCAGAAGCACCTCAAAAATGGTAATTTGTGTAACCACCGAAGTGGTTACATTTAGTAGAGAGCGAAATTCACCGCAATAGGTTAAAAACGATGCCAATGTCAGCAGTGAATAAAATCGTGATAAAGTAATATTATTTGGGGTGACATTTCGCTACCACAAATAGATATGATTTCTAACAATGAACATGCATTGTCGATTCCTTTATTCCCCGAGAACTGTCTCAATTATTTGCGATGATATAAAGATTAGTTCCGGTGACCACGATTCATTGCAAATAATCTTTTAAATTAAAATTAAGAAGAAAATCTAAGGCTCGCTCTTCTTCATTTTTCCCTCTCCCCAGGCCAAACATAAGAATAATCTTTCGAACATAGGAATTTGTTTATAAAACTAAATGATTTAGCTTAAATATTTTTTATATCTTCATCTTTTTAACTTAGATGTTTCAATCGTTGATCCAAAAAGTTTCTAAAAGTTAAAAATAAAAATAAAAAAATAAAAAAATAAAAAAAATAAAAAACTTATTTTTTTTCAAATTACCAACAAAGTATAATTTTTCTCTATTATATATTATTCATTTCAATTTATTTTTTGATCTTTTTCCTGATCATAATTTTAAATGAATTTATAGAACTTTTAGTCTAGAGATAAAATAATAATTTATAATTCATGATCTATTACAACCATGAGGTTGATGAACATGCTACTATTAATTTTGGAAAGAAAAATGTTAAATGTACTTAAGAAAAACTTACAAAAAACTCAATTTCCATGTGTTAACAATTGATATATTGAAAATTATGAAATTTGAAATTTAAAATTTGAATTAAAAAAAACTGACAAAAAGAATCTTGTAGATAAAATTATAAGTATATGTAACACTACTCATAAAGAAATACCATTTACATTAACAGTTGATAAACATGTTAATACATGCAAACATGCTAACTGACATATTCCAATGTATAAATACATTATGTACCTCCAAGTTACCTGGAGTGTTGAACTTTACACTCCAAACTACCAAAACCAACATCTTCAAACATAAAAAAGTGACACTTTCTGCCCTTATACAATTACAGCAGTTGTGATTAGTGGAAAATAATTGAATATATAAATTATATTTATTCATACTACTTTCTCTTGTTCACATAGATTAAGAATTTTGTGATGATGCTTGATAGAAAGTCTAATTTCTTGGTGATTCTAAATAGTTTTGTCTTTGAGTCAAGACCATATATACCTATTTTAGTGCTAAATTATTTTTAAATTCGTTGTTCCTTCTAAACAATGGCAAAACCAGCAATTATTTTTAGGAGGATCAAATTTTCCACCATATGATACATTAAGTAAAATAAAATAAAATAAAAGATTGAAAAATCATAAAAACATAACTATATATATAATTAGATCTTGATAATTTGCTATATAAAAATAAAATTTTAAAAACACAATTTAATATATGTTTCATATAATAATCTTGATCCATTATTATTTTTATAATGAAATATTTAGAATTTATTTTCTTCATAGAAACTATAAAGTGGTCTCTTAGAATGTCATTTTTCATTCTAGTATGTAAGCTAGGTTATCAATTTTCATATAAAATCTAGATATTTTCATGTCACATTAAACATATAATGTTATAATTGAGACCTTAAATAAGTTTTTTCTTACTCAATAAAGTCTAGATGATAAAACGTCTTAATTATTTTTTATATAGATCATCAAACCTTAAATGATTTTTTTTATATTTTGATATTAGATTTCATATTAAAAAGCCTATTATTCTATAACAAAAAAAATTTGGGATCAACACTAATAAATTTATTATTTCTCTTAAACTTAGTTTTAATTTCATTTTGGTAGATGTCACATCCCTGAAAATAGTTGATATATAGAAATTATAGAGAATTTTGGAACTGTTGAAAAAAAAATAGAGATAGGCATTTCTACCTGTATTGAGATTTTAGAAAATTTTAAAGATCATATAGGATTATAAATTTTTTGAAATGGCTATTTTCTATATATTATAGAATTATGCATAAGTCTGTGGAGTATTTTAAATTTTCAAAAACTTTTTTTTGCGGGGTGGGGGGTTGGTAAGATCAACATGGCTAAAGAAAATATTTTTAATGTCAAGTTCAATTATTTGTGATATGCCTAATGCAGATCAAATCTAGATTAGAATATTATTCTCAGACTCTGACCTATAAGTTATTTATAAAAAGATGATAAAGTGAGCTTTTCACCCTTCAATTTATATTCTAACGCACGTTATTATCACGTTTGAGCGAATTTCTACTTGTGACAGGACACTCTTATGCGAATAGGATTTCTTTACTTTTGAACTACAAATACATCAATTTTGATTGAAATTTGTGACTCCCACATATTTCACTTGGGATTTAGTTGAGCTTGAAAGTGTTGAGACATGCAACACAAAGTTGCATATCCCCATTCATGACACTTAAGAATGCAATATTGCACATAACATATATATAACAATATGAAATATTCATAACAGATACTTTTCTTTTAGCAATACACAATATACCAAAACTACATATCCCAAAAACATAAGCATGCTTCATATGTCTATAATAAATAGATATCCTAAATATTACAACACTTATCGATCATGTTTATAATAGACAATAAGTACTGGAGATAGCGCTCCATAAATATAGACTTGAAATAAAAACTACTATACTAAATCTCTAAGTCGCTCACACAACTTAGCTATGATATCTAAAATCACATCCAAAAGTGGAGAACTGACAATATTAACTCATCCTTGTTGCTGCTATGGTCTATTCTACCACATCCAGTTTGCCACGTATGGGTCCTTTATATCTTGACACATACCATTTCTCTCTAGAATGGTAGTTCAGACTACCAAGTGAGATTTGTTTACAAATCTCAACAAATACACTACTAAACTACCAACAGTATACATATGCATACATGACAGTAAAATGACATATGCATCACGATGTGAACTTGAACATACACGACATGATTTGGCAAATAGCATGACATACACTTGACTAGAAAATAACATGACTACATATGGACATAACATGACTTAGCTGAACAGAACGTAACATGACTTGAAATAAATATGACAAGAACATAAGACCTTATTCAACATATATATAGGTGATTAAATGTGAAATTGGGGATGCTCCACAACTCCCCAATGGTCGTGTCCTACCAATACTGCATCACATTACGGGCATCTATGCTAGTTGTGGGTACGCCATGATAAGTAAACTTATTTAAGACTGATAAATGAGTAGTTGGCACTACTGGCGTTGGGTGCCTGACTTCGTCACTCTGACAACCAGTTACTTAGTTCTCATTTAAAGCCTGTTGACTATACTCTATCAACCTAGGGGGCTCCACAAACTAGTTTAAGCACTCCATATTGGGCGAACGAGTTCCATTAAAATAATTCTTCATCCTATCACTTGTGGTCGGGATAAAAGATATTTTATAGGGTTTTGAAAAATGAAAGAGAAAAAATTGAATAAAATTAAAATATTGTTAGAATATAATCTTTTAAAATTATTTTGTTTTGAAATTTGAAAAAGTTTGATTATTTTTTGTATTTTATTTGAAAATTTAAAAAATTGTAATGATTAGATGAAAAAGATAAAAATTTAAAAATTTGAAATTGAAAAGTGTTTTTGTTTGATTGATGCTTGGATGTTGAGATGAGATGAAATGAGATGGGTTAAGATCATCTGTGATACCAAATAGGGCCTTAATTAAAATCGAGTGGTTTAGGATTTTGGCCATCAAATGGGATTTAGGATTTCGGTTGGATCCCAATGGTTTAGGGTTTCATAAGGGTTAAAACCCTACTTTGGTTGATCAAATAGTGTTTTGGTTGGCAGGAATAGTGTCTAACATAGGTGGCATGATCACGTGACTTGATTTACCCACTATTTCATCACGCTTCAATCTCTATGTGACAAGTGTCCTAATACTATTCATATCAATGGCTAGGATTGTGTCATGTGTCCAATCAAAAAGTAATCCTAGTGATTTTAAGTAGATTTGGACATCCTATATGACAATTTGACAATTGTTTAACCAGTTGCCACACGACACTCTCCTGAGTATTACCATTTACCTAAAAAATCTCAAGATCTTCTATTGCACTATAAAATTTTAAATATTCTTACGAGTCTATTGATGCAATTCATTTCACGAAATTCAACTCCTAAGTACCTTAATTAAATAGAAAGGCAATTCTATCATCATAGTGGACCAAGATTCGACTACGCTGATAAATTAAAAGAGTAATCGGTCACTCCATTTGTTAAGTCATTTCAGGATTTTATAACATTTGTAAGGTCTAAAAAAATTCACCCATCAAATTTATTTCGGGTCATTATAAAATTGGTTTACATTCGAATAATAAACTAGTTTAGGATGGGAACTTTGCCCGTTTGTAACTAAGTGAATCACATATATAGAAGATGATGGCTAATTAAGTTTGAGTGTACCTTGAATAATGTTCAAATGCTTTACTCGTGCTGGAATTGTGATACGATACTTACGCCGGATGTGAAAGTTTCCAAAATGTTTGAATGTTTAATTTTTAAGATTCAAAAACTATTTTTCTATTAAGATGAGTTTAGTTTTAAAATATCAAGTTATTAAGTTTGTGATATGATGAAAACGGTGTCAATTGTTTAATATGACTTATTTCTTTAAGAAAAATGCTATCTATATTTACAATTTTATGCACATAATTATATGTGTTGACGTATCAACTATTGAAATTGTGAGAATTCTGAAAATTGAAAAAAAGATAAAGATGATAAAATGGGGTTGCTACTCAATAAGTATGATGTTGTGCGTAAAGTTCTGCTTCTATAAATCATTACTCTTGCATCAGTAAGTTGAAAAGTTATGAAAAAAATTAAAGTCATAGACAAGTTTGGGATGTCTACTATCTTTTAATATTATTCTCCTATTTCGTTCGTGCATCTTGTTTAGAGAGAGAGGTTCTCCGAGAGAGAGAGAAATAAAGGTTGTGAGAGAGATAGAGGAGGAAAAATTATTTATTGACTAAGAAACATTTCTTTGGCATTGCATCTCATTTTCTAACCCTCATTTTCAAAAAATCAGTGCAAGAATACATCATATGCCCCTATTTGCAGGGAAATTGGAGATGAGATAAGATAAATATTTTATCACTATATAAATCAAATCTCTTGGTATGATAAATTGTTTTCATATTATGAAATCCAATCTCTTGATTTAGATAATAATCTAATTAAATTCTTGATTTGATATTATCTCTAACATCTCTTCTCAAATATAAAGGGTAAAACTTTAAAGTCTTGAGTTTAAAATGTGAGCATATCCTTCATATTCATCCATTAATTGATTGTAGATAAAATGATTATGAAAATTTCTATGATGATAGAGTGACTATTGAAAATGTTAGAGACATTGGGCTGTTGTATTAACATTTTACCATTGATAAGGGTTGAAGGTAATAAGAAGCTAATAATAGGTAAAAAATTAAACAAAAGATTAAATCAAAATTGATTGAGTTTTATATGTCAAGTAAAATCTCATATTAACTGTATCATTTAATTATCGGTTATAATTTTTTCTTTAAGAATAGTTCATATAATAAATGAACCGATTCACTTAAAAAAAAAAAAAAAAAAAAAAAACCTGAATCGGTCTAAATTCGAACTTGATCAAATTAATCACAAGTGGCATCTCAAATCATTTTATTTATTTATAAACAATAGAGTAATATATAAAAGAGAAATAATATTTGCAGTTATAGAGTGCACAAGCACTGCGCACTTCTTTCAAAAGCTTGAAACATTAAAAATAAAAAAGGCATAAAAAAAAAAGTGCTAGTTGCATAATATATATTTGCAGTTATAGAGTGCACAAGCACTGCGCACTTCTTTTAAAAGCTTGAAACATTAAAAATAAAAAAGTCATAAAAAAATAAAGTGCTAGTTGCATAAGATAATCCCTACTTGGTAGAGGGAAGGATAATCGCCACCTCCCACCAGGTTTTTTGTTCTTGTAGTTTTTATTTGTTAGGGCTCTTAGGGTTTAGACCATTTATGACCACAATGAACTGAACTCGAAAGGGGGATAGAGCTTATCTTCTATTCGTGTGTCTATGGACCATGTCTCGGTGGGCCTATTCTTGGTTATAGGTTTATTCATAAACTGTGGGCTTTATCTTTAGTTGTAGGCTTTATCTTCAGTTTAAATAATTGTGGTTATAGTTGGAACGAGTTGGGCCAATTATCATGTTTAGGGGCAAAACTTTCATTTGCTTTGTTTTTTTTTTTTTCTATTATTTGTTCTGATGGAATGTTTTGGGATTTACATAGATGAGAAATACAAGGCTTAGTGCCAACAGCAGAGGTGCTAATTTCCTTAAAAAATCATAGTAGAAATTTCTTTTTTTTTGTACATTTACACAATTTTACTTTTGTAGTGTTTGGATTCTTATCAAATTTGGCATCAGAGCAGCTAATCCCGGTGGCTATAGTACTAAATAATTGTAGAAGGCACCAGGTACAAGGAACTCAAGAAGCTAGTGGTTGGGATGAAATAACATCAAGATCTGTAGGAACAAAAAGTGGAGAACCATCAGAAATCCTTAGATGAATTATCAAAGAAGATAGATTTGCTATTTAACCACCAAATAGGTTAAAAGAAAAGGATATCCCAAAAACAGTCTTTAGAACTTATCAAGACCACTATGAGTTTGTAGTGATGCCTCTTGCTTTAATCAATGCCCCAGTCACATTCCAAGGGTTAATGAATGAAGTGTTCTAGCCATATTTAAGAAGATTTGTCTTTATTTTCTTCTTCTTCTTCTTCTTCTTTTTTGTTATATATATATATATATATATATGAAGTTTTGGTTTATAGTAAAACCAAAGAAGACCATTTACTGCATCTAGTCATGGTGTTAGAGGCCTTAGCAGAATATACCTTGTTTTCTAAAAGGATTAAGTGTTGGTTTGGGTGCAACAAGATAGAATATTTGGGGCACTTGGTCTCAACTGAAAGGGTAAAGGCTGACGCCTCTAAAATACAATCTATGGTGAATTGGCCTTTACCTAAATTCCTCAAATCTTTTAGAAGAGTTTTGGGACTTACAGGCTACTATAGAAAATTTATTCAGCACTATGGATTGATTATTGCACATCTCATTGCCTTACTAAAGAAAAACTCAAATGGATTGCAACAACTTCTACGGCTTGTGAAGAATAAAAGACAGTCATGACTAGGCCCCCTGTATTATTACCTAATTTCTCCATACCCTTTCTCATAGAATGTGATGCCTCAGGAGTAGGCATAGGGGTTGTGTAGATGTAAGAAGGTAGATCATTGGCCTATCTTAGCCATACTCTCATGGGGAAACCCTTATATCTATCTACCTATAAGAAGGAACTCCTAACCCTAGTCTATGTAAATACATACCAATATCTTGAAATTTCTATTAAAATAGAAAATAGGGAACTCCATCTCAGCAAAAATGGGTCAGTAAGTTGTTGGGATATGATTTTTCTATAGAATAAAAGAAGAGAATGGAGAACAATGCAGTTGATGCTCTATCTAGGCAGTCTAAAGTAATTGAGGAGAACAATGCAGGGAAAGCCTTATATCTATCTACCTATGAGAAGGAACTCCTAACCCTAGTCTATGTAAAGACAAACCTACAGAACTTGAAATTTCTATTAAAATAGAAAATAAGGAACTCCATCTCAACAAAAGTGGGTCAGTAAGTTGTTGGGATATGATTTTTCTATAGAATAAAAGAAGAGAAGGGAGAACAATGTAGTTAATGCTCTATCTAGATAGTCTAAAGTAATTGAGGAAGTTTCTTTGGTAAGTATTACAGATTTGGGCCACTATGGAGTGGCCTGAAATCTTGAAACTTCCTACAAGATTGATATAGACCTCTCTAAACTTTATTAGAAATTACAACAAAGTCAATTTCCTAATGAGGGGTTTACCCTAGTGAATGGTATGTTGTTAAAAATAGAAAGAATTTATTTGTAGAAAAATTCCCCTTTTAAGACATAATTTCTGCACTATATATCATGATAACCCTTATTGGAGAGTATGTTAGGTACCAAAAATCATTTCATGGGCCAAGGCTGGCTTTTACTGGCTAGGAATGAGAAAGGACCTAAAGCTCTACATTAGGGAGTGCTCCATTGTTAGAAATGCAAGTTAGAGAACCTTCACATTGTTGGCCTACTCCAAGCACTGCCAATTCCCACTAAAAATTTGACATATATCTCAATGGACTTTATTAAGCCCTACCTTTATCCAAGGGATTTTTTGTGATCCTAATGGTGGAGGATCACTTTACGAAATATGTCAATTTCCTCCCCCTCTCCCATCCTTTACATTGCAACTTTAGTGGCTCAGCTTTTCACTTCCAGGTTTTTAAGCTACATGGAATGCCCTCAACTATAGTTACAAATCAAGATGCCACCTTCACGAGCTCATTTTGGAAGGTGGTGGTCAGGCTACATGGTGCTAACTCTCTTACAACTCTGCTTACCATCCCCAGTCCAATGGATAGACAAAGGATGTGAATCGCTATGTTCGAAAACACCTAAGGTGTTTTGTTCACCACCATCCCAAGGAGTGGGTAACTTGGTTACCATGGGGGGAGTGGTAGTACAAGACTAATCTCCACTCTTTCATCCATCTCACTCACTTTGAGACCTTATACGTGGTTCCCCCACCTACCCTCTTATAGTATGTCTTACGGACCACACAAAATGTAGAAGTGGATGTCCACTTGAAGTCATGGGATGAGATTCTAGCCCTACTGAAGAATTTACTAGCTATACAAGCCTTTATGAAAAGAACATATTATAAGCACCATACCATGCGTGAGTTTGTGGTGGGAGATATGGTACACCTTAAGCTACAACAATTCACGCAATAGAGCATTGCTTGACACCAAAGTTCCAAACTTTCTCCTTGCTACTTTGTCCCTTCATGGTTTTGCAATGGATTGGTGAAGTAGCTTACAACTAGAGTTGTTGCCGGGGCCTATGGTTCATTTGGTGTTCCACGTATCCTAACTCAAGAAACACTTAGGGCCCTCAATTGTACCTTCACCGGGGTTTCCCCCTCTTGATCCACATGGTGCTTTTTGCATCAAACTAGAACGAATCTTATAGTGACAGATGACCAAGTTTCAAAAACAGCCCTCGATCGAACTTCTAGTCAAATGGAGCGGCGACCCTAAAGCAGACAGAAGGGGAAGCAGATGTTAAGCCTTTTAGGGTTCAAACAATTCACGACAACAATGGGTTGAAGTCGAAAGAAGGATAAAGCTTAATCACTTGTTTGTGTGTTTGCAAGCTATTTGCCGGTGGCCCTGTTCTTGGTTGTAGGTTTGTTCATAAACTATGGGCTTTATCTTTAGTTGTGGGCTTTATCTTTAGTTTAAATAATTGTGGTTATAGTTGTAATGGGTTGTGCCCATTATTGTGTTGAAGGCCACAACAATCATTTGCTTTGTTTTTTCTATGTTTCGTTGATGAAGCACTAAAATTGCATGATTAAGTTATTTAAGCGAACAAATTGTTTAATAAAAAATGATTTAAGTACTTAATTATGCAATAGATCACATTACTTGAGTCAATTGATACATTCTAGTAATTTGGTGCTTAAAAAGATTTATAATGTAATTGTTTCACATGAAACAAGACAAGCACCTCACATGCATGCAACACAAACTCACACATGCTAAAAGCAAACAAACTCACTCGGACATCACATGCACACAGCTGGACCCACAATAGCACTCAAACAAATCAGCACACATGCAGAACAGAAAGCAGAAAATTCAACCATGCAGCAGACCAAACATTCGGACTAGCACTAGCAGAACATGGACAGCACTTGCAGAAAAATCTTCAACACATGCAGATCATTCGGACAGCCAACAACAGACCATTCAGAAAAAAATAGATGCACATGCAGAACAGAAAAATCACATGATCAGCAGAAGATCCTTCGGTCAAACATGCAACACACATGCAGAAAAGTTACAACAAACAGCAATCAATGTGCAGAAAACATGGATCGAAAGTAGCAGGAGGAGTAGTCTTCGGTTGGCAGCTGTTTTTCTTGACTTTTGTCTTTCATTTTTCTGCTTGCTTTCGGTTTGGCAGCAAGAGCCGGAGAGTTTGAGTTTTTCTTCTTTCTTTTTGATTCGGCTAGCAGCAAATTTTCAAGGTTTTCTTTTGGTTTTACATTCGGGCAGCAAAGTAATGTAGAGGTTGGTGTGTGAAGAAAGTGAGGTGCCGTGATTAAAGGGGAGTGAAGAGTGGAAATTCGGTGGTGATTGATGGAATAAATTATTGTGATTGGAAGAGTGGTCGACTAGCAGCAGCTATATATATATATATATATATATGATGCTGGACGTGCTGAAAAAGGGGGGAATCGGTTGAAGGGAGAGAGAAGAGATAGGAAAGGGTGAAAGGGATAGGTGGAGAGTTGAGAGAATTGGAGATAGGTGCAGAATTTTCAACCAAGTGAGATAGGAATTGGCTGAGTTTGAATCCGTCGGTCCTAAGCAAACAAAAAGAGTGGAAAGTCATGAGAGAATAGAAGAGAGCAAGTCGGTTTCTTAATCTTTATTGGTTGGAATAAATTCATGTGTTGGAATTAAATAGAGTGGGGACTTGTGAGTGGAGAAAGAAACATGATTGATGCTTGAGTTTAACGTGGAGTTGAAGCGGTTGGAGTTTTATTTTTTTTGCTTCTTCATGTTTTTCGCTTGGCATATGGTGGGGCTGAAACTTCTTCTTGATGAATATCTTTTAATTTCAATTTCTGTTTTATTGTGAGCTTTATTCCTCTATATCAATTGGATTTCAGATTTTGTTGTTTCTAAGTTATTGCTTAGTATTTCTTGTGTTAGTTATTTAATGGAGAATGCTTATGTGATTTCTATAGTGTTTGTAATGAATATGTTTGGCTAAATTTTCATACTAAGGTTAGAGGTGAAGTTTAATGATTTAAATATTGTTTCCGAATCCACGTAAAATCTATTTTACGAGCTTGATTGATTGAAAGATTTTATTTGGATAATTTGATTATCTATATACTCGTCTTGATTCATTGTGATTTCTGAATACAGTGAATGCTTGAGGAATCCCTGTGGTATTCAAATAGATTTGTAAATGTTTTAATCATCAATCGTTCACGCTCAATCATAAGCGTCTGTTTTTCTCGATCTTAAATGCTAAATCTACCAATTAAACGGAATCATTATTCTAGTTTAATTGATGTAAATTGATCGGAAACAATATCATAAATTATTAGACGGATCCTCGAAACCTTAGTCTTTTTCCATTCATTTTATCATTTTAATTTGATTCATTTTATCAATTTTCATTTGATTGCACGTTTCTTTTAGTAATTTCGTTTCATTGTCTGAATTTATTTTCTTTATCACAAAAGTCAATCCATGTGGATTCGATCCTGTAAAATACTACAACACCTGTATACTTGCAGGTAAAACTGCACGAGATTCTTGATTCATTAATTTGAGTTAGAGTTTAGTCGCAACAAGTTTTTGGCGCCGTTGCCGGGGATTGCAACGTGTGATAATTTTTTTTTTTTTTTATCTTAGAAATCTTTTGCTAATTGTTTTTTTTATATTCTTTTTGTAGGTACAATTTTTCACGAAAAAAAAAACAGAGCATGTAACATTGCTTCCATACTCATACCATTTGGTAATCTCGTTTCAAAAGAAAAAAAAAAATTTACTTTATTGCTTGTTTTGCATTTTATTTTTTCTTTGATCAATCCTCTATGATGAATGATCTCGTGGCAACGTGATCAAACGGGTAGATTGAGAAGAGAGGAAATCATTTTAAGTGAATTGGTTGATATTTTGTCAGGTGATTCTAAAAATCTCAATCTAATACCATGGCTGACAATCGTAGTGTTCATGACGAACTAGAAAATGAAGAGGCACAAAATAATCCGCAAATGAGAACTTTGCGTGAATATTTGCAGCCTATAAGGATAAGTACTCCATCTTGTATGATTTTTCCTATGAATATGGAAAATTTTGATTTAAAACCGGGAGTAATCCAATTACTTCCCAAGTTTCATGGCTTGGATTCAGAAAATCCTTATTTGCATCTAAAAGAATTTGAAGAAGTTTGTGCAACTTTACAAAACCAAACTATCAATGATGATGTTGTTAGATTAAAGTTGTTTCCATTCTCTTTGAAAGAAAAAGCTAAAAATTGGTTGAACTCCTTGAGACCAAGATCTATTGGCACATGGCAAGAAATGCAAAGAGAATTTCTAAAAAAGTTTTTTCCTACTCATAGGACCAACACTCTTCGCAGAAATATTATGAATTTTTCTCAAAAGGAAAATGAAACATTTTTTCAGTGTTGGGAACGTTTTAAAGAATTGTTGCTAACTTGTCCACATCATGGCTATGAAACTTGGCGCACCATTAGTTTCTTCTATGAAGGTTTAACATCTCAAATGCGTCAGTTTGTAGAAATGATGTGTAATGATGATTTTCTAAATAAAGATCCTGATGACGCTTGGGACTATTTTGACCAGTTAGCTGAAAATGCCCAATCTTGGGATAACACAGATCGTTCTGATCGGTCAAATAAGCCCAAACTCAGTGCCATGTCTCAAGAAGGTATGTATGTTCTTAAAGGAAATGATTATGTGAATGCTAGAATAGCAAGTCTGACAAGAAAAGTCGAAGCCATGGAACTTAGGAAGGTAAATCCGGTTAAGGCCAGTGAAAAAGAAGAAGAAAATTGTGGCATTTGTGAGATTAGTGGACACCTAACTCAGGATTGTCCAACAATCCCCGCTTTTAAAGAGGTGTTGCACGAACAAGCAAATGTCATGAATTCTTATAGAAGACCATTTTCGTCCCCATATTCGGAAACATATAATCCTGGATGGAGAAATCACCCCAACTTTAGTTGGAGGAATGAATCCAATCAAAATCAAAATCCTCAAGGGCCATCTTCTTCTAGTCCTTATGTGCCTCCACATAAGAAAACCCTTGAGGAAACATTACAGGCTTTTATGCAGGGACAAGCAAATATCAACACTCAGACAATGCAGGCCATTACTGAGATGAGAAGTTCTATCAGCGACTTGACCTCTGCATTACATGCTCAAGAAAAGGGTAAGTTTCCTGCTCAACCTCAGCCAAATCCAAAAGGTAAATTTGAGGTAAGAAATTCAAATCCCTCTGATTCAAAATTTGAACATGCCAAGTCCATCACCACTCTACGCAGTGGAAAAATAATTGATAAGAGTATTTCAACAACGAAAGTTGATGAGACCAACAACTCTTTAAATTTCAAGAGTGATGGTGAACTTGAGAAGGTTGAATTAGATGTGCCTGTGAAAGCCCCAATACCTGCACCATTTCCCCAAAGATTGCAACATTCTCACAAATTGGTTCAAAATGCTGATATTCTTGAAATTTTTAAACAAGTAAAAATCAACATTCCTTTGTTGGATGCAATCAAACAGATTCCTTCATATGCTAAGTTTTTGAAAGATTTATGCACAGTGAAGCGTACGATGAAGGTGCAAAAGAAGGCTTTTCTCACTAAGCAGGTAAGCGCCATCCTCCAGAACAATTCTCCACCAAAGTACAAAGACCCAGGTTGTCCAACAATTTCCTGCGTGATTGGAAATTTTAAAATTGACAAAGCTTTACTTGACCTCGGAGCTAGTGTTAACCTCCTACCCTACTTGGTATATGAGCAGTTAGGTCTTGGTGAGCTTAAACCCACCAAGGTAACACTCAAACTTGCTGACCGTTCAATTAAAATACCGAGAGGGATAGTTGAGGATGTGCTAGTTCAAGTAGGAAAATTTTATTTTCCAGTGGATTTCATTGTTTTGGACACGGAACCTGTTTTTGATGTTTGCACTCAAATTCCTATAATTTTGGGAAGGCCATTTCTTGCGACCTCAAATGCTTTAATAAATTGTAGGAGTGGTGTGATGGTAATTTCTTTTGGCAACATGACTTTGGAGTTGAATATTTTCAATATTTGTAAACAACCTGGTGATGATGATGATGTGCAGGAAGTAAATCTGATCCAAACTCTTGTTCAAAATAAATTTGATTTGTTAAGTTTTTCTGACCCTCTTGAGGCTTGTTTGGTTCATGGTGAAAATTTTGATGATGATTCTGTGCTTGCATCTATGAATTTTTTGCTAGAATCTACTCCTATAATGGACACTGATAAATGGAGAACACGTTTTGAGGAATTACCACCTCATGATGTCGTGTCTCTCCCTTCAAGTGTGCAAACACCAAAACTCGACTTGAAACCTCTACTTGCTGATCTCAAATATGCATTTTTAGGCCAAGCAGAGACATTACCAGTGGTCATTTCATCAAGATTGGATGAAATTCAGGAGAAAAAATTAATTGGTGTTCTCATTGAACACAAAGAGGCAATAGGATGGACCATAGCTGATATCAAAGGTATCAGTCCTTTGATTTGTACCCACAGGATTTATCTAAAGGACAATTCTAAACCCTCTAGAGAAATGCAGCGTAGACTGAACCCCAACATGAAAGAAGTTGTCAGAGCAGAGGTGTTAAAACTTCTGGATGTAGGGATCATTTACCCTATTTCTGACAGCAAATGGGTTAGTCCCACGCAAGTGGTACCCAAGAAATCTGGTGTGACTGTAGTTAAGAATGCTAACAATGAATTGATCCCAACTAGAGTTACTACTGGTTGGCGTATGTGCATTGACTACAGAAAACTGAATTCTGTCACCAGAAAGGATCATTTTCCCCTACCATTCATGGATCAAATCATTGAACGTGTAGCGGGCCATAAGTTCTATTGCTTCCTAGATGGTTATTCTGGATATAACCAAATTGAGATTGCTCCTGAAGATCAAGAAAAGACCACTTTTACATGTCCATTTGGTACCTTTGCATATCAAAGGATGCCATTCGAACTTTGTAATGCTCCTGCTACATTTCAACGATGCATGATGAGCATATTCAGTGACATGGTAGAGCATTTCGTTGAAATATTCATGGATGATTTTTCTATTTTTGGTGATTCATTTGATGAATGTTTGACTCATTTGGAAAAAGTGCTGATTAGATGCAAAGAAAAGAATTTGATTTTAAATTGGGAGAAATGTCATTTTATGGTCACTCAAGGGATTGTTCTTGGTCACATTGTTTCTTCTTAAGGTTTTGAAGTGGACAAGGCCAAAATTGAATTAATTTCTAAATTGCCCATCCCAAAGAACATCAGGGATATCAGATCTTTTCTAGGTCATGCAGGTTTTTACAGGAGGTTCATTAAAGGCTTCAGCACAATTTCTAGACCTTTGTGCAATTTATTGTCAAAGGAAAATTCTTTTGTGTGGACTGATGATTGTGAGTTAGCTTTTACAAAGCTAAAAGGTATGTTGATTTCAGCCCCAATTATACAATCACCTGATTGGAATTTACCATTTGAGATTATGTGTGATGCTAGTGATTATGCTGTTGGAGCTGTGTTGGGCCAACGTAGGGACAAAAAGCCTTGTGTTATTTATTATGCAAGTAGAACTTTAAACAGTGCTCAAATGAATTATTCAACAACTGAAAAAAGAGCTACTTGCAGTAATTTTTGCACTTGACAAATTTCGCTCTTATTTGATTGGATCTCAAATTGTCATCTTTACTGATCATGCTGCGTTAAAGTACCTTTTAGCGAAAAAAGATGCAAAGCCCAGGTTGCTTAGATGGATCCTTTTGCTGCAAGCATTTGATCTGATAATCAAAGATAAAAAAGGAGTTGAGAATGTTGTTGCTGATCATCTGTCTAGACTTGTTCTTTCAGATTCCATAGAGACAGTTCCTATTAAAGACACATTTCCAGATGAGCAACTCTTTGGTATATCTCAAGTGCCATGGTACGCTGACATTGCTAATTTTCTTGCTACAGGTGAGATTCCTCACATTTGGACTCAACAAGATAAGAGGAAATTTTTTGTGGAGGTAAGAAAATTCTTTTGGGATGATCCATATCTGTTTAAATATTGCCCAGATCAGATAATTAGACGATGTGTTCCCAATAACGAATTTCAAAGTGTGATATCTTTTTGTCACTCTGGGGCATGTGGTGGCCATTTTTCTGAAAAGAAAACTGCTTTTAAAATTTTGCAATGTGGCTTCTATTGGCCTACCATTTTCAAAGACACCCATGAATTTTGTAAAACTTGTGAGCGCTGTCAAAAATTGGGAGGGATTACCCGCCGGAATATGATGCCATTAAATCCAATCTTGATTGTTGAAATATTTGATTGTTGGGGCATTGATTTCATGGGACCCTTCCCAGTTTCTTTTGGCAATCTCTACATTTTAGTAGCTGTGGATTATGTGTCCAAATGGATTGAGGCTATTCCATGCAAAAACAATGACCACAAAGTGGTACTGAAATTTCTGAAAGAAAATATTTTATCAAGGTTTGGAACACCTCGAGCCATTATCAGTGATGGGGGTAAACATTTTTGTAATAAGCCTTTCGAGGCCTTAATGCGAAAATATGGTATTATCCATAAGGTTGCTACCCCTTATCATCCACAGACAAGTGGGCAAGTTGAGGTATCTAATCGGGAGATCAAAAAAATTTTGGAAAAGACGGTTAACCCAAGCCACAAAGATTGGTCTTTACGACTAACTGGCGCACTTTGGGCATACCGTACTGCTTTTAAAACCCCGATTGGTATGTCCCCATTTCGACTCATTTTTGGAAAGTCATGTCACTTACCTGTGGAATTGGAACACAAAGCTTATTGGGCAATCAAGAAATTTAATTTTGATTTGGATAAAGCTTGCTCTCTTCCTAAGTTTCAGCTTAATGAGTTAGAGGAAATCAGGAATGAAGCTTACGAAAATTCTCGTATTGCCAAGAAGAGAATGAAAATTTTTCATGACAAAAATATTTTTTGAAAATCTTTTGAGCCTTCACAAAAAGTTTTGTTGTATAATTCAAGGCTCCATTTGTTTCCTGGCAAACTTCGATTCCGATGGATTGGTCCCTTTGTTGTAAAAACTGTTTATCCTTTTGGGGCCATTGAGATAGAAAATCCAGAGAATGGTAATGTTTTTAAGGTTAATGGACAAAGGTTGAAACCATTTTTGGATGATTTTACTCCAGAGGTTGAGTCCACTACTCTAGAGGATCCTGCGTATCAGAATTAATTTCTGATTCCTCATTGTATATACCGTATGTGTTTGTTTTGTTTTTCCTTCTTTTGTTTTCTTTTGTGTTTTTAATTTTGACAGAAATCTACTCTTTGTGTGCACTCGAGTATCTCAGGTGAATTCTTTCCTCTCTGTTTAATCATTTTCGTCTCAATATATGTTCTGCAGTGTTTATCTTGCTCCAATTCATGTCTGTATAGCATACACCATCGAATATTCAATTGCTGAACATTGAGGACAATGTCACATTTAGTTGGGGGGAGGGTTTTCTGTTAAAATTGTGTTAAAATTCTCTTAAAAATGTGTTAAAAAAAAAAAGATTTGTTGAGGTCATGAAACATGTGGAATGTAGTGCAAATATGAGTATATGTCAAAAGAGGGACTTATCCATTTTATTTAGTTGTTAAACCAAGAGAAAGATGTTAAAAGTTTTGCTAAAACACACACAACACATACCCGGAAGGCCTAGAAAGACTACATTGAGTCATTGTTGGTTGATTTACACTTCAATTGTTTGAGACTCTAATGAACCATATCCTAATGGCTTAGGAAGAAATCTGAAATGAATTAAATGAGAAAAGGGACAAGACAGGGATCCAAAAAAAAAAAAAAATCCTTTAGGTAGACTAGTGGTAAGGGCTGACTTGTGAAAGTGTGGGTAGGCGCACATTCATAAGTCTGATTCCCCCACTAGGAAATTTAAAAACATAAAAAAATAAAAATTACGTTTGTGTAGTGGAAAAGGCTGCCTATTACCGGGGTCCTTACAAAAAAAAAGTAGGCGCCTTTCAAAGTGTAATAGCGTGAAAGCCGCCACTACAATGGTTTTGAATTAGAGTAAGACCATGTGGTTTTCTCAGATTGGTTGTTGTGATTGAAACTGTTAATGTCTCTTGGTAGTCGATCTTGGAATTCTAACCCCATTCCCATGCACTTGAAAGAAAGCAAGCTTTGTTACATGTAATTCCCTTGGTTGATTAACTAAATTGTGTATAAATCTCTTAGTTGATACAAAATTCAAATTAATCTATCTCCAGTGTTCTTAAACTCAACAAGTCTATTTCATAGCATGTGATTTTTTTTTTTTTTTTTGGATTTTCTGAAATTGTAGTTGGTAATCTCACCTTTGCATGAATTCATTTGCTTTGTTTGCTAGAGTCTAGCAATAAGCTAGTTGGGGGGTGTGATGAAGCACTAAAATTGCATGATTAAGTTACTTAAGCGAACAAATTGTTTAATAAAAAATGATTTAAGTACTTAATTATGCAATAGATCACATTACTTGAGTCAATTGATACATTCTAGTATTTTGGTGCTTAAAAAGATTTATAATGTAATTGTTTCACATGAAACAAGACAAGCACCTCACATGCATGCAACACAAACTCACACATGCTAAAAGCAAACAAACTCACTCGGACATCACATGCACACAGCTGGACCCACAACAGCACTCAAACAAATCGGCACACATGCAGAACAGAAAGCAGAAAATTCAACCATGCAGCAGACCAAACATTCGGACTAGCACTAGCAGAACATGGACAACACTTGCAGAAAAATCTTCAACACATGCAGATCATTCGGACAGCCAACAGCAGACCATTCAGAAAAAAACAGATGCACATGCAGAACAGAAAAATCACATGATCAGCAGAAAATTTTTTGGTCAAACATGCAACACACATGCAGAAAAGTTACAACAAACAGCAATCAATATGCAGAAAACATGGACCGAAAGCAGCAGGAGGAGTAGTCTTCGGTTGGCAGCTGTTTTTCTTGACTTTTGTCTTTCATTTTTCTGCTTGCTTTCGGTTTGGCAGCAAGAGCTGGAGAGTTTGAGTTTTTCTTCTTTCTTTTTGATTCGGCTAGCAGCAGATTTTCAAGGTTTTCTTTTGGTTTTACATTCGGGCAGCAGAGTAATGTAGAGGTTGGTGTGTGAAGAAAGTGAGGTGCCGTGATTAAAGGGGAGTGAAGAGTGAAAATTCGGTGGTGATTGATGGAATAAATTATTGTGATTGGAAGAGTGGTCGACTAGTAGCAGCTATATATATATATGATGCTGGACGTGCTGAAAAAGGGGGGAATCAGTTGAAGGGAGAGAGAAGAGATAGGAAAGGGTGAAAGGGATAGGTGGAGAGTTGAGAGAATTGGAGATAGGTGCAGAATTTTCAACCAAGTGAGATAGGAATTGGCTGAGTTTGAATCCGTCGGTCCTAAGCAAACAAAAAGAGTGGAAAGTCATGAGAGAATAGAAGAGAGCAAGTCGGTTTCTTAGTCTTTATTGGTTGGAATAAATTCATGTGTTGGAATTAAATAGAGTGGGGACTTGTGAGTGGAGAAAGGAACATGATTGATGCTTGAGTTTAACGTGGAGTTGAAGTGGTTGGAGTTTTATTTTTTTTGCTTCTTCATGTTTTTCGCTTGGCATATGGTGGGGCTGAAACTTCTTCTTGATGAATATCTTTTAATTTCAATTTCTGTTTTATTGTGAGCTTTATTCCTCTGTATCAATTGGATTTCAGATTTTGTTATTTCTAAGTTATTGCTTAGTATTTCTTATGTTAGTTATTTAATGGAGAATGCTTATGTGATTTCTATAGTGTTTGTAATGAATATGTTTGGCTAAATTTTCATACTAAGGTTAGAGGTGAAGTTTAATGATTTAAATATTGTTTCCGAATCCACGTAAAATCTATTTTGCGAGCTTGATTGATTGAAAGATTTTATTTGGATAATTTGATTATCTATATACTCGTATTGATTTATTGTGATTTCCGAATACAGTGAATGCTTGAGAAATCCCTGTGGTATTCAAATAGATTTGTAAATGTTTTAATCATCAATCGTTCACGCTCAATCATAAGCGTCTGTTTTTCTCGATCTTAAATGCTAAATCTACCAATTAAACGGAATCATTATTCTAGTTTAATTGAGGTAAATTGATCGGAAACAATATCATAAATTATTAGACGGATCCTCGAAACCTTAGTCTTTTTCCATTCATTTTATCATTTTAATTTGATTCATTTTATCAATCTTCATTTGATTGCACGTTTCTTTTAGTAATTTCGTTTCATTGTCTGAATTTATTTTCTTTATCACAAAAGTCAATCCCTGTGGATTCGATCCCGTAAGATACTACAACACCTGTATACTTGCAGGTAAAACTGCACGAGATTCTTGATTCATTAATTTGAGTCAGAGTTTAGTCGCAACATTCATTCTGTTATTTGTTCCATTTTTTGAGATTTACATAGATGAGAAATTCAAGGCTTCATGCCAACAGTAGAAGTGCAAATTTTCTTGAAAATTCAAAATAGCAATTTCCTTTTTTCTACATTTACTCAATTTTGTTTATGTGATTGTTTGGATTCTTATCATTATTGTCCAATGTTGTTTTCTGGATTTTTTTCCTTTTACCTTAACGCAATATATCACTCCATTAATTGAATGAAATGACCTATTTTGGAATTGACTGAAACTCATTAGTTCCCAAGTTGCCCAAAAAGAAATCACTTTATAAAGTTTACTTTTACAACCTTTGTATTTGAACTGATTTGACTAATCTCTGAGGAGAAATGAAATTTCTTTTTTTTTTTATCCATGCAACATTCCATTAATTTAGTTCCATTTTACAATCACCCCTGTAGCTAATTGCTTCTAAAGCATTATGCTTTTTCATAACTCTTTCTATTGATCTTTCTCTTTAGATTCCTCTTCGACATCTGTCACTAATTGTAGCATGGCAATCTCACTGGCAGAAAATTCCATATCAAAGTTTGAAACCAAACCAAATTCAAATGGCAACAACACCGGCTTAGGTCTCGGAAATGCACACCTTTTGACCACATGATCTTTATTTTCGTACACAGTTTCGACCCTGCAAGGGAATTTGGAAGAAGTTGAAGATGGGCAAGATGAAATATTGGAAGCCACACCAGTAGTAGTGCTGGCACTAGGACCAAAAGTAGCAGCACTGGAAGTCACACCACCATTAATAGTACTACCAATGGTAGCGATAATGGATGGCTGGGCCTGGCGTAAGAGCCATTCTATGGTCTCGCCATCAGTTTTGTAACCAAGCTCGTGAGTAAGTTGAAAGACACGAGCAGCGCAGATTGGTGGTAGTCGGATGCGGCGGTCCCTGCCATTAACCTTGGAGTGACGGTCTTTTGATGCGGCCTTACATGGAAGGAGCTTGGCTCTTGAGGCACTTGGTGCTATTGGTTGGGATTTGGATGTGGGTTGATTGTTTGAGGAATTAGAGAGTTTCATCTTCAAATCAATTATTCTCTCCAATTCCATATGTTCTCAATGTATGGTTTTGGGGTTTATATAATGTTGAGAAAGATAGAGAGGTTTGAATGTGCTTTCTTTCTTCATAATTAGTACTGACTGAAATGATACTTTTTATTGGTGAAATGATCTATGTAATATTGTTTTATGGTTCTTCTTGCAATTTTTTATTAAATGTTATTAAATGTTTGCTTTTTGGGAATGCTAGCTAATGGTAATGTGAACCGTTGGATTGTGAGTTAATTAATATATGCTTGAATCCAATGGCCAGTAAATTCATGATGTGCTATATGGGAAGGCCAGTGATATCTGCTTTGGTTACTATAAATGGAAATGCATTAGTTTTGTTAATAAGTCTTTGTCTTCTTTCCAATTAATTTTTCAGATTTACTCATTTATGACCTTACTTCACCAAAGCCTGGGCATGCATCATCCTTTGTTGTCGTTATTAAAGTTTGTAATCACCATTAATGTAAAGTTATCCTCTCATAATTAATAGGGATAAATGACCAATAATCTCTATGCGTTACCTCTGTTATAAATTTAGTTCATCCTATTTAATCAAAGATACTTTTCACTTTCTAAAGTCACCATATGTTGAAGTTTTCTTCTTCTTAAAAAAATTAAAATAAAATAAAAAATAAATTATAATAATTTTAAATTAAAAAATGTAAAAAATAAAACCTTGGTCGTGTGTGGCAAATAAGTGTTGTTTTCCAGCCACCAATAGTCTCTGGACCAAGCGAGTTTGATCGCCACAGCGAAACGTGTTATACATCTTAGTTATACTAGCTTAGAAATGCACGTGCTTGCTTCCCATGGAGGCAAAGTGCTCCCACCAAAGCAAGCGATGCGGGGAGGGAAAGTGCCCACTACCAGGTGAGCATCATGGAGAGCACCAAGGGAAGCAAAGTGCCCTCCAGTTATGTGTGCACCACAGTTGGAAAAATGCTTGTATTCCCAAAGGGCACCACAAGAAATAAAGTGCTTGCCACTAAAGTGTGTACCATAGAAACAAAAGTGCTCAAACCCCAGACAAGCACCAAGGGAGTTAAAGTGCTCACCACCTAGACGAGCACAACAGGAGGCAAAGTCCTTGTCTTATACGACGAGAATCATGGGTGGCAAAGTGTTTACCACCTCAACGAGCAACATGGAAAGGGAAAGTACCCATCATCAAGCTGAGCACCATGGGAGACAAAGTGTTCATACCTCAGATGAACACTATAAGAGGCAAAATGCTCACCCCTAAATAAGCACCAAGAAAGTTAAGTGCTCATCAAGGTGAAATGGAAAGTACTCATTCTCCAGTCAAACAATGTTGAAATGGAAAGTGCTCAGACACTAGGCGAGCACCACAGGAGTGAAAATGGTAGCCACCTCGGTGAGAACCATGGAAATGGAAAATGTTTGTACCCAAGCAAGCACATGGGAGCCAAAGTACTCATGCGCCAAGCAAGCAACGGGAAAAGGGAAAGTGCTTGTACACCAGTTGACCATATTGGGAGGCAAGGTACTTGTACCTTAATCGAACACTATAAGAGGCAAAGTGCTCACCTTCAAAGGTGAGAGCAACAAGGAAGTTAAAGTGCTCCCCACCAACTCGAAATGAAAGTTACCATCACCTAGGAGAGCACCATGGGAGGCAAAAGTGCTCATCACCTAGGCGGAGTAGCTTGAGAGCAAAAGTGTTTGCCACCCAGGGCGCACCATGTGTCGATCTAAACACACAACAATGCTATGGTCCATCTCTTGGGGTCTATCTGAACCCACGTCGATGTCGTGGTCCATCTCTTTGTTGATCTGGATGCACACGTCGCTGTGGTCCATCTCTAGGTAGGTGTTGACCCCCAGTAGTGTTGTGAGTCTATCAGTGGGTCGATATTGACACAAGGCACTGTTGTTGCCATGCGTCTCTACATTGTTGGCTACTCCCTGCTCACACTGTTGGTTGCCATGTGTCTTTCACCCTTGGTGCCTTAGCCTTCTCTTCGTGACACAACATTACTACTCTCATCTATTATTGATTGTGCTAATTGTGGGTCACTAGTTTTCATGTTTGGGTGATGTTTTCAGGGAGCAAAAAGGAATAGGAGAATAAGCAATTACATTTTTTATATTGAAGGAAGACAGCAAAAAGAATGAATAAGAAAACCACTTTTGTGGCAAGACTCTCGATATAAACAATAATGGGGAGAGAAAAAGAAGAAACTTTGCAAGTAAAAGGGTCCCCCATAAAGCTATAACGGATATAGCTATAATGGGTATACCTATAACAAGTTTGGTGCAGCAACCTGAACTAGCTATAATGGATTCTAATGCTTTAGTTACGGATTCTCAAATATTTTCAAGGGTAATCAAAATGGTAATAGAGATCCTAGGAGAGGATGCATGAGAGTTACATGATAATAATGGGATGCACCCCCAAGAAGATCCTCCAAGTGTGGAGGACATTTGTATGGAAGGGACGTCTATGTTGGATCTAGAACTTGAGCTTCCATCGGATGTCTTTCCTCAGGAGAAAGATTATTTAACCGAAGCTAAGGGTCATGTTTCTAAGAAAAAATACAAAAAAAAAAAAAAAAATAGAAGAAGAAGAAGAAGAAGAAGAAGAAAGAAAAAAAAAAAAAAAAAAAAAGCAGTTTGCAAAAGTAAGGAGCTCTTCTTGAGTTTTTACCCGTACAACTAAATTTTCTCTATGATTGGATCCATTTTTGTATGGAATATTAGAGGGATAGGTACCTCTAAAGGTTAGTTAAAGAAGCTAATGGGCACTCTTAAGCTAGATATTGTTGTTCCTTTTGAGCCGTTTCAAAGTTTTGATAAAGCACAAGGTTTGATGAGATGCTTGCGCTTTGAGAATGGTATTTCTAATGAAGAAGTGGATGGGAAAGTTTGGACCTTCTAGACTAATGCAATGATGGTGCAAATTGTTAGCATGAGTTCTCAATTTATTTCGATTCGTGTCAAGGCGAGTCATCAACAGTTTTTGTGTAATTTCATATGAAAAGTGTAGTCGTATTGAGAGACAGGAATTATGGGATGATCTTAGTTCGCATCGTCTTGGGGTTGAGTCTTGCTTATTTGCAAGAGATTTTAATGTTATTCATAGTGACTCGGAAAGAAGGGGTGGCCATCCAAGGCATCAGGTTTCAATGGAAGAGTTCAACAGTTGGATACATCAAGGTGGCTTGATTGAAATGAAAACCAAGGGTAGAAGATTTACTTGGTACAACGGTCAAAGTGGTCTTGCAAGAAGCTGGGCAAAGCTAGATCGAGTTTTTCTTGATGCCACTTTATTATCTTAGTTTGCTAATGCTGTTTATTCCTACTTACTGAGATTGACATCGGATCACTGCCCGATGCATATTGTTCTCACCACATATCCTTTTTCTTATGACCCTTCTCTGTTTCGATTCCAACAAATGTGGGTTGATCATCCAGATTTTATGGCTTGTGTTCAGAGAGCTTGGATGGGTCCGGTTGCAAGTATGGGATTGTGGAAACTTGCTAATAAATTAAAAAAAGTTTGGGTGGCTCTTCATGAGTGGAATAAGGTGATCTTTGGTTTGACTATGGCTAGGATTGATCAGCTTGAGGAGCAAATAGAGAGGCTTGAAAACAGACTAATGCAAAGTTGGGATGAAGATGTTGATAGGAAGTTAAACTGGGCTTCTATGGAACTAGATTCATAGAGGCGTAGGGAGAATACTAGATTGGCGCATATGGCTAAGATAAAATGGAAAGTAGAGGGTGAATGTAACTCCACTTTTTTTTCATACTTATCTAGTGAACAAGAGAAGGAATACATTTCAGGTATGAGAGCTGTGGATGATGTTGTTTTTGAATTGCTGGAAGCTATTCACAAGGTGTCGTGGATTATCTTTTTGATTTCTTCAAGCAGGACCTTTCTAGGGACTTTCCAGATCTTTCTTATTTAATCTCGCTTATGATCTCTGATGAGGATAATGCCCGTATTTGTTGTACTCCTACTATGGATGAAGTTTTTGAGATTATTTATTCTATTCCAACAAATAGCTCTCCAATACCTGATGGTTTTGGTGTGAATTTTTTTAAGAGTTGCTAGAAAATTATGATGTTTACATATACTAAACTATCATAAATTTATTTATAAATATATTATTTTATAATAATTAGCTTATACTAGTATATTATTGAATTTAACTATATAAGTTCTAGTTATATAACTATATGGTTATATATTAGTATGTATGATAAATATACAGATAAATATATATTTTTATAACATATGTACAATATCTGAGTTGGATCCAGAATTTGAGGGCAAAATCATAATTAGAACATAAAATCGTAGTCAAATCAGATCGAAATTGGAGTTAACATCGGAGTCGGATTATAACCAGAGCATTAGAATCCGTTATAGCTAGTTGGGGTTGCTTTAAAGATAGGTTATAACGCATTAGAAAAGTTATAGCTAGTTTAGGTTGTATTATATCATTGTAAAAGATAAGTTAACGGTGCTAAATAGTTTAGGCCACCATATTTAAGGATGTAGGGGAGATAATAATTTTTAACATCTTTATTTTAAATAATAATGATATACCTCCAATTTTCTACAACTTTTTATAATTAATTTCACAGCCGATAAATATAAGTAAAATACCTTATTAAAAAATAAAAAAACTAAAATAGTTAAATAGTTATAACTTTTATTATTTTCTCTTAAAAATCTTAGACATTGGATCCATGCAAATACTCAAAGTGCTAGCATGCAGATTTCATGCATGTTTAAAATTACAGTAAGAAATATAATTTATAGCTTATAACTTAAATAATAACTTTTATTATTAAAAATTTATTTATTATTTGATAATTCTATATTTAAAGTATTTTTAAATATGTTACATTTATTTTGAAACAAATTAAAAAAATAATTTTTAAGGTAGAAATTACGATTATTTTAACTTTTAAAGATTGTGACTATATTTTTAAAAATTTGAAGTAGTAATTATCTAAAAATTATATATATATATATTATCGTCTACTAAAAATCGTTTTAAAATTCAAATCTTTTCACATTATTGAAAAAAGTATCTGAAACATATTTTTTAGTTTATTAAAAATGATTTAATATATAACACATAAATAATTTAATTTTTTAATAAAAAACTTTAAAACTATTTAAATTAATTTTTAATACTTTTACTAAAACTCCAAACAGACCGTCCATAGTTCCTTTTTTGGGCCTTCGAACCAAATCAAACCGAACTCGACGGTTCTGGAATTGGACGAAGCTTCTGGAATATGCTCTCTTCCAATAAAACTAAACCCTAAAGACCCAACACTCTCTAGCTGCCTCCTTATCCACACGACCGCTCTCTCACTGACCCACAACCCAAAAACCCTTAGCGTCGCTTATTGAGAAATGGCGTCGACTAACGCTATTTCTACAGCATCCATCTTCTGCTCCCCCAAACAGGTGCTTGTTTATCTTTCTGATTGGGCTCTTTTGGTTATTCCTTCGCCTTCGTAGAAAAAAATTCTGGGAAAAATAATATGCCTGCGCGTGGGGTGTGTATTGCGGGTTTGATAGTCTGGGCTGAAGGACCTGAAGAGGCTTAATGTTTTATCATGTAGTTTTGAGTTTGCTGGTTAAGAATATAATTGCTTTCCGTTTTTGTTATTGATGGAAATGAGAGAAATTGGAAGAAAATGTGAGGATTTTATCTTCTGGACACTGTTTTCGTTGTGTTCTAGGCTTGTTCTTGTATACGTTGCAATCTTTTCTAGTTATAATTTAGGAATTATTATGTTGGTTTTCATATTTATATGTATGCAATAATCAATGTTTGCAATGTGATAGGGCTTGAGGAGAAGGGGTTCTCAGCAGCAGAGCAACAGGCTAAATCTCAGGCAATCGAGCGGTAGATTTCATGTGAGGGCCGCTGCAAAGGAAATTGCATTCGACCAGAATTCAAGATCTGCACTACAGTCCGGAATTGATAAGCTTGCTGATGCTGTTGGGCTTACTCTTGGTCCTAGAGGTAACTTCTTGTTCTGGCTGTTTCCATCGTTAAGTGGAGTCTTACTGGTGACTTTACTGACATGGGAGCTAATCCATCAAGATTTCATAGTTATTGTTTTGTTGAGAAAGACTTCTGTAATCCCTGCAATTTTTCCCAATTGAAATGCGCCTTCAATTATCTTTAAATTATTTTTAGATGTAAATTAACGTCAATTTTCTTGGAAGGTTTTGTATATTTTTCCTTTCAATTGTTGTATGTTTTAAAGAGTTTTTTTGTTTTGTAGCAACTGCTCAATGCAGTTTGGGTTAACATCAATTTTCTATTTGATGTGTTTCTCTTTGGTATTTTGAAGGGAGAAATGTTGTGTTGGATGAATTTGGAAGCCCTAAAGTAGTAAACGATGGAGTCACAATTGCTCGAGCTATTGAGCTCCCTGATGCCATGGAAAATGCTGGTGCAGCACTCATTAGGGAGGTTGGATATTCATATTTTCCGTATTCTATGCTATGGTGTTTCTTTCTTCAATTTCCGTTTTTTCTATAACTGTATTCTACAGTTGACTAAGAGATGTCTTGGTTTTGTTATAATGTATTCACTTGTTTGTGTTGTGGGATATAGGTTGCAAGTAAAACCAATGACTCAGCTGGTGATGGGACAACCACTGCGTCAGTTCTTGCACGGGAAATCATTAAATTAGGTCTTTTGAGTGTCACTTCTGGTGCAAATCCAGTCTCTATAAAGCGGGGGATTGATAAAACTGTACTGGGCTTGGTAGAAGAGTTGGAGAAGAAGGCTAGGGCTGTCAAAGGTCGTGAAGATATCAAAGGTATTGTGTTTGTTTTATTATTATTTGAAATATTTGTTTATTTGGTGACGCAGTTTTTACTTCATTATTATTATTATTATTTTTTAATTTTGGATTTTCCTTTTGGGTTTTCTTTCCAGCTGTTGCAACCATATCTGCTGGGAATGATGATCTTATTGGGACTATGATTGCGGATGCAATTGACAAGGTTGGGCCAGATGGTGTTTTGTCGATCGAGTCGTCATCTTCATTTGAAACAACTGTTGAAGTCGAAGAAGGAATGGAGGTGAGTCTCTCTCTGTTTTTTTTTTTTTTTCCTAGACTGGGAGTTGATTTCTTGTTCGTGTGTAGTGCATAAGCATGCTTGTAATTTTTTGAGGCTCATCTGTCGATTTGGATCCTCTTGGTGCACAGATTGACAGGGGTTATATCTCCCCACAATTTGTTACAAACCCTGAAAAGTTGATTGCTGAATTTGAGAATGCTAGAGTCTTGGTCACAGATCAGAAGATTACTGCAATAAAGGACATAATTCCCTTGTTAGAGAAAACCACTCAGTTGAGAGCTCCATTGCTTATAATTGCAGAGGATGTCACTGGGGAGGCCTTGGCTACACTTGTTGTAAATAAGTTGCGGGGCATTCTCAATGTTGCAGCAATTAAGGCTCCTGGTTTTGGTGAGAGGAGAAAAGCCCTCCTTCAAGATATTGCTATTCTAACAGGTAGTTACATCTCATTGGATAGAAAGATTTTGGTTCTATATATTTTGCCTATCATATACTAATCTATAGTGGTACTTATAAAAGCTTTAATAATTTTAGTGGTTGGCAAATGAAATGGATATAATGGTGTCAGATATTTTTGGTCTGTCTGTGCTCTGCCTCTCTCTTTGGTTGCAAGTATATATTTCTAGTTTTAAATTTTAAGTAGGTTAAGGCCAATTTCTTCTCTTGGAATTTTGTTATACTAGTAGGTTTTGATAATTTTATTTAGTTTTTGATAAGTTAGTTGGTTTCGATATTGAAAGGCTTTATTGTGTTTGTAGTCTTTTACTAAAACATAACAGGGGTAAGGTGCGCCATATTATAGGAACAATGCTACTTCGTGGTGCTAATTTATGTTCTTGATCCATATTTCAGGAGCTGAGTTCCAAGCCAGTGATCTGGGTCTGCTTATTGAGAACACCTCAGTTGAGCAGCTTGGCTTGGCTAGAAAGGTGACAATCACCAAGGACTCCACCACCATTATTGCAGATGCTGCATCGAAGGATGAGTTACAAGCCAGGATAGCACAATTGAAGAAGGAATTAACAGAGACGGATTCAGTGTATGACTCACAGAAACTAGCTGAGAGAATTGCCAAATTGTCTGGTGGGGTAGCTGTAATAAAGGTGGGTGCTGCAACAGAGACAGAACTTGAGGACCGTAAACTCCGTATTGAAGATGCCAAGAATGCCACTTTTGCTGCCATAGAGGAAGGGATTGTCCCAGGTGGTGGTGCTGCACTGGTTCACCTCTCAACTCATGTTCCAGCAATTAAGGAGAAGCTTGAAGATGCAGATGAGCGGCTTGGTGCTGATATTGTGCAGAAGGTAAGAAGTCTGTTATATAACATGATAAACTACTGATGGAAGTTTTGTTTACGAGTAGCACATTGATTGAGGGCTGCTGCTAATTTAATTTGGTACTAGTTTTGGTGTAGAAAATATGCTATGTTAAGAATGTCCCACTGGCCAGTTTATTATGGCTGCAGCTTTTAAGAATGTGAGAAGCTAAACCAAGTTTTAGAATGGTAGTTGGGTTGCTTCTCAAAAGCCTTGAGCTGCATAAATAAACAGACTGAAAGCTTGCTCATACTTTTTAAAAGCTTGAAGCAGCCCCTGAAAAGCCACAGAAAGCCTCCACCAGAAAAATCTGGCATGCTCCAAGAAGTGGCTTTGGGTTGGATTTCTGCTAGGTTATAGAGAGCTGCAGTTATCCTTGAGGGGTGGGTGTTTGTGCTTCGTCGAAACAATCTGTCGTGCCACTAAATTATAGCAATGTCTTTGGTGCTGTTGGTCTATTAGGTGAATAATTTAGGTGAAATGGATTTGTTTATTCCTTACTTTGTAAGATTAATGTTTTCTTGGCGGGGTTGCTACTTTTTGATTGATGTGTTTAAAATGTAGGCACTGGTATCACCGGCATCACTGATTGCTGGAAATGCTGGAATGGAAGGTGAGGTAGTTGTGGAGAAGATAAAGTATAGCGAATGGGAAATTGGTTACAATGCAATGACAGACAAGTATGAGAACTTGGTGGAGTCTGGCGTTATTGACCCAGCAAAGGTGACACGATGTGCATTGCAGAATGCTGCTTCAGTTGCAGGGATGGTGCTGACCACCCAGGCCATTGTTGTCGAAAAGGCTAAACCTAAGACACCCATGGCTGCTCCCCCACAAGGACTTACAGTGTGATCTTCTCTCAAGAATTCATCAAAATACAAGTGTTGTTAGGATTTTAGGTTTGAAAGAGCGGTCCCATTGCGGTGAATTAAGAGGTATGTCATTTCCAAGTAGTAATAATTTGCCTTTTTTATTGTACGGATTTGGAATATTGTGATTTTGTAGTCTGGTATGTAATATCAATGGGGGAATTCGGAGGCTTTTCGGTATTTCGGTACTCATTGCCAATGTGGCAATATATAAATTAATGCGTAATACCACTCGGTCCGGATGGATGACAGTATTGACATGAAGGAACGAGATTAAATGAACCTTGAAACATCATGTATCAGCTCTCCTTTCCGACTTGGGGTGAGCTCTGAGAGTAATGCTACTTGAAACATCATGTATGACAATCGCTTAACACAATTGACATGGAAAACATGAATCAGTCCAAAAAAACAAAAATTGAAATTCGGAAAAATCTAAGCATGTTTAATGTTGCGTTTTGGATAATAAGGTGATTTTAGAGATTTTGTAGTAATAATAAAATAATGAATAGTTAACACTCTACTATCCAAATAGAGCAAATCATGCTTTTTTATTTTCTTTTTATTAAAGCATGTTGTTACAAATATCTAATTGAATTATATGTCTAATACAAGATGGTATTTCTTCTAATTCATAGAGATTACAATCAGTTTAGAAGGGTATCCTGGGCTAGCATGTGGATTACCATATATGAATCCATCTTTGTGTGACAAAATCTCCAAGTAACAAATTGTTGTAAGACCTGTTTTGTATCTTCAATGATTAATCCTCCTTGGCTCCAATCCATGATTGTCTTCTGTATTCTCTCCACCACTTGGAGTGAGTTTCCTTAGAAAATGACTGAGTGGAATTTAGCTTCTTTGAAAAAGAGCACTAACAACGTCACTGCATAACCTTTAGCAGTGAATGGGGAGAGGTTTAGATTTCTTTTTGCTCGGATGGTACCAAGAACTTGGCCATTACAGTCTTTGAGGATAGTCTCAATGCCTATTAAATCAGAGGTTGGTTTATTGTAGCATCCCATCCCAATTCAGTTTACAGATTCCATTAGGTGGTGTGGTCCATCTTTGATTTCTTCCAGGGAACTCTGCAACTTGGCCATTTAAAGTGTTCTGTTTTGTTAATTTGAAGCATTTAAGATCATCTTGAGCCTTATAAATGATAGAGTTTGCATGCCTGAACCCATTCCCACGCACAAGCAAATCATGCTTTTGACTTTACTGCCCTTTTAGTTTTCATTTTCAATTTATTTTTTTCTCTTCGAATCCATCGAACAATTCTAGTTTATATTCTATCTAAATTGAATTACCAAATTTGAAAAAAATAATTCTATTTATTAGCTCTACATTATATTTGTTTTAATTTATTTTAATTTTTATAATAAATATGTGGTGTATGGATGATTTATAGAATAATTTAATTAATTTAACAATAATAAAAAAAATAAAAATTAATATTAAATATATAAAATATAGTGTGGAATAATGACTAATATATCGCCAAAAGATGTTCGAGTATGGGAATGACAATATTTAGCTTTCTGGGCATTTACTATTATTGGGCCTTCTCTCCTCAAAATTGACTACTCAATTCAGAAAAATTGGAGATCTTAACCCTATTTTGGGTACTTTGTTCTATAACAATAATAGCCCACCCAAATATCAATTTAATATTCATTTGGTTTTACGGAAGTATTGTTACCATATTTTTTGATTTTGACTTTTTTATTATCATGTTGTTGATCATTCCTTTCCTATTTTGACTGTTTGAATTCAAGAACAAAGTTTATGGCATTTATGGACGACAACAACAGATATGACGCGATTCAGGATTTATTTATTTGGAAAACCAACATTTTTATTCAAGAAACAAATCTCATTTATGGCAGAAAAAACAAGCACCTAAGGGTTACAACTCAGCCAAACCCATAAAACCTTATGACCCACCAACTATTTATTTTGTCTAGTTTTATTACCCCCTCGCACTTGATGAAAGAAATTAGACCAACAAAACCTTTTGTAGGCTACTGTTCTCTTGTTTTGTTCTTGAAAAGTCGTAGAGTAAGACATCGATTTCTTAATAAAGTCAAAGCTATTGATTACATGATGGACTCAGAAAAACATTGGCACGTGTAAAGGAGGTGCTCTACCAACTGATCTATAGCCCTTGTGCTTGTTATACATATTTTAATATGTAGATAATTCATTGTCAAGATAAATATTACAACTATAAATCCACTTCTCCCCTTAGCTCCCAACTGGGCCAAATGATCCAGCAAATTTGCTCACCTTGTGGAATTCATGGTGGCATGAGATAGACAAATTTCGTTTAACCTCTATGTTGTTATTCCACATCTCCCTAAGCAACCATGGACAGCGCCATTGTCCTTTCATCCATCGTACCACAACCTGAGAGATTTCACCTCCATCTCCAGAAAACCCTTTTGTATACGTAGAGATAAGTCCTCAAGGAGGGCTCTAAGCTCTACCTCAATGCTTGTACCCTGCCCAGAAAGTTATGAAAATGCCGCTAAAGGTTGTCCAAGATCATTCTCTCACTACACCGCAACCTCCACAATTACTAAGATTTCTCATAGAGCAGCCATCTACATTGAGTTTTACCCTTCCAGATTTTTGTTTAGTCCAAAACAAACTTCGTGTGATCTGTTGCTTAACTTCTACCATAGGGACTTGAAATTTTGATGTAATGTCAAATGAGGAAACTTGTTGCAGTACTTGGCTGAGTTTAGAGAACAACTCAGTTAACATTCCTCTAATTTTAAGCATATAGACTTCAAATTCTGCTGACTCCCTTAGATTCTAGCTTGACACCATCTCACCCATGGGTTTCAACTAATAATAGAGGGTAAAAAAGCAAGTCTTATTTTAGCTTGGGACTTATTACCATGTTGAACTAGGTACTAACTTGGGCCCACCAAGCCTAGTTGTAGTTATTTTTTAGAGTGATACTATATACAGTCTTAAAATACGCAACTTTGCTTATTCTTTTTGAAAAAAAGTAAGATCCATCATTAAAAAAATTATTTTTTCATGTAAGTTTCATATTTACCTACCTTTTTCAAAAGAAATACGCGAGACTTGCACATTCTAGGATTGCAAATATAATTTCTCTATTTCTAATCCCTAGTATGCTACCAAAGCAATTCCATACCCATTTTGCCAATTCACCTTAACAAAAGGCATGATCCAAGGTTTGTATCTCGTGGTTGGAACAACCGTTGCATTTTGAGGCCAAGTGAATATGAGTCTTCTACAGTCTTGTATCAAAAGGTAAAGCCAAATGGATGCCCTTCCACATAAATATTGAGATTTTATGCAGTATTAGTTTGTACCATACCCATATACTCCATCCCACTACACTGGAGTGTACTTTGATTTTCTCCCAAGCAGATTTTACTGTGACCTCTCTGGATATTAAATTAGTCCATACCGGGATATCCCTTCCTTCAAAGTAATGTTGCTTGAGACTAATTTTTGAGCAATATTCAAGCCCAAAGTCTTCCGGAGCTTGTCCATATCCCAACTCCCCCCAGAAATCAAATCACAAATTTGCAGGTCTGGACTTGTTATTTCTGCCAATCCACTTATCAAACCACGGTGACAATCTCCCTTCTTTCACAATCCACTTAGTTCCATGAAGAACTTCAGACATAATTGCTAACATGCACAAATCTCCACAAGCTAGTATCCTTCGTAGAGTGCTGAATGAGACAAGCATGACATACTTTATCATATTTCGCTTGATAAAACACTGCCCACAAGGACTTAGAAAATAGAAATTGCCACCCTAATTTCATATGCAATGCTTTGTGAACAGCTTGAAAATCCCGAACGCCCAAACCTCCATCCTCTACTAGTTTACAAATAGATTTCCATGCTATCAATTTTCTCTTCTTATTTCTTGCAGTATTCCTCCACAAGAAGTTAGAGAAAATCCCATTTATAGTATCTAGTACCTTTCTTGGATCATTTAGTACTGATGGGAGATGAATTGGCATACTAGGAAAGACATGTTTGATATGAGTTACCTTCCCCCCCGTGTGGAAGTAGACAAGCCTTCCACCTCGCAAGTTTCATCTTTTTCTTCTCAATCAAATGATCCAACATGGTTGCCAACAGTCTTCCTTTGTGAATTGGGGGCTTCAAGAAAAATACAAGGAATTTAGCCTCTGGAAATCCTATAACATTTAGCCCTATGTTTCTTCTTGCCTCTAATTCTTTGAAGGCAAAGAACATAGCTTACTTATCTTTATTCACCATTTGCCAAGAAACACTTTCATACTTATGTAGTACTTCTAAAAGTGACCTCAAGGATGATCTAGAGCCAATAGCAAAAATCACTAAATGTGTTATTTTAGGATAGTCCTTATTATTGAAGCTTGGAACTCCTTATTAAGTAATATGTTGAATGCCTCTTCTACTAAAATGAATAGGTAAGGAGGTATAAGATCTCCTTGTCTCAACCTCTGATTTGCTTTAGAAAATTCCTTGAAGGTCCCCTTCATTATGAGGGCCCCACCAAAGCAAGGAGATAAACCACCAATGCAATTAAGTGGAAAGAAAGATGAGGAACACTATATTGGTTGGTGAAGAAAATTGACATAGGTGCTGCAAAGTGTAGTAAATCCAACTTGTGGGTGAGCAAGCACCTTGTAGACATCATGGCAGATATGTCCTAGAACGAGATGGAGATGAGTGTGTCGCCACATGGTAGATGAGCTAGAAAAGTTACCCACCATGCAAGCGAGAACTAGGAGTGGAATAGGCTTGAATATCTAAGAAAAGACCTACTCATCCAAGACGAGCAAGGGTTGCTTGCCCGAGGCAAGCAATGGTCAAGGATGGACTGTGCTGATCTAAGAGCTTTCAGGAATAACACAAAAGATGCTCAGAAAAGTGGCAGTGTAGTACGCAGAAGACCACACCCCGCCTTGAAGGGTCACATCTAGATTGGGTCTGCTTAAGGGATTACAACTTGGGAAGTCATATCATATAAAGTTAGAGGTATGGCCGATGCCACGTGGAAGACTTTCATTCAAGGACGCATTAAGGAGTTGGCATCATGTAGGGAAGTGTGGACCATGCTCTATCCGCCTCTCTCTATCATCATGCAGTGCAATAATCGAGGTCAAATGACTCCTATTCAAGCATAGATGGGGCTAGAGATTTGTCAAAAGGACGTATGATAGTCCTGCCCTATGAAAGGGATTTGGACATGGAACAAAATCTCACTTTTACAATCTTAAGCACCTAAGACCTTGTGGAGCTAAAATCCTCAAAATGAGCAAGGAAGGAATGACTCACTCGAGTAACAAGCCCGACACTATGAGGTAGGTTATCTTCTAAGACAAGACTAGAGAATGTGGGGGTGAATGTTGTACGTGAGAGACATTTGCATTTTTTGTTACCTTCCCCTTTCTTTTTTTTTTTTTTGAGAAAAACCCTTAGGCCATTTCATTGAACTAGATTAGAAACACAAGTAGGAAGTTCCTCCATAGTTACAATAACATCAGAAATGGTAAGAGCACTTTTTGCTAGTAAGTGGGCTACTGTGTTGCCATTTCTCCTAACATGAGAAACAATCCACTTTGCAAAAAAACTAAGACAAGTTCGAGCTTCACAAAGGAACATGCTAGAACTACTCCAATCTTCTACTTCTTCTTGAAGAGACTTAGTAACTTGTAAAGAGTCCCCTTCCAAAATAACTTCAGTTAACCCCAAGTCTCTAGCAAACTGGGCTGCAACTAATGCCCCATAAGATTCAGCTAGAAGAGGGTCAGGGAAGCGACTTTTCCTTTGCCTCATTGTTGCTATTGTCTGGCCTTTGTCATCTCTTACAACTACCCCTACTCCAACAAGTCCTTTAGCTTTGTCCACTGTTCCATCCCAATTTACTTTGAACCAAGTCGTTGGTGGGGCCTGCCACACTTTTGCTGAGAGGCACTGCTGTTGAACTTTGCTTTGTTTCTGTGATTGGCCGTCCTTAGACAGCAAGTCCAATCTTAGTTTTGATTCTCTTATCAATATGTCAGGAGGCATGAAAGGTTTGTTGAAGATGAATGAATTCCTTCTCAACCATAGTTGTCTTGCTACCACCACGAACTCTTGCAGCTCTTCTACATTGAGAGCATCAATCAAAGCCTCAAAGAATTCTAACATAGGCACGTAAGAGCTTCTGCTTTTTTGTAGTTTTTTGGAGCACAGGCTCCAGACATCCTTTGTAGCCTCACAGTTCCACAGGACATGCATGGTACTTTCTTCTTCTCTACTGCACAAAGGGCATAGTGGTTCACTCACTATCTTCCTTTTGAACAGGTTGAGTTGAGTAGGGAGGGAGTCTTGACATGCTCTCCACAAAAACATCTTTTCACTTGGTGCAGTACGAAGCTGCCATATCTTGTTCCACACAACTTTGAAGCATTTACTGGTTGATGCTTGACCTTTGTCTGCCACTTCTTTTTCCTTCTCCATGTGGTATGCACTCCTCACTGAGAAAGATCCTCCCTTTGTACCATGCCAAATGAATCTGTCTCTCGAGTTCATAGAGCTGATAGGTGTTTGAAGAATCACTGCAGCTTCCCATTCTTCAAAGATTTCGTTTACAAGTTCTGTTTTCCAACTCCTTGTTGTAGGGTCAATGAGTTTTGCCATTATTGTCTTGCCATCGAGCACCTTAACTGGACTTGTTACCTTTGTTGGCTTAGTTTTAACTAGCCATTTGTTTGTCCAAATGTGTACTTTGTCTCTGAACCCACCCTCCAAAAGGACCCTGCCTCTACTGTTTTTCTTGCAGCCAACAGACTTCTCCATACAAAAGAAGGCTTAGATCCCACCTTAGCTGATTGGAAGTTTGATTTAGGGAAATACTTGGCTTTTAAGACTTTGGCTGCGAGGGAGGAGGAATCTTGAATTATTCTCCAACATTGCTTGGACAGCAAAGTTTTGTTGAAAATTTCAAGGTCCCTAAAACCCAAACCCCCCTCAGCTTTTGATTGCCCCAGCCTTTTCCATGAAAGCCAATGTATATTTTGCTCTTTTTCTTGCTGTCCCCACCAGTACTTTTGAATGACACTGTTTATAGCTTGTATGAGGGTTAGAGGGAGCTTGAACACACTCATTGTGAAAGTTGAAAGAGCTTGAATCACCGCCTTTAGATAAATTTCTTTTCCTGCCTGAGAGAGGGTCTTGATTCTTTGACTATTAAGCTTTAGATTGATATTGTCTAGTAGGGTCTTGAAGGTTTTGAATATGTCCTTTCCAACCACTGGGGGTAATCCCAAATACCTCTCATATGGCATGGTGGTCCTCATTCTTGCTATTGACAAGATGAATCTTTGAGTAATTCTGCTGGTATTCTTGCTGAAAACTACAGAAGTTTTCTCCACATTTAATCTTTGGCCCGAGTCCTTTTCATAAGCTCTTAGTAGACTTACCATCCTACCCCATTCTTCTGCATTGGCCTTGCAGAACAACAAGCTATCATCTGCAAAGAAGAGATGGGGTACCCTCATCTGTCCACGAGCCACTGGTATCCCATGTATTAACTCCTTCACTTCAGCTTTGCATATCAAACTACTCAAGGCTTCAGCACACAGTATGAAAAGGTAAGGTGATAGGGGATCACCTTGCCTTATGCCTCGAGTGGGGGAGAAGGATTTCTGAGGTTCACCATTCACCAGTAAGGAGTAGTTGACTGTTTCAACACAGTGCATCACCAAGTCCACCCATTTTTTACCAAAACTCGGCTTGATAAGAACTGCTCTCAGAAAACACCACTCCACTCGGTCGTAGGCTTTACTCATGTCTAGTTTCAAAGCCATATAGCCTTCTCTACCTGCCATTGTATATTTCATAGTCTGCAATGCCTCAAAGGCAACAATAATATTACCTGAAATAAGTCTATTAGGTACAAAGGCTGATTGAGAAGCAGAAATGACACTAGGGAGCACTTTTGTCAATCTATTTGCTATAACTTTTGAGATAAGTTTATAGAGGACATTACATAGGGATATAGGTCTGAATTCTGTCACCTTTGTTGGTGCCCTCTTCTTTGGTATCAAAGCAATGAGAGTGTTGTTGATGCTCCCTATGCTCTCCTTCCCATTCAGCACATTAAGTACAGCTTCACACACTTTAGGACCCACTATGGACCAGTGTTTCTGGTAGAAAATTGTTGGAAAACCATCTGGTCCTGGCGAGCTTAGTCCATTCATGCTGAATAGAGCTTCTTCCACTTCTTGAGTGCAGTAGGGTCTGTTAAGAGACTCATTTTGGGACTTAGTCACTCGGGCCTCTAATGAAGAGATGCAATTGAAGGGTTGAGTAGGGTTTGAGGAAGTGAAAAGGTCAGTAAAGTAGCTTTGGAACATTTCACAAATTCCCTTACTCGAGGTTACAGTCTGATCATTGCTATCCACCAGCTTCTTGATCATGTTTGTATTTCTTCTCTGTGATGCAGCTTGGTGGAAGAACTTAGTATTCCTATCTCCCTCCTTCAGCCACCTTTGTTTGGCTCTTTGCTTCCACTTCATGTTATTAGACTCTAAGATTACATCCACCTTTCTTTGTACTTTCTTAATTTCATTAGTGAGATGGCTTGAGTTTCTGTCCTGAAGATAGGATAGATGTGCCAACTGATCTTGGATTCTTTTCTTAGAATTACCAAACTTTTGTTTGCTCCACTGAGTAAGTTTTTGTTGGCATTGCTGCAGGTTTTTTGAGGTGAGGTTTATTATGTTACCAGCCACGGGTGGGGCCTTCCATGCCTCTTCCACTATTTTGTAATAGTCTTCACTAAAGGTCCAGCTAGCTTCAAACCTGAAAGGCCTCCTACTTCTGTTGGGTGCATAACTTAGTTGATCCATAGTGATCCAAATTGGGTTGTGATATGAGTTTAATGAGGGGAGGGTAAGAACCTTAGGGTTTGTGTACAGCTCAAGCCACTTCCCATTGCAGAGAGCCCTATCTAATCTCTCTTTTGTGAAAGCCATCCCTTGCCTTCCATTTGTCCAGGTGAACTTATTTCCTGAATACCCCATATCAAGCAGGCCACATTTGTCTATGGCCTCTCTAAATAGCTCCATTTGTTTAAAAGGTCTCAGGGGACCTCCACACTTCTCTCCATAGTGTAGGATTTCATTGAAATCTCCTACACATAGCCATCCAGAATTTGTGGTTGGCTTAAGGGCTTCAAGGAGTAACCAACTCTCGTGCCTTTTTTCTGTTTTAGGGTGGCCATAGAAGCCAGTTAGGGTCCAGGTTGTTTCCTCTATCATGCCAGTGATGGACAGAGAGATGTGGGACTGAGTATAGGACAAAACCTCAGGCTCGATTCCTTCCTTCCAGAAAAAAGCTAGACCTCCTCTAGTTCCAACTAGATTGACTATAAAGCCATGATCATAATTTAGCAACCTCTTTACTGATTCCACCTTGATTCTCTTACTCTTTGTTTCCATTAAGAAAACAAAGGATGGGGACTTATTTTGCACCATAAGGAGCAAATTATTAACTGACCGAGGGTTTCCAAGCCCTTGGCAGTTCCAGCTTAAGCAACTCATCTCAAGTGGTGGGGCTGGAATCCAGCAACCACCATGTCATCCTTGTTTAAAGACAAGGCAGGTCTTTGCTCACTCTTTGCCTTCTTAAGGGACCTTGTTGTAACTGCACTGGTAATGTGAATCCCATCTCTCTTAGAGCCACAGTGCCTATTCTCTTTGTCTTGTTCTATCTCTATATTCAGACCATCACTACTTCTGTCTCTTGCTTTCCTCTTCTAGGTTGCTTGCCTCTTCATCTTCTGCAGGACTTAGACTTGGTCTGAAACAAAATGGGCCAGAGATGTGGTCTGGGCCTTTAGGTCACTGTTGATCTCATGGCCCAATTTTGTGTTGTGGGCCTTTTCTTGGTTAGTGTTATTTGGTTTGCAGCTAAGAGGTTTAGATACCTCAACACCTTGCATCAGACAATTTTCTACAACCAGAAAAGGTTTCTTTGGTATGTCCCAAATTAGATGTCCATCTGTTTCCTTACTTGATGTCTGCTTACACTGCACTTTCTGGACATCAAAAAGTTCTGATTTAGTTACCATTCTAGCAATTGAGAGGTCCCCATCCTGCAGGCTAGCTTTCTGACCACCTAAGCTGGTCCCATGTTTCTTGAATGGAGAGTCATCCCTGACCTCTCTCTCCTCCTCCCATGACTGCTTCTCTGGTTCTTCAGGTGAGCCTTCTGAACCATACTTCTTTGTTAAGAAGTCACTCTCTCTAGCTGCTAGGGCTCGGAGCCAAGTCCCATATTGTAGCTTGTTACTGTCTGAGAGTATAGCAAAACATCCCTTCTATGCATGCTTAATCACACCACATTTAAAGCAAAAAGAAGGCAAACATTCATATTTGAGAGGGATCCAAGTTCTTTTACCTTCAACAGACAGAAAAAGGCCTCTTTGGAGAGCTTCGGAAATATCCAGCTTCACCTTTATCCTCAAGAATTTGCCCCATCCAATACCACTCTCATCTGCTTGGACCATTAAAAACTTTCCAATGGCATTACCAATCCTGGTTCCAACTTCCTCAATCATGCTTGCTAATGGCATATTAAAGGCTTGCACCTAGAACTCCTCTGTGGAAAAAGGGACTTCATTAATGGAGCTATTCCCTTCATATAAATTCAGACATAGTAGCCACCTATCAAAGGACCATGGTCTTCCACGTATGACCTGTTGGAGATCCCTCTCAAGGTGGAACTCTACTAAGTATTTGTTTGTTCCCACTTCTATAAACTGAATCCAGCTCTTGCATCTCCACACCTTTGACATTGTGGTTTTGAAAGCTTCTCTGTTCACTGGTCTTTCAACAATGATCATAACTAGAACACAGAACTGGCTTTGTTTCTTGACTTTGTCTGCCAAGTTTGAAGGCATAACCACCTCTTCTTTTTCCTTCTCAGTTAGACTAAGACCTTCCCATTGTATAGCTAAGTCTTCCTCCATGTTTCCTCTTCAAACCAGCTGAAAACTAGTTTAAGAGACTAGGCTCTCCTAGAGAGAAAAACCTCCACCTTCAAGGAGAGGACTCTGTAACCTTCCCTTTTCTAACATGAATAAATATAATTTGGATCATTATATTTATCTTATGTTCATTTCTTATTTTTTGAAAATTTGAATGTGTTTGCTATTTTTAACTGATTCATGACCTGATGTAAGTATCTATATCTTTGTGTAAGCGTGTTGCACATCAATCTTAATGGGAAGGGATGAAGTTCCCAGTTCCTACAAGATGTCGTCATGAGCTTCAAACAGGTAGAAGGATTCCTTGTGAATGATTGAGGTGGGGTAGTATTGTGTGTGTCTCACCTAATAGTCAGGATGTAGAATCCCCTGCAATATCAAATGGTGGTGTCTCCAAGTTGGAAGGTTGGGTAGACATTCCCCAATGCAATATGTTATATCTATGTGAGAGTCAACCTGCGTTGGAGTACAGGTGCATTGGTTTGCACCATGTTGGTTGGGTAAAAGAGATTTCCCAGATGTCAAGTGGTGGAGCAACTCATCTCCTATTTGCCCATCAACCGACGAAATGACTATGTGTCAAATATCTATGTGATTAACCTATATGTGTTGGCAATCGTACCAAGAAAAACCGATATGCTTTAATGGTTTGACCTATTGCAACGACGGGTGATTCCTCACCTATTGCAGCGATAGGTTGTATGTCACTCTATGTTAATGTTTATGAGGAATGACACTAATGATTTCTAAAATGTATTTTAGACTTTGGTATTGCAAGGTCTAGTTATCGACTAAACCTCTAACTTTGGTGTTGATGCTTAGCTAGCACCCTCGGCGCCATGAAACTTCGCCAAGACCTTTAGATGAGGGACGAGATGCCACATTCATTATCATAGAAAAATGGAGTTGTAATACAAATTTTAAGTTGTTGCAACCAGTGATATGAGAAATCAAATGCTCTTAACTCATTCAACAAAAATTTCCAATCCATTCGGTCATAAGCCTTAGCTATGTCCACTTTAACTATTGCATTGCCACCCTTACATTCTTATTAATATTATGGACCAAATTTTGAGTCAAAGAAATATTTTATGCAATACTTCTAGCTGATATGAAGGCCCCCCATCCCTTGGAAATCAAACGAGGTAGAAGAAAGGCTAGTCTATTCACCATGAGTTATGAGAATTAGATCTTGTACACAACCGAGTAAAGACTGATAGGTCTGAACTTTAAGAAATTAGAGGGCTCCTTCTCTTTCCGAATCATTACTATAAAAGATAATGAGTAGAAATTATGTCCCTTGAAAAATTCATATGTAGCTTCAAGTAGGTATTCTCAAATGATTTCTGAGCATTCTAAAGAGAAACTAAAACTAAAACCATTATGACCTAGCTTGCGCTATCAATGCTTCTTTGACTTTGTCAGCCAAAGGAGATTTATATAGATCCTCATTCTCTTGCACAAAAATTAAGGAGGAAATAATTGAATTACAATAAAAGATTTATGCTAACCCATTTGAGGACAACATATCACCAAAATAGGACACAACAACTTTCTACTAATCGATTTGAGTATTCCTCCAACTTTTGTATGCGCATTTTGTTCCACCCTTTCAAACACTCGTTTATTCCATATTTTCATAACTCCTTTCAACCTCTTCAGCTTAACTGCTAGCTTTGTGAGGACACTGTCTTAAACTTCTTGCTTCCAAGTTCCAACTGTCGTCTACTATAGATTTAAATTCATTACTCAAAACTAACATTCTTTGAAACTTGAAAGAAATAGGGTCGCACAAGTCTCTCCTCCAAGTTAGAGAGATTAAAATTGGACAGTGGTTAGAACAAGTTATTGGTAAATAAAACATCAGGGGGCATCATTAAAATCAGGACTTATTAAAACCCTGTCCAATTAAGCCCAAATCCTTCTTCTCCCCTCTTGTGCATCACACCATGTATATTTATGTGACGCCCCCAAATCCCTACGTACGGACACGGAAAAATCGAGATGTCCGGATGATGACATCACGGGTCACCGCCCTATCGACGAGTGTCAAGTGTGTGTATAAGCAACAAATGTGCACGAGAAACATGTAGTGGATAGCAAAGTCATATAACTAAGTACCATAATTTTTCTTAATTTAATACAAAGCTGTTCAAAACATACATAATAAAATATTACATAACACAAATATATTTTCAAAGCCGAATATAAAACATAACCCATCTCAGAACTCCGGTGGAACCGCATCCTCGGGCTTAGCCTCTTCCTCCTCCTCGAACTCTGCACCAAAATCTACGGAACAAAAAATGGTGTCGTAGGTAAGTAAAATCTAAACACCACTAGATAAAAACATATAAAACTCAAACAACATGCATGAAAGGAAAACCAATGCACATATCCCATAAAACTATATTTTTCCACGTACGCCAAAAATCAATTTGGCCAAAAAACATATCGCCTAAAACCAAGCCTCGCCATTATCCCAGATAATGGCCCAAACCACCATTTTCTCAGAAAATGGATCAAAAGCCTCAAAACCAAACCTTGCCATTTTCCCAGAAAATGGCCCGTATCCGAAAACCATAAAAACGATCCAATTATGCATGCACCATGATCTCCCCTAGGGATCATCCGCACACCCTGGCTCTGTGTCACATCGTAGGTAACGACTATGCGTGTGACACCTAAACGAGCGATGGCCAGACTCGTGCCCAGCGCGTACCTGGCCAGAACATCCTCTAGTCCCTGCCACTCTAGGGACCACGGAGTCGACACAACAGCGTTACCATATCGTGCGATCTGGTCATCGCCCTACAACAACCCAGGGGATGTCACTCAGTATTATCCACTCCCGAGTGACCAGAGGAGCTCCACCGAGATAATAACCCATCCCGGCTTGGGCTTGTGAGACTCACACACCCGAAATTCATTTACGCCAACGAAACATGATTTTCACCCTTAAAATAAAATGCATATGTGTGCAATATGTAACGCATGCCTCATGGCACAAATAACCAAGCAATCACAAATAGCCAAAACCAAGCACTCCGTCCTCAATCCATCCGACCCCCGAACTTTTCAGACTCAGTCCGGAATCAACCAACCAACAGATAAATATTTAATGTAAGAGCAATATATTTAAATCTAAAAGTAGAGTTTGGAAAATACTTACAGCGCTATATGGTATTTTTTGAAAGCTCGCGGTGTTGCAAAAGGCAGAGCAAAAACAACGTAATAGTGTAATTTACACTGTGGCCGTAGGTAATAAATTACTCACTTTTGAACGGAGACAAAATAAAGCATGAAATTGATAGGAAATGGTTTAGGGATGTTTATGAAGCTAAGGGAAGTGGAGTTTAGTCGTGGGTGCCGGCGAAAATGGCGGTAGGAGGCCAAAATACTCAAATTGGAGAGTTAGCTCGTGGGAACTGTTTCGGTGATGGATTGAGGCCGGAAATGGATGGGTTAGGATGGCAAGGAGTCGGTGATGAAGTGGTGAAGAGGTGGTAGCCGGAGGTGGAGCGACGACAGTAAATCGTGGCTAAAACCATGCGGCTTGATGGTGACTTTCCGGCTAAACGGCGGCACGGTTGGGGATGAAAGTTGGTGGGGTGGTTCACTGGAGGGAGGGGAAGAGATTGGTGGTGGTGGTGTGGCTCACGGCACCGGCGAGCAGCAGTACTGGGTGGCTGGGAGCTTCGGCGTGAAGGAGAGGAGAGAGAGAGAGAAATCGCACCGGGGGGGTCGATGCACGGGGAAGAAAGGGAGGAAAAAAAAGAAAGAAAAAGAAAGAAAAGAGAAAAAGAGAAAAGTGAAAAGAGAAAAGAAAAGATGGAGGAAAGAAATGAGGTCCAGTTCTCACTTCGGAAACCAAAACTGATCTGCTGAAAACGATTTTAAAAACCGTAAAACGACTAAATAAATTAAACACAATATCAAATAAATTAAAATCAATTTAAAACATAATAATTTAAAATAAATAAACCAATATATTAATTAAATTAAAAACAACCATTCAGTGAAAATACACGTAAAAGCGAGTCATCACAATTTAGGTATTCATTATGTAGCTCCATTATATTACAATCATCAATAAAATCATTAAAAGCATTCATATCAACTCTTGGTTTAGGTATTCCACCTAGGTTCTTAGACTTGTCACAAACAATATTAAAATACCCTTCCACTATCCAATTAATATTGGAAGGAAAATTATTTACGCACAAATTTTTTACAACGCTTTACACAAAAATATTTTAAATGAAGGTATTGTTATAAAACACCTTATAAAAATAACATAATTTTACAAAAATACCCTTATCGTACAACATTGTTATGAAATGTGTTGTAAAAATGTGTTGTGTGTATCATTACTCATTGAAAGCATAAAAATCTCTTGTTCATACTCAAATACTCCCGAGATAATATGGGAAGTAGAGCTTATTAAATTGAAATTGAGGTCGTTATCCCACATCAATCATATCTTACCATCTTCCCCTTCATTGGGGTTAACTTGATCAAACCTTAATTTCCATGCAATAATTTTGGCCCTTTTGAAAGGAATAAAAGGTTCAAGTAAAGCCACTACCTTAGGGTTATGCTTCCTAAGCTACTTTCTTAGTTTACCTACTGATGCAAAATCACCAATACCCCAAATATTCCATATAATGACGTTTGGAATCATAATGATATCTGGGGGAGGGGGTTAATAGAGCCAAGCTAGTTTTCTTCTTGTTCTTCCTCTTTAATTCCTTTACTGAGAGGTATGCCAAAATTAGATTCATATCATTAGAGGAAATATGAGGGATTGAAACAAGCCTTCTTCATCCTCTAAGTCTTGCAAAGAAGAGAATGAGATGTTATAGACATTAAGACCCTCATCTTTCTCATTCATGCAACTTCTGGCCTCTCCCATGTTTGCAATCTCCCCTTCCTATTTTTGGTTTTAATGGAGCTCTTAGGGGAAATTGGCCCATTCTTCTCTACTACCTCTATTCCCTCAATCATCTCCCCTTCCTTTCATTCCAATGCCAACCCATTATCTTTTCCACTATCAATTCTAATGCCGCCTTTGTCATCCTCTGCCACTTGTAAAAATGTCCCCCCTATCTGGCATATCAGGATCCTTCTCAAGTCCCTCCTGCTGTGAACCCTCCTCACACTATCGGTTCTCATTAGTTGGCTCTAGTTCCTTCAACACACTCTTGCTGCACTGCACTAACTAGTTCCTTCAACACACTCTTGCTGCACTGCACTAAGATTACTTGGTTCTCCTACCACATTATTGGTGTTTATTGTAGGTTTGATTGTCTTTGTATTATCCTTTATACCAATCTTAACATATCTCTCCTTGTATTAGAAGTTCTTATCCATATTTTATCAATAAGAGGCTTAACAACCTCTACTTCCACACATATCCTGGCACAAATGTTTTTAGAAACATTCATCATTGCATGGTCCGTCTTTCCATTTCTCTTGCCTCTCTAACCCAAGCCTCTCCCAAATTTGAATAAGAATTCAACTTCACCATAATATGTTTTGGATCAAGAATACCCTTAGAAGTTATTGAAAATAAACCCCATCTCTTGCTAATATGCAATTAGACTTAATTTAGTGAAGGACTTCCCCTTAGAATTTTAAGAACTAGGGTGTAACGTGCCTCCTTTTCTACCAGCGCTATTTCTCACTTTGAGAAGAAAAAATTAGGAATCCCTTCAACCTAGATTGGAGCTCTCATTTACACCATTTGGGGTGCACTGGAATGCATTCAAACTCTCCACATAAGACTCATTTCTTGCTATGACAGAGGACCTCATCAGCTGAGAAATTGCCAACAAGGTCTGTTTTTTGGTCATGATCTAAGTATCCACCGCTGTCGAAAATGAAAGCAGGCGAGAAAACCTACAAGTCAACTTCTAGGTCAAACAGTGTTCCAATGCCAATGATAGACCCCAAAAGATGATCATGATGTGCACATTCTAGAAATAAAAGTCTTGAAGGCATTGTCGTTGATCCTATGTGTGATGCCCCCAAATTCCGTTTGGGATCGGACGAACATTTGAAGCGTCGAAACATGCAACACAAGGTTACCTGCCCTCGTTCATGATATATAAGATGCAATGTTTCTAACATGCATCTAACATTATGCAATATTCGCAGCGGATAAATTTTTTCTTTAGCAATACTATGCACCAAACTGAAAATATCCCAAATGCTTAAAACATACTTCATATGTAAAGATCCATTGAAAAACTAAGATCACAACACTAGTCCAAAATGATTATGATCCAAAAAGTACTGGAAATGCAACTCCATAGTACAAGTAGTAATTTACGTTAACTACTATATTAACATTAACGTTGCATCGTCGCTCAGCCAACTATGTCTAGTTGGTCAGCTCCTGATTCTTCTTCAAGTCCTGTAACAAGATCTACCATTCGGAAGGAATGGTAGTTGAGACTACCACAGTGAGATTTGATTACAAATCTCAGTAAGTTAACAGAAAACTTCCACACAGGCTAATGATGCATGAATGACAGTAAAAGTATGAATGCATAATCAAATTCATAAGTAATTAAAGTATAACTTGACGTACAACATAGCATAATTGACATAACTTAAATTGAAACATGAACTGAACTTGACTTGATATGAACTTAATCTGAAACTTGACTTATCATGAACTTGTTCTGAAACTTGACTTAACATGAAAAATACATACTCCACAGTTGTTGTGGCCCCATGTATTCTACGTGTAAATACATACTCCATAGTTGTTGTGGCCCCATGTATTCTACACATCACAATGCAGTTAAATACATACTCCACAGTTATTGTGGCCCCATGTATTCTACATGTCACAATATAGTTAAATACATACTCCACAGTTGTTATGGCCCCATGTATTCTACGGGTCATAATTGCTATGTCTCACGTAGTGTATGCATCACAATTGCTGTGACCTCATATTTCGTGTGCCACAGTTGTTGTGGACCCCACGAAACTGAATGTAACTCAATATGAAACGTGATTGGAATACGAAAGGACTGAATTTGGTTTTATAAACAACAATGAGGATGAACTTCGTTTGGGGAGCTACCTCGGTGTCTTCTATTATAGTTATCTCAATGAGGTTATTTTGTTATTTGAAACTTGCTTAAGTAGACAACAACTACAATCCAAACCCAACACAACTAAGAAACTCAATCTTGATTCAACTAATAGTTTTGAGTCTCTATCAAATATTCCCAAACAAAGAATAGATCCAATCCCAACATAACTTTATCTTCTCTTACTCCTATTGGACATGTGTATGATTGCTTGTCAGAGAGAGGTCTTCTCTGAACTTCTAAGCCACTCTTAGCTCCATCCCAAAGGTAGACTAATTTTCCCTTTGGTTCTATAATCTCGAATCTGACTTGCCTCTCTATGACCTCTACGTCTTCCAACACTCACCAAATGAGAAGTCTTTTCATCAGCCAATGCAACGGTCTAGGTTTTGATTACAACTGTATGATTTTATTGTTTGATCAAATCCCAAACCCCATGATCAAGATGCTTACTTGAGTCCATAAAAGAACCTAATTTTCAATTCATACCATATGCTACTGGTAATTTTGCTAGATATACTAGCCATCGACCAACATAATGCACAAGAATAATAACCTGACTATCATGAATTAAGTCCCAAAAATATTCTTATAATCTTGAGGAATAGTAATTTTCATATATCAACAAGCATTCAAAATACTTTTTGAAAACACAAATAGTCTAAAGTAAAACAGTTAAGAGGTGAGGAAGCCAAATAGGTAAATAATGAAATAAGATGAAATGATGATGTGGCTTGATAGATTACAAAGAAAATACTTCAGAAATTATATAGATAATTGATACCCATCTGGTTACATCATATAAATGGTCTTTCTCAAGATGGTCATATAAGAAGTTTTTCTTGACATCCATTTGTCAAATCTCATAATCATAATGAGTAGCAAGAAATAAGAGGATCCGAATAAACTTTTGCATGGCTACCAAGAAAAACTTTTCATAATTGATCTAATTTTCAAGTAAAATATTTTGCAACAACTCATGCTTTGAAGATTTTTACAATTCCATCTACCCTTGTCTGCGTGGTATATGCCCAATTACAGCCAAAGGGTTTAATGTTAACGTTAGATATCTCTCTACAAATTACCAAATCTTGTTGGAATATATAGAATCCAACTCTAAGTTCAATGATAATATAATTACTTTTCTAAGATCACTATGGTGTTAGGTATATTTACAAGTTACCATATGTTGTTGGATTTCATAGCATCCAACTCTAAGTTCGACGATCAAACAATTACCATATATTGTTTGCAATGTTATTTTATTATGTGACCAGGTAATCATCACACTATGGCATGACTTGGGCATTGTAGTTCTCCTAGGTTTAGTGATATGTTGAATGATCACCTTAGTTTTTGTACAAAACGATCCAAGAGATTTTGATCTTTGCTGTATCTAACAACTATTTCAACACAATTGTACTTGTGGCCCTAGTATTTTTCATATAATCGTTTATATAGTAGCTTGTCTTCTCCAATGCCTAAGTTAGCAAAGGGGGTACCCATATGGTGTTTTAGCCAAAAACTATGATTTCCTTAAATTGAATAGGTGAATATCGAATGTGCATGCATATAGAAATGGGTATATAGGAGTCTTTGATCAGTCCTTGTGTGTGTCTCTATGTCTATAAGAATGGTGATATATATCTTTCCCTGAAATTGAGTTTGCCTATAGATGGGTGCTGGGCCTACACAGTGATCTCAATTTTTAGGGAGAATCTTACAAGGGTTTCAAGAAATTTCTTATTCAGGTCCTAAGGTCTTGGTGTGGTGATCATGCCATATTATGCAAGTTGTGTAATGAAATAGACTCTACCAAATCATCTCAAAATGATAAACACAACATCAAAAGAGATATAGATAAGAACAATGAAGATAAGAAGAAGTTCATGAGGAGGAATAAAGATGATAATGATAGCCAATGATAGTGACTCACTCAAAAATAAGTAGCATAAAGGCTATCCTAAGTACAGGAGAATGTCGTGTAATAATTAGGAATAAAATTCCTAGATCGTCTCCTTGGGAAAAGTTGTTTAAATCCAAACTCGTATAAAATGGCAAAAAATTTCACAAATAAAAGTGGTGGTATGTACAATGAATGGAAGAGTGCAATGGAAATAACAATGACATTAGTCATAGACTACATTCATACTTTTGGATTTTTTTGAATGTCGAAATGGAACGTAAAAGACTAATAAATTGAAATTAACAATTAAGACTTCAACTAGGCTAAACAATTTTAATTAATCTAAAAATTAAATAATAAATTGAAATTAAATTAATCAATTTATAATGTAATTGTAATGCATATTTAATAGAAGATTAAAGAAACAAGAAAAATAACTGACATAAAATGAAATAAACGGCAAATAAAATGCCCAAACTTTTAATCCAAAAATATCAATAATACACAGTAAACTTCAAATTAAAATTAAATAAAAAGTAGGGAATGAAAAGATTAAGCCAAATTAACGGAGATGGAGATTAAAAGCAGTGGAGGAGGTTGGGTTGTAGCAGCAATTGGACCCCTCAAGGAGCTCTTCAATAGCTCTACAGTTCCTCGATGAAAATAAAAGAATCAATCCTCTCCCAGCTAGCATGCGGTGCTGAGTTAATGCCCTCTAGCCAAAATAAAAACCGTGCAGCCCCAAATGAAAAAAATGCCCCAAAATAATTAAGGTTGCTGCAGTGCTCAAATGCTCCCAAGTAGAAAAATATTGTGCGGCTTGAAAATGCACCCCCTGCCTTCCTAAAGTGTGCAGCGCATTTTGAATACGAGAGAAAAAAAATTCAATTGCCGTCCAAGGTCAAAACTCTTCAATAGAATAATGGTTGCCGTGTGTCTCTTGAAGTCTAAATGCCAAAAGACTAATAACATGGGTCCTGCATAAAGCTTATCTCATACAAAGCCAAAATTCATCCTTTGAGAATAATCCGTATGACTTTTTGCCTTTTTGACTTTTTGACTTTTCTCGTTTTTAATTTTTGTATTCCTTGGACCTAAAAAAAATGGAAATAAGAACAAAAATAAAATAAAAGAAAATAAAAAAGCAAGAATAGAATATCAAAATTGTGTTGTGCATATGAATGAACATTGTTCAATTAAATCACAAGTTATAAAATTAAGCATAAAATCATGCTATTAACCAATTTAAATCATAACTCGGATTTATTCATCTTAACATTTTTTTAATATAAAACCAATAATAATGTAATAAAATAAATAAAATATATTGATTCTAAATGTATAAGATATGCAATATTTCAGCTCAATTACACTCCTAACTAGCGTTTTGCTAATCCTTGAGCAAAATAGTAAAAATTAGTTGAGATGAATGTTGCATAAAGATCGAAATTCAAATAAAAGCAATCAAACACAATTCTAAATTCCCACAAAAGGTAATCCATGACTACTCAACCCCAGGAGCTATACCCACCAAGACTGTCTCAGCAATCCTTCACATAGAATTGGGGAAAATGTCTCAGAACTCAGATTTGTGTGTATAGCTATACAGTTGTGTATTCCTCATTACTAGCCAGGATTTATCATAGGATTTTTCAACATTAAAATTAATCATTGTTGATTCTAGCTATCTCAAAACTCAATGGACTAGCAGTTTTCATGCTAACTCAGTTTAAAGGTTGAACACTCAACCCCCAAAGTTAGGGTAACTGTTTCTAGCCATTTAATTAGAAAAGTTCACTAAGCTGCATTTATCTTCTTTTTCTCTTTTTTTTTTCTCGATTCTTTTAGAAGCCTTTATTTTTCTTTTTCTTTTATTTTTCTTTTTTTTTCTTTTTTTTAGCATGGCTAGGTAGTCTTGCAGTTTACTTCTCCTATGTTAAATCAGTGGATAGTAAATGATGAACACTACAGGTATAAGCATGTGCAAAGTGTCCTTCAAACTTTTCCCGTCGTTCTATATAAATCTTACAAAATCTCATGTCAATAAGTATAGCAGCCATGTGTTTCAAACCATATATTAACAAATATGATGTATCAGAAATCATGCATTATGCTCAAGATTAAAAATAAATTTTCACAAAATAATTCTGCTCAACCACTCCACCAAAGTGCTCAAATTTTACAAAATACTAGAAATAAAATGTGTATCAATGCACATCACATTAATGCAATTTTGTTTTTTTTTTTAAATCTATGCACACACGCTACCCCCCAATTAGTGAGAGATATGGTCCTTAATGAATCGAATGAAAGAAAACAAAGTGCACAATGATAAGTAAGCAACATGGACAACCAATCATCTGATATAAAATGAGAGAAAAACAACAAATATAAATAAAAGATAAAATGTAATTAAAGAAAGATGTAAAAGGAAGAAATAAATAAATCAAAATAAAAAAACTTCCCTGAGATCTTGCACAAGTAAGATCTCTCCGCTCGGATCAAAGGCAGTCATAAATGGCTTTAGACGTTGTCCATTGACAGTGAAGCTATTGCCATTCTTCGGATTGACAATGTCTACTGCCCCGTGAGGATGAACATCCTTTACAATGTACTGCCCACTCCATCAGGATTTCAGCTTCCCAGGAAAAAGATGTATTCTTGAATTATAGATGAGTACTTTCTGATCTGGGACAACATGTTTATCATGGATCTTCTTATCATGCAAGACTTTCATTCACTCCTTTGCCAAGTGAGAATTGTTGTAGGCCTCCCTCCTTGCTTCATCAAGTTCTGAAATTTGCAACTTTCTTAAATATTTGGCAGCATCAAGTGAAAAGTTACTTTGCTTAATAGCCCATAAAACATAATGCTGAATCTCAACAGGTAAATGGCAAGCCTGACCATAAACTAAGGTGACATCTCTAAGTTAGTTTTGAATGCAGTACTATAATCCCAAAGAGCATAAACCAGTTTTTCAAACCAGTCCTTTCAAGTGGGACAGACTGTTTTTTCAAGAATAAGTTTGATCTCTCTATTGGCCAACTTAGCTTGACCATTAGTTTGGGGGTGATATGGAGTGGAGACTTTGTGGGTCACTCCATATTTCTGTATAAGTTTTTGAAAATATTTGTTACAAAAATGTGAACCCCCATCAATAATAATCGCCTTAGGCATGCCAAAACGTATAAACAATTCTTTTAAGAAATGAATGACAACCTTATGATCATTTGTTCTACAAGGTATGACCTCTACCCATTTTGAAACATAATCCACAACAACTAAAATATAAGAATGCCCAAATGAATTTGGAAATAGTCCCATAAAGTCAATCCCCCAATAATCAAATATTTCAAGTGTAAGAATATGGGAAATGGGCATAATGTTACGTGCTGTGATTTTTTCAAGTTTCTGATAAGGCTCACATGCCTTGCAAATAGACTCCACATCTCTAAAAATAGTGGGCCAGTAGAGTCCACTTTGTAAAATTTTGAAAACAGTTTTCTTAACTGCAAAATGGCCTTCACAAGCCTCAGTATGGAAAAAGTGAAAAATAGAGGTAAACTCATCATTAGGAATACATCAACGCACCAACTGATCAGCACAATACTTAGAAAAATAAGGAGTGTCGAAGTAATAAAATCATACCTCTGCAAAGAACTTACGCTTGTCTTAAGCTATCCAGTGCTTCAGCATCCGATAAGTGACAAGGTAATTCACAATGTCCGTGAACCATGGAGCACGTGACACTGTAAAAAGATGCTCATAAGGAAAATCTCCATTCAATAGAGGAATGGATGTAGACACACCAAGTAGCTGCAGTCGTGATAGGTGATTGACTACCACATTCTCGACTCTCTTCTTATCCCGAATAGTGATGTCAAATTCTTGGAGTAAAAGGATCCAACGTATCAATTTGGATTTAGCATCCTTCTTTACCAACAAATACTTAAGAGCAAAATGGACATTAAAAATGATAACATGAGACCCAATAATGTAAGAACCAAATTTATCTAAGACGAACACAATAGCTAATAACTCATTCTTGGTGGAGGTGTAACTTTTCTGTGCATCATTCAAAGTATGACTTGTATAATAAATGACTGAAAGCTTATTGTCCACTCTTTGGCCAAGAATGACACCAAGAGAGAAATCACTAGCGTCGGTCATAATCTCAAAAGGCAAGTCCCATCGAGGAGTTTGCATAATAGGTGCAACTGTTAAGTGTTTCTTCAAGGTCTCAAAAGCATGCTGACACTCATCAGTCCAAACAAAAGTAGTATCATTTTGCAATAAAGTACATAATGGTTTTGCAATACTACTAAAGCCTTGAATGAAACGCCAATAGAAGCCAGCGTGACCAAGAAAAGAACGAATATCCTTCACTATCTTAGGAATAGGCAATTGAGATATTAATTTTATCTTGGCCTTGTCAACCTCTATACCACGTTCAAAAACTAAATACCCAAGTACCAAACTACTAGTGACCATAAATTGACATTTCTCCCAATTCAACAATAAATTCTTCTCCTCACATCTAAGATTTTTTAAACAAACATCAAAAGATTTACCAAACACAGAAAAATCATCCATAAAAATCTCACACATGTCATCAAGCATATCAGGAAAAATGCTCATTATATAGCACTGAAAAGTAGCAAGTGTGTTACATAAAGCAAATGGCATTCTTCTAAAAGCAAAATTACCAAAGGGGCAAGTGAAGGTGGTCTTCTCTTGATCCTCTAGTGCTATGACAATTTAATAATAACTAGAGAAGCCATGCAAGAAACAATAAAAAGCATTACCAGCTACTATTTCTAAAATCTAATCTAGGAAAGGTAATGGGAAGTGATCTTTTCGACTAACCGAATTCAACTTTCGATAGTTAATACACATTCTCCAAGCTATTACCTTCCTAGTTGGGATCAACTCACCATTAGTATTTTCAATAACAGTTAAACCAGATTTTTTTTTTTGTACTACCTGTGTCGGACTTACCCACTTGCTGTCAGAGATAGGATAGATGATATCCACAACTAACAATTTTAGCACTTCATTCTTTACCACTTCCTTCATGGTAGGATTCAACCTCCACTGTGCATCATGAACTAGTCTCGCATCTCTTCCAGAAAAATATTGTGCGTACAAATTGAAGGGTCAATACCTTCGATGTCTACAATAGTCCAGCCTATCTCTCCTCAATGATGTCTCAGCATTGGTAATAATTCTATTTCCTGCTTCGAAGTAAGTTGAGAAGAAATGACCACTGGAAATGTATCCTCAATTGGGCTCAAAAAAATATACTTCAAATTCTCAGGTAGTGGCTTCAACTCTAGTATTGGGATTTCTTTTTCTGATGACTTCATGGCTCATGGTAAATCAAGAGCTTTAAAAATTGTCGTACACCAATTACTCGTGTAACTCATATCTGATAACTGAAGAGACCCAGCTGTCCTTGTCAATTGCCCATCTGATTCTGTCAACTCTAATGATGTAGGAATTGTCTCAATAAGAGCTTCGAACTGCTCAGGAAAGCATCCTCAAATGCACTCTTGGAATCAAATACTAACAACAACTCCGAAACGTCAAAATCATATACTGTATCAACAACATACACATATGAATCGTCGCATCCACTAGGCATCTTGCAAGCGTTGAACACATTCATCTCCAATGTCATATTTCTGAAAGTGAGCTTCAGTACTCCACTTCAAAAATTGATAAGTACATTGGAAGTAGTAAAGAATGGGCGTCCAAGTATGACAGGCGCATGGTGAATAATGGAGACTGGCTACTGCATGTCAAGAATTAAAAAATCCACTAGGTAGTAAAATTTGTCCACCTAGACCAGTACATCTTCAACTATACCCCTCAGCACTTTAACGGACCTGTCAGCCAGCTATAGCATGATGGATGTCTTTTTCAACTCACCCAATCCCAACTGCTCATACACTGAGAATGGTAGCAAGTTCACATTACTCTCTAGAGCAAGTAGAGCTCTCCCAATGTGTGACTCATCAATCATAATGAAAATGTGGGGAGAGTCGAGATCTCTAAACTTCTGAGGAGCTCAATATCAATGCACTAACTTACTCGATTAGGAAAGTTTTCTTCTTCACATTCAGCTTCCTCTTCACTGTGCATAAGTCCTTCAAAATTTTTGCATATGAAGGCACTTGTTGTATGGCATTCAGGAGTGGAATATTAATCTTTACTTGCTTGAAAATCTCCTGAATTTTAGTATGATATTTTTTCTTTTGGTTAGCTGCCAATCTCTGAGGATAGGGAACCACAGGTTGGTAACCTTTACTAGTCTCAACCTCTCCACTCACAGGCTTCTTCGACTCTAACCTCACTTCCTTTGGTTCTTTCTCAGCTTAATCAGTCACTGTTACATCTTCAGGTTTAAAATCAACTACATGTCTATCTATGGTCATCTCAGGTTGGGGAACTTCCTTCCCACTTCTCAAAGTAAGAACGACCTTCGCTGTCTCAATAACATCCCCTGAGACATTATGCACTTTCTGTTATTGTTGCTTGTATACTTGAGGATTAGGCTGAGGTTGTGTTGGAAATTTTTGAGGATAGGGAACCACAGGTTGGTAACCTTTACTAGTCTCAACCTTTCCACTCACAGGCTTCTTCGACTCTAGCCTCACTTCCTTTGGTTCTTTCTCAGCTTCATTAGTCACTGTTACATCTTCAGGTTTAAAATCAACTACATGTCTGTCCATGGTCATCTCAGGTTGGAGAACTTCCTTCCCACTTCTCAAAGTAAGAACGACCTTCGCTGTCTCAATAACATCCCCTGAGACATTATGCACTTGCTGTTATTGTTGCTTGTATACTTGAGGATTAGGCTGAGGTTGTGTTGGAAATTTCCCTTTCTCTAGAATGCTCAAGGTCGTGCTCATCTTATTAATGGTGCCACACAACTCATTAATGGCCTGAGTGTTCTGGTTGTTTGTGGTGGCTTGAATCTGCATGAATTGCTAAAGTGTATTAGCCATCTGTGTCATACTATCGTCTAGAGACTTCTTTGCAGATGATGGAGGCTGGGAACTCTATGCAGCTACATGAGGCTAAAATCCAGGAGGTGCTACAAAAGGATAACTCTGAGGACTCTGATATGGCTGATATTGGTGCTGAGGAGCACCCTGATGAAATGGTTGTTGCGAAGATGGTGGAGACCAACCAGGCTGATAATTTCTCCATAAGAAATTTGGGTGATTCTTACACCCCGAATCATATGTGTTGGAAAAAGACTGATTCTGTGCTCTTTTAACCTAGATAGCTAATTGCATCTGCTCAGACCCACTTTCTTGAAATACTAGCATAATCAGGCGATCTTGGGTCTTATGGTTTGAATCAGCACATATAGAGCATGCCTCTACTACTTTCACAGCCTTCACTTTTTCCATTTCCATGACATCCCATCTTCTAGTTAATGCAGCTATTCAGACTTGAACATTAGTGTCCTCTTTAAGCTCATATTTGCCCCTCTAAAAATAGCCCTTAGTGGTTGTGCTGTTAATGACACTCAATCAGTTTGAGTGTTCCATTGTTGTGCACTCTCGAAAAGATAATCACAAAATGATAGTGCTTCATTGGATTCCTTGCTAAAGAATTCTCCATTGCACACTGTTTGAAGAAACTGCTTGCATTTTAAAGTGAGACCAGTGTAAAAATAGCTCACCAACTTTCAAGATTCGAAACCATAACGTGGACAGATGTTTACTAAATCTTTAAATTTTTTCCAACTGGCTTAAAAATTCTCATCAGGTTTCTAATTGAATTGGCTGATTTGCTCTTGCAAAAACTGAGTTATTTGAAAAGGAAATTTTTTTTTGTAAGAATTCGCGTTGCATATCAAACCAACTAGAGATAGAATTAGGTCTCAAAGAATTAAACCAAATCTTTGCTTTATCCTTTAAAGAGAAAGAAAACAAAAGAAGTCTAATAAATTCATCAGTGATAGCCCTAGTAATAAAAGTAGTGCAAGTCAACTCAAAATCGTCAAGTGTTAGTAAGGACTTTCAGAATCCATCCCGTGGAACTGAGGTATCACTGACATCATACCATGCTTAATAGAAAAATTAGGTGCATTTTCGGGTAAAACAATGCATGAAGGTGTAGTGGTGTGAGTGGGTTACAAATAATCCTTAAGAGTGCGTGGTGCAGGTGTAGCCATGCTTTGTTCAATTTTAATATCCTCGCTCATAGAAGAGACAGAAGAGCTATCTATTTCTGCGCTGTGTACACTATTCTAAATGCTTGATGTAACTCTAAGCAACCTATTTGAACTATCTCTCACCCATGACATGAAACATTAGTCTAAATAGCATATATAAGGTTCAAGCAACTGAGTGGTAGATGGTAAATGAAATGTGTAATCAGAGATAAGATAGTAAAAAATAAAAAATAAAACATAAAAAATAACGAGTTTAAATTTAAATTGGACGACTATCCTTGGAAACAGTGCCGAAAACTTGACTCACTCAAAAATGAATAGCACAAAAGCTATCCCAAGTGCAGGAGGATATCGTATAATAATTAAGAATAAAATTCATAGATTGTCTTATCAAGAAAAGTTGCTTAAATCCAAACTTGTATAAAACGGTGAAAAATTTTACAAACGAAAGTGGTGGTATGTACAATGAATGGAAAAGTGTAACGGAAATAAAAAGAGTACTAGTTATAGACTAGATTCATACTTTTGGATTTTTTTGAGTATTGAAATGGAATGTAAAAGACTAACAAATTGAAATTAACAATTAAGGATTCAACTATGCTAAAAAATTTTAATTAATTTAAAATTTAAATAATAAATTGAAATTATTTAAGTCCTAATTAACCTTTAATCAATTCAAAATGCACTTGTAATACATATTTAATAGAAGCTTAAAGAAACAAGAAAAATAACTGACATAAAATAAAATAAACAGCAAATAAAATACCCAATAAATGGATATGGAGATTGAAAGCAATGGAGGAGGCTGGATTGTAGCAGCAATTGGACCCCTCAATGAGCTTTTCAACAGTGTTGCAGTTCCTCTATGAAAAGAAAAGAATCAATCCTCTCCCAACTAGCATGTGGCGCTGAGTTAACACCCTCTAGCCAAAATAAAAACTATGCGGCCCCAAATGAAAAAAATGCCCAAAATAATTAAGGTTGCTGCGGCACTCAAATGCTCCCAAGTAGAAAAATGTTGTGACTTGAAAATGCACCCCCTGCCTTCCTAAAGTGTGCTATGCCCTTTGAATACGAGAGAAAAAAAATTCAATTGCCGTCCAAGGTCAAAACTCTTCAATAGAATATTGGTTGCCATGTGTCTCTTGAAGTCCAAATGCTAAAAGACTAATAACATGGGTCCCACATAAAGCTTATCTCATACAAAGCCAAAATTCATTCTTTGAGAATAATCTGCATGCCTTCTTACCTTTTTGACTTTTTGACTTTTCTCATTTTAATTTTTGTATTCCTTGGACCTAAAAAAAATGGAAATAAGAAATAAAATAAAATAAAAAAGGAAGAATAGAATATCAAAACTGTGTTGTGCATATGAATGAATATTGTCCAATTAAATTACAAGTTATAAAATTAAGCATAAAATCATGCTATTAACCAATTTAAATCATAACTCGAATTTATTCATCTTAACATTTTTTTTCATATAAAACCAATAATAATGTAATAAAATAAATAAAATATATTGGCTCTAAATGTATAAGATATGCAATATTTCAACTTAATCACACCCCCCAACTAGCGTTTTGCTAATCCTTGAGCAAAATAGTAAAAATTAGTTGAGATGAACTTATTAACTATTTTGAAGATAAGGAAAATTTCCTTTATCAAGTCTTTAAACATCTTGTTATAGAAGGAGTTGTCGAAGATGAAAACCACAAACCATTAGATCCATTAGCTCCCATTTTCGCCAAACCATTCACCACTGCATTTTTTTCTCTGAATGAGTGAGAAATTGAAAAATGAATCCCATGTAACCTTTTTAAAATTTCTTCCCAAAATTCCTCCAAGTACCACAAACCACAATGTTTCTTTCAGAGCCAAGTAATTACAAGCATAGAGTCTATCTCTATCTCAACATTTCTAAAACCCAGGAATTCAAAATGCCCAAGACTATGAACCAGACCCATCACTTTAGCAGCATTATTGGTAACCAGACTCAAAGAAGTTGTAGAACAACAACCTCACCATATGAATTTCAGATGACCCCGCAGAACTAAATTCTCCCAAATTTCTCAAGGAACAACCATCTACATTAAGCTTTACTAAGCCTCCATCGAACAAAGCCACTCACTAGATTTTGCACTCGATTCACTACAGGCTTAATTGTAATTTGTAGGCTAAGCAATGTGTCTTCATCTCTTCGAGAAAGTGAGCTGGCAGCCTTGAGTTTAAGGGCAACCCAAATCAACCAGTGTTTAATCGAACAACATATAGATATAATAGATTCCATTCGATCTTCCATTTGAGCCTTACACTGTCTCCACCACAACCTCCAAGTAATTAAAGTTGGCAATAAACAATTAACTGATCATTTTGAGATGAGCATTTTTCACGTTGATGCCAACATTCTACGCGCTCTTTCCATGTGCTACCATGCAATCTCAACAAGCCAACATGTAGTGAACATAGAGAACCATGTGATATCCTCTTTTTATGTGTATTTTTATTAAAAGATTATTTACATTTTTATAACTAGTGGTTTCCTTGTTTTAAATTAAAGGTGATTTTCGCGGTATTATTCTATGATTTTTAAGTTGTGAAACTATTTTAACGTGCTTTTTTTATAGTAATTATTGTTTTTTATTTAAATTGTTCTTTAATTTAAATTAGTTATTTTTGGGCTTTAAAATTTCTGTGTTGTTGGATTTTATTATTTTATTTTATTTAGTCACTATTAAATTATTTTATTTAACTTGCTGTTTTGAAAATAATTTTCGTTGGATCAGTTTTGTGACCCATGTTGTGAGGTTTGGACCTCATTTCTTTCTCTTCCTTTTTCTTCTCTTTTTCTTCTTTCTTTTTCCCCTCCCATGCTTCTCTCTCGCACGACCCAGCCCCTCCCCTCTCCGTCCGTTCATTTTCTTCTTCTCCTCCAACACTCTGCTGCTCGCCGGCGTGGTCAATACCGTCGACCCCAGTTGCTTCCCCACGGTTGATGACCCTCCTCCTCCATTTTCAAGCCCCGTGCCACCATTAGCCCCTATGTGAACCTCCAAGCCGCAGCCCAAAATCCTCAACTGCCATTGGCCACCATTTCATCACCAGCCCTATAGCAACCTTACCTACCCTTCCGTAGCTCCGATCCACCACTGGTGAAGCTCAACCATCCTACATTCCGTTTTGGGCTTTTTAGCTTTCAATCGCAGTTTGTGCTACCACCCATGGCCAACCACCACCACCATTAGCTTCACCAGCACTCTTAAGCCCTACCCTAGCCTTCCCTAGTCTTCGTTTGATCAACGTTGCCTTTCCGCTGCCTTTTACAACTCATTGATCCTCTAGAAAGTATTTTATAATGCTGTAAGTATTTTCCAAATGACCTTTAAGATTTAAATATATTTTTACATTAACAATACTTATGAATTGGTTGGTTGTGCTAGACTAAGTTCGAGGAGTATGGGGGTCGTATGCATTGCATAGTGCACACATGGTCATGTTTGTAAAATGAAAACTGAATTTTCGCATAATTGCATAAATGTTCATGTGTATATTTGAAAACTGAATTTTCAAGTGAGAAATGATTTTTGGGTATGTTTAAAATGAATGGATTGAACAGTTGAGTCAGAGGTACTGTAGGGATGGTGGTAAGCAGGGATGGTGGTAGAGTCCCGTCTGTAATTTCCGCCTATAATGCTCTGATAGTTGGTTAATGGGCCATTTTCTTAGAAAATGGTGAGATTTGATGTTGGGCCATTTTCTAAAAAAATGGTGGTTGTTTTAATGGACTGGAAATTTTTTGGGCCAAAATGGGATTTTAGCATGCGTCTAAAATTGGTTATTTTGGGAAATGGTGATTGTTGGGTCTCATGTATATGGCATCACGTTTATATATATTGTTGTTGCTTTAATGAATTTTTATCTTGTGGGTTGTTTGAGTTATTACTTACCTACAATAATGTTTCTTGGTACCATAAATTTTGATGTGGATGATGAGAAGGTCGAGCATGAGGATGCATCTCCGCTGGAGGATTGATTGGGTGCCTCATGCTTGTATATGTTGGAAGTTATTTTCCAAATTTAAATTATGTATTTTGGTTTATGACGTAGTTACTGGAAATTTGTAATATTTTTGATACGTTTGTTTTTAAGCAAGTTGTATTTAAACAAATTCTGGTACCTAGTTGACTGATTTTATTTATCTGCTGCGTCGTTTTTACTATACAATTTTTGCATGTGTACACACTTGGCATTTAGCGATGGGATGTGTGACCTGTGTTGTTATCATCCCGACGCCTTAATTTCCACGTGTTTGTACGTAAGAGTTGAGAGTGTCACAGACCAAACCTATTCTGTAAAATTACCTTGAGCTAGTATGTGAGTGAGGTCCTCATAACCTCCACTCAAGTAACAATTAAACTTTGATGCTAAAGTAATCTCAACGAACTCGATCATCAATTGAAAGGCAATGATGCATGGCCTTCCACATAATTACTGAGATTTTCTTTGGAAGAGCCCGATGCCAGTTCCATTTTGCCCAAGGAAAATCTGGAACATGAATAGGAATACAGTCCCAAGCACTCCTAGTAGAAAACTTTCCATTAGGATTAGGAACTTATCAGCACAACTGAAATTTTTTTATACCACCCAAAATCTTTCATTTACCTTAATGGAAGTCTCTTATGTCCTAAACACATGGTCCCCTCCTTTACTTCCTCCTCTAGTTAGATTCCCAACCCCAACTTCCTCCAATGGACCCAACAACATTAAATAATCCTCAGAACCCTCCTTTCTTCTCTCTTAAAAAATATTCTCACCCAAGTTTTTGGCCTCCACACCCTAGAGAAGTCTAGCTAAGCTTATAAAGAATATTCTCCTTCACCTCTTCCACTAGAATTATGAGCACCTGCTTTCAGCTCTTTACATTGAAAAATGGGGTCTTTCTCTATTACTAAATATTTCACCAAAGTTAAACATTTGTATGAAGCACTCTCTACCATAAACCATCCACTAGATGATTCTGAAATCATCTTCTATCTTCTTGTCGGGTTTCTCCTACTCACCTATAAGTTACTTTTGGAGCAACACTCCAAGTTTACAAATTTTGGATCCCCATCGACCAATCTTACAACCAATGGCTCTCACAATAGCGAAAGCTCCACTAATTCCCACAAAACCACTCAATCTTCTTTTAATTATAATGGCCAATCTCATAGTAGGGGGCATGGATGTATGAATTCTTTTACTTCCACTCAATATTTTGAACTACCTAGATCTAATTCTTATCCCCAATGTCAGATTCACAACAAAGTTGGCCATGCTAGTGTCACCAGGTTTGGTCAAGGATATCAGCAAAATTTCCCCCTCAAGGATATGCAAACACTTCCATCTCTACTCTTGACTCATCTTGGTATCTAGACACTGGAGGTACCTCTTATATTAGATTTGATCTCTAGCGTCTCAACCTCCATGCTAAGGAGTACACTAGTCCTGACTAGGTCTACATTAAAAATGGGCAAGTTTTGGAAATACATCGTAGTGGTTCCTCTCTCTTCCTATCCTCTTTCAAATTCTTTTTCCTTAATAATGTGCTTCTTGTCCTTACAATAAAAAAGAACTTACTTTTAGTTGATCAATTTACATATGATAATCTCTATTTATTTTTATTTTTTACTTCATCCCTCCTTTTCTATGTCAAGGACTCGTCCTTGGGAGCCACCCTACTCAACGATAGGAGTAATCATGGTCTCTATGCAATAAATACTATCTCACAATGAAATATGTGGATGATAAAAATTTGAAAACCTTGGTGGAACCATCCTACACCATTTACTACGTGAAGCTGAACATTCAAAACGCATATGGAAGAAATATCTATCCATTGGAACAACAAAAATTGAGGGACGAAGATATTATTTTGGAAGATGATGTTACGTTGAGAGAGATGAAGATACTTGAAAATGGGTGTCTCTTCCTAGCTATGAGAAGTGAAGAATTTGGCTCAAAAGAATTAAAAGAAGAGAAGGAAGCAATGGAAGAATCACAAGAACAGGTTGCGGAAACGGGGGTGAAAGCTTTTGTGGCAGTGCCCATCGAAGCTATCTTCAAAGAAATGCCTCTTTCCCCTGTTCTTAGACAATCACAATTATTTTCTCCACTTTCAGATCTCACTTCACATTTAATGGTTGCGCTAAATAAAGATCATGCCATGGCCAGCAAAGGAGAAGGGGGTCTCGAAACCATATGGGAGTTTGACCTAGATGGTGTTTATTTCCATTGTCTCTGCCCTTTTTCTCCTTAACCAATTTTTGGGCCTATGAGAAATGTTCATATAAAAACATTTTTCCCTGGACTTTCTCAAAAAACAAACACATATTCTCCAATCTCTTCATTTCTTTTCCCATGGCATGTACCTTCGTCCCCTCACCGTCTTCGCTAGACTTTTTCTTTCCTAAAGACAACAAACTAGTGGACATCTTCCCATAGCAGGAGGTCCATAACAAAGGAGTCAGTCAGGCCATTTTCACCAACACTATGGTTTTCATGGTAGCAAATCCATAGTTGATGGTCAAGGCTCCTAGTATCTATGCTCAGCCTCATATGACACCAGGAATGGAAGTGTGGCACAAAGATGTTTGATGAAGAAGATGACAGGAATATGGATTTGAGCTACTCTCTGGTACAAAGGAAAATAGAACAATCGGCACAGCCTCCTCTTTGGCCTTGGCATCCAGCAACCTCTTTACCTCAACTCTGTTGCAACTCTCCAGCTTTGCATTGGCCATCATTGGCTCGTCTTACACATCCAACATGCTTGCATGGTCCCGCTCAACCTCTGACATTTTCTTAGGGCTCCTATCACACAATGCCCTGGTTATTCTTAGAGGTCCAAAGAAAGCTTATGAAGCTGTAGTGGAATGGACTCGTTGTTATGGGTAAGAAAATTTTTGTTCATTGTCTGTTTGATGTATTGCCACTTAAAGTAGTTTTTGAGCCCTTTGATAAAGGAAAAGAAATAAATCCTAAAGGAACAAATGGTAAGAGTCTATAAAAAACCAGTTCCTTCTTCCTGACCACCTACTACATCTGCAATCTTGTCATCAAGTAGTGGAAGAAACTTTCAAAACCCAATGCCGATTATGGGTCTAACGCCCCTCCCCCACCTTGTACTCATAATTGAACCTTCTATACTCAACCTTGTTGCCAAGTACAGACTCATTCGTGAATTTTCACTTGCTAATTTTGATAGTGTTTGTTTGCTGGTTGTTGAGTGGTAGAAGTCCCTTTCAAAGAGTGGTAATAAATTGGATGAAATGGAAAATACTTCATCTCAATTGTTTGATATATTTCCACTAAGGGGTTTTTATGGATTAAATTTGCTACAACTTTGGGAATACCAATGGATAGAGGAACAAATATTGTGGCCCTTTAACAGAGGAGGAGAAAAATAAATGAGGGGAAAAGCATTTCTTATGCTTCACTTTGCTGTGGTGGGTTATCTAGCTAGAATGGGGTTAAATGTAGTTCTCTACAATACACTTTTGGTCATGTGTGCTTATCTTGGATATGAGATTAAAATATTAAAGCCATCAAGAAATTGAGTGAGGGACTTAAAGCTAGTGACCAGTACTTGCCTCCTCTTGTTATATATGATGTGATTGGGAAGCAATTAAATTTCTCATAGGTTCATATAGCTAGAATTGATATTGTACAGGGACCAGGAAGTTATTAATTCATATCTGCGTTCTCCTTCACTGGACCAGGAAGTTATCAATTCATTGTCATTTGAGTTGCCAATGGCAGTGACAAAGTTTGTAAGTGTGTTGAATGGATGTATAGAGATTGCTAAGAGTGTTATCAATCAATTGATAATAATGTGTAGCCCACGGGATATGCTTTCAATTCTTTGCAAGATATTAGCTAAGATCATCAGGACTTTTTAGAGAAGAGATGAAGGTCACATGTCTATGAGTGAACCCCTTCTCAATTTTTTTTAAAAGGCCTCACTTGTAGCAGAGGAAAATTGTGGTAACATGCAGGATACTTGGGATTTACATATATTCAAAGAAAGCATCCCAAATATAAAAAATATTAGAAAATAAACATATGAAACACTAAACTATAAATAAAGCAATAAAACCAAACTAAACAATCCTATAAAAACCAAAAAAAGCCAAAGAAACTAAGTCCTTAGACAGGGAATGCACAATTTATCAAGACGAAGGACACCTCTCAAAATCCGTGGCAGATTTTGATATCCTTCATAAGTCAAACTGTGACCCAACTCACCTTGCTGTGATAGGAAATTTGCTGCTTGATTAGCTTCCCTGATGCACACCCTTAAAATTAACTCCTTCAAGAGCCATAGGTAAATCATCCCAATAATCCCATAAATACCACAATGTGCACTTACCCACACGAAGCCAATCAAAACCATCTTTGAATCACTTTCAATAATCACATTAAAAAGATTTAGCCGTTTACATAACACAATCCCCTTTGTAACAGCCCTTAACTCAGCCACATTATTAGTACCTTGGCCAAAATGAACGGAATAAGCTACTCGTACCGTACCAACCTCATCTCTAATCACTCCCCCTTTTCCAAAATTCTCGAGATTTTCATAGCAACTCCCATCACAGTTGAGTTAAACCAGCCAGCAAGAGGTCTCTACTAGGCTACCAATTGATGCCGACGGAACCACTGAATGGAAGGTCTAATTGTAAATCCTGTAAAATCTCATATCCTACACAGAAAGAGAGTTAGAAGCATTAAGTTCCCCAGCTAGAGAATAAAGCCAATATTTAATTGACCAACATACTCGAGTAGCACTATCCTGCACCCCTTCCATTCTAGCTTTGCACATTCTCATCCAAAGTTGCCAAATAATCAAGCATGGTAATAAACCAGTAAGGATGCCTTTAACAGAAGCCTTTTTAGTAGAAAAGAACCACACCAATAATCTAGCTTTCCATTGCATCTGGCGCATACAAGAAACTCCCAACAAAGTGCTCGCAACCTCCCAAACCTTCGTCACCACTTCACCAATGCACAAAACATGATCAAGACTCTCACCAGATTTTCGAACACAATAGTCACAAGCCGAAGCAAGTGCAACCCCTCTGACTTACACCCACTCATTTATTGCAAGACAATGATAATAATCTTTCCAAAAGCAAAGGGAAACGCGTTTAGGTAACAAGTGATGCCAAATAGAAAAACTATGATCTTTGGATGGAGTCCAAACAAATAAATCAGGCCCTGATTTACCCGTATAGGAATTATGAAGAATTTCCAAGGTGGCCTCCTCCCCAACAAGGTCTATCAAACGACCCACATCCCAAGAGGCATCAAGCCAATATTCATTTATTCGAAGCTTAGAGTTGATAATTTCCTCTACTTGCACAGAAAGTGGCCTCGAAGCTAGCCACCTATCATACCAAAAAGAAGTGCTGCCTCCTCGTACTAGTACTTTGACATTGTCGTAGACCTCAGGAAAGACTGATAAGATGGACTTCTAGAAATGAGACCCCTAGTGACTCCCATTAGCTAAAGAAATATGGCTATCCTTGATGTATTTTGCACAGAAAAAAATCAGTCCACAATGAATTAGTGGACATCAATCTAAATGCAAATTTCATATGAAGTGCGCGCTGAACTTCCTTGAAATATCTCACACCCAATCCACCCTTCTCCATAAGCAAACACAGCTTTGACCAAGCTCGCCATTTCATCTTACTTATGCCATTGACATGCCCCCAGAAAAATTTAGACAAAAGAGAGTTGATACAATGGTAGCCAATGGCACATTTATCACTGAGAGAATATGAATAGGCATGCTCGCAAGCACATTCCTAAGCAAAATCAATTTTCCCTCTTGAGAAAGTAGCTTAAATTTTCATCTTGCAACCTTTTTCCTGACTTTGTCCACAAAAGGTTCAATGATTCTAATCGTTAATCTTTTCGACACAAGAGGTTCCCCCAAATAGGTGACCAAAAATTTACCCTGATGAAAACCAGTGAGTCTCAATAATGCACGAGTCCGAGAAGAGGAAATATGCTTGGACGGGAGAAGAGCAAACTTTTCTTTGCTAATTAGCTGCTGTGACCAACCTTTATAAACTCCAAGAATCTCAACAAGTCTCCTAATAGACCGTTTAACTCCATTTATAAAAATCAGGAGATCATCTACATACAATAAGTGTGAGATCAAAGGAGCCCATGCCAAATAATGAAACCTTCCAATCCTACCTTCTTCAAAATTCTTTTTAAGTAGCTACGTCAATACCTATTCCATCACAATGAATAAATAAGGAGATAGAGGGTCTCCTTGCTGTAGACTACGAGTAGTTTGGAAGAAACCTTTAAAAGTGCCATTTATCATCACTAAAAACCATGGTGATTTCATGCACTCCCCTACTAAAAGACAAAAAGTGGAAGAGAAACCAAAAGCCTTTTAAAACCTCTAATAAAAACCCTAATCAACACGATCATAGGCCTTGGCTATATCAATTTTAACCATCACGTTGCCACCCAAGATCTTCAGGACTTTTGCTTATTATACCCCTCTCCTAAGTGTTCTTTCAAGAATAATTCTTTCCATTCGGAGGCATCACTATGAGCGAGTAAAAGTAGTAGTGCCTATCATTGTTAATGTTTTAAAGGTTATGACCTCAGAGACTTATGATGGGGATACGAAAATTGATGGTTTGTGTGACATAGCTGTAGGCACTTCCAGTTCTATACATACATTTTGCCTATGGTGGAGTTAAAGGAGCAAGTTTGATTGTTTTTCCATTCTTTTCAAAACTATACATATTCTTGACCCCATCATGGATCGCCCTCCTATCATACTATCATGACCTCTCCAATAAAATATAGCTAGCATGCATAGGCACTACATCACAAAGTACCTCATCTTTGTACTTCCTAATTAAAAAAGATACTAACACTTGCTTATTTACTACCGCCCCCAACCATTCAACCACTGCAACTTGTATGATTTAGGGTGTTTTAAAGTAGGTAAATTCAATTTCTCAACTAAGGTAGTGCTAGCAACATTAGTACAACTTCCCCCATCAATGATCATACTACATACCTTGTTGTTGATGTGGCATCTAGTGTGAAAAATGTTCTCTCTTTGCTGCTCTATATCATACATCTTAAATTCTGTATTGGGAGCACGCCTAACAACAAGAGACTTGCCATACTCTTCATTCTTATCGTACTTATTCTCAATACTAGACTCACGTCTCCTCCTATCTCTCCCACTTTACAAATTTCAAATCAATGCACCTTGTTGTTCCATCTTATCCCTCACTTCCCTCAACTTCAAATTTAGCCTTTCAAACTTTTGTTGCATGGACTGCAACACAAGAATGAATTGTCTGTCATCCCCTTCGGTGAACCCCAATCGACTCGCTTTGAGACCCAAAAATAATATTGGAAAAAACAAATCCAAGAAAGCCAAACTCAAGTCAATGGATGGAAGAATCAAGATCCATTGAGAAGCTCGTTTCAAGAATCTAGATTATATGAAAATCTAGACCCGTTGAAGAACCTGTCTCAAGAACCCAGATTACAAAGGAGGAATGCCACAAAGGTTGTGATTTACCTTCGATAAATTCAAACGTTCAATCAAGAACAAGAGGAGAAAAACTCAACTCCCAATTAATAAAATTCATCACTTTCAATAATGTCTTGCATTCTCAAAAGAGGCTACAAGTGCTTTAAATAAACAATCCCAAAACCCTAAAGTGGGCCGCAAGTACTGTAGCGTGAACAGTGCCGCGCTACAGTAACGTCTAAAACCCTAGTTCATATAAATTAATAAATTTTCAAATATGCTCTTGGCCAAAATACAAGGCCTTTCCAAAAACCCTAGTTCATTAGAAATAAGATGTGTGGGCTGGACATCCCCAAGCCTAATTATTCTAGATTAATTCCTTTGACTAATAAAATAAGCTCTTTTAATGAAATAAATAAGTCCATGGCCTTCAATAACAATAGGCCCAAGTCTTGTCTTCCATAGCGTATCACATGGATGAAAACTGGATCTCCTTTTCTTAAGCTCATCTTAAATGTTGGGCTCTTGCTAAACACGTCTCAAATGGATTTCATCCATCCTTGCATAGCTTCCTTGATCTTTCTAGCTCTTGATCTTGTAATTGCCTATTCTGAAACTTACAAAGGCTCTTTACAACTTGGTCTACCTTGGGGCCCATCATGTTGTTTCCTTTAGCTTGAATCACAACAAACTAAGCTATTAGCACTTGGTGTCACAGTTGTCATGCCTCTTTCCCTATTGTGGTCTATCATACCTTGGTATTATAACTAGGAATAATGGTGACAAAATGACTAGCATTTTTATAGGAGGTGCAGACATTGAAGATGACTATATGAGTTGTTTATTCGATGTCAAACTTGGCGCATCTCTTTCTATTATTTGGGCCATATCTCAGATGAAGTTACTTGGGCTGCTGACTTGACAACGGTCAAGGATGAACTTCGAAGTAGCTAGTTAAGAAGGTGCATAGTACATGAAAATTCCACCAAGATTGATGTTCATGGCACAGGTGGTAGGAACTTTACTAGCAGTAAATGTATCCATGCGAACCTTGGTTAACCAAGAGTGCATCACTACTCTAAACCTTGAGGACAAGGTTTTTTTTTTTTCTTTTTTTTTTTTTTTTTCTTTTTTTTTTAAAGGAAGGAAATTGTTATGAACCTGAAGCGAAACGATTCCATTGTCTACAATAGTCCTTTGATTTATTACTCAAGTTGTGCATTTTGGCCAGCCTGTCAATTATTTGCTTGTTATTTTTCTTAAGGGGGGGGGGGGGGGGGGGGGGGGGGTGGGGAGGTGGGGTGAGGGAAATAAATCATTATGGAAAGATTCTATTATCGATGTTGTTCTTCCCAGAGAATTGAGGGAACTTGAATACCTCTTGTAACAATCTGAGTGAAAGAAGATTATGAATATTTTCTCGTTATCATCCAACCTTTACATGCTAGTTTGCTTATATACGTTACACTACATATCAGAGTCATAATAGGAACATTGGCTGAAAGCCATGGTTCATTGCCTATTTTGTTTTTATTCTATCCCTATCCCCTTTTCCTATGAGCACTACATGAATCACTGTAATCGGATCCTTGTATGGGGTACCTGATCCCCTCCTCACGTATACTTGATTTAATTTTAATGCATCTTCAATTACCAAAAATGAAAAAGATAGGGTCCACTATTCATCATCCTTGTGTGTAGGAACTATTTTATCATGATAGAATTGCAACTTTTATTTCATCATCTTTTTTGATTCTTGACGTCTGGAGTGTGACTAGTTAGTCCTTTTATTTTTCGGTATACAACATCTTTATTGAATTAATAAAAACAAAATTGATCATATCTAGACAACCACGTTACAACTTTTATACATTAACCATATAATATTTAAATATTAATTTATATAATACTTATTTAATTTTAATGAATTTGAATTTAAGAAATAATAAAACTTAGTGATTAGTTGTATAAAAATATAGTGTGGCTGTCTACTTATCATTGCTCTTATAAAAACAAAATATTCACTGCGGAACCCTTAAAATTATTTAAAAAAAAAAATTAAAATGTCAATACTTTCTTATATTACTTGACGTAACAAACTAAGATGTCGAGGGTGTCAAATGATACTTTGAAATAATAGGTGACGTTTCTCAACCGCGCTCTACAACTGAGTTCTCTCCTTATAAAACATCACCAGATCCCAATTTCATGATATCCTCACATCAAATTAGCTAGCACTCCCCACGCCATCACAACTAATAATAAATATGAACGGTGCATCCTTGCTAGCTCCCATTGCTAAGAGGTAACAATAAAAAGCAAAGCTTTTGGTACCTTTTTGCGTTAATTTCCTTTCATAATATTATTCTCCTTCTCTCCATAGTTTATATCATTCGTTGTGATATTTCGAGATTTCCCATAATAAAATTTGGAATATGCAGATTAGCAGGTAAGGTTGCTATGATAACCGGAGGTGCAAGTGGAATTGGAGAGAGTACGGCAAGACTATTCGCTAAACATGGTGCTAAGGTCATCATTGCTGACATCCAGGACGAGCTTGGTTTCTCGGTTTGCCAAGACAAAAGCATCAATGGTGCCATTTCCTATGTCCACTGCGATGTCACTAGTGAGTCTGATGTCCAGAATGCTGTCAATGCTGTAGTGTCAAAGCATGGAAAACTCGATATAATGTTCAACAATGCAGGCTATGCTGGCCAAAGCAAAGCAAACATCTTAGCTGTCGAGCAGAAGGGTTACAAGAGAATTTTTGATGTGAATGTCTTGGGGTCATTTCTAGGGGCAAAACACGCGGCCAAAGTAATGATTCCAGAAAAAAGGGGCTCCATTCTATTCACTTCAAGCTGTGCAACACAGTCACATGGATTGGTCTCGCACATCTACACGGCATCCAAGCATGCCGTTGTGGGACTAACAAAGAATTTATGTGTTGAGTTGGGTCAGTATGGAATTAGAGTCAATTGCATATCACCACATGGTGTGGCCACTCCTATGTTCCTAAAATCAATGGGAATAGACAAGAAGAAAAAGGCGGAAGAGATTATATCCTCTGCGGCAAATTTGAAAGGACCAGTTTTGGAAGCAGAAGATTTGGCAGAGGCAGCGTTGTTCTTGGCAAGTGAGGAGTCCAAGTACGTGAGTGGGCTCAACCTAGTCGTGGATGGGGGTTATAGTACAACCAATATAGCTTTTGAACAGAGCATACAAAAGTTCTTCACCTAAGAACAAAAACATTATGGTTATCTTTGACTAAGCATATTTCTATATATATATATATATGGATGTTTCATAATAAATTCATGGGCCCATGATGAATAAATAAAATTTAATAGCATATTCGGCTTCTAATCTTGAATCGAGTATTTTATTCTTTATGAAGAGATTTTTTTTTTCATTACAATAATATTTAAGGTAGGGGGGTATGTGCAAGGTGCATAATTGTGTGATAGCACAGTAATTGAGTCGAGATTTTCCCTCAATGACTTGTGGAGAGCTATAAATCGCAATGTAACTAGTGACTTAAACCATGACATCCAATCTGCCAATTACACAACTAGAATTTTTGTTACTGTTTTAGCAAGAAATGAGGATTTTGTCAAGCTGGAACGATCTAATTGAAAGTCTATTTTTTGACACACCAACACATTATTGGATTAAGTCCCAAACTGATGAAGAAACACTAGTATTTTAGTTCTTTTCTAACTACAATGCTTCCACAATATGTGATGTATTGACAAAACTCAGGCAAAGTTGTAGTTGACTTAGCCAAAGGCTCGAGGAAAGTGAAAACTGCTTGTGCACTAGTGATTGTTGTTTTTCCCAATGAACTAATTAAACAAGATCGAGGATCACCGTATATTTATGTGCAATAGGTGGTGTATGTCACTACAAGAAATAAGATTATTTCCGGCGACCAAAGTCCCCGGAAATACTACTAAAGTTAGCCACTATTACTTATTTTCGGTTATTTTTAGTTGCCACTAAGTAGCGACTATTAAAGAGCCAAATAAAAATTTTTCTTGCTACTTTGAGAATTGTCAGAAATACACATTATTTCTGACAATAATTATAGCCGCAAATGTCAGAAAACTGTGTCACATATGTGATATTCTTACGTTACTTAAGAATGTGAAGTTTTTACTCTTTATAATAATTATAAAGGGACTCTAATTATACCATTAATATAAACATTGAACCTGTATAGCCGCCACATGGTCAAAACCATAACCAATTTTTCATGGGGCGTGTTTGAATATTTGTTCTATCCTAACATGCATTGGTCAATACAGGTGTCACGTTATTGATGGGGTTGGATATTTGTTTTTGAATGGTTGAATTTAAGCTTGGTCCATATAGGTGTCGTGCCTGACACTTTGAATCTAGATCCAACGTGATTTATAACTTTGAACAGATAGCTCATCAGTTGATCATGGTCCATATATATAGGTGTCCCGAATGACTAGAACGGTATACAGATTAGCTGCAACATGTTAACATCTTAAGGGCACTTTCATCAGGCATGCAAGAAGACGATCATAATTGTCTTATAGCGAATGACTATTCTACTGTTTCTAAAACCTGGACTTTAAATGCTGTTAGAATAGTTAGCGTCTCATTGTTAGTAATCCATATTGTTTGAGAATGTTTCTTGTATAACCTTTGGTACCTCTCCTATATATAGACTACCATGTATAGTATATTCATTAAGACTGTGCAATAGGATTCTGAACCGATATATCCAGAGTTCTGGACTAGGTACATGGGTATACCCAGCTCAGAACTCGAATTAACCCAGTTAGAGACCCAGGCCAGAATCTGGATGAATCCAAGTTTTGGGTTGTACCTGAGTTTTTCTTCTTCTTCTTTTTTTTTTTTTTAAAAGCTTGTATGTTATTTTTTTTCAAGAAAAAATATTATTGAGAAGCAGTTTTTTTTTTTTTAAATTAAAAAAAAAAATCTAAAGGCCTAAAGTAGATAAATGGAAAACTAAATTTGTGTAAAAAATAGCTAAATGTAGAAAACTAAAAATATTAACAACTAAATGGATGTTAAAAAAATAAATATTCATCATGTAAAATGCATGCAACGTATTCGATGCAATCTACTACATATTACATTGTTTAAACTAATTTACTAACATCATTACAAAACACATATATTGATTTAATCAAACTCCAATACGTACACAACAATATTAGTAAGCCACAAAGCTTGGTCTTTTTTTTTTTTTTTTTTTTTTTTTGCCCATACTCCTTGGTCTTCTGCTAACTTAGCATGCTTCAAAACTTTTTTCCTAAGCTGCTCCAAAACCTGTGGCATAAGATATAAAATATTAACTATAAAGTATTAATATGAACTTATTAATTAATTAGAATGATCAGACGTGACCCAAGTATGATGCATGTATACACTATGACTGCTGAACAAATCAAGGAGCCAACGTACAGCACACACGAGCTCCTTAAAAAGACCCAAGTAAGACTACCTTTGAAGTGAGGCAAGTAAGTGTCATACAGGTGCAGAAGTGCCATCGTTATTTCTATCAAAAGAAGAACACCTTTAATTTGCATATTCTAAATCTGGTAATCTATCCGTGCGATACATGAATTCAATACAATTTCCAGTTCGATCAATTTGCATGAGAGAAAGGATAATTTCCAGTTCAATACAATTCCATCAAATTGTACGTGTATATTGGCATACAAAAGTATATATTGAGAGAAGATAATATCCCAGCACCATATCCTGAAAATTTTGAAACTGCTTACTTTGCCTGGTTCAAACGCAAACATGACATTCATTAGAATTTACTCCTGCCACAACATAAATGCCGCAAAGCATTGCAACACATTTAAAAAGAATAATTATATGAAACGACCCAAAATTATCGATTCTTTGAAATTACCTCCTTACATACCATCAAAGATCAATAAATATTTTAACATGAATGGGAAGGGAGACTCACAACAACCTTGATTAAAGATGAAACTAGATAAACATCTAAAAATTTATGAAAATTAATTGGGTTAGATAGAGAATAAACTAAGTTAGATATTAAAAAATATATTTCAAATTTCAAACTTACCTTCAAGGTCCATCGGTTGATGTATTCTTCCAACTCCAGAATGCCGACTGGTTTGATCCTTAACCAATTTTGGGTGCAAATGAGGACTTTGACAATTTTTAAAGAGAACTCCTAAAAGGATCCAATATGCTATTGAGGAATAAATCTCACAATGCCCATGGATAAGGTCTTGAGTATATTTATAAGGTTGGAGCAAGCATCTCTCTTTGAACCGGTTTTATGAAATGAGTTAAGCCCATGAATTTTTTCATGGTATTAGAACCTACCACCGGACGAATAGAAACTCACACTACTTACCCTGTGACAAGGACCAGAAAAAATACTGACCTGCACACGAGGGAGGCTGTTGAGGAATAAATCTCTCATTGCTTGTGGACAAAGTCTTGAGTATCTTTAAAAGGTTGGAGCAAACCTCTCTTTGAACCAGTTTTATGAGATGAATTAGGCCCATGAATTTCTTCATATGCATCCTCCAGTATTGAATACGGACTCCAAGGTAATAATGAAAATGGAAGTTGCTAACACATCATTTGCGACCTCAATAACGATAGGATAATTGGTGGCATTAATTCTCCACCAATTTAAGATATCAAAACCCAGCAAGTCTTTTACACACTCAAAACAATACCTCTTTAACTCCGTTCTAAACTCCATAACACCTTGCTCCTCAAGGTATTTGGTGAGCATGATCCAAAATTTAGTTTGAGGCAGAGCCAGCTCATTACTCATATTTGTAGTAATAGTGCTTAGTCTCCTTTGAGCCACATCAGAACTCTCCCCACTAGCCACCCGAAATGTGTTATACTGCTCGATCAAGCTAACTAAAAGGAGTTTAATCCTATCCTCTATCTTACCTGCCAACTCATACCCTTTGCACTTTTACAACCAAAACTTCATTGCCATCATTTTATATCATGGATCAAGCACAAAATTAAGTAACATAAATTATCAAGTTGAACCTATTTGTGCTATTCCAATACTTGTCATACTTGCTTCTCATATTTATGCCCATAATACTAGTGATAATATTATTCAAGCACATATCATTTAATGCATCTTCAATTGTGCAATTTTACTCAAAATATACATTCACGTACAAAGAACTAGAAATGCTCAATGTAACATCATAAAAAATTTTCAGCAATTCTACAAAAACCCATGCATTTTTTCAATCATCACTAGTGAGGTTCACGAATTACACATCCACAAACACATATTGTTCAAAGTCTTGTTTATGTTTTTCAGCGGTACTCAACATTAAATATGTTGAATGTGGAGGTTATTCCAAGATGAGAATTCTTTACTGCACAGATTGCTTAAAGCTAAATATTTTTTGGGCTTTAACTTCTCGACAGCTAAGTTGGGTAGATCTCCGTCTTACACTTGGAGAGAGATTTGGGAGGAAAAAAAAGGGATTTTGGATGGGTGTAGATGGAGGACAAGTGATGGAAATTTTGTTAACATTTGGTTTGATAAATGGATCTCGGGTTATAATTCAATAGTAAAGGAAGGGAATATGTTTAGTGATGCAAACAGGCTGGATTGTGTGAATTCTCTTATTTTTGAAAATTCTAGAGCTTGGGATGTGGGAAAACTTAGAGCTCTCTTTAATCTAAGTGTTGTGAAGGACATTTTGAAAATTGCTTTGTGTACTGGTAATAGTGCAGACAAGAGAGTATGGGGTTATAAAAGAAATGGCTTGTTCAGTGTTAGAAGTTGTTATAAGTTTATTCTAGACCAGAAGGGCTCTCAGGAAGCCAAGTCTTCATCAGCAAGTGTTCAAAGAGTGGTTTGGAAACAGATTTGGAAAATGCCTGTGCCCAACAAGTTCAAAATATTTGCATGACATGCTTCTAAGGAAGGGTTGCCTACAGAGGAAAATCTATTATTAAAGCATGTTGCAAATGATGGGATTTGCAACTTGTGTAATGTTGAGAGAGAAGGAATATATCATGCTTTAGTTCGTTGTGCACAGCTTCAGAGAACCTGGAAAGATTATTTACCTGCACTTATTATAAAAATTCCTTGAATGTCTTTGAGGTGGTTTTTAGTTTCTATGAAGCTAAACAATATGACAGTTTGTCTATTTTCTTTGCTTTGGCTTTAGGATTTTGGTACAGGAGGAATAAATATATTTAGGAACAAGTAATAATTTATCCTTACCAAGTTGCTGAAAATGTAGTTTCACTACTGAAAAGTTATCAAGCTACTCAGAAACAATCCAGACTGCAAGTATGAGATCCTTATAAATGGAAGCCCCCTCAATCATAAATGCTAAAGTTGAATGTTAATGGAGCAGTTTTTTAAAACATAGGAAAAACAGGTATAGTGCAATTCTGTGAGATAGCTAGGGGAAAGTCCTAACGGTTGCAACCATATTAGAGGAGGTTGTTGTTGAACCTGAGTAAATAGAGCTGTTAGCTCTCTTCCGTGGCCTTCAACTTTGTGCAAGGATGGGAATAGACAAGCCTCAGGTGGAACATGACTGTCTACTTGCTATTGAGGCACGACAACATGATAGTATGACAAATTCAATGCTTGGTGGTCCTTATTCTGAGAATTAAACAGTTGTCATCTTGTTTTGGGGAGTTTGTTTTTACACATGTCTATTGAGAAGCTAATATGGTTGCTCACTATCTTACTCAATATGCGAGAATTGTTGATAGTATCAACATGTGGTGGGATTGTATCCCGAACTTTTTATCTCAAATCTTATGGTTTGATTTATGTCTATAATCCTCTTTTGATTAATGAAGTTTAAGGTTTGTTATAATATATATATATATATATATATATATATGGAGTTCCATCTAGCGTGAACATCCAATCAAATCATCCTCCCACTGATTTTTTCCTTTGCCACACAAGTCTTAAACTTGACAAATCTTGATGGCGAGAATTTCACATATCTGATGGCATCCCTAATCTTTGTTACAAATTCATAAACATCCTTCAAGCCGTCTATAACAATCAGATTCAATATATGGGCAGCACACCACATGTGAAGATATTCACCACCCAATATAGTACAATCATTGTTTTTTATTCTCCTCCTGATGTAATCAACAACAACATCATTTGAGGAGGCATTATCAACTATAATGGTCAAAATTTTATCAACACCCCATTCATGCAATCTGAAGTCTAACAACCTCATAGTTTCACTCTTTTGGTCAGGAATTTAGCAAAATTTAGGTATTTTTTATGCAATCTCCAATTGCAATCAATAAAATATATATGCAATAATGCACATGTAGTTCATATTTTTCATCAATGTCCAGGTATCCGTGGTAAGACAAATTCTTTGACCATCCAAAAATTTCTTTAGTTGTATCTTCTTCTCGTTGTACAGCTTAATACAATCCTTTTTTAAAGTGGTTAGGGATGCAAAGTAAATCAAGACTCTAAGTCAATCACAAACTCAAAAACCCATCATGCTCAACAAGCCTAAAAGGCAACTCACACCTAATAAAAAACTTAGGAATAATGATAGGTTTACCACTATTTTACCACTCTTTTACCACTTTTTTTAATTTTTTAATTTTTTATTTTTTTATTTTTTTACTTAATGATTAAGCAAGTGACTATCACTAAAATTATATATTTTTAAAATTTTTTCTTAATGGCTAAGGATGTTAAAAAAATACTTAAAAGAAAATGATAAAAAAATAAATACATTAAAAGTGGTAAAATAGTGGTAAAAGGGTGGTAAGTGTATCATTACCCAAAACTTAGTAGTTGACATCTTAAGTTTTTCTTCATCATACTTTACTAGACCTTGTGGGCTACACACTCTTCCTTCTGAATCCCTCTTAACACTAGATGATGGACTTTTTCCAAGTCCTTTAACTTGAAGAGGGGAAGTTTTACATACATTCTGGAGGTGGTATATCACAGATGAAGTGTCATTCTTGTAGAAGCAACTGTATAGCTTAGAGCAATAATTGCACTAAGCATTTGGATTATCGTGGTCAATAAGTTGCACTTTAGTAAAGTGTTCCCAAATCACCGATTAGTTACTAGGTGTTTTTTTGAATTTATTGGGTAAAGGTGGGATGGAATGGGTAGGGTGTTGTGGATAAGTCAATGAAGGTGTTGGAAGACTCACATACTCCTTTATATCTACTGGAAAAGAAGAGGAGTCACCAACCCCCTAGGTTGTACCGACATTACAACTCATAGAATCTTCTTCCATATGTTATTGAATAATAAAACACAATTAAATAAATAATCAAGCACAACAAACAGATAATCAAACACACATATAAACACATCTGATCATTCAAGTCAAATGAAATAATTATACAAACTACAAACTCTAGAGCACCAAAAAAAAGAAAAAAGGAAAAACATTATATAGCCCAAAATTATCTATAAATCAATCGGCCTAGATAGGCATGCATGCATACCTCAAAAATCACCTACTCAATGCTTGGTGACACTTAATTGGGAGCTTCATGACAACCAATTTAGGAAAACAAATAATACACCCTTCAATAATTAGTTCTCTCAATAACAGCTTAGGAAAAATACAATCCAAAGCTATTGATTTTTAAATGCCCAATTGACTTCCACAAAAGTACTTCCACATACATACATTACCATCCTGGTTAATTTCCATATCGTTAATGAGCAAAAATAATCATAATAATATATTAGGATACGGTCATAATTTAGATTAGAGAAGTTAAAAGATAAAACTAATTACATTATCTTATCACAATAATGGGCAGGTCCATTTGGATGATATCTATAGCTCATCAAGGATGGCAACATTAATCGTGGGGAATAATGCCTATTACAACACTACTACTTACAAAGTTTCATGTAAAATTATAAGGCATTTCTTTGTAGGCTCCAAGAGGAATAAGGATGGTCATTGTGGAGACGAAAAGGTTACCCTCTTCTAAGCTAGGAGCCGATAAATGGCTTCTACACAAAAACTGCTTGATTTTATATTTCAAGGTGGCAAATTATTTTCCCAATATATTCCAGACAAGGTGCATGGGATAGTGTGTCACCTACATGGACATGCATGGAGATTTCCTTCCATTTTAACCAGAACAAAATGGAATCTCCAAAAGAAAAATGGAAACTTACATAAGCTCAGGTGGTCTTTATATTATTGCATGATTGATCAACCTTGTAGACTGTTTAGATTGTAGAGGCCATTAATCCATGTTGTTGGAAGGAGGCCAGAGGCAGAGTGTGTAGGTGGGTGATGGATGGTAGTGGATGGCGACAAATCTAGGCTCTAAAACTTCTAAAACGCCAAAAATAACTAAGAAAAATAAAATCTCACCCAAACCCACAAGCATAAATTCTCATTGACCCAAGAAAACGAGAATACATATAGTAACAAAAATGACGACACGAGCAATGGAGCTTTGAACAGTGGAGGAAGCTAGGGTTTCAGTGTGAGATAGAGAGACATAGAGAAGACTTCAACTTCATGCACAGAGAGAGAGAGAGAGAGAGAGAGAGAGAGAGAGAGAGAGAGAGAGCTGAACTATTGAGGAAGCTAGGGTTTTGAGTTATTTGCACAAACAACGCTATTTTTTGCACAAACCAAAATAGCGTGGTTTTGATAGTGAAGGATTTTTTTTTAAAACGTCGGTACCCGAACAAGGTATAGCAGCCGGTTTTAGTCATGTAGGTACCGACCCGAGTTTGTTCCTAACCGGGTCGATCTAGATGAACAGTGCTAATTTCATATGCAATGCTTTGTGAACAGCTTGAAAATCTTGAATGCTCAAGCCTCCATCCTCTACTGGTTTACAAATAGATTTCCATGCCATTAATCTTCTCTTCTTATTTCTTGCAATATTCCTCCAAGCAAAGTTAGAGAAAATCCCAATTATAGTATCTAGTACCTTTCTTGGATCATTTAGTACTTATAAAAGATGAATTGGCATACTAGGAAAGACATGTTTGATATGAGTTAACTTCCCTCCCTCTGGAAGTAGATAAGCCTTCCACCCTGCAAGTTTCTTCTTTTTCTTCTCAATCAAATGATCCAACATGGTTGCCAACAATATTCCTATGTGAATTGGGGGCTCCAAGAAAATACAAGGAAGTTAGCCTCTAGAAATCCCATTACATTTAGCCCTATGTTTTTTCTTGCCACTAATTCTTTCAAGGCAAATAACATAGCTGACTTATCTTTATTCACCATTTGCTAATAAATTCTTTCATACTTATGTAGTATTTCTAAAATTGACCTCAAGGATGATCTAAAGCCAATAGAAAAAATCACTAAATCTTCTGCATAAAGCAAATGTGTTATTTTAGAACAGTCCTTAGGGCCTTTGAAGAACCCTATTATTGAAGCATGAAACTCCTTATTCAGTGATATGTTGAATGCCTCTTCTTCTAAAATGAATAGGTAAGGAGATATAAAATGTCCTTGTCTCAACCCCCGAATTGCTTTGAAAATTCCTTGAAGGTGCCCTTCAATGTGAGGGCTCCACCAGAGCAAGGAGACAAACCACCAATGTGGTTGACTGGAAAGAAAATTGAGGAACACTACATTGGTTGGTAAAGAAAATTGATGCATGTGTTGCAAAGTGTAGCTAATCCAACTTGTGGGTGAGTAAGCACAAGGTAGATGTCCTGACAGATATGTCCCAAAACGAGCTGAAGATGAGTATCCCACCCCATGGTAGTTGAGTTAGAGAATTAACCTGCCATGGAGGCGAGAAATAGGTGCTGAATGGGCTAGCATATATGATGAGAAGAGACCTAATCACCCAAAGTGAGCAAGTGTTGCTTGTCCTAGGCGAGCAACAGTCAAGGATAGACTGTGTCAGATATGAGAGCTTTCAGGAACAACACAAAAGATGCTCAGAAGAGTGGCGGTATCATACGCAGAAGCCCACACCTCAGCTAAAGGGTCACATATAGAGCGGGTCTGCTTAGGGATTATGATTTTGGAGGTCATGTCGTATGAACTTAGAGGTATAGCTTGATGCCATGTGGAAGACTCTCATTCAAGGACCTATTGAGGAGTTGGCAGCCCATAGGGAAGTGTGGACCATGCTCTAGCCATTTGTCTCTATCATCATGTAGTGCAATAATCGAGGTCAAAGGACTCCTCTTTAAGCATACATGGAGCTAGAATTTGTCAAAAAGACATCAACAATCCCTCCATATAAAAGAAATTTGGACATGAAATAAAATCTCACTTTTACAATCTTAGAGACGTGAGACCCTGTGAAGCTGAAATCCTCATAAGGAGCAAGGAAGGAATGGCACACTTCAGTAACAAGCCTAGGTGATGGGAGGGTGAATGTTGTATGTAAGAGACATTTGCAATTTTTGTAACCTTCCCTTTTCTGACATAAATAAATTTTGTTTGGATCATTATATTTATTATGTTCATTTCTAGTTTTTTGAGACTTTGAATGTGTTTGTTGGTTTTTACTAATTCATGGTCCTAGTGTGAGTATATGTATCTTTGTGTGAGTAAGTGTGCCACACATCAATCTTAATGGGACGGGATGGAGTTCCCTGTGTTTAGGGGTGTGCATCTGGACCAAATTTTTTTCTGGGGCGGTTTTATAAAATTCAGATCCGGTTACGGATCCGGTTTTATAATCCGGTAATCCGTAACCGGGTTTTAATCCGCTTGGTTTTATTATCTTGCCGAAAACGACACTGTTTCAGGCTTTGATTTCCTTTCCCCTCAACTCTATCGAATGATGAACGAAATGCAAAAATCTCACTTCAAACTTCAGTCTTCTCTCAAACCCTAGCCATGCCGTCTCTCAACCCTAGCCGTGCCGTCTCTCATCTGTGCTGTCTCTCATCTTCGTCTCTCAACTCTCTCGAAGCCTACAGTATGTTAATCTCTCTCTCTCTGTTTCTCTATCGGTTTGGTTAGATTTTTTTTTTTATTTTTTTTTTCTGGGTTTGTTTAGATTTTTTTCTCGGTTTGATTGGATTTCCTTTTTCATGCTTTTGGTCTCTCTTTCTCTACCTCTCTTTTGATTTAGTTAGATTTTTTTTTTCTGGGTTTTTGTTTGACTTTTGCATCTATTTGGGTTTGTATTTGATTTGTTTTGGCAACGCTCTTTTTTGTTCGTATTTTCTGCTGGAATTGACATTGAATTCTTTATTTATTTGTTCTGTTTTTGCTAGTGACTGGCATTTGGGTTTGGTGGTTATGATTAATAATTAATATTTCTGGATAGGAAGTTGTAAAACATGGGTTTTGGCATTTTTACTTTTTAGTGTTTTAAGTTGTGGTTGTTTCCACTAATGAACATCTTAGATGATTGTTATGGTTTCATTTAAGGCTGTTCAGCAACACATAACTTTGACTAGACAAACAGCTTTTTATTTATTTATTTATTTATTTATTTTGTTTTTATTGAGCTTAAGTGTAATAGGCTTTTCATTTATGATTTTATTTGGAATTAGTTGATTATTCATGCTGGATTCACTCTTTGGGGGAAGTGACATGAGCTTGTTAACTCCACAATAATTCCATTATCCATCACAATACTCTGCTCAAAACTCTCAAGCATATTTAGGAAAATGGACTAAACAAAATTCATGGTTTTGTAATGGACTTGTGGATTGATACTCTGCCTTTTGCCTTCTGAAATAAAGTTCTTGTTACACATAAAAAATTCATGGTTTTGTAATGGACTACCTAGAAGCAGAACCTGTTATGTCTAGCATTTTTCCTCGCCTGGTAAATGGTCATTTTCCTGCAATCTAATTTAAGACAACATTTTTGGAACATGTTTTATATAATTTGGTTGTTTATGTCAGTGGGCATTCTATAATTTTGTGAAATTGGTCAAATAAAAGGAAGACAATTGAAGGCAATGTGGGGTCTGCTTGGCCATGTAAAAACAAAGTGATCAGCTCAGCTGTATGTTTGAAATGCGTGGGCTGGGTTGGCTGCACATGCTGCCTGGCTAGCTGTTATATTGTCTTTATCCCTCCATGATCTTTCCATCCATTTTTGCAGAAACAAACAAATCCTCTTTTTCTCATATATATCCTTCATTCTATGAATCAATGTTTTTCTTTGTTGGAAGATAACTACCCATTCCTGGTTATACTCTTCCCTGCTCCTCAAACGCACATATTTTATATATTTTCCTTTTGTCTTGGTGAATATAATATTATATGAGAGTAAGTGAAACACTCTGCGTGTTAATATTTTAAATTTTGTCATTTTCAGTCACACTTGCTATTTGGCACATTGTATTGTATTAACAATTTTGTCATCTCATTCTCTCACCCAGAATATATAAAAAAATAATGTAACATTCAAAATTTTTATAAAAAAATTTATTACCTTTCCCTCACCTTTCCTTATAGCCCAAGACTAAAGCAGAAAGCAGCATACATTAATGTTCATTTATGATAGAATTGGATGGTAATAAACATGACTAATAATAAATGCAGCTTGGGCAGTGTTACTATATTGGTTTTTGTGGTTGCATGTCTCTTGTATTCATATATATTTGCTGAACCAAAGTTTGCATAATATTTATTAAAGCTCTAAATTGACAAATACTTATTATATATATATTTTTCTTATGCTTAAAGCATATGGAAGGTAGTTTTAGTGATAGTGTTGGTGGTTCTAGTTCAGCTCATATTTCATTAGACATGGAGGAAGACACTAGTCCTTTATTGCCTTCCTCCATGAATATCCAAAACCCCATGCCGGCACCATCTCTTCCCCCAAAGCCAAAAAGAGCCAAGAAGGCTACCAACCAATCTCATGTATGAGATCATTTTACAAAGATTGAACCTATTGATCCTATTGCATCTAAAGCTCAATGCAATTATTGTTTCAAGATATATGGATGCCATTATAAAAATGGTACTTCATCAATGTCGCACCACCTAGGATATTCTTGTCCGGAGTCTCCCATTAGACAAGATAAAAATCTTGAGAAGGATAAATCACCATCACACACTGGAGTTAGAATGGATGGTAGAGGATCTAGTCCTCAAATGTTAGGACAATATGATCGTGAAAAATTAAAGGGGATGATTTCTAATTTGTTTATCCAGTGTGAATTGCCATTCAAGGTTATAGAGTATCCGGCATTTGTTAAACTCTTGGGTTATTTAGAGCCTAGACACAACTTGCCCTCCCGAACCACCTTCCAAAAAGAGTGTATTGGTTTATACAAGGAGGAGAAGCAAAAGTTGAAAGCTTTGTTGAGTAATCAAAGAGTTTGTTTGACCACCGATATATGGACATCGGTGCAAAACAAGAATTATATTTGTGTCACGTGTCATTATGTTGATCAAAATTGGGTACTACACAAGAAAATCATAATGTTTTTTAAGATTCCTAATCATAGAGGTGAGACCATTGCTTGGATGTTAGAGTCTTGCTTGATGGATTGAGAGATTAACTGCCTTTGTACGATCACTGTGGATAATGCCACCTCTAATGATGTCGCTATTGATCATGTGAGGAGGAGCATAAAAGATAAAGAGTTTACAATTTTGGAAGGCGAGTTTATACATGTGTGATGTGCTGCACATATTTTAAACCTCATTGTATGTGATGGTTTAGAAATTATATATAATGCTATAAATAAGATTAGAGAATTAGTAAGATTTGTGAGGTCTCACCGACTAGACTTGATATGTTTAAAATATGTGCGAAGGAGCTGAATATTGTGTGTGAAAAAATGGTGTGTCTAGATGTTCCCACTAGATGGAACTTCACATACCTAATGCTTAGTATTGCTGAAAAATATGAAAAAACTTTTGTGCTAATGGGAGTGAGAGAGTCACAGCTTGCAGCGCCTCCATTGAAGATTGGCAAAGGGTTCGTGTTTTTATTAAGTTTCTAAAATTTTTTTATGATGCCACTTTGAAAATCTCCGACTCATCTTACGTGACATCTAATTTGTTATTTCAATAAATTTCTACAATTGAGCACAATTTGAACAAAATGGGTCAAAGTGGGAATGATATGTTGAGGAGGATGGCATCTAATATGAAACTTAAGTTTGGTAAATATTGGGGGGCACAAATAAGATGAACTTGATTGTTTATGTAGCTTTTGTCCTTAACCCTCGATATAAGATCACAACCTTGTCATATTGGTTAAAAAAGTGCAAAGGAGATGAATGCAGAGATAGAATTAAGGCCAATGTAAGATTGCTCATGAATCGTTTGATTGAGCAATACCACAAGTTTTATGGGCTAGATAGTGGAAGATCAAATATGGCACAAGTTTCAAGTTCCTCAAGTATTATTGGTGACGACTTGGAATATGAAGATTTTGATACATCTCTAGATCAATATCTTGAGGGGCAAAACAATTCAGTATTTAGCTCAGACTTAGAGAGGTATTTATCCGATGTGATTGAACCAAAAGTACTTGAGTTTGATATTTTGGATTGGTGGAAGAGGAACTCATTTTGATATCCCATCCTTGCGGAGATTGCACGTGATATATTGGTCATTCCTATTTCGACCGTCGCATCTGAGTCTGCATTTAGCACTAGTGGACGTGGAATAGACCCATACCGAAGCTCATTAGCGCCGGAAACTGTCCAAGCACTAATTTGCACGCAAAATTGGTTGAGTTGTGAACCACTTAGTTCTTGGGAGGTGGAGGAGCATGTAGAAGACATTGCCATCGAAGGTAAATGCTTTTATTTGTTAATTTTGATTTTTTATTTCTAGTTTATCCATTTAACTTAACCTCTACATTTTTTTCTTCTTAAGGTTACCCTCTTCCTTCAACTTCAGCAACTTAATTTTTTGTTATTGATGGTGTGAACTTTGGAGCTTCTTTGCATACATTGCATATTCAATCATGGTATGAGACTTTACTTTGTATACTTATTTATCTTACGAGATTTTAATTTATATAAGTTGACTGATCATGTACACTGCATTTTCCTACATATGCAGTGTTTATTGTGCTTCCACTTAGAAAATAAAGACACAGCAAGAGGGCATTGTTAATTTGGGTGAAAGTAAGGTTCTTTTCAAAATTCATTAATTTGGATACTACTGTTAGACTCATGGCAGTCCAATAAGAGAAAAAGTAAATAGAAGGCATTTCAGTAACTTCTTTCATAACTTATTCTTGTTTCTAGAGCAGCCACCATTTGGTTACATGAGAAAGGATGTTTTACTAATTGGACTTGGAGTTACTGTCCTGGGCATTGGCTTGAAAACTGGATTGGAGGTATTAGCCTCTCTTATGTAATCATTTAAACTTTTTGGTACACTTGATGCCTCTTTCCTCTTTTTAATTTGCCTTTTTTCCACTTACAAACGTTTGCTGGAAATAGAGACTTCAAACTTGCCAATACTTCATTGATCGTGCGGGTCTTTTTCAACCCTTTGAAATTAGTAAATTACACCTTCTCTATCATTAATATTTATAAGGGATCCTACTGAAATGATTTGATCATATGAATGCATCTTTTTCTAACTATTAAGTTGGTATTCACCTATCATCTCTCTCCATCTTTTAAATCACAGCCATATGTCATTAGTCGAGACTGTTGCATTGTGGCTCATTGATGCAATTATTATATTTGGAGTGAGATTTTAATGTCTAGCGTTTGGATTTCAGAGAAAAAACTATTCTAATTGCATTTACACAAGAATTTGTGTTCTAGTTGCTTTTGTTCAAGCACATTAATGGATGTTTAGAACGTGAAACAGGTTGTCTTAAGTACGTTACTGCTGTACTTCTATCTTTCTTGAATTGTTATTTCCAATTTTCCTTCATGATCAGTTTTGTAAACTTCTGTTCACATACTTTAATGTTATTGATGAAGCTGCAAACATGCACATAGACATGAATAAATGTTGAAGGGTTTGAGACGTGGCAATACGTTCTTCTCTGCTATTTAATTCTGCCTTAATTTACAACCCTTTGAAGCTTGTAGGCCTTAAGAACTTCATTACCTATTTGGAAAAGTTACGTGGTCACCCATTTTTTGTTATGTTTAGCTAGGACAACCATGGATGCTGTTGGCCAGTCTCAACCAAAATATCATAATGCTAAAGAAGACTTATGTCAGTTCAAAGGTGATATTATTTCATCTATCTTGTTGCTTCATCTAGTGTTTAAGAAGCATGCGACATCCTTGCATTTGAAGCTTAGTTGGAATTTTGTTTATTACAATGAGAGGTGACACATTTGGTAACTGAAGTGTTATGTTTTAATTATATGCACCAAACACGTTAACATTTTTAGTAGTAGAATTAATACTGCCCATCACAAAAGTCATGATTTCATGTGCAGTTTATAGGAGTTGATCCTCTACAAGCGGGGAATGTAGTTCAGCTTTTCTGAGAAGGCTAGTAGAATGCTCAGTTGGGACATAGAATTGGGTCAGATTACAGGCCATCCAATTTGTTGATATGTTGATTACAGGCCTAATTCTGTGCTTAAGCCCTTTGCTTTTTAATTTGTTGATTACAAGCCATCCATTTATCATATCAAGGTGAAAGAAATCAAATTTTCTTCCAAATTCAAGATTCAAGATTCAAGATGTGAAGAGTTATGATATTATATTAGTTTAATTAGCTGCTGTGATGTATTATTATTTATTTTATTCTTTGTAAATTTATATTTTGCATTGTGATGTAACAACAATATTATCTAGTTTGCATTTTTTTTTTCTTTGATTAATTTTTTTAGAAAATTTTTTTAAAGTGTTTTGATTATTTTTTTAAAAAGATCTGGGCAATTTAAATATGAGATCAGATTTAAAAAAAAAAAAAGTGATATAATTTCTTTTTAAAGTTATAAAGATTTTTTTAGATTTTTTTTTTTTTCCAAAACCTGGATTGAACCCAGGTATAACTCGGATATCCGGGATTAAAAGCCAAAAAAAAAAAATCCGGATATCTGGTTACAATCCGGATATCCATATTGAATTTGGTTATCCGTCCGGAGTGAGTCCGGGTTCAATCCGGGCGGATAACCACCCGGATTTTGAAATTCGGATCTAGATCCAGTTATGGTCGGATACCCGAATCCGGATCTGGATGCACACCCCTACCTGTGCCTATTCCTATGAGAGTTGCCATGAGCTTCAAACAGGTAAAGAGATTCCTTGTGAAGGATTGGGGTGGGGCAGTATCGTGATGGCCTCACCTGATAGTTAGGATATAGAATCCCCCTGACGTATCACATGGTGATGTCTTCGAGTTGATTGGCCAGGTAGACATTCCCCAATGCAACATGTTATCTCTATGTGAGAGTCGACCTGCATTGGAGTACAAGCGAGTTGCTTTGCACTATGTTGGTTGGGTAAAAGGGATTTCCCCGATTTCAAGTGGTGCAGCAACTCATCTCCTATTTGCCCATCAGGATATGAAATATCTATATGTCAAATATCTATGTGATGAACCTCTATGTGTTGGCAATCGTACCAAGAAAAATCTCAATCTCATCTTTTTGGTAATACGGGTAACGGTATGGTCGGAGGGAAATGGGCTTGGTTTCGGGTATGAGGTTGATAGCATGGTCATGGGTGCGGGGGGGTGGAAGGCCTTTTGGTTCAGAAAATACTTCATCAAAATGCAATAACATCTTTTTTATAGTGGCTGGAACCTCATTTTTGGCCCGCTGTTCTGCGAGGCTTTCATCTTCCATTAACTGTAAAACTATCCCCTTGTTTTCCAGCCTGTTCAGCTTAGTCAAAGGGCACTCCTCAATCATTTTAGCTGCTGTTAGGCCCTATAATTTAACCTCTTGACCCCCATAGGAAAACTGCATGGTCAACTTCTCAAAATCCCATAACACCTTCCCAAGCTCTTGAAGCCATTTAATACCCAATACCATATCACAACCAGCCAATACTAACATCTGTAATTCCAAGAGAAATGCGATCCCTTGAATTATAACCTTCACTCCCTTGCAACTCCCTTCACTAAGAATGACTGCACCATTAGCAACTCTCACCTTCACAGGTTCTTGGGTTTTCCATGGAAGGTTACATCTTTTGAGTAGAGCCGGGTCAACGAAGTTATGGGTGGAACCCGTATCAATCAATATGGTAACCCATTGATTGCCCATTCTTCCCTTTACCCTCATGGTTCTCGGGTTATGGGTCCTAATTATGTCATGCTGGGGTTCCATTTCTGCATCTCTACAGTGAAGATGGCCAGTTGTTGGATGATGACCTCATTTTGTTTTTTTAGAGTAGCCATGTCAATGTCTACATTAGAGAACCTAGCATCAGTAGACCTTCTTATCTCTTGATATTGCCCATTAGTCGATTGTTTTATTTCTTAGTATTGAGCATCTGCAACCTTTTTTAGGGCATTGAGCCCTTCTTGTAGGTCTTTTAGTCTAGTTCCTTCAGCCATCTTCTTCATAGGACGTGTCTCTGGACACCACTTATAACAAACCTCTTTGTTACTCACCGGGAAAACAAGCTCTTTAGAGGAGAGCACCTTCAAGTAGAAATATTAGATAGAGAGGGAAAGAAAGAAAACTAGATTTGCATTACTTTTCAGATGATCCTCCATACAGGTCTGGCGGCGCCATATAAGGTCACCATCCTTAACTCTCAGAAATGTAAACGGGCCATGGGCTGCTACTGGACTGGACTAAAATTAAGAACTGACTTACAATCAACAAACAAAGGACATGGACTTAACTAACACCAACTCGAGCCCAACACAAACCCTTAATCCCTCAACACTAGTGGACTCTAACTGACCCATGCCAAAGGCCCAGCCCGGCTAACCACTTATCCTCACAACTCACAAGCCTTTGACTTTTTTGATCGAATCTAACTAAGTTCTGGAAAGCATTCCAGACTTAGGTTTAGACTCCCACTTTCCCCCATGTTGTGCCATCGACTCCTTCCAGCTTCCATGGTCTTCCACCGCTGCCTCTAGATTCTCCGGCCGGGTTGTTACAAAAGTGTTAACACGAGTGGAGAATAAGAAATATTTAGCTAGCATTAATAATTTTCGCTCTAATGTACCTTGATGCTACTTCAATCGCTTTCATACATTAAATGGATTCGTGAATGTGCATTGATTAAATTATGATTATCCTGCTTGACAAGCTAAACCACATTCATCAACATCATCTAATCCAATGTTTCCAAGCAACAAAAGGAAGTTCATGAAATTTATGTTCTAAGGGACATTTTATCAAACACCATCTGTGCCAACCAAAAAGTCACTATTTTCCATCCAATAGAGTTCAATCTAAACCAAAAAAAAATTATACTACTTAACTAATCAACTCCAATGAAGATAGTCTAACTTAAAAGTCCAAACAATCCCAAGCAACCAACATAAATCAAGCAAGAGTGGGAATGAAGATAACTGAAAATTACTATAAAAAAATCACATACGGCCGAAAATAAACTCAAACGTAATAACTACTGAAGGTAATCGGCTAAACCAAAAACAAACTGAATAAGAACAATTTAATGTAGATGAAATGTAAATAAAAGCTTGAATCAAACACAAAACAAGGGAAATGTAAAAGCTGAAAACATGGAAAGGAGAAAAAAATGGGTTTCGGAGTCTGATGAATTCTCTAGCAAAAACCACTGAGAGCATGCTCCCCCTTCCATTTTCTCTCACTTTTCTGGTAACCACAACATTGCCTTTCTGTGATTTGGACCAACAGAGTTTAAATTCATGACTCTCATGCTACGTCTTCCAAATAGAGCAAAACTACTATTTTCCTTTCATTTTTTCAAGACCCAAAGAGGCCCAATACAAGTCTGAAATTGCATCTGTGTTCCAAGTTGGAGCTGGCGTGATTTTCATTTAATGCAGGGGCTGTATGTCAATTAATTTTCTCATGAAGCAGGGGCTGTATGTCCAAGAAGGGAAAGAGTAGCAGGACTTCTCGTGAGGTGCTTCCATCTGTTAGTTTGACGAGATGAAGTTTCCGTAAATTGCGTGTGATGGAAATATAAAGTATGCTCCATTGATGAGTAGCAAGGGCTAAACGTGAAGACTACCATGGGGTGAATTTGCTCTTGATGTAGGTTGAAGAGAGGCCATGGGGTCTACTTCCATCTATGTGACGTCCTCAGATTCCGTTTGGGATCGGACGGACATCCGAAGCGTCGGGACATGCAACACAAGGTTACCTGCCCCCGCTCATGACATATAAGATGCAATGTTCCTAGTATGCATCTAGCATTATGCAATTTTTGTACTGGATAATTTTTTTTTTTTTAGCAATACTATACACCAAACTTATAATATTCCAAATAGTTAAATCGTAATCTAAGCATACTTAACAAAATAAACATCCACGATTTCAGTACGAATCTTAGAAGACTGTAATCCCAAAAACATGAGAGACCAAACTCCATATTTATATTACCAAAATACACTATTGAGGAAGTTCGTCGAGTAACTTGTGTAACTTGACTAATGAGCTAGAAAATTGTCCAAAAACTGACTATGGAAGTTGTAAACTTCAGGTCATGTTTGTGGCACCTAGTCGACCTCCTCCAGTCTACAAGTGTCCGCTCCCTGCACTGATCCTGACACATTACCTACCATTCGGGGGGAATTGTAGTTGAGACTACTACAGTGAAATTTGATTACAAATCTCAGTAAGTTAACAGAAAACTCCCACACAGGTTAATGATGCATGCATGGCAGTAAAAGCATGAATGCATAATTAAAGTCGTAAGTAAGCATAACATAATTTGACATATAGCATGACATAACTGACATAACCTAAATTGAAACATGAACTGAAATTGACCTGACATGACATGAACTTAAACTTATAATATAACATGGGCTAGCAACATAACATGAACGTGAACTTGAAACATAACATGGACTTGAATCATAGCTTGAACTTGAACATACATAACATAAACATGAACTTGAATTTAACATAAACCTGAGCATAACATGACATAAACGTGAACTTGAACATAACATATACGTGAATATAACATGACATGAATGTGAACTTGAAACATAATGTGAATATGAACATAACATAACATGAACGTGAGCTTGAACATAATATAAACGTGAACATAACATGATATGAACATGAGCTTGAAACTTAACGTGAACATGAACATAACATGTACGTGAACATAACATAACATAACATGAACTTGATCTAAAACTGATTCTTAACTCATGGGGTTACCATGATTGCTTATTCTTAACTTCTTGATATGAACTTGGAACCTTATTCAATTGACTTAATTAATAACGTGACCATATGGATGCTACACGAGTCCCCTTGAGCCGTGTGTCCCTACCGATTACTGCATCACAACACAAGTATCTACACCAGCTATGAATGTGTTAATACGTATTCCACAGTTGTTGTGGCCCGATGAATTTTTTGTGTCATACTTGTTGTGAACACATGTAAAATAAAATATGGCTCCATTGGTATTAGTGCCTGGCACGCTATCGTGACCATCCAATTAGGTCTCATTCGCAACCTATTGACTGCACTTTTTTTTCAACCCAGAAAATTTCACACCTATTTAGACACTCCAGCATGAACAAAAGAGTTCAACTAGGATATTACCACATCCTAGTACTTAGGGTCGTGATTGACATGAATAACTTAACATGAACGTGATCTGAAACTTGACTTAACATAAACTTGATCTGACTTCTTTACTTAACATGACATACTTGCAATGGAGATTATTACATGATATGGCATACATGTAATATATGTCATACTTAATATGACATACTTATAACATATAGCAATACGTGATAGAATAGATTGTGTAATAGATAAATATTCGTGACAGAATAAATCATGCATAACAGATAAACATGTAATAATGTGGCATGGTATGGCATATATGATAACATACATATATAAATTGTAGTTCCCTTACCCATCCTACATACACACTAAATTGATAGTAAGTTAGAAGCTAACTTACCTCGATCGTCGCGTTCTACGAGAATAAAGTATGAAATATGAGGAAATGTAAGATGGTATTCTAAAAGTCAAAAATTTAATTACTAACAATTAGAAATGTGTAAAAGAGACAAATTAGAGTAAAATTACCATTTTACCCTCTATATGTGGAAAAATGACCATTTTACCCCTAACTTAAGGATTTCACATCCTAACTCCAAAAATTTTCAAAATTTACATTTCTTATATAAATTTTGTCCTAAACTCAAATATCAACTCAGAAAACTTAAAACAAATCATAACTGTGGAAAACACACTATGGTCGAAACATCCATAGGCCATTTCTCTTGATTTTTGTTACAATTCCTTCCAACTTCAAAACTCATGCTTAACCCAAAATTTTTCAACAAGGATCTTCCTATTCTAAATTTAAAACAATACTTAAAAAATCCATTTATAAAAATCTAATAATCAACATCAAACGTTTTTGTAAAAAGATCCAACCACTTGAATCACAAGGTTTGACCCTAAATCAAAACATCTCCAAGAATTCCAAAAAATCAAATCTTACTTTTAACATATTCATAACATCACCCTAAGATCAACCATGCTTTAAATCATCAAAGAAAAGTCACCAAAATTACAAAATAACACTTGGAGTTTTTAGTTTTACACTTAGTCTAAAAACAGAAACTTTTTCCTCAACTAGCTTTGATAAATCTCTTGATCAATGGCTTAAGATGATGAGATCTTCAAAATAAATCATCACATGATTTAAAAATGTGTCCTTAAGAATATCCAATCATCACAATTAAAATCACTTGGCTAAAACTCAATAAAACATGGATCTAACCCAAAAGCATCAAATCTTAGGCCTAATCGAAATCCTCTTGCATAGAAAACTCATATCTTTAAAACTAACCATAAATATCTTCAAAATAACATCCTTTTTTTTTAAATGAAAGTTTGATTCATTCAACCTGTCATTACATAACTATGTAGGTCCGATACAATGGCCGGAAGGACCCCACTTGGTACCTCCTCCACCCACACACCTTCAGTATCTAAGGATAGAGCCAACCTAGCAGCTGCGTGTGCTGCACCATTGCCCTCTCTCCTTACAAAAGCTACAGACCAACCAGGTTGATCCTGCATCGCTGCCTTGATGTCCTTTATCACCTGTCCATCCCAAGATGAGTTAAAAGGTCTGGAGTTGATTGCTTCCACTACCACTTTTGCATCACCCTCCAACTGCACCCGAGTGAGTCCCAGTTCAGTGCACAGAAGAATTGCTCTAAGCATGGCCTAACTCTCTGCTGCACTAGCATTCCTTGTTAGTTGTTTAGGGGCAGCAACTATCACATGCACCTCTCCTCTGAAGTCCCTCACTACTACGCCAATTCCCACCTTTCCTCTTTTAGAATCCACTGCTGCGTCTACATTCACCTTCAGAAAGTCTTGGCTTGGAGGTTTCCATACGGTTCTCACTGTCTCTACTGGCCTTGTTTGATCCTCTCTTTGTTTTTCATGAGCCGATGTAACTGCCTCTGCATCTCTCACTGCCTGTTGGATCAACACGCATGGCCCCTTGAATTTCCCTTCGAAAACCATAGCATTCCTTCTCCTCCACAGGCCATAAAACACCTCGGCTACTATGTGGAGTTCTCCTTCCTCTAACTTAGACTGGAGCTCAGACCATAATGACGTGAAGTCCCCAAAGCTCCTTCCCCAGTTTCTGACTGGACTGCAGTCCTCGCCCCAAACATCAACTGCTGCAGGGCAGTCCCAAAGCACATGTATGTCAGTTTCTTCTTCTCTGCTGCATATGGGGCAAGTTGAGTTGTCAGTAACCTTTCTCTTGAAGAGAGTACTCCTCGTGGGAAGTATGCCATTGAGAGCCTTCCATAGGAATATTTTCACCTTGCTCGAGCTTGTTAATCTCCACAGCCTCCCCCACAGCCCTTTGCTTTGATCTCCACTAGAAGTTTCTCCCATATTTTGGTTCTTGATCCCCAAGTCTGCATGATAGGCACTCTTTACTGTAAATGTCCCTTTTTCTGATAGTCCCCATATCATTTTGTCATCCATCCCTTTTACACTAATAGGAATGCTGCAAATTCTCTTGGCTTCCTCTTGACTGAAGATTGCTTGTACCAATTCTTTTTTCCAGGTTTTGCTTTCATCTTCAATGAGCTCACTGACAGTTGCATTATAGTCCAGTATCTTGTTTGGTGTTTGAACTTTAAATGTAGAAGGTATAGACACCCATTTGTCTTTCCATATTTTAATGCTTCTTCCATTGCCAACTCTCCACACTAGACCTGTCTTTATCAGATCCTTTACTGACATTAAGCTCCTCCATATTTGTGATGGGCAGTAGCCTACTCGAGCCTCCATTAGGTTGCCTGTCTTGAAGTATTTCTCTTTGAAAACTTGAGCCAGCAGTGATGCAGGTTCTTGTATAATTCTCCATCCTTGCTTAGCTAAGAGAGCTCTGTTGAAGCAGTTAAGGTCTCGGAAGCCCAACCCCCCCTTATTCTTTGCTGTTCCAAGTTTGCTCCAGCTTTTCCAGTAAATACCCCTACCTTCCTTTCTATGGTTCCACCAGAATTTGGCAATCATAGACTCTATTTCTTTAAGAAGTACACTTGGCATCTTGAATACACTCATTGTGTATGCAAGTATGGCTTGTAAAACACTCTTGATCATGACTTCCTTTCCTGCAGAAGACAGAAAGGTAGTCTTCCAGCTGTTAATCCTTTTCCATATCTTTTCTTTCAGGCCCCTGAATGTGTTATACTTAGATCTTCCTACCGTGGTAGGCAATCCAAGATACTTGTTGTAATTCCCACATACTACACCCTCAGCTTGTTGAAGGATGCATGTTCTTGCCTCAGGCCTTGTATTTGAGCTGAAAAGAATGGAGGTTTTCTGTCTGTTCAAGGTTTGCCCTGATGCTTCCTCATAGATTTTTAGCAAATGAGCTAAGACTGATCATTCTTCTAACTTGGATCTGCAGAACATCACGCAATCATTAGCAAACAGAAGGTGATTTATTCTTTTGCCCCCCCTTGCAACTGCTACTCCTTTGATGAGACCCCTTACTTCAGCATTCTTTAAGAGAGAGCTTAGTCCTTCTGCACAAAGCAAGAAAAGGTAAGGGGAAAGAGGATCCCCTTGCCTTAATCCTCTTGTAGGCCGAAATACAGCTCCAGGTGTTCCATTCACCACTACTGAGTAAGAAACAGTTTCCACACACACCATAATCAGCTTCCTCCACTTGTCACTGAAACCCAATTTAGATAGCATTGATTGAAGAAAACCCCACTCCACCCTGTCATAAGCCTTAGACATGTCTAGCTTGATGGCCATGCTGCCTTCTTTGCCTTTTTGCCTAGCTTGCATGGTGTGTAAGAGTTCGTAAGCAACCATTATGTTGTCAGTGATCAGCCTACCAGGTAGAAAGGCACTCTGGTTCCAAGAAATGATATCTTGTAGCACAGATTTCAGCCTGTTGGCCAAGACTTTCGAAATTAATTTGTACCACACATTACACAAGCCGATGGGCCTGTATTCATTTACTGATCTAGGTGTACTTGTCTTGGGAATAAGGGCTATAAGAGTATGGTTTAGACCTGTAGGCATTTCAGCTGTTCTAAAAAAATTCAGTACTGCCTGCATCACTTCAGAGCCCACTATATCCCAATGGTCTTGAAAAAAACCTGCATTGAACCCATCTGGCCCTGGTGACTTGAAAGGGGACATTTGTTTAAGGGCTACCAGGACTTCTTCTGATGTAAACTCTCTGTCCATATACTCCCTCTTATGTTGTGAAATTCTATGTCTTACACCACTCAAGCATTGCTGTATGGTTCTTTCAGATGGATTAGCTGATTGATACACCTGTTTGAAATGGAGCCAGAACCCTATTGCCACCTCTTCCTTTGAACTCAACACTCTCCCCTCCTCATCCTCTATCTGCTTTATGTTGTTCTTTTTCCTTCTTTGGTTGACACATGCATGGTAGAACTTTGTATTTCTATCCCCTTTTGTAAGCCAATGAACTTTGGCTCTTTGTTTCCATCTTGCATCTTCCTGGTCTAGCAAAAAACCAATCTCAGATTGTAGTCTCTTGAGGTCACTCATGTTATCTGCTCTTTCTTCCTCTTGCAACTGATTTATTTCTTCTGTTTTCTATTTTATGGTTGCTAGTCTGTTCCTTCTTAGATCCTTGCTCCACTTCTGAAGCTTCCTGCTGCACAGCTCTAGTTTATTTTGCAGCCTGCTATTCTGCCTTTGATGTTGAACTTCTCTCTGCCAAGCCTCGGCTACTGTTTCTTTGCAACCATCTTCTTTTGCCCAATTCATCTCGTATTTAAACTGGTAATGGAAATGAGATCCCTGGCCCCTGCCACTAGTACCCTCAAGAAGGATTGGTCTATGATCTGAACATAGTGCCACCAATGTGTTGACTCTAGCATCTGGAAACATCTCTATCCACTTTTTGTTTGCCATACCTCGATCTAATCTCTCCTTAGTGAAGGTTTCACTCTCATGTCTGTTACACCAAGTGTACTTTGCCCCCCTCCACCCTAGATCAAACAGGCTGCATTCTTCAACCACTTCTCTGAATGCTCTCATTTGACTTTCAGCTCTAATCCTTCCACCTACTTTTTCATCATGGGACAAAATTTCATTAAAGTCACCTATTACTCCCCACCCCATGTTCCTGGGATTAAAGGACTGCAACAGCTCCCACGTTTCCTTCCTTCTATTTATTTCTGGGTGGCCGTAAAAGCATGTCAATAGCCAACTAGAATTATCCTCCTCACTTTTCACGATTACATTAATGTGTCTTTGGGAGTAATTGACTAATTCCACCTTCATTATTTGTTTCCACATGAGCATCAATCCTCCACCCCTTCCCATTGCATCTACTGCTACACAGCACTCATATCGAGCTTTCCTGGCCACCTTAGTGGCTTTTGCTTGAGACAGCTTGGTTTCCATCAGGAAGACCAAATCGGGAGCTTTCTCCTTTGTTTGAAAACAAAGGCTTTGAACTGTTCGGGGGTTCCCAAGCCCCCGACAGTTCCAACTTAGTATTTTCATAGCATTCGGTGGGGCTGGTCACCAGCCTCCACCGATTCAGTCGAGATAAAGCCGTTATTTTTGAGACCAGGATTCTTACCTCTTTTCTTTTTCAAAGGTGCAGTTGGGGTCTCCTCCTTTGTCTCTGCTGGCCTTTTAACTCCCGATCGTAATCCTCCTTCCACAGGAGAGGATCCATGTCCTCTTGCTTGACGCTTCCATCTGCGGCTTCCTTGATTTGGGCATGTGACGCCATCTGCTTGTTCACTTGGAATAAGTTGGTTGTTGAAGTCAGTTAATTCCCGCGTAGGCATCCTTTCTTCGCCATGGATCTTGACCGTTGTCTGGTTGATGGGCCTGTTATTTCTATTGGGCTTGTCCAACGGACCCATAGCTAACAGGGCCTTATTTCTTTCGAGTATTTCCCGCCCAGCTTGAATTTCATCCTCCTGCATTCTTCCTTCGCTGTGCTGGTTCTCACCTACTCTTTGAGTTGCCCCATGCCATGTCCCATCGTCCTCGGCCCCTGCGTCAAGCTTGCTACCACTTCCGGCCAAATTTCTCTGTCGTACATCTGCGGACACCATTCTCTCTCTGGAGTCGTAGGTCTCACTGCCGGCGTTATGCTCTGTGTTTTGCTTCTGGCCGAGGACCTCTGGCTGTCTCCTACTTGCAGTACTTCCGATAGACCCCTCTGTTTCACCAAGTTCTGCTTCCTTAGTAGGGTCTTGCTGTCCCTCCTCTCTTCCGTTTGAGTTACCATTTGAGGGAATGAAAGTAGGGCGTCATCTGTAGCTATCTTCTGCTCGTAACCACGAGCCGAACTGGGAAGAGGAATCTTGGTTGTTTCCTCCTGTCTTCACACAACCATTTTCATTGTGTAGAATCCATCCACAACTGAGACAGATTTTGGGAAGCTTCTCGTACTTAAAATTAAGCCACACCTTCTTCCCGTTTACCATGACAGTTCTCCCTCTGGCTATAGGTTTCTGTAAATCTATTTCGACCTTCACCCTTAAGCATTTACCCCATCCCACTCCATCCTCGTCAGCATCTATATCTAGAACCTTCCCTACTGATTTTCCTATACGCCTTCCCCAATCTTCCGTCATGAATCCTAATGGCATATTATGTATTTGTAACCAAAACGCTTCTTTATCTGCTTTCATCTTCCCTGGTTGTAAGCTTCCATCGTAGGCCGTAATCAAGAAGAGTACGTTCGCAAAGAGCCACGGTTTGCCGTCCAGAATCCTCTGTCTATCAGCATGGTTTGCAAACGTAATAACGAAAACATTTCTCCCTACCTCTTGGAACACAGCACGTTTACTTATTCTCCAGATTTTCCCCATAGCACTTGCTATGACCTCCTTTCCCACTATACGATCTGAGCATATTTTTCCCATTAAGCTTCTTTCTCCTTTCTGATATATTTCCTCTTCACTTCCCTAGGAAAGCTCAATGACTTCTTCTTCTTCCTCCGTGAGCTTCAAGTTACTCCAGCGATCTTCAATGTCTTCCATAGATCTTGACTTAGGACTCTCCCTATCGAGGACTGGACTCTCCCTAACGAGGACTGGACTTCTTCAAAATAACATCCTAACATAAAAATAAGAGACTTTGGATCATCATATAAAAATATCAAAGCCTTTAGAGTAAGATCAAACCTCAAAAATTCAAACTTTCTCCAAACAAAAACTATTTTTCCACTTCCAGTTTTCAAGTTTCTAGATCTAAAGTTTCTAGATATAAGAAAATCTGTCATCAAAAACATTATTCATGCAACAAAACCTCAATTTAAACTCATAAAAATATGCTAACAACACTCCATAAAATTTTCGGACCAAGATATGTCCATTAGCTTGGTCAAAAACTCCAAAACATAACATACTCTCCAGTTTCACCTCCAGAATGACCTTTCCATGGTTAAAAATACTTTTGACCAAATAAATGACCATAGAATGAGACTAATAATATACCTACAGAAACTAGACTCAAAGAGGAATAACTTTTATGAAAGATTCATGGTGTGAAAATACCTACAAAGGGTCAAAAAAATCCATGTAAAAAGACCCAGAAATCTACCCGAGAGAGCTCTTTTGGGTTTCTCTCTAAGAACGTGGTGAAGAAGAGATGAAAGGGAAGGAAGTGTGTCTTGCACAACTCAAGACTTCTGGAGGGGGAATATATGGACTTGAATAACCCTTGATTGGAGGTGGCTATATGACATAAAGTGAAGAATAGTAAGGGGAAAGGACTGCCTACAGAAGCTGTGAGATATAGAGGTTGATGGGGTGGGTTTCACCATCTCATCAAAGCACTATTGGGTGTAGCCAAGGGCAATAGATGGTCTTCCATGTGGGGGAGAAAGCTTTTTCAAGAAACTTTGCCAAGGTGGCCAAATTCGTTAGCCTTGGTAGGCCTCAACCAAGTGAGCTTCAATTTGAGGTTTAAAGGGGGATTGGTTAGGGTCTGAGATGCTATCAAGTCCAAATATAATTTTTCTTAGCCTAATCAAATTTCCAAGATTTAAAAGGTTGCACAATGATATCATAACAAGGATTTAAGAAATTAATAATATGTAGAAGTGATTTAATCAAGTGATTAAACACAATGATAGAAATTGGATAAAAAAGGGTTTGAAGGCCAATTTTAGGGTTTGGGAAAACCGTTTAGGTTTTCAATTACAATCAAAATTCTGGGATTTCAATTGGATTCCAACTATTTAGGGTTGAAACCCTCTTTGATTTGGCTCAATTTGATTGATCATATGAAAAAAAGTTTTCCTTAGGTAGCAAGATTTCACACATTGATTTCCTTCTCAAATCCATCTAATGGTTCCTCTTTGTGCCAAGTGTCGAAATAAAACTTCTCTAACCTAGTTTAGACATTCCACACTGTGATTTGAAAACATTGCACTTAGTACGCTTATCGAGGTTACTATTCACTCCACAAAAATGCGTAATAAACTTAGTACTGAAAAATCCTAAATATTCATATTAACCTACACTGAAAACCGTTTACCAAAACTCAACCTCGAAGTGCTCTTAAAAATAAATTCACAGTTTCGAATAGCCTTTTCATCCAAAATTATGAAAATGGGTTCTTTCCCTATAAAATCCTAAATATTCAATTGAGTCTAGTGGCGCAGACCATAACGTATTCTGATACTTCTAACTACTTCAAACAATTAAAATCACATTTCTGGCACGATAGTGAATGATAACATTGACTATGTTGATGGACTAAAACTTTTGCGATTAGTCGATTCGCGAAAACTTATGGAGTTTTCATGAAATTCCTAAAATCTATAGAAATTCCACTATTGAATTTCTAGCAGGCTATTACAATCTAACTTGAGGAGTATATCGCAAGAAATTAAAAGTCAAAATATGCATGTGCACTTGAAGACAAACCAAACCAACTCATGCATCCAACGTCCAAGTTTCTTTTTCGTGTGAGAATTAAACCCATTGAAAGAAGAGTCAAAGTGGGTCCAGTTTGAAGATAAGTCAAATTCATGTGTGGTGTGAATTTGCTTTTGACACTAGTTAAAAGGAACTTCCATCAGCTTATAGAGTAAGTCCAAAGTAGTTGTTTTTCCGTGGGGTCTAGTTTGAAGATAAGTCATGTGATGTGAATCTTCTCTTAAAGCATGAAGAGAGGCCGTGGGGTCCACTTCCATTTAACTTGAAGAGTATATTGCAAGGTGTGGTGATGAAAAGTCAAAATGTGCATGTGCACTTGAAGACAAACCAGCTCATGCGTCCACTTTTCTGTGTGAGTCCAAGTTGCTTTTCCATGTGATTGGTTACATGTAATGCTAAACAGCGGGTCCCCACTTTGAATATAAGCATGGAGGCTTGTGTGAAGTGCTTTGGAATTTTGTCAAGCCTGCGGGGCCCACGTTCAGCAGTTGCTTTTGAATTTGCAACGGCGTGAGTGAATGGAACTACTATGCTGCATTTTCAGTCACATGAGTCCGTCAAACGTGTGTCTTCCGTGCGGAAATTTCTGCATGGCTCACCTGCATATGTGCACAACAATTAACTTCCTCAATTTCATGTAATAAATTAGAGATTAAGATCATAAAATTAGATTGTTATCAATTGAGTTAGAATTTATTTATTGGGTCCAAATCTACTCAATTACTTGTAAGAAAAGTGTGATTGACTCGAATTTAAGTGTAAAATAATCACAATATTATAGCTCAATCAATACTTGATTTAGTTTTAATGCATCTTCGATTACCAAAAATGAAAGAGACAGGGTCCACTATCCATCATCCTTGTGTGTAGGACCTATTTTAATTGCAAGACCAAGTGATTACAAGGTAGTACAAAGTTTGGGGATTCAAATCTTCTAGGATTTCTATCTGAACTTTAAGACCTACAGTGGGATAAAGATGAACATCTAAAGCACGTTTTATTTAAAATAAATAAATAAATTGTGTGAAAGAAATTATTATCTCAACACGTGTTTTCATCTTAATCTTGATTTAACTAACAAGCTGGATAATTTTTCTTGTCTTTTTGTAATATCTTGTTGGAATTAGTGCTTCTCGAATACAATTCAAGCCTGGAAAAAACTTTGTTCAATTTAAAGAATTGTGAGGTGTTGCATGTTCTAGTTTTCTTTTTTGATTCTTCACTGATCTGGAGTGTGACTAGTCAGAGTACTTTTATTTTTGGGTATACAGCATCTTTATTGAATTAATAAAAATAAAACTGATATATATACAACCACGTTACAACTTTTATACATTAACCATATAATATTTAAATATTAATTTATATAAAATTGATATAATACTTTTAAATTTTAATGAATTTGAATTTTAGAAATAATAAAACTTAGTGATTAGTTGTATAAAACTATAGTGTGGTTGTCTACTTATCATTGCTCTTATAAAAACATAATATTCATTGCGGAACCCTTAAAATTATTTAAAAAATTAAAATGTCAATACTTTCTTATATTACTTGATGTAACAAACTAAGATGTCGAGGGTCCACTACAAGAAAAAATGAAACTTTGGCTGCCATTTTGTATTTTTTACATTTAATTTAGGTGATGTAAAAAATTATTTTTTATGTAGTGGGATGTCAAATAATATTTTGAAATAATAGATGACGTTACTCAACCGCAGGCTACGACTGAGTTCTTTCCTTATAAAACATCACCAGATCACAAGATCATGATATCCTCACATCAAATTAGCTAGCACTCCCCATGACGTCACAACTAATAATAATGTGAAGGGTGCATCCTTGCTAGCTCCCATTGCTAAGAGGTAATAATAAAAAACAAAGCTTTTGGTACCTATTTGCGTTAATTTCCTTTCATAATATTATTCTCCTTCTCTCCATAGTTTATATCATTCGTTTTGATATTTTGAGATTTCCCGTAATAAAATTTGGAAGAGAAATACTTTTTGCAGTCGGGAGATGCAGTCGGCGTGCAGTCGGCTGTAAAAAAAAATTAATACGAGACCTACATAAAAAAAAAAAAAAAATTTTATAACTTTTTATAATTCATGTAGGTCCCCTTGAATATAAAAAAATTTTTTTATAATTTTTTTTTATTCATTCCGTACAACCGACTGCACGCCGACTGCGTGTGGCGACTGTATGTAGCAAAGCCCAATTTGGAATATGTAGATTAGCAGGTAAGGCTGCTTTGATAACCGTAGGTGCAAGTGGAATTGGCAAAAGTACGGCAAGACTATTTGCTAAACATGTGCTAAGGTCATCATTGCTAACATCCATGATGAGTTTGGTTTCTCAGTTTGACAAGACAAAAGTATCAGTGGTGTCATTTCCTACGTCCACTGTGATGTCACTAGCGAGTCTAATATCCAGAATGCTGTCAATATTGTGATAACCTGTTTTTACGTGTGTTTTCATTGAATGGTTGTTTTTAATTTAATTAATATATTGGTTATTTATTTTAAATTAATGTATTTTAATTAGTTTTTAATTTATTTGATATTGTGTTTAATTTATTTTAATCATTTTACGGTTTTAAAATTATTTTCGACGGATCTATTTTTGGTTTCCGGAGTGAGGATTGGACCTCATTTCTTTTCTTTTCTCTTTTTCTTTTCCCTTTTTTTCCTTTTCTTTTTCTTCTTTTCTTTCTTTTCTTTCTTTTTCTTCTTCTTTCTTCCCCGTTTCCTCTCCCCCGCGCGCTGCCCATTCCTTTTCCCCTTATCGTCGCCGCCACTTCGGCCGCCCATTGCGCTGTGTTGTACACCACCCCCACCATTCTCTTCCCCTCCCACCAGAGATCATCCCCACCAATTTTTAGAGCCATCGGACCAGCCGTTAGCCGCCACGAGCACCTGGCACCTGCCTGTTTTTCTCCCTAGTCGCCGGTTGCTTTCGCAGCCCAGAACCGCTGCTTGCCTACGGCGTGGGTTACACCACCCACTCAGTTTTCTTCCCCTCTCACCGGTGAACATCCCCACCAAGTTTCACCTCCATCTGTGACGACCCCAAATCCCCACGCACGGACACGGGGAAATCGAAACGTCCGGATGGTGACAACCCGGGTCACCACCCTATCGACGAGTGCCAAGTGTGTGCAAAAGTAACATATGTGCACGAAGAAACAAGCAGCGGATAACGAAAGTCACAACTAAGTACCAGAATTTTTCTTAGTATAATACAAGCTGTTTAAAACATACATAAATAAAATATTACAAAAACACAAATATAGTTTTAAACCAAACTATAAAGCATAACTTCGATTCAAAACTCCGGCGAAGCCGCATCCTCGGGCTCAGCCTCCTCCTCCTCCCCGAATCCTGCACCAAAAATTTACGGAACCAAAAATGGTACCGCAGGTAAATAAAATCCAAACACTACCAGATAAAAGCATATAGAACTCAAGCAATATGCATGAAGTGATGCCAATGCACAAACCCATAAAAACATATTTTTCCACGCACGCCAAAAAAAAAACCCATTTGGCCCAAAAACAAACCCTTTCCAAATATCACGCCAAAAGTCACATTTGGCCCATATCCATCTCAAACCATTATCCAATTTAATCCGTATGCACCATGACCTCCCCTAGGGGTCATCTGCATACCCTGGCTCCAGTGCCACACCACACACTGGCTCCAGGGTGTGCGGATGACCCCTAAGGGAGGTCATGGTGCATACGGATTAATGGGTTAATGGTTTGAGTTTGATATGGGCCAAATGTGACTTTTGGCGTGATATTTGGAAAGGATATGTTTTTGGGCCGAATGGGATTTTTGGCGTGCGTGGAAAAATATGATTTTATAGGTTTTGAGCATTGGCATCCTTTCATGCATATTGTTTGAGTTTTATATGTTTTTATTTGTGGTGTTTGAATTTTACTTACCTGCGGCTCCATTTTTGGTACCGTAGATTTTGGTGCAGAGATCGAAGAGGAGGAGGAGCCTGAGCCTGAGGATGCGGCTCTGCCGGAGTTCTGAGTTGAAGTTAATATCTTGTTGTTGCTTTGAATTATATTTGGATCTTGTAATATTTTATTATGTATGTTTTTGAACAGTTTTGTATTAAACTAAGAAAGATTCTGGTACTTAGTTTATGACTTTGCCTTTCACTGCGTGTTTCTTCATGCACATTTGTTGCTTATGCACACACTTAGCACTCGTCGATAGGGTGGTGACCCGTGATGTCATCATCCGAATGTCTCGATTTCCCCGTGTCCATGCAGGGGGAGTTGGGGGCATCATAGGTGGTATCAGAGTGGTTCAGCTCTGGGTAAAACCACATGTCCCGTAAGTAGTACCAGAATGTTTTTAAGGTTGTGTTTTGAAATTTATTTTAAGTAAAGTTGCTTTTTGACGTGTTTTATATGTTTGAATTTATTTGAGCTAGTTTGCTTGTGTTTATTTATTTAGTTATGTTATTGCATGCTGGTTTCTTTTTGTTTCTTGTTATGTGGTGTTGGTTTTCGATTTTTGGTTTTATGTTATTGGTTTTATTCATTTTTCTTAAAGGGGGTCAAGGGTTGTGCTGTGGCAGGAAGACGGTATAATCGAGGATGCTATTATTACGCATGAACATTTGGTGTAGTAGGCTTGAATTTTTGCGATGTGGTTTGCTTGTATAATTGAGGTCAAGGTTTTGTAGAATTATGTAACGGGGCTATAGTATAGGAGAGTGTAGGTTCAACGAACTTTAAGGATATGTTTAAGGGAATTTTATTTAAGGTTTGGGGTCTTTTGCCGTTGTGACCTGGCAGCGCATTAAGAAAGAATTTAATGATCACTTCTTTCCCGCTTCCGTGAGGCGGCAAAAAAATAAGAGAGTTCTCAAGCTTGGTCCAAGGGAGCATGACCGTGGAACAATACCCCCGAAAATTTATAGAACTTGGGCGATTTGCTCCCTACCTCATCGCCATAGAGGAAATACGAGCCGAGTGTTTCTAGAAGGGTCTATGTCCTGATATACGCCATATGGTGGTCAGCCACCGGATATCCACTTTTCAGGATTTAGTGGATGTGGTCACTCTTGTGGAGCGAGAGAATAATTTGAGAATGGGCTCCCCTCCAGGACATAAGAGGTGGAGTTTTTCTAGTGAAGTAAATAGTTCAAGTTCGCCTCAAAAGTTTGTTCAGTGGACCGGGACTTGACCACAAGCAACCTCGAGAGTGTGTGTGGGAGGGCGAGTGTCATTTGGGTAGTAACCAATGTTTTGAATGTGGTCAGATGGGGCATTTTTCTCGTGAGTGCCCTAGTCGAGTTCAAGAAAGCCGTGGAGCTCATCGTAGTGGTAGAACTAACCAGAGGCAATTAGCTTGGGTTCGAATGTACGCAGTGACTCTTGGTACTGTTGGAGGCGAGGTTACGGAGACTTAGAATGCTAGAGTCATGGCATGATCTGGATGATCTTTTAGGGAAGTAGAATAATTGAGTTCTTTGGTTTCGTGGAGTTTATGAAATGGTCTATAACGTAGTAGGTTGTAAGTTCAACAAATTTCAATGATAGATTTTATGAAGTTTCAGCAAAGTTTTGAAGTTTGGGGCTTATAGATTTTAGGAAAATAAGTTTATGGTAATTAAGGTGTTAGGTTCGACAAGCGTTGGGGGGGAAATAATTAAGTTTTGAGTTTTAGATTTCATGATTCGGATGAGTAATTTGGTGGCAATTAGGGCTTTAGATTTTACAAGCTTTTAAGGTGAATGTTTCGGATTACATTCACCTTAAAAGCACCAATCTTGAGAATTTCAGAAAATGATTTATTATCTATTAATGTTTTAGAATTTGAAAGATTTGGGAGTCGATTGTTCTATTATGGGATGTAAGTTCTTTGATCTTAGAGGTTCTAGAAGATGATTCTTGTTTGATTTAAGGTTTTATAATTGTAGAATTGAAGGATTGATTTATAATAGGAATTGAGTTCTTAGTTTTACAGACTTAGTGTTGTAGCTTGATCTACTCTAGTGAGTGATTAGTTTATAACCATTAAAATGGGGTTGATTAGAGTTGAGTTATGGATATGAAAATTTTTCTAGAGTAGATTTCTTTGAGGATTGGCAGTAATGGTCTAGTTCATGTAATTCTTTGAGTATTAAAGATATCGAGCTAGTTTAGAAAATAATTATTGTCAACTTGAGGTTGTAGTAGCAGATTTTAGGAAATGATTTTTATCGATTTGAAAGATATAGGTCCATCATGGTGTTGGAAATAGTAGAATTTGTGTTGGAATTGAATACGATTGAATTTGAGGTTATATGATTCGTAGACTTTTGGGAATGGATTCTTAGCAGGTTTAAGGTCATTCTCGGCACCAAACTTTAAGCAATGGCTGGTTGCTGATTTAAGGATATAAGTTGAGTAAATTCAGGAATGATTCTTGTTGAGTTGAGGATATAAGTCTAGGTGATGGAAATGTGATAATAGATCACTTGTACGTTTGAATGATTTTTGGTGTTGGCTAAGAGTGCATGGGATCAATGAGTAGTAAGGGTACGTATGTATGGATTTTGGAGAATGCTGGTCCTAGTCTCATCTATTTTTGGCTTGATAGGAGTTGAAGAGGAATCTGTGTGGTAATATTAAATTCAAGAGATTTTTGGCTTTGAGTTGTTTGGTAAGTTGAACGGAATGTGTAGTCGAAGCGGGTTACCCATTGGGATGGTGGTTTGAAACGACCGTTGTGTTTATCTTGAGAATTAATTGCGACTTGAAGTCATAGGAATTTAAATTGGTAAGGCTATACTTTTCTTTGGAGATCAAGTATCCAGTTGGGAGAATTGAGGATATGGTTATTTAACTTGAAAAGAGATCGTTAGGTCACCATGTGTGGTCTATGAAGTAATAAATCTTGAAAGTTGAAGCATATGCATCAAAGGTGGGTAGCATAATCATATGTATGAAGTAATAAAGCAGTAGGATCCATGAGTGTTGTTTAATAGTTTTTGATGGATTGAAGATTTAAACAGTATGGCCTGTCTAGAGATTTTTGTGAAGTGCTACTGAAGGAATTAGTTGTACTAAAACTAGAGTTTTTGAGAGTACAATAGGTGGGTGAGTTACCATGAACGTTTCGATTATGTCTAGGTGAAGTCAATGGTAGTTTATAGTGAGTTAGTTATTGCGAGATTAGATGTTATTCAAAATATAGATAATGAGCTTGAAGTGTGGGATACCGGATAGAAGTTATAGGCGCTCTCGTTGGTTGGCCAGGAAGGACTTGGGCCTTTTGGAGATGTTTCTTATCTTTAGAAGAGACAGGTGTATTTTGGGATGATATTATGTGTTTTCAATTGGGGCCTAGAGGTTGATTAGTACTGGTTAATGTCATCAATCAATGGGTGTATTTTTACGGAATGTTGGTTTTTGTTTGGGGCATAATTTTTGGAGATACTTAGAAGTTCAAATTTTTGGACCAGCTATTAGCCGCCACGAGCCCCTGGAATCACGGCACCTGCCTGTTTTTCTCCCCTGTCGCTGGTTGCTTTCACAGCCCAGAACTGCCGCTCGCTGGTGGTGTGGCCTACACCACCCACCCAGTTTTTTTCCCCTCTCACCGGTGAACATCCCTACCAAGTTTCACCTCCATCCGAGCCACCGTTAGCCACCACGAGCTCCTCCAAGCCATAAGATTTTTCACCGATTCCGGCACCGTCGCACCAACTCCGGCCACCATCTTTTCACAGCTTCTTCCCCTACCTCTTGCCGGCCTAAACCACCCATTTCCAGCCTCGATCCGTTGCCGGAGCAGCTCCCACGAGCTCAACTCCGTTCAGCCTCTTTTTGGCCTTCAACCGCCATTTCCACCACCACCCACGGCCAAAACTCGTTTCCTTTAGTTTCATAAATATTTAGAGGCCAGTCCCTATCAATCCCGAGTTTTGGTTTGTCCCCGTTCGAAAATGGGTAATTTATTACCCACGACCATAGTGTAAATTACACTGTTACATTGCTTTTCTTCCGCCGTTTGCAACGCCGCGAGCTTTCAAAAAATACCATATAGCGCTGTAAGTATTTTCCAAACCCTACTTTTAAATTTAAATATATTTTGCTCATTCAATAAATATTTGTTGTTGGTTGGCTGATTCCGGACTGAGTCCGAGGAGTTCGGGGGTCAGATGGATGGAGGATAGAGTTGCTTGATTTATTGATTTATGGTTGGTTGATTGATTTGTGCATTGAAATCGCATTTACATGGTGCATGCACATACATTTTATTTAATTTGAGAAAATCCTATTTTATTGGCGTAAGTGGATTTTCGGGTGCGTGTGTCTCACGAGCCCAAGCCGGGATGGGTTATTATCTCGGTGGAGCTCATCTGGTCACTCGGGAGTGTAATATACTGAGTGACGTCTCCTGAGTTGTTGTTGGGCGACGACGGGAGCGGGGGCTAGAGGATGCTTGGCTACAAACGCGCCGGGCGCGAAACTGGGCATCGCTCTATGCACCGACTCCGTAGCCCTTCGCTAGTGAGGGCTAGAGGATGCTTGGCTACGAACGCACGAGACGCGGAACCGGGCATCGCTCGTTTAGGTGTCACACGCGTGGTCATTACCTGCAGTCTGGCACAGGAGCCAGGGTGTGCGGATGACCCCTAGGGGAGGTCATGCTGCATACGGATTAATGGGTTAATGGTTTGAGTTTGATATAGGCCAAATGTGACTTTTGGCATGATATTTGGAAAGGATATGTTTTTGGGCCAAATGGGATTTTTGGTGTGCGTGGAAAAATATGATTTTATGGGTTTTGAGCATTGGCATCCTTTCATGCATATTGTTTGAGTTTTATATATTTTTATCTGGTGGTGTTTGGATTTTACTTACCTGCAGCACCATTTTTAATACCGTAGATTTTGGTGCAGAGATCGAAGAGGAGGAGGAGCCTGAGCCTGAGGATGCGGCTCCGTCGGAGTTTTGAGTTGAAGTTAATATCTTGTTGTTGCTTTGAATTATATTTGGATCTTGTAATATTTTATTATGTATGTTTTTGAATAGTTTTGTATTAAACTAAGAAAGATTCTGGTACTTAGTTTATGACTTTGCCTTTCACTGCGTGTTTCTTCATGTACATCTGTTGCTTATGCACACACTTAGCACTCGTCGATAGGGTGGTGACCCGTGATATCATCATCCGGATGTCTCAATTTTCCCGTGTCCGTGCAGGGGGATTTGGGGGCGTCACAAATACTGCGGTGTTGTAGTATGGAAAACTCGACATAATGTTCAACAATGTAGGTATTCTTGGTCAAAACAAATTAAGCAAACATCTTAGCCGTCGAGTAGGATGGTTACAAGAGAATTTTTGATGTGAATGTCTTGGGTCATTTCTAGAAGCAAAACACGCAGCCAAAGTAATGATTCTAGCGAAAAGGGGCACCATTCTATTCACCGCAAGATGTGCAACAGTGCCACATGGATTGACCTTGCACATCTACATGGCATCCAAGCATGTCGTTGTGGGACTAACAAAGAATTTATGTGTTGAGTTGGGTCAGTACGGAATTAGTGTCAACTACATATCACCACATGGTGTGGCCACTCCTCTTCTCCTAAAATTAATGGGAATATACAAGAAGAAAAAGGTGGAAGAGATTATATCTTGCGTGGCAAATTTGAAAGGGCCAGTTTTGGGAGCAGAAGATTTGGCAGAGGCTGCGTTGTTCTTGGTGAGCGAGGAGTCCAAGTACGTGAGTGGGGTCAACCTTGTTGTGGATGGGGGTTTTAGTACAACCAATATAGCTCTTGCAGAGAGCACAAAAAAGTTCTTCTCCTAAGAACAAAAACATTATGGTTAGAGGGGGTGGGAGCTTTGGCTCCCTTCCCCCTTCTCTCCTCTCTTCCCCCTCCATCCCCCTCTATGTAGTGCTACATTTTATATTTTGTATTTTTGTGTTTTTTAGGCCAAATAAGGGAGAATCGCAGATGTTGAAATTCTGCAACTTTTTGGCCACCATAGACCAACACGCACCTCTCCACGGTGTTGCCCAACCACTGATCTTCAAGACCACCCAATACGATGCCAAACGGAGCGACGAGTAGCCCACATGCGAGGTCTGAAGTTCTCGGAGAGGTCAATGCATGGCTCTCACACGCCACAGGGAAGCCCTCTATTGACGCCACGTACGACGATTCTAGAGTCTATGAGTTCGGGACTTCCAAGATCGACTGACTGATTTCCTCCCAGAGGGGCACGTGTACTGCAAGCATCACAGAAACCTCTTGGAGCACTGTTTCAATTTTTGCAATGGTTTCCCATTGTGTTTTATTTCGTGTCCTATCTTTACTTTTTAGAAAAATAAAAATTCAAAAATAGTGCATTCGAACTTTAGTTCGAATGGAGTGATCCCCCCTTTGCTTAGGCGGTGTTATGGTGGGGTTGGTGTCCCCTACTCCCCGTTGTCGAGATATGGGGTTTTGTCACACAGTTATTGGTAACTCTGTCATGAACATAGTTGTGCTATCTCTTAGACTTAGGTCTTTAGAGATCTGTCGTCTGAACTAGACCATGTCAGCCATAATAGTGTGCTGGAAAGCTATTAATATTTGTAACTGACTTGTTTTTAAGTCAACTTTGTATGTCTTCCTTTAATGAATGGAATTTGGTATGTTATTATCAAAAAAACAAAAACATGATAGTTATCTTTTGTCCAAGCATATATATATATATATATATATATATATTATATGCATGTTTTCATTAGCGTACCTATGGGTTGCAATCGTAATGTTTGTATGTTGAGATCTAAATAATTCCCCATGAAGTTCTAATAAATTCATGGGGCCATGATGAATAAATAAAATTTAATAGCATATTCGGCTTCTAATCTTGAATTACGTATTTTATTCTTTATAAAGAGGTTTTTTTCAATACTATATTAATATTTAAGGTAGGGGGTATGTGCAAGGTGCATAATTGTGTGATAGCACAGTAATTGAGTTAATGTGGAGAGCTATATATCATGATAATTTGAAGTTGGTTAGCACACAAAGTGGCGAACAAACGAGCATGACATAAATTTCTTAAATTAGACTCGTATTGGGCACATCATGTAATTTTGTTGGGTTCAAATTTTCTAATAGGATGAGAGTACCACATTACAGTACCATACATAGGAGTACTTAAGAACTATTAACCAACAAAACCGAGCAATTTCTTGTAACCTTAATCATTGCCAGTCCAAATGGCTCCCCATGTAGCTAGTCATTACTTAAACCATGACATTCAATCTGCCAATTACACAACTAGAGTTTTTGTTACAGTTTTAGCAAGAAAATAAGGATTTTGTCAAGCTGGAACTAATCTAATTGAAAGTCTATTTTTTGACACGCCAACACATTATTGGATTAAGTCCTAAACTGATGAAGAAATATTAGTATTTTAGTTCTTTTCTAACAACAATGCTTCCACAATATGTGATGTATTTACAAAAATCAGGCAAAGTTGTAGTTGACTTAGCCAAAGGCTCGAGGAAAGTGTGAACTGCTTATGCACTAGTGATTGTCGTTTTGCCAAATGAACTAATTAAACAAGTTGAGGATCATCGTATATTTATGTGTAATAGGCGGTGTATGTGATCTTACATTACTTAAAAATGTGAAGTACTTTTTTTACTCTTTATAATAATTATAATCGAACTCTAATTGTACCATTAATATAAACATTGAACCTGTATAGCCGCCACATGGTCAAAACCATAACCAATTTTTCGTGGGGCATGTTTGAATATTTGTTCTATCTTGACATGCCTTGGTCAATATAGGTGTCACGTTGTTGATGGGGTTGGATATTTGTTTTTGAATGTTTGAATTTAAGCTTGGTCCATATAGGTGTTATGCTTGAAAGTTTGAATCTAGATACAACGTGATTTATAACTTTGAACAAATAGCCCATCAATTCATCATGGTCCATATAGGTGTCCCGAATGACTAGAACAGTACACAGATTAGCTGCAACATGTCAACATCTTAAGGGCAGGAATGCAAGAAGATGATCATAATGACTACCAAAGACAATTCTTCTGTTTCTAAAAACTGGACTACAAATGTTGTTAGAATAGTTAGTGTGTCAATGTTAGAATTCCACATTATTTGTGAATGTTTATTGTATAATCTTCGGTCTCCCATATATAACTACCATGTATAGTACATTTGTTAGGACTGTGCAACCGGGTTCTGAACCAGTATACCTGGGGTTCCGAACCGAGTATCCAGGTATACCCGACCCAGAACCCGAGTTAACTCAATTAGAGACCCGAGCTAGAACCCAGATGAATCCGGGTTTTTCTAGACCTAGACATCCGGGTTTCGGGTTGTACTTGGGTCTTTTTTTTTTTTTTCAAAAGCTTGTATGTTATTTTTTTTTCAAGAAAAAACATTATTGAGAAGCAGTATTTTTTCAAATCTAAAAGCCTAAAATATATCAAAATGGAAAACTAAATTTATGACAAAAATAGATAAATGTAGAAAACTAAAAATATAAACAACTAAATGCATGTAAAAAAAAAAACCAATATTCATAATGTAAAATGTATACAACATACTCAATGCACTCTGCTACATATTACATTGTTTGAACTGTGATGCCCCCTATTCTTACATACTGACACGTGGAAATCAAGACATCGGGATGATAACAACATGGGTCACGCATCCTATCACTAAGTGCTAAATGTGTACATGTAACATGTGTACAACAAAATAACGCAGTGGTTCATAAAAATCATTCAACTAAGTACCAGAATTTTAAATACAGATTTAAAATCAAACTCTCTTAAATACAAGCGTATCAAAAATATTACAATTACCCAATGAAAATATAATACAAATAAAAAATAATGATTGAAAGTAAGAAATAAATCTCAACCCACGAGTGATCCCCGATCACTCCTTTGGCGAAACCGCCTCCTCGGGCTCAACCTCTTGTCCTCTGCATCAAAATTTATGGTACCAAAGACGGTACTGCAGGTAAGTACTAATCCAAACACCTACAAGATAAAAATACATTAAAACTCAACAATTTGAATGAACAGGATGTCATATGCATGAGATTCCAAAATAACATTTTCCAAAAATGATTCTTTTCCAACGCAGGCCAAAAATTTCATTTTTTGCCCACAATAAATTCTTTAAAACAAGTCCTTACCATTATTCCAGATAATGGCCCAAACTAAGAAAACCACCATTTTCCAAGAACATGGTTCATAATATTCCTCTTCTTAAACCTCGCCATTTTCTCGGAAAATGGCCAATATCCATTATCCAAAACTAATTCCAATTTTAATGCATGCACTATGATCTTCCCTAAGGATCATCCACACACTATGGCTCCTATGTGACACCGTAGGTAACGACCACGCATGTGACATCAAATGAGCGATACTCAGTCCCATGCCCAGCACGTATCATGACTAGGCATCCTCTAGTCCCCTCCAGCTGAGGAACCACGAAGTCGACACAACAGCATTACTGTATATTGCAATCCGATTGTCGCCCAGTGACAACCCAGGGAATGTCACTCAGTATTATCTGCTCTCGAGTAACCAGAGGAGCTCCACTAGAATAATGCCCCATCTCGGCTCGGGGCTATGATACACACGCATCCAAAAATCTATTTACGCATAAAAACCCAAATTTCATTATTCAACACATGTACATGTATGCCATTATGCAAAAAATCCAATTTTTCCTTTTTAAACATGAACATGCATGCTCCATGCAATGCACACCTCAAGACACAAATTATCCAACAAATCTCAATATCAACAACAAACAAATAACTCCGTCCTCAAATCCATCTGACCTCTAACTCTTCGGACTCAGTCCGGCATAACCAACCAGTCACAATTTATTGTAAAAGCACTAATATTTTTAAATCAAAAGGAAGATTGGAAAATACTTAGAGCGCTATATAATATTTTTTGAATGATCAAAAGGTTGCAAAAGGTAGAAGAAAAGCAACATAACAGTATAAAAACACTGTGGCTGTGGTTTGTAAAATTACCCACTTTTGAATGGGGATGAACCAAGACTTGGGATTGATAGAGAATGGCTTAGAGGTGTTTATGAAGCTAGTGGAAGTGGTGGTTGGTTGTGGGTGGCGGCGAAAACGGTGGTCGAAAGCCGAAAAGCCCAAAACGGAAAGTGGGTTGGCTGAGCTTAACTTGTGATGGATCGGAGCAAGGGTTGGGTGGGTTAGGTAGCTGGGATGCCGGTGATGATGTGATGGAGAAGTGGTGGCCAACGGCGGAGCAACGACGGCGTAGGGAGGCTAAGACCGTGCAGCTTGATGGGCTTCATGGGGGCAAATAGCGGCGAGTTAGGGGCTGAAATTGGTGGAGGATGTTGGCCTATGGAAGGGGAAGCTATGGTGGTGGTGGTGGCACCGAATGGTGGTGCATGGCGGCCCAAGAAATTCATTGCCATTCCGGCCCTACACGGCTAGGAGAGAGAGGGTGGGGCGAGGGGAGTGGTGGCCGGTGCAGGGGAGGATGCCAGAGAGGTGGTGAACCGATGAGGTGGGCGGTGCATGGTTGGGCGGCACATGGTGGTGGGCTGCGGGAGACTGCACAGAGAGAAAAACAAGGGAGGGGAGTCACACGGTTGGGAGGAAGAAAAAGAAAGAAAGAGAATGAAAGAAAAATAAAAAGAAGAAAGAGGAAAAGAAAAAAAGAAGGGAAAGAAAATGAGATCCAGTTTTTTCAACTTGGGTCTCAAACTGATCGAATGAAATAGATTTTAAAACAACAAATTTTAAATAAAATAATTTTAGCTCAGTAACTTGGTAAAATAAAATAATAAAATCCAACAATAAACTAATTTAAAATAAAGAGCACAATACAATAAATAAAAGCCAAATAAAACACTAAAACTCAATATTAATAAAATAAAATAGTTAAACCTCAACAATAAAACAATTTAAGCTAAAGATTAATTTAAATGTGAAATAATTATTAATATCAAAACAGCAAATTATTTAAATCCCACAACTTAAAAAAATGAAACAATACAGCAAGAAACACGTTAAATTTGAAATAAAAGAACCATTAATTATAATAATTTTAAATAATCTATCAATAAAAATATACGGGAATACAGGGTATCACAACCTCCCCTCTTAAATAAATTTCGTCCTCAAAATTTGTGAGGTCAAACTTTAGCGCCAAAGCAGGATACAAGATACCACTCAGAGCACGTTCAAGAGAAATATACCATCATTAACAACCAAACAATTAAGAATACTCCTCTCTCATGTCTACACCTATAGGCGATTCCATCATACCTACACTAGTCTCCCAGTGGCTACGAAATCCAAAGTCTCTATTCCCACAAGAACCTTAATAAAACTCCCAATAAATTCCAATGGTTATTATCTTCATGCCATAAACTGTGTTAATCTCAATCGACTCTTATGCTAAAGACTTCCAAACCTCTATTGTATTCCACAAGTTGGTAACCTATTAGGTACTTCCAAAATTAACCATCAATAATCATAATTAGTACAACCAAAAGATTACTTTCCAATTATAAGTATCTTCTCAAAATTTCAAGTCACCACCAATTCTTCAAAATCAGCACAAAAGTTAACACCTAATTATCCTCAAAATCACGCTTTCGTGTACACTCCGATGACTTGCCAAAATGCAAAAAGACTATATCCTTATAAATTAACACCATTGAGTACAAGCTAGCTCAACACCTATAAACAAGAAAACCCTTTACCCACATTTCGATAGAAAATAATACACCTCCAAAAACAACGAATTATCACTCATTTCTCAGTTGGCTCTAGCTACTTTAATCAAAATCAATACTCCACAAAATGCATCCATAATCGTCGACAAAAACCAATGCCAATCAACCTCAACATCCCAAATTGAAAACACGTATCATCATCTCAAAATACACAGACTCAACCTAAGATGAAGAGTGCCTATAAACTTCTACTCGACAACCTAAACCTAAAAGCTCATCACCTAAATTCTGAATACCATCTATTCTGGCGGTGACTAATCTCACTACGAACCACCATTGACTTCACCAAAACATTACTAAAACTTTCCTGATAACTTGCCCACTTGCTTCTACTCTCATAAGCCCTAATATTAGCATCACTAACTCTATCAAATGCACATTGCAACTAAATCTCAAAGTAGGTCATACTGCTCAATCCCCAATTCATTAAAACTATTACACAACACTCTTGGATCATAAAGCCATTTTACCTCATAAATCTGTTTATGTTACCCACCATCAATGCCTAAGCTTCAACTTCCAAAATTTTATCATACAACACACAAGGTGGCCCAACAATCTCTCTTTAAATTAAATAACAATGTCCATAATTCTCCCAACTTGACGCTCGATCTCCAAAGTAAAGCATAGCCTCCAAAAATTTAAATTCCTATACGACCTCAATTCATGACTAATTTTTGAAGATAATCACATCAATTATTGCCCACCATCACTTCAATGGGTATCACACTTCAACTGAACACTCCGATCGACTTGCCAAAAATCCCACGCTAAGATCTCTTGAATTTAAGACTATCATAACGAATCCATTTCAATTCCTAATAAAACCATTTCTTTCAAATAAAAATGAAACAAAGACCTGTACTCTCCAAAGTCCATACACAGTCACCACCACTACGAATCGATTCCATGTACCCTTAGCTAAAACAAATAATCATTCAAACATACAAGTGACCCATTACAACCATTTCTACCATCTGGGCTTATATTCTCAAATTAATATGAATCATTCCTGAATTTGCTCAACTTAAACTCTTAAAATCAGCAAACAACTACTGCTTAAAGTTTTGTACCAAGATTGACCTTAAACCTACTAAGAATCCATTCCCAAAAGTCTGCAGAACATGTAGCCTCAAATCCAATCGCATCCAATACCAATGTATAGTCTACTATTCCCAACACCTTGATGGACTTTTAACCTTTAAATCAATAAAAATCATTTCCTAGATATGCACCATCTATTATCCTTAAAATTGATATGGATCAAATTTTAAACCTGCCATTACAACCTCGAGTTAAAACAATCATTTTTCAAAATAGATTGATATTTTCAATCCTCATAAAAACACACAAACTAGTCAACATCTTCAATCCTTATCAAGCCTACTACACTAAATATTCACACAAGCGTATCAAAAAAAATTACAATTAACCAGTGTAAATATAATATAAATCAAAAGTAATGTTTGAAAGCAGGTAATAAATTTCAACCCATGAGTGATACCCGATCACTCTTTCGGCAGAGTTACCTCCTCGTCCTCTGCATCAAAATCTACGATACCAAAGATGGTACCGCTGGTAAGTAGTAATCCAAATGCCCACAAAATAAAAATACATTAAAACTCAATAATATGCACGACCAGGATGTCATATGCATGAGATCCCAAAATAACATTTCTCAAAAATAACTCTTTTCCAAAGCACACAAAAAATCCCATTTTTGGCCCACAATAAATTCTTTAAAACAAGTTCTCTCCATTATCCCAGACAATGGCCCAAACCAAGAAAACCACCATTTTTCAAGAACATGGTTCACAATATTCCTCCTATAAAACTTCGTCATTTTTCCAAAAAATGGCCCATAGCCATTATCCAAAACCAGTTCCAATTTTAGTTCATGCACCATGATTTTCCCTAGGGATCATTTGCACACTCTGGCTCCTATGCCAAACCGCATGTAACAACCACGCATGTGACATCTAAATGAGCGATACTCAGTCCCGTGCCCAGTGTGTACCATGACTAGACATCCTCTAGTCCCCCCAACCGAGGAACCACGGAGTCGACACTACAATGTTCCGTATCATGCAATCTGATTATCACCCAGCAACAACTCAGGGGATGTCACTCAGTATTATTTGCTCCCGAGTGACCATATAGCTTGTGATGACCCGCTTTTGAGTGTTTTTTTCGCTGAAATAGTTGTTTTTATTTTAATTAATATTTTAGTTATTTATTTTAATTTATTTGCATTTTAAAATTGTTTTTAATTTAATTGATGTTGTGTTTTATTTCTTTTAGTTGTTTACAGTTTTTAATATCTTCGCGGCGGTTTAGTGTTGTTTTTCCCGGACTGAGGATTAGACCTCGTCTTTTCTCTACATCTCTTTTCCTTTTTCTTTTTCTTTTTCCTTTTTCTCTTTTTCCTTCTTTCTTTTTTCCTTTCTTTTTCTTTTTTTTTCTTTCTTTTCTTTTTCCCTCTCTCTCCCCGCATCGACCCCCCCGGCCTCTCTCTCTCTTCTCTCTCCCTCATGCCGGAAGCCTCTCACCCCCGATCTACAGCCGTCCGGCCACCGTGCGGCTCACCGCCGGCACCGTTCGGTTCTTCTCCCTCCGGCGCACCTCCCCACCGAAACTCACCCCCAACCGGCCGGCCGTTTGGCCAGAAAATCCCTTTAAAGCCCGCACGGCTTTGGCTCCAATCCGCCATCGTCGCTCTACCTCCGGCCACCATTTCTTCACCACTTCATCACCGGTCCCTTGCCGTCCTAACCCACCTATTTCCGGCCTCCAACGACCACCAGAATAGCTCCTACGAGCTAGCTTTCCTTTTTGGAAAATCCGGCCTCCCACCGCCGTTTCCACCACCACCCACGGCCAAAACTCATTTCCTTTAGCTTCATAAATATCTCAAGACCATTCCCTATCAATTTCGTGCCTTGGTTTGTCCCCGTTCGAAAATGGGTAATTTATTACCCACGGCAACAGTGTAAATTACACTGTTACGTTGCTTTTCTTGTGCCGTTTGCAACGCCGCGTGTTTTCTAAAAAATACCATATAGCGCTATAAGTATTTTTCCAAACCCTATTTTCAGATTTAAATATATATTGCTCATTCAATTTATTTATCTGTTGGTTGGTTGATTCCGGACTGAGTCCGAGGAGTTCGGGGGTCGGATGGATGGAGGACGGAGTTGCCTGTTTATTTGATTTATGTTGTTGGATTATTTTATTATGCATTGTTATGGCATTGCATGGTGCATGCATGTGTGTTTGTGAAATAGTGTGAAAAGCCTGTGTATTGGCGTAAGTGGTCTTACGGGTGCGTGTGTATCACGACCCCAAGCCGGGATGGGGTATTATCCCGGTGGAGCTCCTCTGGTCACTCGGGAGCAGAATAAACTGAGTGATGTCCCCTGGGTTGTCGCTAGACGACGGGAGCGGGGGCTAGGGGTTGCTTGGCTACGAACGCGCCGGGCGCGGAACCGGGCATCGCTCTACGCACCGACTCCGTGGCCCTTCGCTGGTGAGGGCTAGAGGATGCTTGGCTATGAACACGCGGGGCATGGAACTGGGCATCGCTCGTTAGGTGTCACATGCGTAGTGGTACTCTGCAGTGTGGCACTGGAGCCAGGGTGTGCGGATGACCCCTAGGGGAGGTCATGGTGCATACGGATAACTTGGATTCTGGTTTGAGTCGGATAAAGGCCAAATGTGACTTTTGGCGTGTTTTTCGGAAAGGATGTGTTTTTGGGCCAAATGGGTTTTTTGGCGTGTGTGGAAAAATCGTGTTTTATGGGCTTTGTGCATTGGGCATGTTTCATGCATATTGTTTGAGTTCTATGTATTTTTATCTGGTAGTGTTTGGGTTTTACTTACCTGCGGTACCATTTTTGGTTCCGTAGCTTTTGGTGCAGAGTTGGAGGATGAAGAGGAGGAGGCTGAGCCCGAGGATGCGGCTCCGCCGGGTTGCTGATGCTATGCTTTATATTTGGTTTAAAACTGTATTTGTGTTTTTGTAATATTTTATTTATGTATGTTTTAAACAGCTTGTATTACGTTAAGAAAAATTCTGGTACTTAGTTATGACTTTTGTTATCCGCTGTGTGTTTCTTTGTACACACATGTTGCCTTGCACACACTTGGCACCCGTCGATAGGATGGTGACCCGGGTTGTCACCATCCGGACGTCTCGATTTCCCCGTGTTCGGGCGTGGGGATTTGGGGGCGTCACATAGCTCCACCGGGATAATGTCTTATCTCGACTTGAGGTTGTGATACACACACACCTAAAAATCCATTTACGCATGAAAACCCAAATTTCATTATTCAACACATGTACATGTATTCCATTAGGTGAAAAATCCAATTTTTCCTTTTTAAACATGAACATGCATGCTCCATTCAATGCACACCTCAAGACACAAATTATCCAACAAATCTCAATATCAATAGCAAACAAATAACTCCGTCCTCAAATCCATCCGACCTCTGACTCCTCAGACTCAGTCCGGCATAACCAACCAGTCACAATTTATTGTAAAAGTAATAATATACTTAAATCTAAATGAATTTCAAAAAATACTTACAGCGCTATATAATATTTTTAGAATGATCAAAGGACTACAAAAGGCAGGGGAAAAGTAAGTAACAGTGTAAAAGTACTGTGGCCGTGGGTTGTAAAATTACCCACTTTTGAATGGGGACGAACCAAGACTTGGAATTTATAGGGAATGACTTAGAGATATTTATGAAGCTAGTGGAAGTTATGGTTGGCCATGGGTGGCGGCGAAAACGGTGGTCGAAAGCCAAAAAGCTCAAAAATGAAAGTGGGTTGGCTGAGCATCACCCATGACGGATCGGAGCTAGGGTTGGGGGGTTAGGTAGTTGGGATGCTGGTGATGAAGTGGTGAAGAAGTGTTGGCCAACGGCAGCTCGACAGCGGTGTGGGGAGGCTATGACGGTGCAGCTTAATGGGCCTCGTAGGGGCAAATGGCGGCAAGTTAGGGGCTGAGATCGATGAAAGTTGTTGGCCGGTGGGAGGGGAAGTTGTGGTGGTGGTGGCGGTGCCGGATGATGGCGCACAGCGGGGCAGGAAATTCATGGCCATTCCGGCCCTACACGGCTAGGAGAGGGAGGGTGGGGTGAGGGGAGTGGTGGCCGGTGCAGGGGAGGACGCCAGAGAGGTGGTGAACCGATGAGGTGGGTGGTGCATGGTTGCGCAGCGCACGGTGGTGGGCTGGGGGAGATTGCACAGAGAGAAAAACAAGGGAGGGGAGTCGCACGACTGGGAGGAAGAAAAAGAAAGAAAGAGAATGAAAGAAAAATAAAAAGAAGAAAGAGGAAAAGGAAAAAAGAAGGGAAAGAAAATGAGATCAAGTTTTTTCAACTCGGGTCTCAAATTGATCGAATGAAATAGATTTTAAAACAACAAATTTTAAATAAAATAATTTTAGCTCAGTAACTTAGTAAAATAAAATAATAAAATCTAACAATAAACTAATTTAAAATAAAAAGAACAATAAAATAAATAAAATCCAAATAAAACACTAAAACTCAATATTAATAAAATAAAATAGTTAAAGCTCAACAATAAAACAATTTAAGCTAAAGATTAATTTAAATGTGAAATAATTATTAATATCAAAAAAACAAATTATTTAAATCTCGCAACTTAAAAAAAATGAAACAATATAGTGAGAAACACGTTTAATTTTAAATAAAAGAACCACTAATTATAATAATTTTAAATAATCTTTCAATAAAAATACACATAAATGCGGAATATCACATGAACTAATTTACTAAGATCATTACGAAACATATACGTTGATTTAATGAAACTCCAATACACAACAATAAACTACAAAGCTTTGTCTTTTCTTTTTTTTTTTTCACACTCCTTGGTCTTCTTTTAACTTAGTCTAATTCAAAACTTTTTTCCTAAGCTGCTGCAAAACCTGTAGCATAAGATATAAAATATTAACTACAAAGTATTAATATGACCTTATTAATTAATTAGAATGATCAGAAACGTGACCCAAGTAAGTATGATGGATGTATACACTAAGACTGATGAACAAATCAAGGTGCCAACACAGCACACGAGCTCCTTACAAAGACCCAAGTAAGACTACCTTTGAAGTGAGCAAGTAAATGTCATACAGGTGCAGAGGTGCACCGTTATTGTTTCTATCAAAAGAAGAATCTTTATTTTGCATATTCTAAATATGGTAATCTATCCATGCAATACAATTCAATACAATTTCTAGTTCAATTTGCATGAGAGAAAGGATAATTTCCAATTCAATACAATTTCACCAAATTGTGTATATTGGCGTACAACTTGATAACTACAGATGTTTGGCCTTTCCACTAACCTATTGTGGAGAAGAACGATTTATCACCACATTCAGCAACGAAGAAGAAAGTCCTAACAATATGCATGGCAGTAATCATCCAGAACTAGAAAAGACCTAGCACACAGCCTATCCATATGAGTGTCGAGACCACCGTGGACAAATGTCACAACCCCTAGGAGAATTGCATGGGACCACACCTCGACATGGCTCTTGAAGGGTCAAGACAGTCACATGGCTAGCCTGCTTGCATGCCTTGGCTCAGATCATGACACGCAGCAGGCAACCATAGAGGCTACTGGCCTTGTGCAAACCAAGTGTGTAGGCCTGTGCGTGCCCTTGAGCATGCACATGCATGTGTACCCCAGCACCACTTAGCAAGGCTAATGGTGTGCCCTCACAAGCACGCCATCCAGCGAACGGCTCCAACCCGTGCCTTACAAGCGAGACTCGTGGCATGCCTACCAGGCATGCCATCCAGTGCATGGCTCTAGCTCGTGCATTGTAGCCTCATAACCTAGACAGTCAGCTTGGGCCACGCATGCCCATCGCCCAGGCCACCAACCCAGGTCATGCAGGACCACTACCCAAGCCATTTGACTAGGCACCACAGCAGCAATACGACATCACCCTGTGCACATCATCAGGCCTAGGTTTGGCACCATGCCATACCCACCATCATAGCAATACATGGCACCATGCCATGCCATGTAGCGAGCTGCGGACCAGACCAGGACTAGCCCAGTCGTGGGTCATGCACCACCATTGCCCACCATGGGCCATGCATGCCACGCCCACTATGGGCTAATTATTTATTTTATTATTTTTATTTATTTCATTTAATTACTTGTTAATTATTATTTCATTTATTTTAATTTTCCTAGAGACCTTTTGGGGGTTTCCACTTCGTAAACTCTATAAATAGGACCCTTAGACATTTCATTAGGATCTTTTGTCATTTTGAACATTGAGTGGCCGGCCATAGAGTTGGAATTTATCATTTTCTGTACTTTTGCACTTGGGCTCTTTTGGGGTGCAATTCGTAAATCCCCAGGGAGAAGGATCACACTTTGCAATTCGTGAATAGGTGTGATTCTATTTATCTTTTAATATATTTGAGGATTCCTTTCAATCATTTGTGCAATTCATGAATCAAAGATTGTTTGGATCCTCTGTTCTTTTCATTTTTCTCTTTGTGCTTGTATTGGAGTTTTGTTTATTGATTTGGAGTGGAGAGGCCGAATCCTTCATTGGAATTTTCGGTTTGTGTTGTGGATTGCAAAATCTCGTGTTCATGTGTTTTCTCACATGTTCATAAGATTTCTTTGAAATTTCTTGAAGATTCCCACTTGCCAAACACCTATTTGGCCAGCCCTAGTCTTTTGCCTTTCATGCCACCTTTAATTGCCCAAAGCCACAAAACCCTAGCCTCACATCAAGCCCTACACACCACCCCCATATTCCCATAACCAAACAAGCCACAAAAATCCTAGATCTCAATTACACCATTCAGCCATAGCCTCTTTGGCTTGGTCAAAACCCTAGATCCTACTTTCTCTCATTTCCATTTTCCCTCCCTAATTTGATTGGTCATCATCCCTTAATTGACTCACTCAAATTCTATTTTCCCATCAAAACACATCAATCCCATTTCCTTCTATCCATTTTCGGCCATCCTTGTCAATCTAGATTTCAAGATCTCAATTCCTAAATTTTAGTAATTACACAATTCCTATCTTTTAGGAGATCTAATTGCTACCTAAGCCCTAGCCACTTTCCACTCTTGCCTTGACCAAAACCTGCACTAAACCCTAGCCAAGATTGCCCATCATCCAACCCTAGCACACAAGTGGCGTCCAGATCCTAAGAGGCACATTGTCGTGCACCATCATCACCCAACCCGAGATCATCTAGCCCAAACACTATCCATACTTTCCACCATTGAACCCTCGCCTCATCTCTCCCAAGCTCCCTTTAGGCTACACGTGATCTACACGAAGCAAATGAGTCCTATCGGTCACTTGAGGAGCAACAAGGAAATGATAGAACCCTTAGTGTTTGGGGGCTTGACCGAGGACCCCAACACTAAATTGGTGCTTTCATTGAGAGGGTTTCATTGAGAGTCTCATCACAAGACTTTTGTTTGGTGGAATTTTTGAGAACTTCTCACTTCTCCAAGAGGTAAACAATGCGTTGACCCGTTCTCTTGTGAATTTGATTGGGAGGTCCACAGAGGACCTTGATGTTGTTTATTTTTGTTGGTTGTGAATCTAAAAATTATAGTTCGGTAGTTAAAGAGGAGGAAGGAGTAGTTAGGATTGTAGGGGTCGGCCACCCTTGAAGGTGGAGGACCCGTGGTTGGACTTGTGCTTGTGCAAGAAGGGGTCATCCATCCACAAAGGTGGGCAACTTAAGGTTCGACCTTTGATGACTATTCTACTATCCAAAGAGAGTCCAAGTTGCTGCCCAAACTTCATCAACTAGAATTTTTCAGTTTGCAAGTCAGTTTGCAAGTTGTTCAATTGGCTAGTCTGCAAGCACCATGTCCAGAATTTAGAAGCCGAAGAGGAGAAGAGTTATAACCGGGAACAATTAGAGATGTTGAAGGGCATACTTCCAAAGTCATGGACATTCTTAGTGAGATCAACACTAACATGGTCGAACTAAGGATGGCCTTGAATGTCACTACTCGGGAAGGTGAGGAAAATAGGAGAGCCATGAATACCATGAGAAGGGAGACACATAAGAGCATAGAAAGATTGGAGAGAATATTTGTTGAAGGCCAAGGGCAACGCCATGAAACTAATGGGCAAAAGCATGATGTTTTTGTCGATGGTGTAGAAACAAGTGTGACGGAGTCTATGCATGAGCCACCTAGAGTTGAAATGAGAATAGGAGGTCGTGTTAAGAATGACCATGTGGTCGAGGAGCAATGGATCCATGATGAGGGGAATCACACTAGAACCCCAAGCATGAGAGGAGAATACCAAGGGGTGAGGTATGAGATTCCAAGACATGATGATAACCATGAGTCCGAGTATAAGCATGAGGAAGAGAGGCCTTTGGGCCATGATAACCAATTTGGGCGAAGACACCATGACCGTGAGAGAGATAGAAGACATCATGGTAGAAGAAATGGTGATGATTACTATGAAGATAAAGGAGGAAATCGGCCTTATGACCGGGGACCTAAGAGACCAAAGGTGGACTTCCCTAAGTTCAATGGGGGAGATCCATACGAGTGGTATGACAAGGTGAATCATTATTTCCATACTTATGAGGTGCCAAGAAGTGAGAGAGAGTGCCTACGGCATGTTTCTACCTAGAGGGAAAAACAAGTAAGTGGTGGAGATGGCTAAGAGACCAGTATGCCAAGGAGAGACGAAGATTGGGATGGACGCCTTTGAGAAGGAATTTCTCCTTCAATTTGGACCATCCCCAACCATTAACCATCATGGTCAACTTGCCAAGTTGAAGCAAGATGGCAAGGTGAAGGCATATGTGGAAGAGTTCCGACAACTTCAAATACTTGTTAGAGGTTGGTCCAAAAAGGCCTTTGTTGGGACGTTTATAGACGGATTGAAGCCTTGGATAGCCAAGAAAATCAAATTAAAGCAGCCCACCAACATCCAAGAGGTCATGAGAATGGTCGAGATATTGGAGGAGAATTCCTCCTATGATAGGCGCCAATCCAAAGATGTGGGGAGCAAGTTCACTACATCATTGCAAAACTAAGAATCTTTGGAAAGATAGAGGTGTGAATGAGGGGACTTCCAAGCCTAAGCCAAATGAGATGAAGAATATATCAAGATAGGAAGTCCAAGAGAGAATTAAGAAGGGTTTGTGCTTCAAATGTGGAGAGAAGTGGAATACAGAGCACACATGCAAGTCGGCCAAAGTGTATGTGCTACTGGAAGATAAAGAGCATGATGAGTCTTCCAACCATGAGTTGGAGAATGATGAGGTTGAGTCTAGTGAGGATAGTGGAGATGCCGAGATCTCACTCAATGCCATGTTGGGAGTCCAACAACCCACTTCCATGAGGGTTATGGCATGGATTGGGAAGATGGAAGTGTCCTTGTTGGTGGATAGTGGGTCTACCCACAACTTCATCAACACCAATGTTATGGCCAAAGTGGGGTAATCCCAATACAATTGAACCATTTGAAATTAAAGTTGCAAATGGTGACAGGCTCAAGTGTGAAGCACTTGTAAGAGAAGTCAAAATGAATGTGCAAGGGGTAAGAATTGTAGCAGATTTGCATGTACTAGCACTTGTGGGACTTGATGCGGTACTTGGCAATGCTTGGCTTAAGAGCATGGGGAAGGCAATCCATGATTATGACAAGATGACTCTGGAATTTAAGCTTGGTTCGAAGAAGAGGGTTTGGAAGGCGTTGCCAACCAAAGAAGTAAAATCTTGTGAGGCCATGATCTTTGAAAATTTGTGTAGAGGTGGAACTCATTGCTTTGCCGTGATATTAGCCAATGAAGATTTGGCTTTTGAGGTGACAAAAGGGGAAGATGAGAGAAGCCAATATGAGATAGCCTTGCTGCCCGTGGAGGTTCATGAAGTCTTGAAGGACCATCGGGGGGTCTTGGAGGTGCCTACTACATTGCGACCTACTAGGCCTTTCAACCATCGTATTGTCTTGGTCGATGAGAGCAAACTAATTAATGCCCCTCCATACCAGTATGCTCATTTCCAAAAGGAAGAAATAGAGAGATAAGTGGAGGATATGTTGAAGAATGTGTTGATCCGGCCTAGCACGAGTCATTTTTCTTCATTGGTCGTGTTGGTAAAAAAGAAGGATGGCAGTTGGAGATTTTGCACAGATTACCGAGTATTGAATGAGGCGACAGTGAAGGATAGGTTTCCTATTCCTATAGTGGATGAAATGCTTGATGAACTACATAGGGCGAGTGTGTTTTCCAAACTAAATTTGAGGGTCGGGTATTACCAAATAAGGATGAATGAGGGTGATGTTCACAAGACAGCATTTAGGACCCATTTCGTGCATTATGAGTACTTGGAAATGTCATTTGGGTTATGTAATGCGCCCTCCACATTTCAAGCGACTATGAATATCATATTCAAACCACTTTTGAGGAAGTTTGTGCTAGTGTTTTTTGACGACATTTTGGTTTACTCAAAAATTGTGGAAGCACATAAAGAGCATTTGAGGGTAGTGTTGAGAACCTTGGAGAAACATCATTTCTTCATTAAGGCATCTAAGTATGCCTTCATGGAGAAAGAACTTGAGTATTTGGGGCACCTCATCTCGAGAGAGGGAGTGAAGGTAGATCAGAGGAAGATTGAAGCCATGGTAGATTGGCCACTTCATAGTGATGTGTCGACCTTGAGGCATTTCTTGGGATTAACCGGCTATTACAGGAGATTTGTGAAGAATTATGGGCTCATAGCCAAACCACTCACTTCACTCCTCAAGAAAGACAACTTTGTGTGGACCCAAGAGGCAAGAGAAGCCTTTAAGGACTTGAAGAGAGCCATGACTACCACACCCGTTGTCACCCTAACCAACTTTGAGAAAGAGTTTGATGTATATACCGATGCTAGTAGTGAAGGGATAGGGGTTGTTTTGGTTCAAGAGAAAAGGCCATTGGCTTTTATTTCCAAAGCTCTTGGACCAATGAAGAAGTCATGGAGTATTTATGCTGGGGAAATGTTGGTCATTTTGCATGTAGTCAAGGTGTGGCGGCCTTATCTCTTGGGCCGCAAGTTCACAATTATCATGGACCAAAAAGCTTTGAGACACTTGTTGAAACAAAAGATAGTGACTCCTGATCAACAAATTTTTGGCGAAATTTCTTGGATTTGAGTATAACATAATCTATCAACCAGGGAAGGAGAATAAGGTGGTGGATGCCTTAAATAGGCGTGAGGGGAGTTCATTACTAGAGATGGATCATGGAGATGATGAGATGGTGTCGAGAGTGATCCTTGAGGGTAAGGATGTGCTTGAAGGGGGGATGTCATAACACCCAGGAGAATTGCCTGGGACCACACCTTGACATGGCTCTTGGAGGGTCAAGGCAGTCACATGGCTAGCTTGCTTGCATGCCTTGGCTCGGACCATGACATTCAACGGGCAACCATGAAGGCAACTGGCCGCTCGCAAACCATGTATGCAGGCTTGTGCGTGCACCTGCGCAACATGCATGCATGCCTCAACACCACTTAGTGAGGCTAGTGGTGTAACTATCTCTAGCCCGTGCCTTATAGGTGAGACTAGTAGCATGTCATCCAACGCACGGCTCTAGCCCATACCTTGTAGCCTTAGAGCCCAGACCTTCAGCTTGGATCATGCATGCTCATCGCCTAGGCCACCAGTCGGGCCATGCAAGACCACCGCCCAAGCCATTTGACTGGGCACCACAGCAGCAGCAGAACATCACCCTGTGCCCACCATTAGGCCTAGGTTTGGCACCATGCCATGCCCACATTCAACAGGCCACGCATAGTGCCATGTCGTGCCCATCATCAAATCAACGCATGGCACCATGCCATGCCATGCAGTGAGTCGTGGACCAGACCAGGACTAGCCAAGTCATGGGCCATGCACCACCATAGCCCACCATGGGCCATGCACCACCATAGCCCACCATGGGCTAATTATTTATTTTATTATTTTTATTTATCTCATTTAATTACTTGTCAATTATTATTTCATTTGCTTTATTTATTTATTTTAATTTGTCTAAAGACCTTTTGGGGGTTTCCACTTTATAAACTCTATAAATAGGACCCTTAGACATTTCATTAGGGTCTTTTGTCATTTTGAACATTGAGTGGCCAGCCAAAGGGTTGAAATTTATCATTTTCGGTGCGCACTTGAGCTCTTTTGGGATTCACGGGGTGCAATTCGTGAATCCCCAAGGAGAAGGATCACACCTTACAATTCGTGAATAGGTGTGATTCTATTTATCTTTTAATATATTTGAGGTTTACTTTTAATTTTTTATGCAATTCGTGAATCAAAGATTGTTTGAATCCTTTGTTCTTTTCATTTTTCTCTTTGTGCTTGTATTGGAGTTTTGTTGATTGATTTGGAGTGGAGAGGCCGAATCCTTCATTAGAATTTTTGATTTGTGTTATGGATTGTAAGATCTCGTGTTCATGTGTTTTCTCACATATTCATAAGATTTCCTTGAAATTTCTTGAAGATTCTCACTTGCCAAACACCTATTCGGTCAACCCAAGTCTTTTGCCTTTCACTCCACCTTCAATTGCCCAAAGCCACAACACCCTAGCCCCATATCAAGCAGTACACGACACCCCCATATTCCCATAACCAAACAAGCCACAAAAACTCTAGATCTCACTTACACCATTTGGCCATAGCCTCCTTGGCTTGGCCGAAACCCTAGATTCTACTTTTTCTCATTTCAATTTTTCCTCCATATTTGATTGGTCATCATTCCTTGATTGACTCACTCAAATTCTATTTTCCCACCAAAACACATAAATTCCATTTCCTTCTATCCATTTTCGGCCAGCTTTGTCAATCTAGATCTCAAGATCTCAATTCCTACATTTTAGGAATTACACAATTCCTATCTTTTAGGAGATCTAATTGCTACCTAAGCCCTAGCCACTTTCCACTCTTGCCTTGGCCAAACCCTACACTAAACCCTAGCCAAGATTGCCCATCATCCATCCCTAGTACACAAGTGGCGCCTAGCATCCCAAGAGGCACATCGCCGTGCACCATCATCACCCAACCCGAGATCACCCAGCCCAAACACCATCCATACTTCCCACCATTAAACCCTAGTCTCATCTCACCCAAGCTCCCTTTGGGCTACACGTGATCTACACGAAGAAAATGAGTCCTATCGGTCACTTGAGAAGCAACAAGGAGAGGATATAACCCTTAGTGTTTGGGAGCTTGACCGATGACCCCAATAGTCAGCTACAAAGTGCGGTGCTTGTTATGATCCCACATTGACTAAATATAAGATTGGTTGGTGGTTTATAAGCTCCTAGACACCCTTCCCTTGTAAGCCGATTTTCAAGGGTGAGTTCTACCTAGGGGTTCATAACAATAGGCACCTTGTACGTGTTGGTTAAGGCATAACCGTCATCGATTCCAGATTCAATATTTGACAATTTTTGGCTACGTCTAAGAATCCATCTATAGATTAATCAACATTAGTGTTTTTTGTTCAAACTTTCTATTTAGGGTTTTAGTAATAATCTTGTATAATTAGTTTATTTTTAAAAAAACATAGGACTCTTAGGTTGTAACACGTGTTGGAGAGTGTAAAACTACACCAGATCCTACCCAAAGGTGCCCCCCTTTTCTAATTACAGCTTATGTCAAAGTCCATTTTTCCTAAGCGTTGGCCCTAGATTAAATTGAAGAATTAGGCTGGGCGATTTTACTCTCGTTTATAATACAAATAGAACAATTTTGCATACTAGATCACCATCTTACTCTTATTCCATTATTAATAAGATTATATTATTCATCAACTTTTAGTTTTTTCCTTTCAAAAAAAATTAATTAATAAGGATTGGAGTAACATTTTAATTAAAAATTAATAAATAGTGCCACCAGACATAAAGTTCATCATAGTGTAGATAAAAAATGTGTACATGGGATTTATACTGAGGTCCCGCTTGGTTAATCAAAATTAAAAATCTCATCTCATCTCATCTCAACTCATCATTATAACTTTTTCAGATTATCATACAAAATATAATAAACAATTTAACTTTTTCAAATCTCAATATAAAATTAATATTACAAAATTATATTATAATAATATTTTATTCATTACTATTCAAAACATCTCATATTATCTCATCTATATAACCAAACGGACATGCGAAAATAATGTATAGAAAAGAGATATAATATAATATAATATATAAATATATATAAGCAATTTAATCAAAAGAAATACTTTTGCCACAAAATAAAAAATCTATAAAAATAAACTTACAAATTGACGTGATATGATTTGATACATTAGACTATAAAGTTACTTTTATTGTAAAATAAATCTAATGTAAACTATATCAATTTATGAATTTACTATTATAGAATCATTTTGTAACTGTAATACTTATCATTTTATAATAGAGTATGAGTATTATGCGATCCACATAGAAGGCCAAAAGTTGTTTGTAGATTTTAAACAAACTAATTAGAGCACTAGCATTGGTTTAAGAAAAACTTTGGCCAGTTTTTACCATTTTGCCACTTTATATTTTAACTAACGTACTCAAAACTTAGGGTTAGTTTGGGTATTAGAATATTTTGATAATACTTTATTATTATTCATTATTTTTCAACTATTTTTTATTACTATTCACTACTTTTTAATATTTTATAATTACTTTTTTATTACTATTTACAGAATATCTGAGATACTTCACTATCCAAATACAACCTTAGTTTTTACTTTATATTAACCATCTAATTCTTTATAAGAATAAAACATTCATTATTTATTTTTTTATCCACTTTGTTAAATGGTCATATTTTATAGATCTAAAGGTCATATTTTACATAATTTTTAACGATCATGTTTCTTATTGAATTACCATATTTAAAAAATTATATATATATATATATATATACACTTTTCCAATAATTTTTTTTTTATTTAGAATATTCTAAATAAATAAAAAAACTATTGGATTAATCCAATAGTTTTAAAAATCGTATAGCCCCCATGTGGTTAAGTTATAAATATTTCTAATTCTTTATAAGAATCCAATAGTATTGTTTGAGTTGCAGAGAGAGAGAGAATAATAATCCTTAGGAGTTTGATAAAGATGCAGAATTACTGTAGCTATGAAAGTTGTATATGCCAACTCCAACCAATGTGACTGCTGTGGTTGGCTTAGGCTCCAAGTTTTGTTGGGCCTATTAAGGCCCATTTAAGAGTGGTTTATCGGCCTATTCAAAGTTTTCTCGTTCTCTTTCTTAATTTTTTTTCCCTGAATTTCAATTTATTTTTGTGAGCTTATTCGTGATGTTCTTGTTTTGTCATAGCTTATACAGAATAGTTTCCTTTCAATTGAAGCTCTCTTTAAGGTTTTCTCAGCTCCACTGAAGTTTTTCCTCCAACAAATATATTTTGATGCATTATCCATTGGATCTTTTCTTTTGGTTTTGTTTAGTAATTCTAAATTGAAAATTACACTTTACATTTCTCGAACTATCATTTTTTTTCTTTTTTTTTTTTTTGAAAAAAAAAACTGAAATTTCATTAAACATTAAGAAACAATACATTCATTATCTCTTAGAACAACAAACACAATCTCTGATGGCCACTCTTCTATCTAGACTAATTCAAAAACTAAACGCTTGGCATATTGTGCAACAGCATGAGCTACCTGATTTCCATCTCTCTTTACAAACATTACCCTCCAGTTAGCCTGCCTTGCTAATAGGAACTGAACATCTTCAATCAGCTGACCTTTCCACAAACAATCTACAAGATTTCCATTAATACTATCAATCACCTGCTTTGCATCACTCTCAAAGATCACATTAGAGATCCTCAGCTCACGACACAGTTGCATGGCCCTAATTAGAGCATAACACTCTACATGAAAGGTAGAAGGAACATGTGCCTTAGGAGCAGATAACACAATCTCTGCATCACCCCTAGAATCCCTCAACACTCCACCAATTCCCATAGTTCTGTCATCTTGTACATAAGCCGCATCAAAGTTGAACTTGTAAAAAGGTTCCACAGCTGGTTCCCATAACACACTAACCCTTTCTTGCATCTGAACTTTTGTCTCAGCAACTTGTTACTTCTGCATCAGACCAACCTGTTTGAACACTTCAAGGTCGTCTATAGCAGTTTTGTAAAGTATAGATGGACTTTGAAATTTTTGATCAAAGACCCACCTGTTCCTTTTAATCCATAACTTATGCAACACTACAGCAATCTGGTCCAGCTGCTCATCATCGAGCCTTATGGACAAATCCCTCCATAAAATAGTAAAATTCTCGTATACTGTGTGCCACTTCCTCACAGGACTAGCTGCTTCACCCCATACATCTATTGTAGCAGGACAAGACCAAAGAAGATGCAAAACAATCCCTCCTCTTTAGTGCAAACAGGACACAAACCCTCCTTCACAATCTGTTTTCTGGCCAATATACCCTTCATAGGAAGAATATCGTTGAGAGCTCTCCATATAAATTGCTTCACCTTCCCAAGAACCTACAAATTCCAAACTTTCTTCCATTGACCATTCCCAACCCCATCACTGGAAGGCTGTCCAAAAGAATGTCTTCTCAGATCAAAATCCAAGAAGTAGGCACTCTTAATAGTAAACCTCCCATTGCAAGAATTCACCCACATAAGCTTATCATTTTCTCCTTTAATACTAACAGGAAGACTATAAATCAACTCAGCATCTTCTTTGTTAAACACTACCTCTATCAAATTTGTCTTCCATACTCAGTTCTCCATATTGATTAATTCTACCACTCTAGCTTCAAGATCTAACATATTAATAGGAGTTTGTACCATATAAGTTGTAGGTCTAGGTAACCACCTATCATGCCAAATTCAACTATTCTCCCCATTCCCAACCCTCCAAACAGAACTTGCCTTTACTAAATCCAGAGCAGACCATAAAACTACTCTAAATGTGAGAAGGAGAAGATCTAATCTTAGACTCTAGCAAATGACAATGATTATAATATTTATGCTTGAAAACTTGAGAAACCAGAGAGGTAGGTTCCTGCAATAGCATCCAAACTTGCTTTGCTAACAAAGTTTTATTAAAACTTACTAGATTTCTGAACCCCAAACCTCCATTACCTTTCACTTGGCCTAACTTTTCCCAACTTCTCTAATGGATACTCTTTCCAAATTTATTATGTCCCATCAGAATTGAGAAAACATGGTCTCTATCTCCTTCAACAACATACATGGGGAGTTTAAAAATACTCATAATATAGGCAGAAATAGCTTGTAGCACACTTTTTATTAAAATCTCTTTTCCAACTGTAGACAATAGGACATATTTCCAACCAAACTATCATTTTTTGCAATATACCTTTCACATCACATAATTTTTATAATTATGTTGTAAGGATGGTATATGGGATCTGTATATATGGATGGACCCATGTACCACGCATTTTCAATTACAAAATAGATAGTAATTAAAGGACACAAAATATAAAATTTCACTCTTCAAAATGAGTGTTCTCATACAACCTCGAACAAAAATAATTTTTATTTATGGATATTATAATCCAACGGCTCCTAAGTGTAGAGTTAAATAACCCTTGGTGTAGATAGAATTAAAGAGTTGTTTAATTAGGTCTGGTTAGTCAAATTGGGTAATGAACAGCTCAAGAGATGTAACCTTCCTTCCTAAGTCTTTTTATTTTTATAAGTAATGCTATATATAAATTTTAAATAGATAAATTTTTCGTAAGTTTTTCGTAAAAAAAGTGGGTCCGACTAGAAAATAATAATTTTTTTTACACCTTTTTAATACACGTGAGGTTCATTTTTTCATAAAAGTTTGTGTAGAATTTATACAAATTATTTTTTTTTTATTCTATAAGAGAAGATGAGAAATGAAGGCATAAAAAACTAGGCTCCCTACCGACTAATGCTTAGTCAAAAAGCATAATTAATTAATTAATTAAAGCGTACCTAATCACAGGGTAACATGGAGTTATTAAAAATGTCAACTTATTAATGTCGTTGCATAATTCGCCGCGTAAACTTTCTTAATCTTTTTGGGTGATGCTACACATTAGGGGATTGGAATCTACACCTAATGGTAAAAGTATTTTCTTTTTTTGGCTTTTTTTTTAAACACTTAAAATATTTTTTAAAAATACCAAAAAGTTACAAATTTATTAAAATATACTTCTTTAACTATTAAGTAAAAAAATAAAAATAAAGATAAATAAATAAACCTAATCAATGGATTTTGTTGGTGGATGATGTTATAGGTGGAGTAGTATTTTCTTAATTTTTGTATTTTCAAATAATACAACTGTTATTCAATTTAGATTTAAAAATGATGACGTGGCCGTTATTCAAACTTGGAATGATTTTTTTTTTTTTTTTTTTGATAATCAGATCTCATTATAACATTCAAGTCCTTACAAGCATATGCCTATCAAGCCAAACAGCTTGAGAAACAAAAGAAGGACAATCATCCCACCATGTAATTACATCATCAATATTCCTAGCATACTTTGCTAAGCGATGAGCCACGTTATTGCCCTGTCTACTAACATGCACAAAAGTAATTTCCTGAAAGTATAGCATGAGTCTTTTAATTTCAGCCAAAACATATGCAAATTCAGTTAGGTTCTCTGAGTGGGAATTTAGAGCTTTCACTAGAAACAAGTAGTCGGTTTCCATCAAGACTTTAGGAGTTCCCCACTGGAGTCCAAATTGAAGACCCCTCAGCATTGCCGTAGCTTCAATAAATTCAGGATTAGGAACAGCAGGCTTGCTCTTGCTTCAGGCCACCAGTACACGTCTAGCTTGGTCCCTCAAGACCATTCCAACTCCAACTTTGTTAATGTCATCAAAAATGGCCCCATCTACATTAATTTTCAAGCTACCTTCGGGAGGGGGTTTCCAGCTGAGGACCTTTGGAAGCTCTCAGTTGCCCTTGTTGAGGATCTGCACTTGTTTGAATTCTGATTGCATTGATAGGGCTGTGGATAAAACAGAAGAAAACTGTAGAGGAGAATTATCATATATAAATTTGTTCCTTTTAGATCAAAGGCCCCAAGCCATCGCTATAAACTTCATGAAATCATCTTCGTTTCCCTTGTCCTTCACTTCTAGAATAACCTCCCAAAAAGGTTTCCCACGGCCTATCTCCCCTAGTAAAGGTTGAAACTGGACACATAAAGGGTAAATATCGAAATAGTAGAGTAAAGCATATGCAACATCCTCCCTACATAAATGACAGAAAATGCAAATTTTAGACTCCAGAATTTTCTTCTTCATTAGATTCTGATAAGTAGGAAGGATATCCAAAAAGGCTTTCCATGTAAACAACTTCATTTTGAGAGGAATTTTCAGTTTCCATAGGCACTTCCAAAAGGGGATAATTTGTTGGTCCCGGGATCCCTCTCCTGTGTTTTGGACAATTGCCAACTGAAGCTTTCTATATCCACTTCGGATTGAATAAAGGTCATTCTTTTCATCCAACCAACACCAAGAGTCTTCAAGACTAGGAGCAATAATAATCTTTAAAATCTGGGAAACTATTCTTGGATTGAAGAGAGTTATTAGTTTTTCAACATTCCACCAGCCCGTACCATTATCCATTAGTTCTTCCACTTTCAGATTCGCCTGGCTCGGGGCATGAAGCCCACTTTGTAACTCAGATGGTAGAATTCCAGGTATCCATTGATCCTTGAAAACATTGATTGCTGCCCATTACCCACTCTCCTTGCACAACCCGATTTTAACAAATCCAAAGCACTATGAATCCCCTTCCAGACATATGAGGAATTAAAACCAATTTTTGCTTCAAACAAGGAGCATTGTGGAAAGTACTTTGCTTTGAACATCTTAAAAAGGAGAGAGTTACAATTTGTGAGCAAACGCCAACCTTGTTTTGCTAGGAGGGCCTTGTTGAAATCATGCAGATTTTTAAACCCCAATCCCCCTCTAAATTTTGATATACTCAGTTTTTGCCATCCCACCCAGTGAATTTTCTTCTCCTGAGACTGGTTATTCCACCAAAATCTAGCCATCATCATTTCCATTTCATGACATAAGGATTTAGGGAATAAATAGCAGCTCATTGCATATGTCGGAATTGACATTGCTACTGCTTTTAATAAAGTTTCCTTTCCCCATTGAGAAAGCATATTGCCCTTCCACATCTGGATTTTCTGCCATAGCCGTTGCTTTATACCTACGAATGCTCTTTGTTTAGATCTCCCCACCATGGGAGGAAGCCCCAAATACTTCTCAAATTGCTGAGTGTTGCTTCCTCCCCACATTGACATAATGTTAGCTTTCACATCTTCGCCCACATTCTTGCTAAAAGCCATCGCTGTCTTTTCTTTATTTATGCACTGACCTAAGGCTTTCTCATACATCTCCAGCAGAGATAAAATTTTTTCATTAGTGGGGCCATCAGCTTGGCAGAAAATTACACTATCATCCGCAAATAAAAGATGGTTTACACGAGGGGCCCCTCTACAGATTCGTACCCCTTCTATCTTGCCTGGTTCAGCATTTCTTCTTAATAGGTTAATCAAGCCTTCAGTACACAAGAGGAACAAGTAAGGGGATAAGGGATCCCCTTGCCTGATTCCTCTATATGGATAGAAAGGACCTTTCGGGCTGCCATTGACAAGGACTGAAAAAGAAACTGTTGATACACACTGCATAACTAGGTCAGTCCACCTTTGTTCAAAGCCAAGTGCATTCATTATTCCCCTCAAAAAGCCCCATTCAACTCTATCGTACGCTTTACTCATATCAAGCTTAATCGACATGTAACCCTTCTGACCCACTCTCTTGTTTCTGATGTAGTGCAGAATTTCATACGCCATCAAGACATTATCTGTTATTTGCCTCCCGGGAACAAAAGCACATTGAGTTTCAGATATAACCATAGGCAGAATTTTCTTGAATCTATTTGCAATGACTTTTGATAATATCTTATAGAGGACATTACAAAGATTAATAGGCCTAAAATCAGCTACACCTATAGGATTATATTTCTTGGGGATCAAAGTAAGAAAAGTATGGTTTAGGTCCCTAGGAAAAAACCCCTGATTCAGAGCATTCAAAATAGCCTTAGTAACTGAGTTTCCAATCTTGCTCCAGTACTTTTGAAAGAATACCGGAGACATACCATCAAGACCCGGAGCCGTGGAAGGGTGCATTTGCTAAATAGCTTCCTCAACTTCCTTTGCCTCATAAGGAAGTAGTAAATCTGCATTCATTTGGGGAGAGACCTTTTTTTCTAACCCTGAGAGGACCTCAACAAACTCTGGATCTGAATCAGAAGAAAATAACCTTTGGAAATAATCAACTATCAACTCGCCCATTTGCTCTCCCCTTTTCCAGTTTCCATTTTCATCTTTTAGTTGTTTGATCCAGTTTTTTCTCCTCCTTACATTAGCTTTATGATGGAAAAACCTTGAGTTGCTGTCTCCTTCCTTTAACCATAAAACCCTTGACCTTTGTTTCCACATAAGTTCATCCCTTTTCCAGCCATTTCTGGACTTCCTCTCGGGCCACCTTGTGTTGAGGTAGTTGTTGATAAGCTGGGTCCAAATCTTCCATCTCTTTTAGTTTCTCTTTAGCCGAGGCCAGCTCTTTTTGAACATTTCCAAAAGACCTTCTATTCCATTTTGATAGCTCAACTCCACATTTAGAGATTTTGCCCATGAGGTCATTACAATTCCCAATTCCCTCACTTTCATCCCAAACTCTCTCTACAATATGTGTGCAATCTCTGTCCCTTATCCACATTGCTTCAAATCTGAATAACCGATGGCCCTTTCGCTTCGTCAGCCCCCCATTAGAGTCCAACCAAATCGGAGTATGATCCGAGTAAGCTGCTACCCCATGTTGGACATGAGTAAAGGGAAAAGCTTCACACCACATCAAATTTCCCAGAAACCGATCCAGCCTCTCACATATAATATCTCCCTCTCTCCTATTGCACCATGTAAAAGGTTTGCCAGAAAAACCAAGATCTCTAAGTCCCTTTTCCTCTAACACAGATCTAAATCCTGCCATTTGCCTTTCACTTCTCAGATTCCCCCCATGTTTTTCAGATTGGTTGAGGATCTCATTGAAATCCCCAAACACCAACCACGGACTAGTCACTCCCCTCCCCAAAGCTTTAACGATAGACCACACCTCCTCCCTTCTCTCGGTTTGTGGATGGCCATATACCCCCGTGATAATACCCACCCCTCCCTCAAACATAGAATTTCTAATCAAAGCATGAATATGGTGTGAAGAGTAATTTAAAATGTGCAAATTAACATCATCTTTCCATAACATTGCTAATCCTCCACTACAACCAAAAGAATCTACAACAAAACAATTCTTAAAACCAAGGGAATACTTACAGAAAATCCATTGAGCTACTTTCAACCGAGTTTCTTGCAAGAATACCACATCGGGATCTTCCTTCGTAAGCAGGTCACGAAGCGAACGGACTCCCCGTGGGTTCCCAAGCCCACGGAGATTCCAACTGAAAATCTTCATTGAGGCCGGCGGTGCTGTTCCACAGCCACCACCGATGCATTGGGATTGAGGGTTCCCTGCCCATGATGTTTCTTCCTGCTCCCTGTCTCCTCATTTGAGGCTCCACCCTCTTTTCTCTTCTGGCCACACAGCCTCTGCCCCTGCAAGCCTTCCTTTCCCGATTGGGAATTCTTCAGTTCTCTCGGATTATCAAGCCCTGGACGAGACAGGGCCCTCCTAGAGGCCGTCTTGGGTTTTAGAGAAAATGGGCCTTTACCAGCTTGCCCTTTAGTAAAAGACAGCCCAGATATTTCTGAGCCCGAGCTCCCATCCGAAAGGCCCAATACGGGAACCTCCACCAGGGTCTCCCCTTCCGAAGCTTCTGGAACCAACCCCGAAGGTTCTCCGTCGGTCGGCGCCTCTCCTTCCACCTCAACTATCTCTCTTCCTTCGGTCTGGTTCGGTTCCTTTAGAACAATGGATTCTCCCCCTTCGTTCGTCCCCTGGAGCTGCCCAGTAACCACATCTTTGGTTGAGTCGGGATCCCCCTCGTTTGCTAGCACTATGGGTTCCGAAAAAGGAGCCGAGTCTCCTCCCGATGGTTTTTTGGCCTTCGTTTCCGTGGTGGTTCCGGAAGCCCCTGCCGATGGTCTTTCACTCCTTGTCCTGGGTTCCCATTTGCCTTCTCGTCGAGTGGAGCTGAAATTTTCCCTCATCCAATCACCATATGGGAACTGCTCAGGGGAATCGCCCATTGGAGCATCTTCGCATTCCCTGACTGTATGACCTAGGGTCCCACAGAAATAACACATATCCGGCAGCCGTTCGTACGAGAACCGAACCCAACACGACCCACCTTCACCCACTTTCAATCGTTTCCTCCTCTGAAGGGGTTGGGATATATCTATCAGAATTCTTACCCTCATGTATTCACCCCATTCAAACTCTCCTTTCTCTAAATCAACTTCAATAACTTCTCCCAGCATGTTTCCCACTAGATTTCCAACATAGGAATTTCGGGCCATTAAGGGAAGGTCATGTATACGTACCCAAAAGGCCGCATGCTTTATTTGAATCGAATTGATTTGCATCGAGCCTTCGAAAGGTTTGATGAGGAGCAGCTATTTGTCAAAATGCCAAGGTCCATTCCTCTCCACTTTCGATTTATCTCCCTCGTTTTTGAACTCAATCAGCGTAAATACCGTGTTCAGATCCCTGAACTTTTAACTGGTCTCCACACTTTCTTCATAGTAGCCTTGAGCGCATCATGGTTATAATGCTTTCTAGTGAGTAAGCACATTATCAGACAATGCTTTCCCCTATTCAGAACCTCCTCTACTATTCTTGTATCAACGAATACCTCTTCATTCTCCTTCTCTGTTAGGGACAACGAAGCGTACAAAGAGTCCAAATCCCCAGTCATCTTTCTTCTTTCGAAAAAACTCGTACGCCGACGAGAAAGGAAAAACCCCTACTCTAGAGACGAGAGAGGACAAAATGAAATCGTAGATTAAACTTGGAATGATTTTAAAAACACGCTTCTGGTTTATTATATTATATTACTCATTCAAAACCGACTTTAAAGTCAATCACGTGTTCTGAAAAAAAAAAGGTTAAATTCTATCCCTTTCAATTTAAAGAATTGTGAGCTATTGCATGTTCTAGTTTTCTTTTTTGATTCATGGCATCTGGAGTGTGACTATAGTCAGAGCGGCCTTTTATTTTTGGGTATACAACTTCTTTATTGAATTAATGAAAACAAAATTGATATCTAGACAACCACGTTACAACTTTTATACATTAAGCATATAATATTTAAATATTAATTTATATAAAATTTATAGAATATTTATTTAATTTTAATGAATTTGAATTTAAGAAATAATAAAACTTAGTGATTAGTTGTATAAGAATATAGTGTGGCTGTCTACTTATCATTGCTCATATAAAAACATAATATTCATTGCAGAACCCTTAAAATTATTTAAAAAAATTAAAATATCAATACTTTCTTATATTACTTGATGTAACAAACTAAGATGTCGAGGGTGTCAAATCATACGTTGAAATAATAGGTGACGTTTCTCAACCGCGCGCTACAATTGAGTTCTCTCCTTATAAAACATCACCAGATCACAATATCATGATATCCTCACATCAAATTAGCTAGCACTCCCCACGCCATCACAACTAATAATAAATATGAACGGCGCATCCTTGCTAGCTCCCATTGCTCAGAGGTAATAATAAAAAGCAAAGCTTTTGGTACCTTTTTGCGTTAATTTCCTTTCATAATATTATTCTCCTTCTCTCCATAATTTATATCATTCGTTGTGATATTTCGAGATTTTCCATAATAAAATTTAGAATATGCAGATTAGCAGGTAAGGTTGCTTTGATAACCGGAGGTGCAAGTGGAATCGGCGAGAGTACGGCAAGACTATTCGCTAAACATGGTGCTAAGGTCATCATTACTGACATCCAGGACGAGCTTGGTTTCTCGGTTTGCCAAGACAAAAGCATCAATGGTGCCATTTCCTATGTCCACTGCGATGTCACTAGCGAGTCTGATGTCCAGAATGCTGTCAATACTGCGGTGTCAAAGCATGGAAAACTCGACATAATGTTCAACAATGCAGGCTATGCTGGCCAAGGCAAAGCAAACATCTTAGCCGTCGAGCCAGAGGGTTACAAGAGATCTTTTGATGTGAATGTCTTGGGCTCATTTCTTGGGGCAAAACATGCGGCCAAAGTAATGATTCCAGCAAAAAGGGGCACCATTCTATTCACCGCAAGCTGTGCAACACAGTCACATGGATTGACCTCGCACATCTACACAGCAGCCAAGCATGCCGTTGTGGGACTAACAAAGAATTTATGCGTTGAGTTGGGGCAGTACGGAATTAGAGTCAACTGCATATCACCACATGGTGTGGCCACTCCTATGCTCCTAAAACACATGGGAATAGACGAGAAGAAAAAGGCGGAAGAGATTATATCCTCCTCGGCAAATTTGAAAGGGCCAGTTTTGGAAGTAGGAGATTTGGCAGAGGCAGCGTTGTTCTTAGCAAGCGAGGAGTCCAAGTACGTGAGTGGGGTCAACCTTGTCGTGGATGGGGGTTTTAGTACAACCAATGCAGCTTTTGAACAGAGCACAAAAAAGTTCTTCACCTAAGAACAAAAACATTATGGTTATCTTTTGTCCAAGCTTATTTCTATATATATATATATATATAGATATATATGCATGTTTTCATTAGCGTACCTACGGGTTGCAATCGTAATCTTTGTATGTTGAGATCTAAATAATTTCCCATGAAGTTATAATAAATTCATGGGGCCATGATGAATAAATAAAATTTAATAGCATATTCGGTTTCTAATCTTGAATTGAGTATTTTATTCTTTATAAAGAGGTTTTTTTTCATTACTATATTAATATTTAAGGTAGGGGTATGTGCAAGGTGCATAATTGTGTGATAGCACAGTAATTGAGTTGCGGAGAGCTATTTATCATGAGAATTTGAAGTTGGTTAGCACACAAAGTGACGAACAAACAATCATGACATTAATTTCTTAAATTAGACTCGTATTGGGCACATCATGTAATTTCGTTGGGTTCAAATTTTCTAATAGGATGAGAGTACCACATTACAGTACCATATATAGGAGTACTTAAGAATTATTAACCAACAAAACCGAGCAATTTCTAGCTTGTAACCTTAATCACTGCCAGTCCAAATGACTCCCCATGTAGCTAGTCATGACTTAACCATGACATTCAATTTGCCAATTACACAACTAGAGTTTTTGTTACAGTTTTAGCAAGAAAATAAGGATTTTGTCAAGCTGGAAGTACTATCTAATTGAAAGTCTATTTATATATTTTTTGACACACCAACACATTATTGGATTGAGTCCCAAACTGATGGAGTAATATTAGTATTTTAGTTCTTTTCTAACAATAATGCTTCCACAATATGTGATGTATTGACAAAACTTAGGCAAAGTTGTAGTTGACTTAGCCAAAGGCTCGAGGAAAGTGAAAACTGCTTATGCACTAGTGATTGTCATTTTTCCCAGTGAACTAATTAAACAAGAGGATCACCGTATATTTATGTGTAATAGGTGATGTATGTGATCTTACGTTACTTAAGAATGTGAAATTTTTACTTTTTATAATAATTATAATGGGACTCTAATTATACCATTAATATAAACATTGAACCTGTATAGCCACATGGTCAAAACCATAACCAATTTGTCATGGTGCATGATGTTTCATTTGTTCTGTCCTACATGCATTGGTCAATATAGGTGTCTCGTTATTGATGGGGTTGGATATTTGTTTTTGAATGTTTGAATTTAAGCTTGGTCCATATAGGTGTCGTGCTTGAAACTTTGAATCTAGATACAACGTGATTTATAACTTTGAACAAATAGCTCATCAGTTGATCATGGTACATATAGGCGTCCCGAATGACTAGTACGGTATACAGATTAGTTGCAACATTTCAACATCTTAAGGGCAGGCATGCAAGAAGATGATCATAATGACTATATGGCAAAAAACTATTCTTCTGTTTCTAAAACCTGGACTACAAATGTTGTTAGAATAGTTAGTGTGTCAGTGTTAGAATTCCACATGCATTGTTTGTGAATGTTCATTGTATAACCTTCGGTCTCCTATATATAGCTACCCTGTATATATAGTATATTCATTAGGACTGTGCAACTGATTTCTGAACCAGTATACCGAGGTTCCGAACTGGATACCCAAGTATATCCAGCCCCAAACCCGAGTTAACCCAATTTTTTTTCTTCAAAAGCTTGTATGTTATTTTTTTTTCAAGAAAAAAGATTATTGAGAAGCAGTATTTTTTTTTTTAATCTAAAAGCCTAAAATATATCAAAATGGAAAACTAAATGATTCAAAACTTTTTTCCTAAGCTGCTGCAAAACCTGTAGCATAAGATATAAAATATTAACTAAGAAGTATTAATATGAACTTATTAATTAATTAGAATGATCAGAAACGTGACCCGGCCAAGTAAGTATGATGGATTTATACACTATGACAACATGAACAAATCAAGGTGCCAACATAGCACACGAGCTCCTTACATAGACCCAAGTAAGACTACCTAATTTGAAATGAGCAAGTAAATGTCATACAGGTGCAGAGGTGCCATCGTTATTTTTTCTATCAAAAGAAGAATCTTTATTTTGCATATTCTAAATTTGGTAATCCATCCGTGCAATACAATTCAATACAATTTTCAGTTCAATTTGCATGAGAGAAAGGATGATTTCCAGTTCAATAAAATTTCACCAAATTGTGTATATTGGCGTACAATTTGACAACTACATATGTTTCAAACAAAAACATCCGTATACCCGGACTAATCCAGTCTGAAACCCAATCAGGATTTAAAACTCGGGTTCCGGGCCGGGTATACCCGAATTCCTGGTCTAGTACCCGGTTGAACACCGCTAAATGTTTGACCTTTCCACTAACCTATTGTGGAGAAGAATGATTTGTCACTACATTCAACAACAAAAACTAAGAAGAAAGTCCTAACAATAGGCATGGCAATAATCGTCCGGAGCTAGAAAAGACCTAGCACACAGTTAGTCCGTATGAGTGCCGAGATCGCTATGGACATCGACTACGAAGCGTGATGGTTGTTATGATCCCACAATGACTAAATATGAGATTGGTTGGTGGTTTATAAACTCCTAGACATTCTTCCCTTGTAAGCCGGTTTTCAAGGGTGAGTTCTATAAGGGTTCATAACAATAGGTGCCTTGTACCTCTAAGAATCCATCTATAGCTTAATTAGCATTAGTGTTTTTTATTCATACTTTCTATTTAGCGTTTTAGTAATAATCTTGTATGATTAGTTTATTTTTAAAAAAACATAGGACTCTTAGGTTGTAACACGTGTTGAAGAGTGTAAAACTACACCAGATCCTACCCAAAGGTGCCCCCCTTTTCTAATTACAGCTCATGTCAAAGTCCATTTTTCCTAAGCGTTGGCAGCTAGATTAAATTGAAGAATTAGATTGGGCGATTTTACTCTCGTTTATAATACAAATAGAACAATTTTGCATACTAGATCACCATCTTACTCTTATTCCATTATTGATAAGATTATATTATTCATCAACTTTTAGTTTTTTTCCTATTTAAAAAAAAAAATTAATTAATAAGGATTGGGAATTTGGGGTAACATTTTAATTAAAAATTAATAAATAGTGCCACCAAACATAAAGTTCATCATAGTGTAGATAAAAAATGTGTACATGGGATTTGGGGCCCCGCTTGGTTAACCAAAACCAAAAATCTCATCTTATCTCATCTTAACTCATCATTACAAATTTTTCAAATCCTCATACAAAATATAATAAATAATTTAACTTTTTTAAATCTCAATATAAAATTAATATTAAAAAATTATATTATAACAATATTTTATTCATTAATATTCAAAATATCTCATCTTATCTCATCTGTGTAACCAAACAGGCATGTGAAAATAACGTATAGAAAAAGAGATATAATATAATATATAAAAGCAATTTAATCAAAAGAAATACTTTTGTCACAAAATAAAACAATCTATAAAAATAAACTTACAAATTGACGTGACATGATGTGATATATTAAATTATAAAATTATTTTTATTGTAAACTAAATCTAATATAAACCGTATCAATTTATGAATTTACTATTATAGAATCATTTTGTGACTGTAATACTTCTCATTTTATAATAGAGTGGGAGTATTATGCTATCCACATGGAAGAACAAAGGTTGTTTGTAGATTTTAATCAAACTAATTAGAGCACTAGCATTGGGTTAAGAAAAGCTTTGGCCAGCTTTTAGCTATCTTGCCACTTTATATTTTAACTACCGTTCTCAAAACTTAGGATTAGTTTGGGTAATAGAATATTTTGATAATATTTTATTATTATTCATTATTTTTTATCTACTTTTCATAATTTTTTTTACTATCTACTACTATTTAATATTTTATAATTACTTTTTTATTATTATTTACAGAATATGATCTGAGATATATCACTATCCAAATACAAACTTAGTCTTTACGTTATATTAACCATCTAATTCTTTATAAGAATAAAATATAAATTATTTATTTTTTTATCCACTTTGTTAAATGGTCATATTTTATAGATCTAAAGGTCATATTTTACATAATTTTTAACGATCATGTTTCTTATTTAATTTCCATATTTAAAAAATTATATATATATATATAAACTTTTCCGATAAATTTTTTTTTTTTTTTTTTTTTGTTATTTAGAATCCAATAGTTTTAAATATCGTATAGCCCACATATGGTTAAGTTATAAATATGTCTAATTCTTTATAAGAATCCAATAGTATTGTTTGAGATGTGGAGAGAGAGAGAATAATATTTGTTAAGAGAGTTTGATAAAGATGCTGAACTACTGTAGCTCTGAAAGTTTGAGATGCATACTCCAACGGTCCAACCAATGTGACTGCTGTGGTGGGCTTAGGCTCCAAGTATTGTTGGGCCTATGAAGGCCCATTTAAGGAGTGATTCACCGGTCTATTCAAGGTTTTTTTTCCCCTTGAATTTCTATTTATTTTTGTGAGCTTATTCGTGATGTTCTTGTTTTCTCATAGCTTATACAGAATAGTTTCCTTCCAATTTGAAGCTCTCTTTAAGGATTTCTCAGCTCCACTAAAGTTTTTCCTCCAACAAATATATATTTTGATGCATTATCCATTACATCTCTTCTTTTGGTTTTGTAATATAATTCTAAATTAAAAATTACACTTTACACTTCTCGAATAATCATTTTTTGTAATATACTTTTCACATGACATAATTTAATTTTTATAATTATGTTGTAAGAATGGTATATGGGATCTGTGTATACAGACAGACCCATGTACCAACCGTTTTCAATTACAAAATATAAAATTTCACTTTTCGAAGCAAGTCATTTTCTCATACCACATCGAGTAAAAATAAATTGTATTTATGGATATTATAATCCAACGGCTCCTAAGTGTAGAGTTAAATAACCCTTGGTGTAGATAGAATTATAGAGTTGTTTAATTAGGTCCGATTAGTCAAATTGGATAATTAACAGATCAAAAGATGTAACCTTCCTTCCTAAGTCTTTTTATTTTTTATTTTTATGAATAATGCTAGATATAAGTTTTAAATAGATAAATTTTGTGTAAATTTTTTGTAAAAAAAGTGAGTCCGACGAGAAAATAATAATTTTTTTTACACCTTTTTAATACACGTGAGGTTCATTTTTTTTTTTTATAAAAGTTTGTGTAGAATTTATACAAATTATTTCTTTTTTTATTCTATGAGAGAAGATGAGAAATGAAGGCATAGAAAACTAGGCTCCCTGCCGACCAATGCTTAGTCAAAAAGCATAATTAATTAATAAATTAAAGCGTACATAATCACACGGTAACATGGAGTTATTAAAAATGTCAACTTATTAATGTCGGTGTCATAATTCGCCGCGTAAACTTTCATAATCTTTTTGGGTGATGCTACACGTAGGGGATTAGAATCTTCACCCAACGGTAAAAATATTTTCTTTTTTATTTAAACATTTTAAATATTTTTTTAACAATACCAAAAAGTTACAAATTTATTAAAAAATAAACCTAATCAATGGATTTTGTTGGTGGATGATGTTATAGGTGGAGTAGTATTTTCTTAATTTTTGTATTTTAAAATAATACAACTGTTATTCAATTTAGATTTAAAAATGATGACGCGGCAGTTATTCAAACTTGGAATGATTTTAAAAACACGCTGCTGGGTTGATTATATTATATTACTCATTCAAAACAGACTTTAAAGTCAATCACGTGTTTTAAAAAAAAAATGGTTAAATTCTATCCCTTTCAAATACTGTTTCTCACCAAGTTTCAAATGTTGATACCATTATAAAACTAATCCTCATTTTATATGCATAAAAATACCAAAAAAAAAAAAAAAATTGCATGGCAACAACCATTTTTAAATTTATTAAGAAAATATTATATATAGTTTTAATATGTGTAAATATCGTGAATTTTCTTTAAAAAATAATGAGACTTAATTTCTGCCCAGTGCTCTGAATATCAAAGTGAAGAAATTCAACCAAACGCAGGTAAACGGTGGGAGTAACTATGACTCTTTTAAGGTAGCCAAATACCTCGTCATCTAATTAGTGATGCGCATGAATGAATTAACGAAATTCCCACTATCCCTGTCTACTATCCAGCCAAACCATAGCCAAGAGAATGGGCTTGACAGAATCAGCGGGGAAAGAAGACCCTGTTGAGCTTGACTCTAGTCCGACTTTGTGAAATGACTTGAGAGGTGTAGGATAACAATAATTTAACTTTATAATATTGTTATTCAACTTTCTCTTTCCTTTTTCAAAATCTCATAAAACATTATAATTCAACTTATTTTATTACTATTTACAAACTATTTACTATTATTATGGTATTTATCAACTACTATTTCATTAGAAACAAGGCCAGAAGGTTACTGACAGTGATAAAAAATCTTGGGTAATTTTTAAGACCAAGTGGTTTCAACTTCATATCCATTTTCTGTCCTCTATTCCTAGCTGTCAGTTTTTAACACATTTGTGCGCTGCTTGTTGCTTAATATTTACTGTGTCTGTTTTTAAGGGATTTCATATGTAAGACTTGGGTTTTCTGTCAGATGTTTTATTGAAATTTGTTTCTCATAAGTTTATTTGTATATTTTTGGTTCCATTACCTTAATACGCAAGCATCGTGTAATTATTTTAAAAAAGATAAATAAATACAATATTGATATAAAAAATTAATTTTTTAATAATAGATCTACACTTTTTCAAAACAATTACACGACATGTCCGACTCCTATATGTAGCATACATAACTCTTAAAAAAATTTTCTAAATCTAATAGCCCTAGAGTTTAAATGCGAAGTTTCAAACCAAATAATGTTGGATTTATACTACTGCTCACCTTAGAATCACGACGCCACTTCTTGGGGTTGAAAAATCCAACGGTTACAAAACAAGAATAAGAGAGGAGAAATACCAGAGAAATATTTTGACCGATGAATTTTTTTTTTTTTTTTCCTTTTTATTAGGGTTGATACAGAACTACAGGTCGTTTTGCATGCTTCATTTGCTCGAGCGACTAGTGAACGCATCGTTTAGAGGTCAACAGGCATTAAATTGCTGGTTGTTCATAACTCTTTAATTTTCATAATCTTTACTGTATATTATATTAATAAAATGTGCATCTAAATTTTTTTTAATTGCTAATGAAAATGTTAGCTCACAATAATTTTTATTTACTCTATTTATAAATAATGCACAAAGATAAAGAAAGTGAATTTAAGGTCGTACATTTGTGCGGATTATTGACTAATTTATTATAAAAGTTATTCAGAATAATACTAAATACAATTTTAATTGAGATCAACCATAAAAAATTGATTTTTTTTTATTGAGTCTTAAATCTCCTCTAATTTTTGCAAAAAGAATACGCAAAACTTATACATACTAAAATTATATAAATAATTTTATATATAGCTTATAAAAAGGAAAAAATTATTTATACTTATAACTTTTATTCATGTAATAATAAGTGCTAACATGTCAATTATTGAGATGTTAAAAATTAAGAAGTTTAAAATTTAAAATTTTGAATTAAAAAAGAAAAAATTAATAAAATAGATCTTTTACTCAATATGTATAATGATGTGGGTAAAATTTTAAATACATATAACACTACTAAAAAAAATGCAAAAATATGTGGAAGGGTATTCGGTACCCACATCCTAATAGGCCCACCAAGTGTAATAAGAGCCCAATGGTCGAGTGCAAGTCTAAGGATGGGCTTTGTGGATATATATTGTGGATAATAAATAACACTTCCAACTGATCAAGAAGACGATCACTTTAATTAATACAGAAAATTTTCAAGATATACTTTGAAGATTGATTGTTATCACTATTGACACGACTCTATAAAATAACAGGTAAAGATAACACATTTACATATTCATTTATAAACTTATATTGAGATCACTTTTCTAACTTAGGCATTAGAGTTCTACCGAGCACCGACCTGTACCACCTTCTCATTTCATTACATGTATATGTATAATTGGTGGTGTGAAATATGTCCTTCACAATATGGAAACCTGATGACATGTCAACTCGTTGTTAACAAGTACGACTAAAATGAATTAAGTGGAGGACAAAAAGGTAGAATTAAGACTTTGAATTTAAGTTTGTGAATTAGATTCTCCATCGCATCTTATTCTTGCCTTAGTATTTGTTCCATCCTACTTCTTAACGTATCTCCTCAGGCACATTAAAAAAGTCTCATAATCTCTTTTTCTTTTCTTTTTACTTCATCTCCATTATAAGAATCGTACCTTCATTTATAGATTCTATAGCCAAGGGCTCGTATTAAAGGTTGAATTAAAGTGCTCGTAAAAGCAATTAATTGTTTGGACTTTAGAGATAAGTTAATTCATTTCATTCAAACTAGTGGGCTTTCATTTTCATGTATCCGTCGCTTTATGCTTAAAACCTTCTAAATCGAATAAAAATTTGATTAAAATTAGATATAAGTATAATCATTTTTAGAATTTTATTTTAAATCGAGGGTATTTTTTTTAATATTTTTTTAAAATTTATTTTACAAAAATATTCATTTAAAATAGAATTATAAAAAAACAATGTCTATAGTTTCCTTTGATATATAATTGGGTAATGACACCCTTACATATTCTTTACTGCTACCTTATTATCTAATTTATTTTCTTTTTATTTTTGCTATTTGAATATGGATTAAAAATTCAAGAATATGACATTCTTGCATAATTTAGGAAAAAAAAATATACTCAATCAACCAACTTAATCATATAAATTAATTCAAAATAAATTCAATTTTATAAAAATTAACTGAAAGAGTAAAAGAATGTCAATTTTTATAAATTTTTTAAATGAAATTACATGATAACGATAGTTGATTGAATTTATTTTCTTCTAAATTATGCCAAAATGTCATGTTCTGAAATTTTTAATCAAGGTTTAACGAGCAAAAGAAAAAAAAAATAGTTAGATAATAAACAATAGTAAATGAGGTATAAGGGTATTATTACCTTATATAATTTGGTTAGGCACTCAAGATATTGCCTCATTATAATTTTGTAGATATACATATTTGGATTTTTTTTTTTTTTTGAATATTTTTGGTTTTGTATTCAAGATTTTATCATTTGAGTAATGTAGAATGTTTTCTACACACCAATTTAAAAATAAAATAAAGATCTAAATTTTGAAAGAGATATTTTTAATACGTGAGTTTTATATTTTTGTATTATTATAATTTCAAATAATATTAAATGCGGATAAAATTCACAAATCATACCTAGATACTTGCTCAGGTGGGTTTGGGTGGATTAAATAGTAGTTCAAAGTAGATAAATAATAATAATAAAGTAATAAATAATAATAAAAATAGATAAAAAATAATAATAAAATAATTAATAGTAATGAGAAGTATTGAAAGTATTTAAGTAATCTCACTATTCAAACACAGCCTTAGAGAGATCCATGCTGTAGACAAGCGTTGTTGATTTTGAAAAGGATGCTAAAAAAGAAGCAATCGGTGGTGTTTGACTCTTTGTGAAGTTTTTGTCAGCATTCCTAACCAAATGAGCATTTCTAGCCGAATGAGCAAGCGGCGATCAAAGGACGAAATTAGGCGTGTAAATTTTAATTTGCAATTAAAATTAGGGACAGAAATATATGATATGATTTCTGAATCTGATATGATACAATATGAAATTAACGAGTTTAAATTAATATAAATATATATGAATTAACAAATAGTATCTTTTAAGATACGATTAATAAATAGGTTAATAATAAGTGAATCCGCTTAATTTGAAATTAACTCACAAGAATTTGTTTCAATTTTATTATTGTTTGATTATAATATTAATATTTCTTAATATGCTTATATTTTTATTATTGGAATTGTAATTCTAGACCTATACTCATATTTTTTGTTGTTGAGTCTGTAATATTAGTTTTATTATAGATTAAAATTTGAGAAATATTGATATTTTCTGTTAGTACGTAGTCTTATGTTTTTTTTAAATATTATGGTTATTAATAAATATATATTTCAGCTTTTATTTAAAATTAAGTTATTAGGTAAAATGAGTTATGTGGATTAGTTAAACTCATTTACATGAAACAAATTGAAATAAGTCATATCATGTTGATTAATTTTTAATTAATTATTAAATGGATCAAAACATGTGACATGACATGACTCGTTTTTTAAATGGATCGTGATAGTGTTTGAAAATCCGACCCATTAGTTTAATGAGTAGGATTCGAGTTAACCCATATAGTCGAATGTTCATTATTTGACACGATACAGACATCATTTACAAACAATATTTGCTAACACGAATTGCCACCCTTAATCAAAATCCCCTTTCTTATCTTTCCAATTTGGCTAAGAGCAATACTTTATACAACACTCATATCTTATTTTCATTTCACTATGTCAAATGTGACACTTTTATCATCTTAAAATGATACTTTATTCTTTTAAAGAAAACATTAGGGACACAAAGGGATTGTAGAAACTAACATGGCACTGTGCCACGTTAGTTTCGTATTTATTTATTTATTTCCTTTCTTTTTCATGTGCCCTAGTACCCCTCCCCTCCCTTTCCCTTCACAAAGCCCCCTGACATACTCATGGAGTCATTTTTCCTGTCGCCCACTCTCGTTGCTACAAGACTTGGGTTTTGCTTACCATGTGGGTTGACTCTCCAACTTGCGTGTTGTAGCCTGCCGACAGCCCTCCACCATAAGGAGTTCAAATATAAGGATTGATAGACAATAATACATCATCATAATAGGATAAAAGTAAGATGTGAGTATAATATATAAAATTTTCCTTTGGCTAATAGTTGTATTTATCATATGTATAAAAAGTCAAGGGCACCTTCATGTTTCTTTTTTCTTTTTACTTACGCAAACAGGGGGAACAGAAAAAGTTACACTGCATGTGTGTATATTGAGTTAATATTAAAAGAGATGCGTTGTACCTTTCAATAAAAATGTGACACATCAATGTTTTTATCATAAGTAAAATAGGCTCACACATACATTCAAAATACAAATTTATAAAAAAGAAATAAAAAAAAAATGGTTGCCTAACTCCTAGTCCGACTAAATTCTGGCAATCTCAACCGCCACCCCTGAGCAGCAGTTAAATTGATGGTGACTACTCCGACTATCTCTCAGGGTGGATGCTAGAATAATGACTAAAGAAGGTCTTAAAAATAATTAGGGTCAAAGATTTAATTTAGAATAGGGGTGACAACACGTGACCTAACCCGTAAACTTTAACATAAACATGACATGAAATTAGCGGGTTTGAGTTTAATATTAACGGATCAAAACTAGTTGACCCTTTAAGACACAATTTACAAACGAGTCAACAACGGGTCAACCTGCTTGACACGAAATCAAACCATTTTGACCTATTTAGAATTTATTTCAAAATTAAGATTTTATTTTTATTAAGTTGTAATATTGATATTTCTCAGTATACTTATATTTTTATTGTTTATATTGTTGGGATTATAATATTAAATGTATACTCATATTTGTTATTGTATGGTTTGTAATACTGATTTTATTATTAATAAATATAGATTTTAAATTTTATGTAAAATCATGTTAATTAGGTCAAATGATTAACATAATAAACTAGTTACACGACATGACCCATTATCTAAATAGGTTGAGTTAGGGTTTGGAAGTTCAACAAGTTTAGTTTAACGAATTGGGTTCAAGTTGACTTATATAGTTGAATGTTTATGATTTAATACAACCCGAAAACACGATTTCCCACCCCTATTTTAGAGTTTATATTATATATTTTAGTGTTTTAGTTTAGGCCTAGACGCACACTTTTTACAAAAATTGTGCATACTATAGGTGACATCTTATAATTGAAGGGTTTAAGACTCGCTTTTACACATATGCCTTATCCAAAAAAAAAAAAATTATACTCATCATTCCTACATTATATATTTATTTATTTTTTCTTAGCATGTGTGTTGTGTAGAGAGAGTATGATTAATGCTACTCATTATCCTTTTTATCATCATTCTTTCATCATCTCATGATGGTAGTATTATATGTTCCATTTTCTTTTCCTTTTCATTTTCCTTTTTACTACTTTTTTTTGTGTATATGTTGTGTATATGCTTCTATGGTAGTATTTTTCTGCCGGTTCGGATTTTCTCAGATCTGTAGCTCTGAATAGTCAACACATGCCCTATCATGATGTTCCCCTCTCACCGATCTACTGGGATGGCACCAAACGGTGCCCAAAATGTCGGCAGGTGGACATCACGCACGGCTTGTTTCCACGCGTGGCCTTCATGCGCCGCTGTGCTCCAACATCTCCGCCGACTACACGCGTCGTACTAGCAGACTTCTCACCCTCCGATCCTTCAAATGGGTATGACCCCACCTCCTTTTCATCGGCACGTGGTCCTCACACATCACTCCAGAGGTGTAGGTTGACTATTTAGCCAGTGCATATCTGCCCTTACAATGCCAGTCTATCCAGGTTATTGCTTTTTCCCTAACAAGTGATCTTGTAAAATAGACTAAGGACCTAACCAACAAATACCCTAAAAATTTCAACTACAATACATCCACTTGCACCACCTCTAGAATTGGCTTACCTTCAAAACGTCTTTTAAGATAGTACCCTCTTTGTAGGATTGAGATAGAGACTAAGAAATTGGTCTAAGAACTCTTCTTTTTTTTTTTCTTTTTTTTTTCTTTTTTTTTCCCGCTTCTTTCACATTGTGTTTATTTTTTTGGGGTGTTTTGTTGGGAAATCTTACCCTCTAGCTTGTATACTCTTTTATTTTAGTGAAATTTGCACGGGGAAAAGGGGGGGGGGGGGGTGTTGGCTAATTAATAATGCTTCTTTTAATAGGCTATATGCCCACTTTTTGGAATCGTTCTATTAACTGCCCAATTTTGTATCCACTTAAGCTCCATGTTTTGTAAGGTATGTATTAGTAGAAGATAACTGTTATTATTATAAAGAAATTTTATAAAAATAATCTTACAAATTAATATGATTTTAAATAATACGTCAAATTTATTTTATAATAAAAATAGTTTTATAACTTGACGTACTATATCAAGTTATGTAGTTTATAAGTTAATTTTTATGGAATTACTTTGTGGCAAAAACATTTATATGAAATCACATCCCCTTCAGTAACGAGTAATGAGTAATGATGAGTCTTTATTTTTATAATTTGTTTAATTAAATAATTTTTAAAGTAAATTATAAAATGGCTATAAGAGTGTCATTATCTTAGAAAATTGCTTTACAATTAAGATAAGGTTATAAAAGAGTTTGAAGAAATATGTTGTATTTTTATCATTTTTCATAATCTTTTCTAGGCATAGATCCCAACAAAATTGATATGCTTCTACAACTGTCACTGCTTCTGCTACCATGAGATCCATACAGAAAATAACCTTAGATTTGCTTGGATCTTAAAAGTATCTAAGATGATCTAAGTTTGTTTATAAATAATAGTGAATTAAAATGTTTTAGTGGGTTTTGTAGGTCTCATTGAGATGCGTTTTGATATATGATGTGTGTAGAAATATATTTTAACTTTTTTATGAGAAGTTAAAAAAACAGTAAGTCTCATCAATGATTATTTAATTGTTGTATTAATAGAATAATAATAATTAATAAAAGTCATATTAATGAACTTATTTTAGATGAAATAATTGTGTGTTTGGATAAGAGTCTATCCATCCGTATGAAACAATTTTAAATGATTTGAAATCACCTTAGTATCCAAACAAACCCTAAGTAATTCATCATGGATGCTAAAAATTATTGAGTGCAGTCAGTCACTTATCACCACACCAGCTCCTATCTACGTAGATGAGCTTCCCTTGCATTTTCATATAGGGCAATGGGATGTATAGAGCTCCTTACGCATTAGTCTTGTCACACTTAAACCATAAACATCAAGTGGATTTGAATTCTTTGGAGTTTTGATTTGAATTTTTGATTCTAGAATAGGAGAAAGCTGATCAACACATAAAATGAATCGTGCAAAATTTAAACTGTTTAAATAAATTTTACACGCAACGTTTAATACTAAATAAATTATATTGAAAGACTCACTTCATATACAAACACGATGACGTGTCAACTCATTGTTAACAAGTATGACTAAAATGAATTGAGTGGAGGACAAAGAGGTTGAATTAAAGTATCTTATTCTTGCCTTCGTATTTGTTCCATCCTACTTCTTAACGTATCTCCTAAGGCACATTAAAATAGTCTCATAGTTTCTTTTTCTTTTCTTTTCACTTCATCTCCATCATAACAATCGTACTTTCATTTATAGATTCTATAGCCAAGGGCTCGTATTAAAGGTTGAATTAAAGTGCTCGTAAAAGCAATTAATTGTTTGGAATTTAGAGATAAGTTCATTCATTTCATTCAAACTAGTGGGCTTTCATTTTCATGTATCTATCTCTTTATGCTTAAAACCTTCTAAATCGAATAAAAATTTGATTAATGTTAGACAAGCCTTGTTGATTTGACAAGGGTGCTAAAAAACGAAACAAGCGGTGATGTTTGACTTTTTGTGAAGTTTTTGTATGCATTTCTAACCAAATAAGCAAGTGGTGGTCAAAGGGAAATTAGATGTGGAAATTAAGTGTGTGTATTAGATTTGCCATAACGTTAATTTGCAATTAAAATTAGGGGTAGAAATATATGATACGATTCCTCAATTCAACACGATACGATATGAAATTAATATGTTTAAATTTAATATAAATGGATTCGAGTTAAAATAATTGACTTTTTTATATACAATTAATAAATAAATCAATAATAAGTCAACTCACTTAACCCTAAATTAACTTGTAATAATCTATTTAAGTTTTATTTTAAAATTACAATTATATTATTGTTGGATTGTAATACCAGTATTTCTCAATATGCTTATATTTTTATTGTTGGGGTTATAATTCTAAACCTATGCTCATATCTTTTGTTGTTGGGTTTGTAATATTAATTTTATTATAGGTTAAAATTTGAGAAATATTGATATTTTTTGTTAGTAAGTAGTCCTTTTTTTTAGATATTGTGGTTACTAAAAAAATATAAATATAAATTTTTATTTGAAATTAAGTTATTAAGTTAAATGAGTTATGAAGGTTAGTTCAAATCATTTACATGAAATAGATTGAAATGAGTTGTATCGTGTTTACTAATTTTTAATTAATTATTAAATAGGTTAAAATTTGTGACATGACACGACCGGTTTTTAAAATGGATCGTGATAACTTTTGAAAATCTAACCCATTAGTTTAATAGGTAGAGTTCGAGTTGACCATATAGTCGAATATTAATTACTTGTCACGACGCGAATGCGAATTACCACCCTGAATCAAAATCCCATTTCTTATCTTTCTGTTTTGGCGCTAAGCAATGCTATACACTATACTCATATTCTATTTTCATTTCACTATGTCAAATGTAACACTTTTATCATCTTAAAATAATACTTTATTTTTTAAGAAAAACACTAAGTACACAAAGGAATCCTAGAAACTAACATGGCACTATGCTACGTCAATTTCGTTTTTTTTTTTTTTATATATACTTACTTCCTTTCTCTTTCCTGCACCCCAGTCCCTCTCCCCCCATTTCCCTTCCCAAAGCTCTCCCCCCGTTTCCCTTCCCAAAGCTCCCTGACAGATAGAAAGAGTCATTTCCCTTGTTGCCCACTCTCATTGCCACCACCTTTGCCAACAACCCTCCGCTATGGGGAGTTCAAACAAGACCTAGGTTTAGCTCACTATGTTGGTTGACTCTCCAACTTGGGTGTTGTAGCTGCTACAGCCCTCTACCATGGGGAATTCAAATATAAAGATTGATAGATAATGTCACCTCATCATGGTGGAATAAAAATGATATGTGAATATAGTATATAGAATTTTCATTTGACTAATACTTTAGTCATCATCTGTATAAGAGGTCGAGGGCACCTTCATGTTTCTTTTTTCTTTTTACTACAAAATGAAAAAAAAATAAAAAAAAAGAGTTACACGGCGTATGTGTATATTGAGTTAATATTAAAATAGATGTGTTGCACCTTTCAATAAAAATGTGACACATCACTGTTTTTATCATAAGTAAAATAGGCTTACACATACATTCAAAACACAAATTTACAAAAAAAAAAACTAAAAAAACAGGTTGCCTAACTACCAGTCTGACTAAATTCTAGTGATCCCAACTGCCACCCCTAAGTGGCAATCAGATTGATGGTGATTACTCCGACTATCTCTCGGAGTGGCGGCTATAATAGTAACTAAAGATGCTCTTAAAAATAATCAGGGTTAAAGATTTTAAAGTTTATCTTTTATATTTTAGTGTTTTAGTTTAGGCCTAAATGCACACTTTTTACCAAAATTGTTCATACCATAGGTGACATCTTATAATTGAAGGGTCTAAGACTTACTTTTATGTGGATGCCCTATCCAAAAAGAAAAATTCTATTCATAATTTATACACTACATATTTATTTATTTTTCTTAACAGGTGTATGATATAGGGATAATGAGTAATAGAGGTATAATCGATTTACTCTAGTTTGATTTTAGATAAAATTTAGGACTAAACTAATATATACCGGTTATCCTCTTAAACCGGTACTTTGGTTTTATTGGTTTCTGGTCTGGTTCGATCCGATTTTTCAGTTTTAATATACTATATTATCTATATTATAATATATATATATATATATATATATATTGTAGTATATTATAATATATAATACTATATCGATAATATATTGTAGTATATTATAATTTATAGTGATATAGTATTAATATAACTATTAATACAATAAACTATAGTGATATAAGACTTTGAGATTTAATATAATATTAATTAGTAATTTATCATATAATACAAAACTATTTTATATATAACTATATATTATATATACAAATTATATACAATATAAAAAATTAAAATATATATATATATATATATATATATGATTAGGTCCGGTTCGGTCTGGTTTACCAGTTTATCGATTTTTTTACACCCCTAACGAGTAAGAGTAATGCTACTCATCATTTATTTTATCATCATTATCTGATCATCTTATCATCTCATAATATAATATTATATGATTTAAAACTACTTATTATATATATGTTTCATTTATAGGCGCACCATTTAATGTCATATCAAAAAGTTTGAGACCGGTAAATAGATTTTATTTTATTTTTATCCTTCTAAGGTAAAGTATCATTTCCTTAATTAGAAAAGTGGACGTTCAGCCATAATAATAAGCTTTATACAGGGTAGAACATTTTCAATCTCGACAACGTCTCAACTGCCTAATTTATAATGCCTCCTTTAATAGCCTATGTGCCCAATTTTTGGAATCTTTCTATTAACTGGCCAATTTTTCATCTTCAGCTCCATCTATTGCAAGGTATGTATTAGTAGAATATTAGTGTTATAACTATAAATAAATAAATTTTATAAAAGTAGTCTTTGTTACCCAGATGACTAACACAAGAAGAGAGGTGAATTGAGTTGTATTTAAAAAAAATAACAATTATAAATCAAATATACAATATAAAATATAGACAAAACACGAAACAACAATAAATATAAAGAGTAAGGGTAAGAGAGAAGTAAACTCAGTATGTTAACAAGGTTTGGCCCCACTGCCTACGTCCTTGCCTCAAGCTACCCTTTGAAAATCTCCAAATTCACTATTCAACCTCATTCAGGTGGAGATAGAAATCTATTACACCTTTGAACAACAACGCTACAAAGGATTCATGTAGAACACTCTCTACACTTGCAATCATCTTATACGTGGTGATTCAACTATTTCCTGTGTATAACACTTTCTACAAGCATAAGGGTTATATACACCATTTTACTGATATAAGAGCTGATAGTGGATAGGTTATCAGAAAACACTCACCAATGAGTGAAATAAGAACAATACAGCGCAAATTATATCTCTCTCAAAATGAATAAGGATTAAGGCTCAATACTTATAGAAGAGAGAATGAAAGTTTTGAATGAATGTTGTATGCTCTTAATGTTGTGAATGTGAAGCTCTCAAATGATCCATTTATAGGCATATGAGACTTCATATTCAAATTTAAAAAGATTCACATGTCAAAGACAACATCATTCACTTTTTCAAAAAATTCAAATAAAAGGTTCTTCTTTTTCAATTGTTAAAGATAACATCATTTATTTTTCAAAAATTTCAAATCTAATATTTTACTTTTGGCATATGACAAAAGGAGCACACTTTACTTTTCAAATTATTTAAACAAAAACATCTACATTTTGCATAAATCAAAAAAAGTATCAATCACTTTTGAAAATATTCAAATAAAACATGCACATGTGAAAGATGACAATCAATCGTCTTTAATATTTTCAAATTTTAAACATATAATTATTTAATGCACATGTGAAAGATGACAATCAATTATCTTTCAAAATTTTCAAAATATTCATGCACATGTAGAAAATGTATTTTAATACTTTATGATAAAATATTAATTTTGAACCTTAATCCTAATTTCGAATTTAAGAGATTTACAACATTACTCTATGACTTTAATGTGAATTTGTTTCCTTCTTGCTCATACTTGTTTTCTTAATGTGCTTGACTCTATTATGTAGACAACTTGAGTTTGAGACTCATTTATTCTTTGAATTTATTTGTTATCATCAAAATTCATATGTAGATATATAATTATACAAAACTTGAAACTTTGGGTTTAACAGTCTTATAATAAATTAACATGATTTTATATAATACGTCAGATTTACTTTATAATAAAAGTAATTTTATAATCTAATATGCTACATCAAATTACGTCTGTATATAAATTTAATTTTTTAGAATTACTACGTAGCCAAAATATTTATCATAATGGATCACATCACCTTCAGTATTAATGATGCAGGCTTTATTTTTATAATTTTTTAATTAAATAATTTTTTTAGAATAAGTTATAAAAAGGCTATAGGAGTGTCATTATTTTAGAAAAATGCTTTTCAATGAAGATAAGGTTATAAAAGAGTTGGAAGAAATATGTTGTATTTTAATCATTTTTCATAATTTTTTATGGGCATAGATCCTGAAGTCGGATTAGAATAGAAAATTATTCTGACGGCTAGTTAAATCATGGAAGTTAGAGATCGAGATTGAGAAAATTTACAAATAGAGATAAACTCTGAGATTAAAGTTTTAAAATAACATAAATTATAGATCTCTTTATAAACCCACAAGTCAGACTTAAATAGCTAACAAAAAATGATAAAATTATAATTAAGGTCAAACAATAGAATACGAAATAAGATAACTATAATTAAAATCTAGTTTAAGAATATGGAATAAAACCGCTACGAAAATAAACATTATCATAAAAGAAAAATGACTAAAAATGGAGGAATTAACTAAAATTAATGATTCAGAAGTAAAAATGACTAATTTTAGGGTCGACTAGGGCGTAGGACGTGTGCATTGAAAAGAGCTACTTCTCCTCACTCAACTAATGTATAAGTCTCCTCGCCCAAATATGTTGCTCCTAGCCCAAATTTTTATCTCTTCCCACTAGGTTTGCATTGCTCTATCTTCTCGAAGTAATTCAGTGCTTTTAACGTCACATTTGTCAGTTGAGCCTCCTTGGATTTAGACTCTCTTGCATCATATCCCTATAAAATTGATATGCTTTCACAACTCTCACTAATTCTGCCACCGTGAGATTCATACAATAAATAATCTTAGGCTCTATTTTGATGTTAAAAGTATCTAAAATGATCTAAGTTTGATTGTGAATTAAAATGTTTGAGTAGATTTTATGAGCCCTATTGGGATGAGTTTGAATATATGAAGTATGTTAAGATATGTTTAACTTTTTCATGAGAAGTTGACAAATTATTGGGTTCCGTTAATGATTAATTTGTTGTTGTATTGATAGAATAATAATAAAAATCCTATTAAATAACCCGCTGACTTAAAAAGAAAAAAATGAGGTTATTTAAGATGAAAAAAATGAGATTATTTAAGATAAAATAAATTGTATATTTTGATAGAGAGTATATCCATTCGTATGAAACTATTTCAAGGGATATGAGATCACATTAACATCCAAACGGACCCTTAGAATGGATGCTAAAATTTATTGAGTGCAATCAGTCTCTTACCACCACACCGGGCCCTATCTACTCAGATGAGCTTCCCTTGCATTTTCATATAGGACCATCGGATGTATAAGGCTCCCAACACATACGTCTTGTCACACCTAAACCATAAACATCTAAGTGGATTTGAATGTTTTAAAATTTTCATTCTAATCTTTTAAAAATAGGAGAGAAATAGACATATGAAATGAATTATATAGAATTTATAACTATTTTAATAAATTTTACACGCAACATTTAATGCTAAATAAATATTGAAAGACTCACTTCATGTGTGTCTCTTTCCCATCAAATCAATTCTAAAAGACTTGATCCATATAGAGATGTATGTGGAGAGATGTAAATACAAAGAGAATCAAATAAAGAGAATGATGTAAGAAAATGTTTACGATAGACTTACTACTTTATACTATTCGTTTATTACTTTATAGTATATTTAAAATTTTTATTTTATTTTTTATTTTATTATAAATATTTTTTTAACATGCTTAATTATTAACAAATATATATAAATTCACTAACAGTCATTTCTTTAACCTTTAAGTAAAAAAAAAAAAGATAAAAAATTTTAAAAAATAAAGAAAATAATAAACAAGTAGTATGAGATAGTAAGCTATTATCTGGAAGAAAAACATTCCATCACTGCGTTTACCATTTAGGTGATAAAGTAGCGAACTTTTTGATCGATTATATTAATAAAAAATATTTATTATTATTATTATTATTATTATTTTGGTAAATAAACATTCATAGAATATTCGATCTGTTGCACAAAACATTAAAAAGTAAAGGGGTTCATGCTACTACATAGACCTCAACGGCCACTTTACAGCATAAATGGGGATCAACTTTGCATCAATATATCCGTATATCTTCTCACTGTCAGCACATCTCGCCCGTTCAATATTGTGCCTTCGCATCGCTTGGAATCCAATTTATTAATTGCTTTATTATTAGATGCCTTTTAAAGGCACCCGTTAATTTATGGCAACTCATTTTTCAAAAATTTCTTACATTTTATTCTTTATACTTTTTCTATTCTATTAAAATAATATTTTTTTATTATTTTTTTATTACTTTTTTCTCTCACTTTCATTTACAAACCTAATTACTCAATATTTTTTCTTATGTTTTGAACTATTACTCTAATGAATATTTTAAACAAAAATTTAAATTATTTTTTTGTGTATATGAGAATATTTTTAAAATTAATTTTTTAATATTTTCGTAATTAATTAAATTATTTTTAAAATTATTATTTAAAACTATAATAAATATGAATATGAGAGAAAGTGTAGATGATTGAAAAATTATTTATTTTATATATTAAAATAAAGTATTGATAAAAATAATTTAGAGAATAAATAGTGAGTCCAATATGGGAACTCACTGTTTATTCTTTAAACATTTTTCATAAAATAAGGATCTGGATGTGGGAGATATTTTGATCAAACTTACATAATAAATCCTAAATTATGAGAAATCCGGTGTTTTGAGGGACTGGATGTAAATGCTCTTACACCTGCATATAAAGTGGCCACCGCCACCGAACAAGCATAATGTCTTTTTTTTTTTTTTTTATATATATTTTTTAATTTTTTAATTTTTAATTTTTTTAAAAAAATTTATAATATTATTTAAAAATACTTCTTTAATTATTAAGTAAAAACATAAAAATAAGATATCTATGGTCGACAAAGTGTTATCCTAATAATAACATTTGAAACTTTCAAACGATAGAATTGTGAATAACTAATTTATCAAAAAAAGAATTGTTAGTAACTATCTTGGTCACATAACATTTAAATGATATAATTTGATTTAGAATATATATTTTAGAATTGTATCATTTTAGGATTAGTTTGGTTATATAAAAATAAACTATTTCATCTTATTTCATATAATATTTATAATTTTTTAAAATTTCTATACAAAATATAATAAATAATTTTATTTTTTAAAATTTTTAAAAAATAATATTATAATAATATTTTATTTAAATTTTAATAAAAAATTTATCTCTTTTCATCTGAACTGAACAATTAAATGAAACTTAATCAATCAATACCCAGTTTAAAAAGAGTAATGATATACTTATAATATTTTTCAGGATATTTACTAAACGAGAGTATTTTTATTAATTAATATTAATTTTTATAAATTATTTTATTAAAATATAATTTATTAAAAAAATAATTATATAAAAATTATAATAAAATTACATCTCTATCATTTTCCTTTCTGAAAAACCCTCCTAAGTCCAAGCTTCAGCATTTCACGTTGTTAAAGTTTAATTTTGTTTTCCTTTCAACAGTGGTCGATTAAAACGGATGAAAAGTTGCACTCTTGACTTGACAGGTAATTATAATCTTTGTCGTGAAATGGCTAAAAGACCCTTTTGTGGTTAAAAGAAACATGTTCGAACGGTACCAACACATAGAAACAAAGTTGGGTGATATCAAGTCATAAAATGCCACGTCATTTTCAGAAAAGTGAGATAAAACCGATGATGGAGGGTAAGAAAAGTGAGATAAATTAAAGTCTAATGATCTAAAAATTAAAATTCGAATGAGTGATTTCAAAAGGAATTATATTGGGGTAAAAGCATAACAAAAAACTCGACACGCCATTTTTATAATACACATCGATTTTTATTTTTTTAATAAATATATAGTGTATAGATAATTGATAAAATAATTCAAACATGATTATCCTTTTAGAATTGATGATAGCTTTCTCATTTACTGTTACCTCGGATAAAAGAATAACATTATTTTAATAAATAATGCTATCAAACTATTTAAAATTTAATGTTTAGATATTTTCTTGACAGGACATGGTGTCACATAATTTATTATTAAAAAAACATAAAAGGTGTAAAGTAAATGAAAAAGATTATTTGTAAGTATACTTATGTACTAATATGTGTATTAATTTATTGTAATTAATTAAAAAATATATTTTATTGAAAACAGTACTAATTTAAATTTTAAGTATGAAAGAATTAGTATTAATATATAGATTAGTATGCGACTTTATTTATATATAGCAAAACTCAAAATAAATATATGATTTCATTCACTTTTATTTATTTTTTTGACGCCGTTTTATTTTAAATATATTTTCTTTATGTTTTGTTATAATAGATCATGTGACACCATGTGATCGTGTTATGCCAATAGAGCTATTTCAACGGTAAATTTTAGATAATCTACTAACAATATTTTAAAATATTAATCTTAATTTTTATATAAATTTTATTTATTTATTTATCTTGTATATAAATATAACTGTTTTTATTTTTATTTTTTTATATACAAGAATGAATATAACTGTTATAAAACTTTAAAAAGTTAAGAGAAATGATATTTACAGTAGTAAGTATGTAAGTATTATATAATTATTTAAAAAAATAAATATAAAATTTAAATAAAAAAATTAATTTTTTAATAATAAAATCTATTTTTTTTTAAAGCGACTTTACGTGGCTTCCAAACTTGATAACTGTACGAAGCATTATTTAAAAGTTAAATTCTACGAATAAGTCTAAGACCAAGGTTATGAGGGTAATTTAAAGCAACCGAGAAGACCATGTATTATACAATGGGTGGTGTACTTCGTCATTTGATAACCAAACCAAAACAACCTAAATTAAATTGCCAACGACAAGGCGGATGTCCATTGTCCGTTCCCCACGGAAACATCCTCTGCACATTCAACCCCACCACCTGATCAATATTACAACCTACCCCAATCCTTGATCGTTGTGCCCGGTCCCAGCCCACTTGAGTCCGCAAATTCCCTAACTTCCTTTTTTTTCTTTCGGCGTGCATAAGAATTTTAAAGGGAAATGATAACGCTAAGGTGATTATTAAATATAATTATTAAATTATATAATAGTATAAATGAGTGTTTTTTTAATTATTTTTAAATATTTTAATTATTAAAAAAATTAGAAATTTATTAATAATTATTTTCTTAATTATTAAAAAAATAAATTGACACATTTAGTAAATATATTTGACAGTTATATATCATTTTCTAAATTTCAAAATTCATGAGCAATATAAACATTAATATGTATTATAATTGTTATAACTGCCGTGTTGAAATTTTCAGACATCTTTAATTAATTATTTTTTATTTTTTAATATATTAAAAAATTTGAAGAGGGGGATCGAATCCAAAACCTCTCTTACAAAAATTGAGTTTCATGTCATCTAACCCAAGACCTCTCCATCAGGCAGCCTTAATTAATTAGTTCATATTATTGTATATAATATATTTTATCATATCTATTCACGCAAGGATGTACCTTATTTTAATTGATTTTTATCTAAATAATTAATTTATAAAATTACTTAAAATATACACTATGATTGACAATAATAGCAAAACCTTGTTCTTAACAAATTCCAAGAAAAATTTCCAAAGAATCCAAGATTTGTCAAAAGTAAGGGATTTCTCTAGTAATTACTCAGAACCTGCTTACAAAATTAAAAAAATAAAAAAAATTACTCAGAACTTCGGATTGAAGTTTCTGTCACGAGTCAAGGTGAAATCCGTCATTATATATTTTCTTAGAGAGCCAGAGACTGCGAGAGAGGGACTCGTGGAGGGTCGCTCGGTGCGATGCGTGGAGGCCAGGTGACACAAAATGCCGAGGTCGTGTTGCGACGCCATGCGCTTCAAATGGCGGATCGTCGCGCCTTATAAACCCTAGTCCTTCATTCTTCTGCTTCCCATCTAAACCCCGTCGAGAGTTCTTCGATTTCTTTTACCCAGGTTCGCCCGTCTCTCTTTGCTTCTGCCTCCGGTTCCTGCCTCTCGCATTGCTCGGCATTGCCGTCGAATTTTTTTTTTCTCTTATTATAATCTCCCCGTCTCTATATTTTCTCTCTCTTTCTTCCGCTTTCTTGTTCAAATTTGGTGAACGAGAAATAAGGATTCTGTATAATTTTGTTATTTTATCGGGCGTGCGTGATAGCTTTGTTTTGGTGCTTGTTCTCTGTGGATTTATGCGTATTGAATTTAAATCTGAATCTGTTCGCTAGGTAATGGCGGAGGTGGCTAAAGTTCTGTACATAGTGGTGGAGGATGTAGAAGACAAGCGAGAGAAAGAGAGACAGTCGTTTAGGTACACGCGTCCGGTTCTGCAGAGCACTCTGCAGCTCATGGGATGTAAAGCTCGACATGCGTTTAAGGTAGCTTATGATTTTCGATTATTTGCTTTTTCCAACATCTCATCCTGTCTTATTATAATTTATTTCTTATTCTTATCAATTATTCGGGTTTAAGGTGGTGGATTTGTGCTTTCATGTGGTTTAGAAGGTGATTTGCGATGATAGATTTCGGTTGCATGTCATGTTTTCTGTTAACTTTCTGGATTTCATGTCCTAAAATCTTCAATAGTATAATTGGTTTACCAAACATCGGAAAAAACGATATTGTTATTTTTCACGGCTTTTGACAAGTTTCAGCTGTTATCGAACTGCAGCGTATGATAGCTATCCTTGAAGATTTGGCCCTTTTTGTTTCAAAAAAAGAAAATTTGATTTATAGATAAGAACCCAGGTTTTTGGCCTTCTTGTTGTCCATGTAGCGTCTTTGAACCGATCCGTTCACCATCCTTTACTTGGTGCGGCCCTTGGTACTTTTTGGAGTATGAATCGATTTACCGACATAGTTGACATTCTCACCTCCTTCTCCAAGTGTAGTTGCTGCCGCATTTATTTAAAAAAAAACAAATGCAAGTTGTCGATCTTGAAATGATTCGCAGCGTAGGCTATCCAATTCTTTTACACGATATCACAAATTTCGTCGGTGATTAAGATATTTTTTTTTTTAAAATTTTTTTCCTGGTTTCTTTCCCCTGTCTGTGGCTCTCTACGAAGTTGAGCTCAAATTTTTGTTTTGATAAGTGAAGTTTGAGCTCAAATTTTAAACCTTGATGGGATGTTTTACCTTACTATATTATGTGTAGTTTGAATAGTAGGATGGGAGGAGATGAGATGATATTAAATGAAAGTTTAAAATTCAATAAAATATTATTTTTAATATTATTATTATTTTAAAATTTTTAAAAAAGTTGAATTGTTTATTATATTTTGTGTAGGAATTTAAGAAAGTTGTAATGATGAGATGAGATGAGATTAAACCGTTTTTGTATCCAATCTGGAATTTAGGTTGTTATTATCTTGTACCTCTACGTATTTTATACCATTGAAATTTCTTAGTACGTGTGGAAGAATTCGTTTTGTATTATTATTATTATTATTATTATTATTATTATCATCCCCCCCTGCTGCTGATTTCTCCTTGCTGAATTGAATCTCGGTACTTGTGTTTTAAAGTCTTTTAAGGGCTCGTTTGGACACTTGGAATCTCTCATATTTCTATTTATAATAGTGAAATAATTTGAGTTAAATTTTTTATTAGATTTTGAGAAAGGAAAAAGAAAAAGTTGAAAACAAATATTATAAAGTTAAAAAATAGTTTGAATATAATTTTTCAATATTATTTTTATTTTGAATTTTGAAAAAGTTGCATTACTTTTTGTGTTTTGTTTGGGATTTTGGAAAAGTTGTAATGATGGAATGAAAAAGCCAAAAATTTGAATGAGAAATGTTGTGTTTGAATGTTGTTTGGGAAGTAAATTGTGATAAGTTTTGAGAACTTCTCCTCTTATTTCATTACTCAAACGTGCCCTAATCTTTTTGATATGCAAATGAGGCTGATTTTTTTTCGTGTAATTCAGATTCCAAAGCATTGTTTATTTAGTGTTTATATCCATAAACTTTTTCATTTTAAAAGTATGAAGAGATGCTCATATGAAGCTATATTATCGAGTATTCCATTACATTATTACTAAATAATCTTTTTGAAGCCATGTCATCCACTCCCCATTTGTTTTATTATTAAATGAAAGTTAAAAAATAGTTATCATTCCAAATTAATATTTCCCAAAAATTACTAATTTTATTTAAAATGATAGTTATTAAATGGAAAGTAATTTAAGTGATTAAGTTACTAATTTTTAAATAAAATTAATAGTCTTTTAGGCGTGTTTTTTATTTTCTGAACAAAGTACCTGGATGTTTCCTTCTCCCCAAGAGAGTAAAGAGAGGACTTAATTTCTTTTACTCTGATGAACTGTATGCATAGTTCTTGGTCTCCCACTTCACCTAAACAAATTTTATGAAGCGTTTCATCGCGAGAAGAAGGGGATAAGAGATCAAGTTGCTCAACAAAATTTGACAAATTAAAACATGAACATTGATACTCTTTCAACGGTTCTATTTATTTTATAATGTCGTCATTTTCCTTTAATAAATTATTTATTCATGTGCATCGCATGAGTTTATGACTAGTAATAACAACTTGGATCAACTGGTGTTATACTCTGGAATGTTGTTACCCCTTATTGTTTTTAAATGCTTAATATTTGATTCACTAATGGCTTAATGTTCCATTCAAGTTTCTTCTTTGTTGCGAGTTGGACAGATTGAGTTACTTCTTTAAATGATTTCCATGCTTTGTTAATATGTGCATCTCTAGAGTTGCTTATCTCCACTCTTATATATGTCAAAAAAAAAAAAAAAAAAAAACTCCATACTTTGCTAAATAGAATAGAGCTTTTCTGAAAGCGCTTTTCTTTCATCAGATAAGCCAACGGGTTTTTGAATTGATAAGAAGTGAAAATCCATGTGATACTTTGGTTCCAGAAGTAATGAGCACGACAATGTTGGATGCTTCAGTAGGTCTTGAGAAGGTAAACGGTTATCCTACCAGTAATTGCCTGGGCAAAACAGAAGCGGGCAGCCATTTGGTTGCAGCGAGAGATGAAAGAAGTAAGGGTGTGCCATTTGAATTGTACAAAAGACGAAAGACAGTTGTTGTTAGAAGGGAGACTTTCCTAAACGTTGTCTGTGATGCACTGGCGGAGTATAAGTATGTGGGTCCCAACCAGAGGGCAGATTTGGTTTTGTCATGCAGGTACATTCTAATCTTATAACTTTTGGGAATGCACATGACTATATTGTTTTAATCTTTATGAACCCCACTTAACAAAATAAAAAAAAAAATCTTCATGAGTTCCCTGTTGCTAGTTTTTAAGGTTTGTATCATGTTTTGATGTAATTACTGCTCTTCATATTTTTCTCATCGAATATGCGGTCGGATCTCATATAGTTGCTGCACAAAATATGACCTTTGAGCATACGTTGTGGTAGCATTAATATTCATTAATTTGTTTATTTTATTTTCTTGTCCTTGAAATTGATTATATCATAGACCTGCTATTGTATATTTGCTGTTGATGGAGATTGATTTCTCACTGAAGCCTTGGCACAGTTCTTATTTACATAGATAGGTGACATTTCTTAACTTACGATCTGAAAATTTCTTAGCCTTATCTAGATGTGCCCTGAATTAAAGCTTTTATCCTCTGTGAGATTTTAACTTTTTGAAGGGTGAATTAAACAACAGAAAAAGAAAAAAGAGAAGGGTGAATTAAAGTAAAGAAATGCTTTCAGCTATATTTTGTAATTTCAAAGCAACAGGACCAAGACAGAAATAATCTTACCAGAAACACTCATAACTACTTTTGAATTATGTTTATTTACTGTGACCTTCAGCTTCTCTGAGAGAAAACTAACAGTAGCTGTTCAAGATTGAGCCCATAGGATAGAAACTGTGTTCTTGTAGCATATTAATCAATATGAGAATTTTAGAAATCCTGTTGTTGAGAAATTGGTTGCTTAATCCTGCAGTGATCTTGCCACATGACCATAGCTCAACTAATTATTGGGTACATCTTTATGAGACATGTACAGGCCAAACCTCTTTCCTCCATTATATTCCCATGGCAACAATTGATGCTTAGTGGCTGAATTTGTATTTTGTGTTGCTGTTATCAGTACTACCAATTCTTCTTCTTTTGATATTGATGGAAAAGCCTCTTTTTGCTGATAAGTAAATTTTTTTATTTACCCTTGCTTATAAAAAAAAAAAGTAAATTTTTTTATTTACCCTATGTCTTATCTATCACCTGACCAAATGAGTCAATGTCATCTTAGCTCCATGTTAAGAATGGCAATCTCAGTTGCACCACGTCATGGTTACACCTATAACTGCAATAGGTATCTTAGTTGCAGAGCCTTATAAATACTCTATTCCTTTCAAATTTAATTCTTAAGCACAACAATCGCCATCTTAACTTGTGTTTCTCTAGTTGTAACTTCTTTCTGTTTAATTAGAAGTTAACAGCTGGTGATAGAATTCTGGTTTTCGAGTTATGGGTCTCATATGGAAAAATTAGCATGGGAGGATAATTTAAAGCATAGAGCTGAGAAACCTGGTAAGATTGAAAAACTGTTTTTGGAAACTTTTGCAATGTTTGTATGAAACTTTGTCGAAGTTTGATGAATTGCTTGTTGAATTATCGTCATATTTTTTTATCTTCTTCAAAAGTTTCCTACTCCATACTTCTGTCAGATTTTTTGGATAATGTTGGGTGTGTTTGGTTAATGAAATTATGAGAATATAAAATTTCCCTTGAAAATTTTTGAGATGTGTTTTTATTGGGTTTTTGTGGAGGTAGATAGAAAATTTTGAACAAAAATATTCTTGAAATATGTTATATATTGGGATTTTTGTAAGTGAATGGACAGAGTTAGTTGTTTGAATATAATTTTTAGGGGTATTTTTGTTTTGGTTTTTGTAAAAGATGTTTTTCGTTTTAATGTTTTTGACTTTTTACTGAAATTAGGCAAATGATTGGATGAAAGGTTCTATAATATATATATATATATATATATATAATTGAAAGATGTTTGGATTGAAGTCTTGAAAAAGATTTTGGAAATATTAGGGAACCAAACAAGGCCGTTTACTCTCCCACTTCTCACTCTAGTAATGTGCTTAGACATTTAATTGATGCTCTGTGCTAATTCTCTTTGGAAAAGAAATTTTTTGCGGCCTCCCAAGCTGAAGCTTTGGCTAAAATAGGAATGAGTCCACTGGTATTTTTGTTACCAGATTGTAGCTTTATCTCAGGTTTATGCTCTTAACACAGATTGCAAGGAATTATTTATTTTCCTTAGAGTGTCACTTGTTCTGTTATAATTTGGACTTTGCTCTGCCTTATATATAAATATATATATAGATATATTGATATGATAAAACTTTTCTGGCTGCAGAATCCGAGAAAGGAAGGAATCAGTAACTATCTTGTTGTGTGGCACAAGTGGCTGTGGCAAGTCTACTTTGTCAGCATTGCTGGTAATCTTTGCTGAGTACACTATTTTTTGTTAAGAAGATTTAGTTATTAGTGTTTCTGCTGATGGTGCCATTTGTTATTATCTCATTTATAACATGGCATATAATTTTTAAGTTGTAAGAAAGGATGTGGAAACTGGAAGGTCATGCATAGATGCCTTGTTTCTTTACATTCCGATGATTAAAAAATCTGAGACGGTCCATGTCTTGCAGGGTAGTAGGTTGGGGATCACTACAGTTGTATCAACTGATTCTATCCGTCATATGATGAGAAGTTTTGTAGATGAAAAGCAAAACCCTCTACTCTGGGCTTCAACCTACCATGCAGGGGAGTTTTTGGATCCTGTGGCTGTTGCAGAAGCAAAGGCCAGAAGGAAAGCAAAAAAACTGGCCGGCATTACGCACTCAGTTCCTAAGGATGAACTAGCTGCAGGTTCCACTACCGAGAAATCTGATACTAGATCCTCAAAGGTGGGTTCTAGCCCAACTGAATTAATCAGTCCAAAGCAGATGGCCGTTGAAGGATTTAAGGCGCAAAGTGAGATGGTAATTGACAGTCTTGATCGGCTGATCACTGGATGGGAAGAGCGAAAAGAATCAGTAGTTGTTGAGGGTGTTCACTTGAGCCTTAATTTTGTGGTATGAAAGTTAGGCTATTATTCTTTTTTTCTGTAATCAGCTTTCTTCCTTTCTTTTTTTATTGAAAATTTTATCTCTATCTATTGTTTCATAAATAAACAGACGATTTTGATCCTGATCTGCAGATGGGGCTTATGAAGAAACATGCTTCTATCATACCATTCATGATTTACATAACAAATGAGGACAAACACTTGGAACGATTTGCTGTACGTGCTAAGTATATGACACTGGATCCAGCAAAAAACAAGTATGTGAAGTATATCCGAAACATCAGAACAATCCAAGAATATCTCTGCAAGCGAGCTGACAAGCATCTTGTCCCCAAAATAAACAATACTAATGTTGATAGGAGTGTAGCAGCCATCCATGCTACTGTTTTCAGTTGCCTTCGGAGGTGTGAGGCTGGGGAACAGCTTTATGATCCTACCACAAACACTGTTACTGTGATTGATGAGGAGTACAGGAACCAGTGTGCTGCAAATTCATTGAGCTCCAAGGGAATGTTTCAACTGATTCAGAGGAAAGGTTCCTCCAGGGATCTCATGGCTCTTGTTAATACTGATGGATCTGTCGCAAAGGCTTGGCCTGTGGATTCAGTCGATAGTAATGGGAAGCCCATTTTGGGCCATGGGACTCAGATTGGCAAGGCTGAACTGGTTAATCTTCAGTTTGGTCTCTATGGGATCAGTGCCTGGCCCAGTGGTGGTGGCACTAGTCGTGCTGGAAGTGTTGATGAGTCAAGGGCTGATGGGACTGATACTGGTAGTAGATATTTATCTTCTTGCTGCAGCTCTCCAAGGATGTCAGATGGACCTTCCAAGGAGGTATTCTTGGACATCAGTTTTTTTATCATTTTCAGAAAACCTTTCGTTTCTGTAGGTAATCATTTTCAGAAAGAATAATTCTACTCTTAGGCCACTTAAGTCTCTAAAACCACACAACAGCTGAGCTGGATTTTTTCTTTTTCTTTTTCTTTTTTATCCAAAACGATTTGTTTAGAAGACTACTCCCCACGTTTTCCACTTTCTCCCCCAAATCTTCCATTTGGAATCGCCCCTCCACCGTTTCCTTACCAACCCCAACTAAACAATGCAGGGGAATCAGGGGAATCAATCCTTTTCAATCCATTTCAGTTTGTTTGCCCAGATCACATCGAATGACACATAAATTTGGCCAATCCTCCTATTGCTTCACCCTAGCTTTTACATAATGAATCAAATCAGAATGAACAAACAGGAAAAAAAATGCTACATTCAAAAGCAAGATTGAAAGAGAAATGCATAATCTTTTAGGCAACTTATTATAATCCTTGGACTCGATCTACTCAGCAATATCCAAAGCAAATGTTTGCATCAATCAACAGTCGACTATTACCAAGTAAAAAAAACAAAAGAAGAAGACATTTCTATGCTCGACAGGAGAAGGGGATTTGGCTGGGTTAGGGAGGGAGTGTTTATCAAATCTCTTGGTATATGTCTTGAGGGGTGTCGACGGGTTTGTCATAGTCGGTAGAGGGATGCAGGGAGGGATTTCGTGGGAGATTTTTCAGTCCCCTACCTGGTTTCTCAAGGGGTGTCGATGGGGAAAAATGATTCGGTTTTGGAAGGGGGAGAGAGATTCGGCAGGGAGGGGGGAGAGCAGAGAGGGATTAGACCCTTTTTAAGAAATTGCCAGGTCAGTTGGTGTGTAGTGTTGGAGACTAATCCGGCCTATGAGTAGAATTACTCTTTCAGAAAACCTAATTAAAGTACTGTTTCCTTAAGTAGTAAAACCCTAGTTATACAAAATCTTTATGAATTGATAAACCAAGCTTTTGGTTGAGCCATTGTGGAGTTTTGTGGTATAGGTCAACCGTATAGGCCATAAGATAGCTATTCTGCAGTTATTGATTTTAGATGCATCACCATCCAAAAGGATTTTTAATAGTTTTATTTTCCTGTAGCTAAAGGAGGAGCTATCAGTGCATGGCAGTGATGAAGAGGTTGACGATCCAGCGGAGGCAGGTAGTGATGATGATCTAAGTGATGATGATCACAACGATGTCCTTGAAGAGGTATGGATTTAGTGTCTTCTGTTAAATGTAAATCCCCGGTTTACCTTAAAAGTTAAAAGAGAAAATTGGGATCATCTTAAGAACTACGGCAACGCAGAAGTTACATCTGGCATGTCAGCGGGAGTTATGCCACTTATGTAAGAGAGTCCTACTTAGGATGTTTGAATAATTTTAGACATTGGTCACAAATGAATGATTATGTGATCTGGCTTAGGAGCTGTGCTGACACAGTTGCGAAAATCTTTGAAACTTGCAATACTTGCTGAAGGAAGCAAACCAATTGAGGAACTTTCTTTGCGATTCAGTGCCTCAGCCATAGCTGACAGTCGGGAATCAGTTTAGTTGTATGCTTGGAATACTACTTATCAAAAAAATGCATGCTTGGAATACTGATTGAAACAAAATAATGTGTATGATTCATTTTAGACATTTGATATAATATTCTCTCTTCGATACAGATTGGTTCGGTCGACGAGGAGTCTACAAAATCTGATGAAGAGTATGAGGATCTGGCAATGCAGGACATGCAGGAGAATGGGTTATGGTCAGATAATGCTGAGGAGGCCAAAGATAAGCTTGCGCCTGTTTCCAAGGACCAAAACCTGGAGCTCTATTATAGAACCAAAAGTGAACCTTTGTCGGAGCTGTGCTCTTACTCATTGCTTGTGGATAAAAATGAGATGAGAATGCCTTCTGGCAACCTCAAAATGAGAACACGATCCCTCAGCATTCCAGCCCTCGTAAAGCATGGGTCGTTTATGGGAGGCCCTATTCTTTCTGGGGCTCCTCAAGGGTAAAAGCTTAAATGTATTATTTCGGTTTTTAGAACTGTTTTATTGAGTTTCTGTCCTTTCTTTTTTCCCCTAAAGTGCACCTAAGCAATTCACCTGATCTCCCTCTCAGATGTTTGTGTGTAGGGCTGGTACAAGGTTAGGATGAATGACTCAAGAATGCTCTTTAATGTACTTGTTCTGTTGTTTAGAATGCTAGGGTTCCGCAGTTCAGGCTGTGTATATAAGACTGCGTTTGTTTAGCCAGATGGTTTTCTTTTCCGTTAGGTAAAAGAAGAATAGTGGTCGAGATGGTGGATTCTGGGTACATTTTAGTCACTACCAATATGTGGAGGACAACTCATGCTAGATTGTTTATCTTTTAATTAATATAAGTACATTATACTCTACAATTTTTATTGAGTCCAAGCTATCATTGATCTCAACTAGCTATAGTTTCCAAATGTGTATGACAAAAGCAGTAACAATTAGATTTCACACGTTTATTGTGAATGAGAAATGCACCAGCAATGGCATGGCTTTCACATAGGTGGAACTGCATGTCAATTTGTTCAAGTCCAGAGTCTGCATCCCACACACTGAAATCATAGTCTATTATGACAAAAGGTAAATGTATGCAACCCTTTACTGCCTAATTAATCTCTCACTACTGGTTCAAGACTTGTTACGGCACTTGTTCTTCCTTGTTCTAGATTTTTGAATATCTAGTTAGAAAAAGTAGGATCGCTTTGAATTTCATAAACCTAATAATTCAGCTAGAACAACCGCTTGAAGTTTATAAAGCTATGATACATCTAATAATTAAGAAAATAGCAAGGGCGTGCAGGTTTGGAACCCTATATAAGGGGTGTTTTCGTACTTGTAAAGAACACAAATGCGAAAATGCTATGATACGATGACAATGTTGCGTTTGTGAATATAATAAAGTTAGAGAAAGAACCTATAAACCTAATGTAATATCTTATTAAAATTACTTGGATATTTTCTTTGTATCAAGGGTAGAATGAATACGAAGGAGCTCCATTGCCTTCAAAAGTGTGCTCTTTATCCAGCAGTATTTGGTGCATCTTAGTTGAAAAGTCTACCAGCAATAAGCGCTCTGGACTCTAGCATGAGTAGCTGTTATCAACTTGAGCAATGCTACTGTCATCTTTTCACTTGTCACCGTCTTATCATTTATAACCTATTTATTATTTATTCTTAATTGTAGGGAGTTTAGCTAGTTATTGGGTTGTTATCTCGGTTTTTGCCATCATGTAGGTCTATTGTCTATTTAATCACACCCCATTAATCAATAAAGCTGTTGGTTTGTCAATTTGTTATTTTAGTGTTAATTCCTTGAAAAGAGTCCAGGTACATAAGACTGGTATCTAGAGTCACGCTACTCAAATAATTGGGGGGTCTGGTTTTCCTCAAAGAAATCAAAATGTAGGTTCGGTTTCCTTTGAGTGAAACCAGAAATACCAGAGTGCACAAGAGCCACCCAACCATAGGTCGAAAAAAGAATAAATCCATAGTTTTTCCAGATTTTCTCGTTGTTTCTTGGCCTGTTATGAGGTATTTTTAACAGCAATAGCAACAAAATACCATGGAGGGAAGAGTTTCACATCTAGAGCAGTCAATGAAGCCATTATCAGAAAGGCAGCAACTGTTGATAGAAAGGGTGACGAAAGTATTCCAGTTGTCATCAACCAAACCAAAACACGAAGTCGGGGAGAACTCTAACAACACGGAGGAGAGTAGGGGACCCCAAAATATTCAGCCCTATCAACAACAAATGCAAAGAATGGTGAAACTTGAGAGTCTGTAATTCAATGGATCCAAGGATCCAACAAGCTAGGCATGTCGGGCAGAACAATTTTAGCATACCAAAGGACACTACTTGAAGAGAAGGTGCCATTATCCTCTTTCCACCTAGAAGGAGAAGCCCAACTTAGGTTTCAACTCCTAAACCAAGAAGGAAGAGAGGCAACTGGGAGGATCTCTTGAGATGTTTGCATGCATGTTATGGACCTGCTCAACTATTTGATCCATTTGGTATGAAGTTGCAACAAGAGGGTTCTCTATGCGAGTACCAAAGCCGACTTGAAACACTATTGAACAAGATTGGAGTTCTATCGCCTCAAAGACAGGTCAGTGCATTTGCAAGTGGCCCTAAGGAGTCTATTAAGCAAATGAGATGGTAGCAAGGCCACGAGACCTATTAGTGGCAGTGAGGTTAGCAAGGATTTATGTGGCCATGACTAATGCCTTGAGAAAGTCAACTTGAAGGAAACCTAAGAGAATATTAGAGACACTCGTGGGGGAGAAATAAAGATAGTGCTGCTTATCAAATGACTTATAACCCCAACAGAGCTTCAAGAACTGCAAGAAAAGGCTTGTGGTTCAAATGCAATGATAAGTATGGGCTGGGGCACAAGTGTAAAAGGTTGTTCATGATTGAAGCATATATGTCAAGCAGAAGATGAAGATGGAAACATCAAAATGGAAGAGAAAGGAAGTGAGAGTGAACCGGTGATATACTTCCAACTTGGAGGGAAGTCTTGAAGTCATGGTGGCGTCAGGGGAGAATGAAATTTTTTGGCAAATGCCATCAGGTAACTCTAATTCTACAAGAATGTACCTTTATTAATGATATATGTCTTGGCTCTAATGGGGTTTGAAGTGGTTAAAGGAGTACACTGGCTTAAAAAATTGGGTTAATATTGTGGGATTTTTACAATTTGGAGATGGATTTCCAATAGGGTAGGAAGTAAATCAAGTTGCGGGAATTAGTGCTCGCAGTGCTTTTCTGGCCTGTTCAGAACCCAAGATCCATGAAAAAAATCTCAATTTATAGATATTCAAACAAAACAAATTTCAAAGTCAGAAATTTAATCATTACAACTTTTCCAAATTTCAATACAAAATATAATAAACAATTCAACTTTTTCAAATTTCAAAATAATAATAATATTAAAAAATAATATTTTAACAATATTTTATTCAACTTTTAACTTTCATCTCAACTCAACTCAACTTAGTTCAACATCCAAACGCAACCTAAGAGTTCAAAGATAAAAAAGTAGGGAGTTACTATTGTTGACTGGAAATAAAGAGGAGTGATTGCCACTTAACAGAGAAAAGGGGGAAGGGGATGGGACTGAATCACAAAGAGAAGTAGTTAGAAAACCATCAAAGCATGAGGAGGAGAAGGAAGAACAATTGAAAAGGCTCATTGAGAAACATCAAATTGTTTTTGTGAGGACAGCACCAAAGTAACAGAAGAGATCTCCTCGAGGACAAAAGGCGGGTGACAAGGAGGTGGTCGGGCGAGCATGGTTTAGATAGTCCAGGAGAAGGGTGAGCAGTACTATGTAGAAAGCCTTGCAAACACGGTTCAACATCGGGTGATGAAGGACTTTTTGCCCTACACTAGGTGAACAACTAATGTGTTGACCGTACCAGGGTGAGCAACGGGCAAGGAGAAGCTCGATGAAGATATGGGAGATCTTCGAGATAACACATAGGTGCTCAGTGGGTGGCATTTGTCTTACATAGTGGCTCATACTCTGTAAGAGATGCCACATTTGGATTGAGATTGTGGAAAAAAGATTTCAAACCTATCGGCCATATTGTCTGATCTCATTGGTATGGCCTAGCACCACGTGGGAAACCTTTATTAGGGGAAGGACTACGGGATTGGACCCAAGGAAAGTTGCAGGGATGCGCATGCCTTGTCCTTATCAGTCTTTGCCATTCTTTAAGGCCGAAAGGCAAGTGGACAGTTGAGATCGAAAACCTTTTATTAAAGCAGACCAAACCTGAAGTCAAATGAGCGTTAGAATGAGGACTGACAATTCCACAGTATAAAAAAGCATTGCACAAAAGCCAAAACCTCAATTGCAAGATCGTTAAGTGTTTACTTTTTGCTCTAGTCAGAGTCTTCAAGAAATTAAGTGACTTTAAAGTATGAGATGGAAGGATTGGCATTGGTGCTATTGTAACATATGACGTACCATTCAGGTAGATTAGCTCCTATGACTATACTGGGACTGTGGGGTAAATGTTTACGAGTATGTTGTAAATTTAAGACTTGCATTTTCTATAACTCACCTCCTTTTAACATGAAAATATATTCTTCTTCATTATGTTTATTGGTTATCTTTTTCGTTGTGATTTTGAGATGATGAGTTTGCATGGTGAGAATTGATGATGATGTAATTTCTAACTAGAATTGATGATGGTGTAATTTCTAACTATTAAGTCTTACCGCCTGTCTATAATCATGGATTCATTGAGGGATCCCCATGCCATTCCTTTGGCATGTTACTACAAGTTTTATATGGATAGAGTGATTCTCCATTATGATTGGGGTGGAACGTCTTCGTATTGGCCCCACTTAATAACACAGGTAGAGAAAGTTCCCAGGTTGATCATGCATGGTGTCCTTGTGTGTGTTGATTGGGTAGAGTGTGTGACGCCCCCAAATCCCCACGCCTGAACACGGGGAAATCGAGACGTCCAGATGGTGACAACCCGGGTCACCACCCTATCGACGGGTGCCAAGTGTGTGCAAAAGCAACAAATGTGCACGAAGAAACACGCAGCGGATAACGAAAGTCATAACTAAGTACCATAATTTTTCTTAACGTAATACAAGCTGTTTAAAACGTACATAGATAAAATATTACAAAAATACAAATACAGTTTTAAACAAATATAAAACATAGCATCAGCAACCCGGCGGAGCCGCATCCTCGGGCTCAGCCTCCTCCTCTTCGTCCTCTAACTCTGCACCAAAAGTTACGGAACCAAAAATGGTATCGCAGGTAAGTAAAACCCAAACACTACCAGATAAAAACACATAGAACTCAAACAATATGCGTGAAACATGCCCAATGCACAAAACCCAAAGACACAGTTTTCCACACACGCCAAAAACCCATTTGGCCCCAAAAACACACCATTTCCGAAAAACACGCCAAAAGTCACATTTGGCCTTTATCCGACTCAAACCATTATCCATTTTAACCGTATGCACCATGACCTCCCCTAGGGGTCATCCGCACACCCTGGCTCCAGTGCCACACCGCAGAGTACCACCACGCATGTGACACCTAACGAGCGATGCCCAGTTTCGTGCCCCACACGTTCGTAGCCAAGCATCCTCTAGCCCTCACCAGCGAAGGGCCACGGAGTCGGTGCGTAGAGCGATGCCCGGTTCCGCGCCCGACGTGTTCGTAGCCAAGCAACCCCTAGCCCCCGCTCCCGTCGTCTAGCGACAACTCAGGGGACATCACTCAGTTTATTCCGCTCCCGAGTGATCAGAGGAGCTCCACCGGGATAATACCCCATCCCGGCTTGGGGTCGTGATACACACGCACCCGTAAGACCACTTACGCCAATACACAGGCTTTTCACACATAAACAAAAACACACGTGCATGCACCATGTAATGCCATATCAATGCATAATAAAATAATCCAACAACATAAAATAATAAAACAAGCAACTTCGTCCTCCATCCATCCGACCCCCGAACTCTTCGGACTCAGTCCGGAATCAACCAACCAGCAGATTAATTAATTGAAAGAGCAATATATATTTAAATCTGAAAATAGGGTTTGGAAAATACTTACAGCGCTATATGGCAATTTTAGAAAACACGAGGCGTTGCAAACGGCGGCGAAAAAGCAACGTTACAGTGAAAATTCACTGTGGCCGTGGGTTGTGAAAAACTCACTTTTGAACGGGGACAAACTAGGGCTTGGGATTGATAGGGAATGGTTTAGGGATGGTTGTGAAGCTATTAGAAGTGGTGGTTGGCCGTGGGTGGCGGCAGAATCGCCGGAAATAGGCCGGATTTCCCGAAAAGGAAAGCTAGCTCGTAGGAGCTGTTCCGGTGGTCGTTGGAGGCCGAAAATGGGTGGGTTAGGACGGCAAGGGACCGGTGATGAAGTGGTGAAGAAACGGTGGCCGGAGGTGGAGCGACGACGGCGGATCGGGGCAAAAGCCGTGCGGCTTTGTTGGGCGTTTTCCGGCCAAACGGCCGGCCGGATGGGGCTGAGGTTCGGTGGGGTGGTGCGCCGGAGGGAGACGAACCGAACGGTGGGGGTGGTGTCGCCCACGGTGGCCGGACGGCGATGGGTCGACGGTGAGAAGCTTCCAGCGTGAGGGAGAGAGAAGAGAGAGAGAGAGAGACCCGGGGGGGCTCGAGCGGGAGAGGAGAGAGGGAAAAAGAAAGAAAGGAAAAAAAAAGAAAAAGAAAGGAAAAAGGAAGAAGGAAAAAGAGAAAAAAGAAAAAGAAAAGGGAAAAGAAAAAGAGATGTAGGGAAAAAGATGAGGTCTGATCCTCATTCCGGGAAACGAAACTAAACCGCCAAAAAGAGATTAAAACTCACAAAACAACTAAAAGAAATAAAACACAACATCAAATAAATTAAAATAAAGAACTAATATATTAATTAAAATAAAAACAATTATTTCAGCGAAAATACACTCAAAAGCGGGTCATCACAGAGTGATTCCTTGAGTCGGATGATTTGGATTTGCTGAATGAGTTTCACACATTGGCCAGCCGGAGTGACTTCCCGTTGGTACTTACATGATGAGATATTGTGGATTTTATGTGAATTGATGATATGGTGGTTTTTTGCCTTAATAATGACTATGCACATAGATTCGCTCAAAGGGTGATTCATCATCATGCTATATACTTGAGATTTATTCTGAGGCTGATACCTTGCCATGACTATGGATATATGTGTTTTTGCCTAGAGGGTGATTTCTCACCATGCATAAATATGTGTTCACAGTTTATTTATATGAAATAGTGCATGCATATTCATTTCCATTATCTCTCATTATTAGTATTGCCATGGGTTTTAACATACTGGAGTTTCTAGAAGACTTACTATGGTGGTCCCACTTGTGGTTTTGTTTACCAGAGCTGTAGATCTTGATGCAGATTTAGCCCATTAGTTTCCCGAGGAAGAAGGACCAGTCCCTCTTGAGGTGTAGACATGGAGGCCTATCTCCAATTAGTAGATATTTGTGTTTGTTAAGATGTTTATTTTAGTTAGGCAACGAACCATGTACGGTTCATTCTATTTTCATGTAAGTGATGAACTAATAACTGTGTATGGTATTATTTGGAAAAAAATGACAATGATATATGGATATTACTATTGAAGGCTAAATTTCTTACTGGTAGCAACCTATGATACATTTAATATTAGTCTCCGACTAATCCCTTAAATTATTCCAATTCGATTTATTTCACTTGGCATGTGCTCAATTGGAGAATACGCACTTAGCCCCGAGTAAGATCAGGTGTGTTGCCAATCGGACGACACCCTTGTCACTGTGGATCATCGCTAAACTCATTATTGAGGAAATAGGGTGCCATAGTTTTCCCACAACCTAGTTTGTTACCCCCAAAGAAAAGGTGTGATGATAAAATACCTTTACTCTACGTACCTATCAAGATAAAGCCATATTGGTACCCTTAATATCAAAAGTTGGCCATAGAGAGAATAGTAGAGGAGATGTTGTCGATAGGAATCATTTGTCACTCAACCCCCGTGCTACGTACCTATCAAGATAAAGCCATATTGGTACCCTACTCTTCCCCCGTGCTATTGGTAAAAAAGGGACCGATCTTGGATAATGGGTGTGGATTACCATGCCCTTAATAAAATCACAATGAAAGATTGCTTCCCTATTCCAATTATAGAAGAGCTGTTAGATGAGCTAAATGTAGCCAAATACTTCTCTAAGCTTGACTTGTGCTCGAGGTATCATCGAATTAGTGTAGCCACTGAAGATGCAGAGGAGACAACTTTCCAAATACACGAAGGCATAATTCTTGGTAATGCTGTTTAGACTAACCAATGCTCCCTCCACTTTTTAGGTATTTCAAACCTACGCTTGCACCAATTGTTTGTGAAGCAATCCGAATACAAATTTGGTCAACCATCCATGGGTTACCATGGCGCATTATCTTGGCAGAAAGAGAGGGAGCTAATCTAGAAAAAACTTCAACAAAGAAGACATGGCCTAAACCAGGAAACTTGAAGTCAATGCAAGGGTTCCTTGATCTCATAGGCTATTATACTCATTAAGGATTATGGAAAGATTGTAGCTCTTTTAAATCATTTACTGAAAAAAGGATCAATTTACATGGACACCACTTGCAAAAGAAGCCTTTTAGAAGTTAAAAGAGGCAATGACCCAAGCACTTGTGCTTTTATTCTAGATTTTTTAAGACATTCGTAATTGAGTGTGATACATTTGGTTAAGTATAGGGGCTATTTTGCACCAAGAAATATTGTTAGCATTTTTTAGTAAATCTTTGCATGGGAAGAATTTATTTCTTTCCACATATGAGAAAGAAATGCTCTGTAGTTAAAAAAATGTAGATCATACTTGCTAGGACGACATTTCATTATACGCATGGTTCAAAAGAGTTTGCCGTACCTATGGTCCCAAAAGATCACCACTGCAGTACAACAAAAATGGCTATATAAGCTTATGGGGTTATATTTTATTCTTGAGTACAAGAAGGGAGATAAAAAATGTGGTCGTTGATGCCCTTTCAAGAATGGAAGAACAACAGGAAACCCCATCACAATGCAAGCTATCTCACAACTGGTACCTAACTGGTTGGAGGTAATTAAAGAAGCAAATAACATGCATCCAGAATGAGTTACTAGAGCTGGGTGACAAGATAAGGGAATGTGAAGCCATAGGGCCTTGGATGTTTTCAGATGGAATCATCTTTTTTAAAGATATAATTTTTATTCTTGAAGACTCACCTCTCATTGAAGACATAATCGCCCAATTTCATAGGAACTTCTTTGAGGGGTATTGCAAGACTTTCCATAGAATTCGATTTAGTTTGTTTTTAAGGGAATGCGAGAAGGCAATATAAAGAAATTCATCTAAGCTTGTGACACATTCCAAAGGAACAAGACCGAGTCTCTAGCACTTGTAGGATTACTCAGCCATTTACCTATTCCAGAGCAAGTTTGGGAAGATATATCAATGGATTTTGTGGAGGGACTTCCTAGCTCAAATGGCAAGACTGTTCATTTTTGTGGTGGTTGATTGATTAATGAAGTATGCCCATTGTTTTGCCTTTAGACATCCATACACAGCCATGGTAGTGGCTTAATCGTTTTTTTGATAATGTCTTTAAGTTACACAACATGCCAAAGTCTATTGTTTTTTATCGTGACCCTTGCGTTTACAAGTTCCTTTTGGATGTAAATGTTCCGGTTAAATGGAACTAATTTTAATTTCATATCAGCTTATTACCCACAAACGGATGGACAAAGTAAATTAGTAAATCAGACATTGCAAATGTATCTGTGTTGTTTTATAGGAACACATCCAAAAGAGTGGCACAAATGGTTATCTTGGGTTGAGTATTGTTATAATGCTAGTAGGCATTCCACCACCAAGCAAACACCATTTGAGTTGGTATATGGCAGAGCACCACCCAGTCTACTTCACTACATCCAGGCACGACTCATGTTGAAGACGTGGGGAAGGAGTTAGTGCATTGTGAAGAAGCCTTGAAGCATCTTAACCATAATCTACAATTGGCACAAGAGCGAATAAGAGGCAGCATAACGAGAAGCATAAAGATGTGGGAGTATGGAGTAGGGAATTGGGTGTATCTCAAGCTTCATCCCTATAGACAGTCTTTCTTAAAGCTCCATCACAACATGAAATTGGTAGCTTGTTAGTATGGTTCCTCCCAAATCTACAAAAAAATAAGCAAGATGGCGTAATATTAGTTGGATCTTCCACAAGGTTCACGCATTCATCTTCTTTTTCATGTGAGTCTACTTAGGGGTGAGTTCGGTCCGGTCCGGTCCGGTTTTGTGGACCGGACCGGACCTATTCGGTCCAGGGTTTTCCAACCCTGGACCGGACCGAACTCCATCAGGACCGGTCCGGTCCGGTCCTATTCGGTCCGGTCCGGTCCATTCGGTCCAAGGTTGACTCTTTTTTTTTTTTTTTTATCTAATGACATTTTTTTTAATATTTATGTAATTATATTGTAATATATTTAATATATATACATATAGTATTATATATATATATTAGTAATATGCTAATACTATTAGTCTATTAGTAATAATACTATAACTAATAAATATATGTAATAATAACTATACTATAACTAATAACTATATGTAATAATAGTAATAGTGATAACTATATATTTATATAATATGCTAATATTTAATGACATTTTTTTTAATATTTATGTAATTATATTGTAATATATTTAATATATATACATATAGTATACTATTATATATATTAGTAATATGCTAATACTATTATATAAATAATATATATAAATAATATTTATTTTTTTTTATTTCTATTCGGTCCGGTCCGGTCCGGTCCGGGACCGGACCGAATCTTTTCGGTCCCTTAAAAATGGGACCGGACTGGACCGGACCCAATTCGGTCCGGTCCGGTCCGGTCCAAACAGTGCCGGTCCGGTCGGTTTTGCTGGTCCGGACCAGCCGATGCTCACCTGAGAGTCTACTAAAGAAAAAGGTGGGGGAGGTAGTCACAGTATCACCACAACACCCACCTGTGGTCAACAAGAAGAAATTCTTCCCCAATTAAGCACAATTTGTTTTGGACCAGCATATTCATAGAAGGAAGAAAGAAATATTTCTGGTTCATTGGTAAGGGTTTCCTACAGAAGAAGTGATGGAAGGAGGATTCGTCGTTTGATCAACGATATCCTTGATTTTTCTACATACGTATCCTTACGAACAAGGGTGCTTCTTAAGGATGGAGGGATGTGACGTGCATTATCCAGCAGTAGTAGTTATCCAGTAGTAGTTTGAGCATATATATTAGTTGAGAAGTCTAGCAGTAGTAGGAGATTCTTACAGTAGGGGACTCTAGCAACAATTGTTATCAATTTATCATCTTACCGCTATCACCTTCTTATCACTTATCACCTATTTACTATTTATCTTTAATTGTAGATAGGGAGTTATCTTTATTAGTAGGGAGTTTAACTAGTTATCGGGTTGTTATGTTGGTTAATTGTTGCTATCATGTAGGTCTATTGCCTATTTAGTCAGATGTCATTAATTAATAAGAATAATGCTAGGCTTTCTGTTGAGAATTTTTATTTTTATTTTTTTACTTCGTTATTAAAGAAATATTTTTTAATGATGTAATTTTTTTATATTTAAAAATGTTAAAGAAATATATGTAAAAGAAAGCTTAAAAAAACAAAAACACTTGAAATTATACTAGCGGGAGTAGCACCACCCAATTAATAAACTACTGGTTTGTCAATTTGTTAGACCGTGTACGTGGGTTCATTGTTAATACCTTAAAGAGAGTCAATAAGTCATTTCTTATTAAAATAACTTGGATATTTCTTTTGTAAAGAGGACATGAGAATGAATATGAAGGAGCTCCATTACCTTCAAAAGTGTGCTCTTTATGTCTTGTTACAACATTAGTACTCCATATCATGGAATATGATTAAGAGGAAACTCAACCTTATCTTTTACCAATAAATATCAGAACACCTGTCTATTGTTAACTTTGTATTGTAGATTTGCTAGTCATGTTCTTAAACTTTGACTCTCTCTCTCTCTCTCTCTCTCTCTCTCTCTCTCTCTCTCTCTCTCTCTCTCTCTCTCTCTCTCTCTCTCTCTCTCTCTCTCTCTCTCTCTCTCGTGGTTATTGATGTTTAAACTTCAATTCGCCCATGGTTGTCAAGGGATTAAACTTGGGTATTCTATGGTTATTAAGGGATTAAGCTTGAATATCCAAAGTTTTATATTACTGCCCAAATGCACAATTTTTCTAGGGTTTATATAAATTTCTCGAGTGATTAAATTTGTAAATTAAAATTTGGTGCCAAATGCTTATCATCATTGACGTAATTTACTGTGGCAGAAGCCTACTTCACTGTGTATAGGAATATATATTTTGAGCTTACTCTTTCGTGTCCATGAATTTGATCAAGCTACCAACTTCCATGGCTATTGAGAGATTAAACTTAAATTTCTGATGATTATTGAACGATTAAGCTTCTACTTTCAAACTTAAGCTTAATCCAAAGTTATCAAGGTTATGAATTTGATCTCTAGCATATGTTGGGTTGGAGGATATTATTTTACATAAATTTTCAGAGCTGTAAGGTATTTATGGCTATAAATTTGATCTCTTTAAATTAAAATTATGGTGTTTGTGAATTAAAATAGTCCATGTCTATTCATTCTTTCAACATGATAAGTAGTTCGCATTTCGATTCAATTTCTCATACTACAATTCAATGATAACAAAGTTAGTTTGAAGTGAAAATGAGTAATGTTATTCATTATCCCAATTTTTATCATTATTTTATCAGCCCATGATATGGCATTACATGATTAGATACTATTTATTATATTTTAATTGACTTATAATCTAATACTACATTATGAGATGTTGAGAAAATAGATGATGAATAGATTTTTTCTAACAACTATCCAGATTACAAGATCCATAATTAATGTGGATTTTTTAAATGAGTTGATCTAGAAATAAGCACTTGCTTCAAAATGAATTGGAATTAACTTAATGGAAGAACAATAAGTTAAATGTTGAATGCATTACAATTAAAGATTGAAACTCAAAATAATGGAGAAGAAGTACGAGGAGATACTGAAAAATTTAATGTTGTCATGGTTTTTTTTGGTAACGATGTATCTCGATCATGGTAATTATTAGGCCATTTGATACACTATTTGGGGTATGGAATGTTGGAATGTTATGTTGACAATGCTAGCTGAACTAGCTACCACTCTAAGTTCTATATGAGGACGATCGATAATAATTATTAATATTTTCATATTGTAATGCCTTTGTATAAGAAGTAGTAACATATCATATTCTTATCACCCAAACGTAAACTTTTTTATACTAGTTATTATATCATGGTTAATATATAGGCCATTTTCAACACGTACATCAAAACATAATCTTGTAATTGACCATAGTTTGATACTACAAATTTTGAAATTATGATCTTTCATTCCTTATATATCATCATAATCAATAATAAGAACAACAAATGTTACATTTAAACAATTAAAACATGGTTACAATTAAAAGACTCCAAAATTCAACGAGTGTTTACATAAACACACCCCAAGAACAGTTATCTGTGAGATCCTTACTACCTCTATTTTCACACTCAAAACAATGGTACTCACATGACTACATATATTTACATATCCAAAGCAAAGCTACCCGTGGGATATCCATTTACATGTACAATTACACCAATGTCACAATTACATTTACTATCGTAGTTATGACAATTGTACTAGGGGGATCTATATTACCTAACAATAATCAATGTCACGGTTACAATTATTACTACTAGTATTTCAATTTGGACTTCAAGAACCATTGGCCGTATCTTTGTTTCAAAAGCCAACAATATACATAGAAAAAAAATCTTAAAATTAAATCTTGGGATAGCAAAATTATAACAAGGCACAAAGTTAATTAGAATACATTCGAAACAACAAACATTAAAATTTCACGAGCTACATTAATACCTCAGGACAGCAAACAGTTAATTTATCGTTGAGACATGGAGAATAATGCTACACTCTCAGGATCCCTAGATTAAGGGGCAAAAAAAAACAAAAAAAAAAAAAAATTAAAATTTAGTTATTTCCATATTATGGTTTTAAAACATGATAGGTTTGAAGAATTAGAATACCTAAATGAGGGACAGTTGTTCTGCACATCCCTTGCATGTGTTTGTGTATGCTACAATGTCAGTACTTCTTTATGGGTCGATTCTCTGAATCTTTTTGTCTTAATTTTTGGTTTGTAGTTTAGACGTAACTCATGGAGGATCTTGTAGAGTAAATGAAAAGGCCGATATAACTTAATTTTTAGCACTGGGTATCCATATTGTTCGCGTGAAAATATATATATCTGCAAGTGTACGGATCATTTGTAACAAGTAGTATAGTATTTTAAAGAAAACGGATATCGAATCCACAGAAATTAATTATGCTAGCTATTGAGTACTGAAATTTACTAAATTAATTAATATTTGAAAAATTGAAATTTAAAGAAGAGGTTATCTAAATTAAATTGAAGAAAGGAGCATTAAAATTAAGATTGTAAAAATAATAAGAATAGATGTAGAGTGTTTGATTTCACCTAGCAAATCCCACACAATTTATTCTTCCTCATTATAAAATTTCAAATTTTCCAAGTTGAGGATAAAAATTCCTCAACTATTTAATATCTTCTCTCGAATAATATTAAAAATATCTATAACTAATAACTCCATATCTCTATTTGAATTTAACTAATTGGAGACTCATTAAATTCTTTGATTTTTTTTGAAAATCACACTAATCTCGATAAAGTATCTCTACTTTTGCTCAACCAATAGTGCTTAATCCTAGAGCTCTAATCACAAATCGCCTTTGGATCTCATTGCAATTCAATAGGTCAAACAATAATTAACTAGAAAATTGGAAGCATTAAGAACAAGGAATAAATACTCAATTATGGAAATATTGAAAATAAAATAACTTAGAATATAAATTGTGTACTCAATGTCAAACTACATCAAAACTCTAGAAAATAAAATTAGTTCATAATAAAATTGAGAAAAGAAGAAGAATAAAACTACTATTCTTCGTTGGAGTCGGTTGATGAAGCATGTGGCTCTCGCTTCTGCTCTCCAGATCTTCCTCCTCCTTAAATAATAATAACTGAACTAAGAACTAGATGTTGACACTAGACTATCAGACTCTAAAAAAACTCCTAATTCATCCCACAAGTTGAGATTAAATAGCTGTCAAAGTTGACAAAACCAAAATCAAAGACTTATGACTACAATCTAGCATAAAGAACTAGAAAATAGTTTCTAAAGGTAAATATTAACAAAAGAGAAAAATATCCCAAAAATAAAGGAATTATCTAAAATGGAAGATTTAGTGATATGTGGTTTGAATTGCGGAGCTCGGGAGGGCTCCACTAGGTAGATGTCGTATGCATTGAATATAATTGGTAGGGGTGCTACCCGCACCATAAAGTGTAGGGTAGCCCCCTCCCCGCACCCTGCCTCGCATGATGCGGGGGTGGGGTTTTCCCATCCGTCCCCCGCCCTGCCCCGCCTCATGTTCCTTTTAAAAAACTACTACTTTTTTTTTTTATATTTAAAAATTATTTGTAAATCTAAAAGTGATAAAAAAATATAATTTTAGATCTAAATTGTAAATTTAAATTTTATAAATATGACTATAATTTAAAAATTATGTAGTTTTTAAATTTGTTAATACATACTTTGTAAACAAGTCTAACAAATTGTAATATATATATATATATTTATATATACATAATTTGTAAAATATAAAAATATATTTATATTTATATATATAAACATATATTTATACTTTTGAATATATATAAATATTTATGTTTTTATATATAATATATATATATATATGTAGGGGGCAGGGCGGGGGGAAATGCGGGGCGGGGTTGGGCCCTCCCCGCCCCCCGCCCCTGCTAGGGGGACTAGATGCTGGGCGGGGGACCCTACCCCCGCCCATGCGGGGCGGTGTTATCCACCCCGCCATGCGCACGTGCCTCGAGGGGGGGGGGGTGGGGCGAACGGGGGCAGGGTAGCGGGGCCCCGTTGCCTACCCCTAATAATTGGTCTCATCCCCCAATGTTGAGATGTAAGGTACCTGACTAAGATGAAAGATTCTTGATCAAGATTAAAGAGCCCTCTCGCAAACCTACCAACCGGTAAAACTACCCGTCTTTGCTAGTTGTTGCCCACGATGTTGTTTAGGTTGGTTGCTTAAGTTGGTCGTTTAGGGTCAACTTTCATTGCCCAAGCTAGTTGCCTAATTGAAATGCTCGGAACCTTGTTGCCAAGTCTTGTCGCCCTTGGGTCTCCTCACCTATCTAGAGGAAATACTATTCGCCTACTAAAGGGTATGTCTTCTAGCATTTGTGTAAGATAACTCTCTTTGTTGCTCGCGAGACATATGATGCCCCCGACTTCCATGTACAAAAATACGGAAATCGTGGCATCAAGATAATGACAACATGGGTAACGCACCCTAACTAGGAGTGCTAAGTGTGCACACATGCAAAAAGTGTACAACAAAAGTTGTAGTGGGTAAATTAAAGGATAGTCATTTAAGTACCATAACTTTAAATACAGAATCACTTAAATCAAAGCATTTTAAATGGATATACAGTTATCAAGTGAAAATATAATAAAAACCAAAATACATGATCAAAAGCGGAAAATGAATCCCAAGACACATAATGTGATCCCAGGTCATTCCTTTGGCAGAGTTGAAATCTCAAGTTCAATGTCCTCATCTGCATCAAAATCTACGATTTCATAAAACAGAACCAAAGGGTTTGAATACTATGTTAGATTGTGAATCTAAGTAAGTAACCAACCAAACAACGTACGAGATAAAAATACATCTGAACAACCAATATGTATGCATGCACATGCTGCAATATGCATGAGCTCAAAACCATCATTTTCCAACACATGCCAAAATCCCATTTGGTCCAAAAACAAGTCCATTAATAGACACATCTACCATTTTTCTAGAAAATAGCCCAAGTATAAAACCACAATTTTTTAAGAAAATGGTTCTCATATCCATTTGTCAAAACCCGCCATTTGTCATATCCATATTCGAGAAAATGACTCATTATCCAAATTATTCCGTATGCACCATGATTTCCTCTAGAGACCATCCGTATACCATGACTTCATTCGTCACACTACGGGTAATGATCGTGTGTGTGACTTCATAATGAGAAATGTTCAGTTCCAAGCCCAGCACGTTCATGGCCAAGTATCCTCTAGCCCCGCCAATAGAGGGGCCACAAAGTCGGCACTAGAGCATTACCATTCTATCAGATTCCGTTGTTGCCTAGCAACAACCTAGTATATTACGCTCCCAAGTGACCAGAGGAGCTCCACCATGATAATGCTCAATCTCGGCTTGGGGTTGTGATATGCACGCACCCAAAAATCATTTCTCACATGAAAACTGAATTTTCATTTACAACACATGAATATTGTAACAGCCCGCTAGAAATTCAATAGTAAAATTTCGATAAACTTTAGGAACCTTGTGAAAACTCTGTAAGTTTTCACGAATCAACTAATTACAAAGTTTTTAGTTTGTTAATATAGTCAGTGTTATCACTCACCATGGTGCCAGAAATGCGATTTTAATTGTTTGAGGTAGTTAGATGTGTCAAACTACGTTATGGTCTATGCCACTAGACTCAGTTGATTATTTAGGATTTTATGGTGCAATAACCCATTTTCATAATTTCGGACGAAATGCATATTTGAAAATGTGAAATTACTTTTAGGGGTACTTCGGGGTTGAGTTTTGGTAAAGGATTTTCACTGTAGGTTAATATGAATATTTATGATTTTTAAGTATTAAGTTTATTATGCATTTTTTTGGAGTGAATAGTAACCTTGATAATCCTACTAAGTGCAGTGTTTTTAAAATCACAGTGTGGAATTTTTAAATTAGGTTAGAGAAGTTTTATTTGGATACTTGGTAAGATCTTAGTCACATATAGTGAATATTATTAGACACTTGGAGGAACCATTAGATGGATTTGTGAAGAAAATCAAGGTGTGAGATCATGCCAACGAAGCAAAATTTTTTTTCATCTGATCAATCAAATTGAGTCAGATTAAAGAAAATTTCAACCCTAGTGAAACTCTAAATGGTTGGAATCCAATTAAAACTCTAAAAGCTTGGTTGAAACTGAAACCCTAAACGGTTTCCCTAAACCCTAAAGTTGGCCTTCAAACCCTTATCAATTCAATTTCTAGCATTGTATTTAATCACTTGATTAAATCACTTCCACATACTATTAACTTCTCAAATCCTTGTTATGACATCATTACCCAACATTTTAAATCTTGAAAATTTGATTGGGCCAAGAAAATTTAGATTTGGGCTTGATACCATCTCAAACCCTAACCAAACCCCCTCTAAAAAATTGAAGCCCACCAAGGCCCACAAATTTGGCCACCTTGGCAAATCTTCTTGAAGAAATTTCCTCCCTCACATGGCAGACCATCCATTGCCCTTAGCTGCTCCCAATAGTGCATTGAGGTGATGGAGAAACCCACCTTATCAACCTCCATACCTTACAACTTCTGCAGGTAGTCCTTTCCCCTCACTATTCTCCATTTTATGTCACATAGCCACATCAAATCAAAGTTCATTCAAGTTCATATCTTCCCCCTCCAGAATTATAGAGTCGTGAAAGGCACACTTATTTCCCTTTAATCACTTATTCACCCCCATTCTTAGAGAGAAACCCATAAGAGCTCTCTCGGGCAGATTTCTGGGTCTTTTTGTATGAAGAATTTTGACCCCTTGTAAGTATTTTCACACGATGAATCCTTCATAAAATTTATTTTTCTTTGAGTATAGTTTTCATAGATATATTATTCGTATCATTCCGTGATCATGTGGTCGGTAAAAAGTATTTTTAACCATGAAAATGTCATTCTGGGTGTAAAACTGGAAAGTATGTTATGTTTTGGAGTTTTTGACCAAACTAATGGACATATCTTGGTCCGAAAATTTTATGGAGTGTTTTTAGCATGTGTTTAAGAGTGTTCATTGAGGTTTTGTTACATGAATAAAGTTTTTGATGATAGATTTTTTTAGATCTAGAAACTTGAAAACTGGAAGTGGAAAAACAGTTTTTGTTTGGAGAAAGTTTGAATATTTCGAGGTTTGATCTTACTCTAAAACTTTGATATTTTTATATGATGATCCTAAGTCTCTTATTTTCATGTTAGGATGTTATTTTGAAGATATTTAGTATTAGTTTCAAATATATGATTTTTCTATGCAAGAGGATTTCAGTTAGGTCTAAGATTTGATTTTTTGGATTAGATCCATCTTTTATTGATTTTTAGCCATGTGATTTTAATTTTGATGGTTGGATATTCTTTTGGACACAGTTTAAACCATGTAATGCTTTATTTTGAAGATTTCACTTTCTTAAGCCATTGATCAAGAGATTTATTAAAACTAGTTGAGGAAAAAGTTTCTATTTTTAGACTAAGTGAAAAACCAAAAAACTCCAAGTGTTATTTTGTGATGGTCAACGTAGGCTCAATCCTATCATGAAGGAAGTTGTGAAAGAGGAAGTGCTTAAGCTACTTGCAATAGGTATCATTTACCCTATCTCAGATAGTAAGTGAGTAAGTCCAACTCAAGTGGTACCAAAAAAATCTGGTTTGACTGTCATAAAAAATGATAAAAATGAATTGATTTCAACTAGAATAGTTACTGGCTGGAGAATGTGCATTGATTATAGAAAACTTAATTCAGCCAGTAGGAAGGATCATTTTCCTTTACCATTCTTGGATCAAATTTTGGAAAGAGTAGCTGGTAATGCATATCATTGTTTCTTGGATGGCTACTCTGGTTATTATCAAATTGCTGTAGCACCTGAGGATCAGGAGAAAACCACTTTCACCTGTCCTTTTGGCACTTTTGCTTTTACTAGAATGCCTTTTGGTTTGTGTAATGCTCCAGCTTTTTAGAGATGCATGATGAGTATTTTTTCTGACATCATTGATGATATTTGTGAAATATTCATGGATGATTTCTCTGTTTTTGGAAAATCCTTTGAGAGTTGTTTGCATAATTTGGCACGTATTCTCCAGAGATGTGAGGAATTTTTTTTTTTACTTAATTGGGAGAAATGCTGATTTATGGTTACTCAGGGCATTGTATTGGGGCATATTGTTTCTTCTGAGGGTATAAAAGTTGACAAGGCAAAGATTGAATTAATATCTAAACTTCCTATCCCTAGGACAGTTAGGGATATTCGTTCTTTTCTTGGTCATGCTGGCTTTTATAGGCGGTTTATTCAAGGGTTTAGTTCTATTGCAAAACCTTTGTGCACTCTTTTACAAAATGATATTGAATTTGTTTGGACTGATGAGTGCCAAAAATCTTTTGATACCTTGAAAAAGTCGCTTACCACTGCCCCTATTGTGCAACCCCTGCAGTGGGACATTCCCTTTGAGATTATGACAGATGCTAGTGACTATGCCTTAGGAGCTGTTTTGGGGCAGCGGGTGGATAACAGACCTTTTGTGATTTATTATGCCAGTAGAACCTTGAATGATGCCCAGAAAAATTATACCACTACTGAAAAAGAATTGCTTGCAGTAGTTTTTGCACTTGATAAATTTCGGACTTACATTCTTGGTTCTCCTGTTACTATTTTCACTAACCACTCTGCTCTAAAGTATTTGTTGGCTAAGAAAGATGCAAAACCACGCTTGATTCGCTGGATTCTATTACTTCAAGAGTTCAACATCAACATTAAGGATAAGAAAGGAGTTGAAAATGTGGTAGCTGACCACCTCTCTAGATTATCATCATCTCCTTCTTCAAATGTCAGCCTTCCTCTTGATGATAGTTTCCCGGATGAGCAGCTGTTTGTGGTTGATAGAGCTCCCTGGTATGCTGACATAGTCAATTATCTGGTGACTGAACGAATGCCTTCTGAATGGTCAACCCAAGATAAGCGTCAGTTTCTATTTGAGGTAAAACATTTCTACTTTGATGACCCTTATCTTTTCAAATATTGTTCAGACCAATTGATTCGGAGATGCATTCCAGATGATGAGTTTTCTTCAGTATTGAGATTTTGTCATATGGGTGCATGTGGTGGTCATTTTTCAGCAAATAAAACAGTGGCAAAAATTTTGCAAAGCGGTTTTTATTGTCCTTCCATGTTTAAGGACGCTTACAATTTTTGTAAAACATGTGAGTCTTGTCAAAAGTTGGAAGCCATTAGCAAAAGAAACATGATGCCCCTTTCCCCCACTCTTTAGAAATCTTTGATTATTGGGGAATAGACTTCATGGGACCTTTTCCGGTTTCCTTTGGAAACACATATATTTTATTGGCTGTGGACTATGTTTCAAAGTGGGTTGAGGCCATCGCTTGTAAAACCAATGACCATCATGTTGTACTAAAATTTTTACAATCTTTGTTTGCTCGATTTGGCATGCCCAAGGTTATCATTAGTGACGAGGGTTCTCATTTTTGCAACAAATCATTTTCTACACTTGTGAAGAAATATGGTATTACACAGAGTTTCTACCCCTTATCACCCTCAAACAAATGGGCAAGCTGAATTGACAAACAGAGAGATAAAAATCATTTTAGAGAAAACCATCAAGCCTAATAGGAAAGATTTGTCGATTAAACTTCTTGATGCTTTGTGAGCTTATAGGATAGCTTTTAAAACAAATCTAGGGATGTCTCCCTATTGATTAGTTTATGGTAAAGCTTGTCATTTACCTGTTGATATTCAGCATCGAGCTCTTTGGGCCATAAAACATGTTAACATGTCACTTGATGAAGCTTCAGGGTTGAGAAAATTACAGATCAATGAATTGGATGAAGCTTGTCGGAATGCTTATGACAACGCGCAACTGGCAAAGAAACGCATGAAAATTCTGCATGATCAGAAAATTCATTCAAAGCATTTCACACTTGGTCAGGAAGTTCTTCTTTATAACTTTCGCTTGCATATTTTTCCTGGAAAGTTGAAATCCCGATGGAGTGGGCCATACATTGTAAAGACCGTTCATCCTCATGGAGTGGTAGACATTGTCAATCCGAAGAATAGTAATAGTTTCATTGTCAACGGACAACGTCTAAAATCATTTCTGAAAATCTTTGATCCACATGAAGAGATCTTACTTGTGCAAGACCCCAGGGAAGTGTTTTAAGTTGCTTTTCCTTCTTTACAGTTTTCTTTACTTGCATTTATTTTATTTGTTCTTTTGCTTTGGTTTTATATTTCATGTTGATTGTTTGTTTTGCTTGCTTAGTTTTATGCACTTTGTTTTCTTTCGTTCGGTTCATTGAGGACTATGTCTCTCACTAGTTGGGGGGTAGCATGTGTGCACAGTTTAAAATATATATATATATATATATATAAATAAAAAATAAAAAATAAGATTTGAAAAATTTGAGCATCTTGGTGGAGTAGTTGAGCGGGATCATTTGTGAAGATTTATTTTCAAGCTTAAATACAGAGCATGATTTTTGACGCATCATATTTTGTTGATATGTGGCTTGAAACTTTGGGATGTTATGCTTATTGAGATGAAACTTGATAAAATTTTTGTAGAACGAAAGGCAAAGTTTGAAGGACATTTTGCACATGCTTACGCTTGTAGTGTTCCTTATTTACGATTCATTGATTTAATACTAGATAAGTAAACTGCAGGACTACCGAGCCATGCCAAAAAGAAAAAAAAAAAAAAAAGAAATTGAAAAGATTAGAATGAAAAAAAAAGAGAGAGAGAAAAGGAATAAAGGTAACTTAGTGAACTTTCCTAAGTAAAAAGGGCTAGAAACAGTTACCCAAGACTTTGGGAGTTGAGTGTCCAAACTTTAAAAACAGAGCTGGCGTGAAAACTGCTAGTCCATTGGGCTTTGAGGTAGTTAGAATCAACAATGATTAATCTTAAGGTTGAAAAATCCTATGGCAAATCATGGCTAGTAATGAGGAACACACAACCGGTCTAGCTCCACACACACATTTGAGTCCTGAGATATTTGCCTTAATTCTATGTGAAATATTGTTGAGATAGTCTTGGTGGGTATAACCCTTGGGGGTTGAGTAGTAACATGTCACTTTTGTGAGAATTCAGAATTGTGTTTAATTGTTTTTGTTTGAATTTCGATCTTTATGCCATCTCAATTAATTTTCACTATTCTGCTCAGTTGGGGGGTGTGATTGAGCTGAAATATTGCATATTTTATCTATTTAAAACCAATGTATTTTAAATTCATCATGACATTATTATTGGTTTTAAATGAAAAAATGGTTAATAAGAATAAATACAAGTTGTGATTTAAATTGATTAATAGCATGAGTTTATACTTAATTTTATAACTTGAATTTAATTGGATAATGTTTATTCATATGCATATTTTATCTTATTTAGAAAGTTTGGTATGAGATAAATTTTGTGTGTGATCCATATGTCAAACTTTTTGAATAGATTGGAAGTCATTAATGCATGCATGACTCAAAACAATGAATTTTGGCTTGTAGGTCCTATACACATGGCATGGAAAGATATATTGAATTGTTGACCACCTCTAGATTGAAGAGTGCCGTATGCACTTCATCCCACCAACTCAACCCAAGTCACTCTCATCAATCATCCACCACCTCTTCCGTTCACACTCAAATAAATCCACCAACTCCTTTCCAACCCACGAAAAAATACTTTTTTTTGTCTTCCAAGTGGTTGCATATCACATGAATTTAATCCATTCACATGGCAACAGCTTGGCAAACTGGAAGAAGGAGCTGAAATGTGATCCCATAGAAGAAATAAAAAGGTGCCGTGCATTACTTGACTTGTGGAGTTGGTGGTGATTATTAATGAAGAGCCGTGAATTGGAGGAGTGAGTTTGCAACTTGGGGTAGCTATTTATATATATATATATTTATATATATATATATATATATATTGCTAGATGAAGAAAAGAAAGGAGAGATGCTGTGCTTGACTTGTGAAGAGAAGTCGGCTGGAGTGAATTGTAGTTGGGGGAGTTTGGCGCTGACTTGATATATATATTGCTGGATGGAATGGAGAAGCACCGAATTCAGCCATCTATATATATATATATATGTGTGTGTGTGTGTGTGTGTGTGGCTGGACGGTAGAATAAAGGTGTGAAAGGAGAGATGCCGTGATTGAAGGGAGTAGGTAGGAGGATTTGCTGAGAGTAGGGAGGTAGACGTGTAGGGAGTGAGCTGTGCTTGAATTGGAAGGGAAGAAAAGGGAGGTGCAGGCGAGAGAGAGTTTTGATTGAAGGAGTGAAAGAAGGCAGTCATGATTAGAGAGAAACGTGTTCGGTGCATGATTTGCTTGAGCTGAAGTGTGAGTGTTGTGCTGGAATTAATTGAGAGAAGAGAGAAAACGAAAAGTCGATGCTGGGGGTTGTTCTAATTTCATTGAATCAGTTACTTTGAATTGACTGGAAGGTGTTACGTGGAGAGGCAGGGACGTTAGAGTTAAGTAGGAGAGTTGACTTGTGGTCGGTCAGCTGGAATTGAGAGAAGTCGGTGGGTGCTTAATGTGTTGTGCTGAAACTGAAAAATAAAAAGGAAAGAAAGCAAAGTCGGTGCATGATTAGAGAGAGGCATGTGAGTGTTGTGCTGGAATTAAAGTGTGTTGTGCTCAAACTGAAAAATAAAAAGGAAAGAAAGCAAAGTCGGTGCATGATTAGAGGAAAGAGAACCGTGCTTGACTTGTATAAAGCAATGGATGATGATACGTGGGATTAGAGGGAATTTTCTGGAGGTATGTAGCCGTGCTGGACTTGGTTTGATTGGTTTGAATTGAGGAGAAGAAATCAGTGCTTGATTGAATAGATGAAGAGGCGTGATTGAAGCTTTCCACCGAATTGGACATCATTGAAGTCGGTGGATTGGCTCTTTAAATAAGGGGTGCAGTCCGAAGGAGACAAGAGGAATTTTTTTGCTTTGTTATTTCTTTGTTATGTTCTTTAAATAATTGGCTCTTTCTTGTGTTCGGCAGTTTGTTTTTTTTTTGACTTAAACATTTTGTTTGCTCGGCAGTTTGTTTTTCCTTTTGGCTTCAATGCTTTGTTGTTTTAGAATTTTTATTAAGTGTATTAAGAATTTTCTAAAATTTTATTTCATTAAGTGTAATACCTTAATTTCTATCAAGTGTGCTAGTTTGTTTCATGAAACAAAAGAATTGTTTTAGAAGTTTTCATCAAGTGTGCTAGTTGGTTTCATGAAACAAAAGAATTGTTTTAGAAGTTTTCATTAAGTGTGCTACCTTAATTTATTGCAAGAAGGGTTCGGTTGATAGCTTTTGTTTTTGATTTTTCTGAAACATGATACATGGGAGTAGAGGGAATTGAGCTTTTCATTCGTAAAGTGAAGTGAGTCGGTTTAGATTTATTTTTCTAGAGGAGATTTAGTTGGTTTGAATTATATTTTTCAGAAAGTGAAGGAGAGAGCTTTTGTTTTTGTTTTAGTTGGGTAATTTATTTGTTGTTTACTTATTTCATGTTATTTATTTTTATTGTTTCTTTAAGCTTTCATTTAATAGTGATTACAATGTTATGTGCTATTTTGAGAATTTGTGATTTAAATACAAAGACGAATTCTAGAATCTTGGTCTTAGGCATTTTCAATTTTCAATGCATGTTTTGTCAATTACTTTCTAATTTAGTTTAATTCTTAATTGAGTAATTTCTGAGTTTAATCTATTAGTCCTTTACATTCCAATCCGACAATCAAAATCTAAAAACATGAATCTAGTCCATGACTAGTACCCTTTTCCATCCATTGCACATATCATCATCTTGTTTTCTCTTTGTGAAGTTTTTCACATTTTTCAACGAGTTTAATTTTAAGTAACTTTCCCTGAGGAGACGATCTAGGAATTTATTCCTAATTATTACACGACATCCTCCTGCACTTAGGATAGCCTTTGTGCTATTCATTTTTGAGTGAGTCACCCATGTTATATTATAAGTTCAAGTTTATGTCATGTCAAGTCAAGTTCAGTTCACGTTTTAGTTTAGGTTATGTCAGTTTTGTCATGCTATATGTTAAATTATGATATGCTTACTCACGACTTTAATTGTGCATTCATGGTTTTACTACCATGCATGCATCATTAACTTGTGTGAGAGTTTATTGTTAACATACTGAGATTTGTAATCAAATCTCACTGTGGTAGTTTCAACTACCATTCCCCCCAAATGGTAGGCGATATGTCAGTATCAGAGCAGGAGCGAACATTGGTAGACTGAAGGAGGTTGACTAGATACTGTAGACATAGCGCAGAATTTACAATTTGCATAGTTAGTTTTTGGACAGTATTCTGGCCTCCTTAGTTGAGTTACATGAGTCACTCGATAAACTTTTTCAATAGTGTATTTTGAAAATGTAAATATGGAGTCTGGCCTCCCATGTTTTTGAAATTACAGTCTTCTGAGACTCGTACTGAAATTATAGATGTTTATTTTTGTCAAGTATGCTTGGATTACAATTTAAGTATTTGAGATATTATAAGTTTGGTACAGAGTATTGCTAAAAAAATTATCCGCTGCGAATATTGCATAATCCTAGATGCATGGTAGGAATATTGCATCTTATATGTCATGAACGGGGACATGTAATCTTGTATTGCATGTTCCGATACTTCGGATGTCCGTCCGATCCCAAACAAAATCTGGGGGCGTCATAACATGCATGCAATAATGCAATTAATAACATAACATCAAACACAACATGTAAAATACCAAACACCATCAAACACATAAAATATGCCCAACTTCCAATTTGACCCAAAAATCCAAACTCCTCGAACCTAAGGTCCGGCACAACCAAACAGATTGCAGAAAAACGTGTTAGTGTAAAAATATATTTAAATCTCATAAAGTTCTTTGAAAAATTACTTATAATGACAAAAGACAACTCTAGAAGATCAAAAGTCATGCCAAAAGTGGTGGAGCAGTTGCGGACAGTGTTTTCCAAGCAATTGTCTGGGTCTCAGAAAGGAAAATGGAGAGGAGAGCTAAGGGAAACTTGGGCTGGGCAAGGAGGAGGTAGGGGAGGCTAGAGGAGCTAGAGGCCATGGATGGTGGATGGGCAACAGATTTGGCAGTGTAAAGAGGGGGAAACCCATTTCTGGTTGTGCTCATGTGGGGGGGAAGGTGCTGCTGTGAGGGGTTGGTTCGGTGGCTGGGGGTTCACTGGTGAAGGGGGAGGCAGTTGGCAGCATGGGGCTGCGCCACAACAGCGCTGGGAGCTATAGAGAGGAAATAAGCCAAGAGAGAGAGAGAGGGGCATTTTGGGAAAGAAAGGGGAAGAGAGGAGCTGCGGTGGCAAGGTCTGGTGGAGGGAAGGGTAACTAGCATGCTGAGAGGGCTTGGGCTCCGGTGGCGTCGCGATGGAGCATGTAGGAGAAGGAGATCAAGGGGAGGGGCTATGGGTTGGGTGTTGCGATGAGAGAGAGGGAGAGGTTGCCAGGGAGGAGATCGGTGGTGGGGTAAAGGTCGCCAGAGTGAGGGGAGCTACTGGTTGGCGGTGAGGCTGGGTGGCTGGCGGTGAGGCTGAGGGAGCTGAGAGAGGGAAATGGGTTTGGGGAAGGGGCAATGCATGGGCTGAAGGGAGAGGAGGAAAAAACGAAAATGATTTCAAAATGGCAATTTAAACAAAATAATTTAACCGCAGTAACTAAATAAAATAAAATAATAAAATCTAACAATAAAATAATTTAGAATAAAGAACAATTTAAATAATGAACAATATTTAATAACAAGAAACACATTAAATTTAATTTTACAGTCAGAAGTCGTAAAATAATACAATGTGAATCATCCAAAATTTAAAACAAAAAAGGTCATAATCTTAATAAATGAAATAATTAATTAATTAAAATATACATAAATGTGGGGTATCATAAGACATAGCTCCTTGCCTAAATCTCCTTGGCTCTCTTAAGGTCTTGTTGCCTCTTGTTGGTTTGAATCCATAGTCTCTTCTTTTGTATCAAAATACTCTCATTTTGCACTAAATCTTCTCATTCCTTCAAATTCAAGAAAAAAAAAGAAAAATATATAGAGATAAAATAAAATTAATATAATTAAAGGAAAAATGACATTTATAATAAATAAAATAGTAATAAAAATTACATAAAAATTACACTTATCACATAATCTTATATACGACCATCTTGCATTTTAGCAACTCTTTAGGGACCTTATGTAAGGCAAGAGAAAGTTGTTTAATTTTATATTGATTGCAACTTAATATTTGAAATTTCGTAAAATTATATCATTAACTTATTTTTAATGAATACAGGACCACTTTGTCATTGTGGGGTCTCCAGGACTTGGAAGGTCTAGAATAGCATGGGTTTTAGATGAATATGTCATCAAAATACAAAATATTTGATCCATTGCACTTGAGGATAGCATTTGTAGTTCATTCATAATACAAAATCCAAAACACACAAAAGAAATAATAATAATCGGCCCCTCTATTTTCTTAAACATTCTCAACTACCAAATAAGTATGGGAAATAATCATAAAGAATTAAGTTAATTAATTAGATGAAAATCTAATCTTGAAGCAATATCGTCAAGCAAATCTTTTATTACCACGTTCAGAAACATGATTGAGTGGTGAGAAGTGAGGGCTCAAGGTGGTGAAGTTAGTTGGTTCACGATTGTTTGAACCACACAATGACATGCGAGAGGGAGCTAGGTAGAGTGGGAGAGAGCAAGAGAGTGAAAGAACTTGTAGCACTCCTTGGGTTTACATTTACTGGAATTGTGCTCGGGTGTGCTCATATATGGGGTGATGGAGCTTCAATTGGTATTCTTTAGTATGGGTGTCCCCTAGTTGTGTGCCAATCTTTATGGGTGAAAGATCCAAATTGTTGCTCAACACGCAAGGTTAGTTGGTAGGCTTCTTTGATTCTCACCAAACGGATGGTGAGGAGCTCCTTTCATATATTATCTCATATTCTAGTCCTATAACGTGAAATGGATTAGAAAGGGGCACTTTGCTGTGGTTTGCCCCATGCGGGAGCAGCCACGTACATTGACTTGTGAAAATCAACTGATGTTCGAAAAGGGAGGGATGTACTTCAATCTGGAGGAAGATGATGGAGGAACAATAGAAGAAGTGTTGGAAGGCTCTAAGCTACCTGTATGTGTTATTCGAAGAGTGTTAATGGGAAGCAAAAAGGAAGAGGTAAGTGGAGATGACTAGCTACGTAGAAATATATTCCATACATGAGTGGAACATCAAGGTAGAGCCTTGAATCTTATCAATTATAATGGCAGTGAAATGAACGTCATCTCTCATGACGTAGTGTAGAAGCTAAAATTGCTAGTGGAGAAACATCCTAGCCCTTATAAGCTAAGCTGGGTAGATGATATGTCGATTCCCATCAAATACTAGTGTTTGGTCACTTTTTCTTTGAGAAAACACTATGTGGATATATTGTGCTGTGATGTGATTCCTATGAAGGGATGCCATCTACTATTGGAATGGTTGTGGCTTTATGACAGATGGGTTAGGTATGATGGGTATGGAAACACTTACTCTTTTGCATTTAATGGCAGGAAGGTGACCCTACAGCCTATGAAAATTAATGACTTAGACACAAACAAGAGAGGACCAAGTCCTCACCCTTCGAAAATTCACACAAGAGATCCATGACTATGGGTCATATTTTCTCAAGTTGCCAAATCCAATGCACCTCAATCGAATGTCAAAGCCTTACTCGCCGAAATCAGTACACTCCCGAAAAAAGTTTAGGATATCACACTAGGAGAGCTACCTCGCGCTTTGCCTCTCATGCACAACATCCAACATGTCGTGGACTTAGCACTTGGAGCCATGCTACCCAACATGTCTGCATACCAAATGAGTCCCACTAAGCACAAGAAGCTCCAGCAGGAAGTCCAAGAACTACTCGATAGGGGTTTCATCCGTGAGAGCCCAAGCCCCTGTGTTGTGCCTACGCTACTCACCCCAATGAAAGATAGTAGTTGGCGTATGTGTAGTGACAATTGGGCTATTAACAGGATCACGGTAAAATATTGATTCCCTTTTTCTTGTTTAGATGACTTGTTAGATGTTCTACATGATGCATAGGTTTTCTTGAAGATTGATCTTTGGAGAGGGTATCATCAAATTCACCTACATGCAGGAGGTGAGTGGAAAACAGCTTTTAAGATGAAGCTCTTTGAATGGCTGGTTATGCCATTCAGATTCACAAACCCCCTAGCACTTTTATACGGGTCATGACCCAAATATTTTAACCTTTTATTAACAAGTTTGTGGTAGTTTTTTTCGACGACACTCATTTTCAACCCCAACTACACCAACCATCTACACCACCTCTGACTAGTCTTGCAAGTTTTGCATTTCGAGAGTTTCTACATACACCTACAGAAGTGTTGGTTTGCCCAACATTCTGTACTTTTCCTAGGATTTATAGTCTCGACCAATGACATCTCAACCGACCCATCAAAAGTACAAGTCATTCTTGACTGGCCAGCACCAACAAATGTACATGAAACACGCAGCTTCCATGGCCTCACTTCCTTTTATCAGCAATTCATCAAGAACTTCGATAGCATTATGGCTCCAATTAACAAATGTACAAAAAGGGTCCATTCGTGTGGTCTCCAGTAGCCGATAAAGCCTTCATAGAAATCAAATGGCGCATCACTGAAGCCCCTATTCCCTAGCTCCCCAATTTCGGAGGGGTACTTAGTCAGCAAGGCCACCCCATTGCTTTCTTTAGTGAGAAGTTGAACGAAGCATGAGCACTGTTACTCTACCTATGATCTCGAGTTCTACGCAATTGTCCAATCTTTGCGCCATTGGAGACACTACCTCATTCATTAAGAACTTTTTCTCTATATGGATCACAACTCTCTTTGCCACCTTCAGTCCCAAAAGCACTGGAGTGCCAAGCACACCTACTAGCTTGACTATTTGCTGCAGTTCTCGTTTACCCTAAAACATAAGGCTGGAGCTGAAAATTGCGTTGTTGACGCTCTTAGCCAAAGCCTTACTCACTATGATGGCAGTCACCAAACTTTTAGCTCCAAGATGATTACAAATCAAATAAAACTTTCAAAGCTATATATGGTGCTCTCTCATTAGGTACACCCAGGTCCCACCCTGATTATGCACTCCCAGGTGACTTCATTTTCTTCCGCAATAGGTTATGTTTACCCGACACCAACATTCGAGATTTTGTTTTTTGAGAACTACATGTAGAGGGAATTGCAAGACATTTTGGCTGTGACAAGACCATCCATCTTGTTTAGGATAAGTTTTTTTGGCCTAGTCTCAAACTTGATGTGCACATAATCATTCGTTGCTATCGTGTGTGCCAACTTTCCAAAGGTCACAAGCAATATACAGGACTCTAAACACCAATGTTGGTACAAGAGAAGCCACGGGAAGATATTAGCATGGAATCTTTGTGCTAGGTTTCCCGCAAACAATCCGAGGTCATGATTGAATTTTTGTAGTGGTTGATCATTTTTTGAAGAAGGCTAATTTTATTCCTTGTTACTGAACATATGATGCTTCCTGGGCTGCCTCTGCATTTTTCATTGAAGTGGTGCGTCTCCATGGTTTGCCAAAGAAAATAGTATCTGACTGGGACTCTAAGTTTGTTAGCTATTTTGGGAAGACATTGTGGGCCAAGATAGGAACCAAACTATAGTTCTCAAGTGCATTTCATCCACAAGCAGATGGATAAACCAAGGCTGTCAATCACAACATTGAAAAACTCTAACATTGTCTTGTTGTTGATTATAGCACTACTTGGGATCTTCTTCTTCCCCATGTATAATTTGCCTACAACAATTTAGTAAACCTCAGTACAGGTCGTTCTCCATTCAAAGTAGTTATCGGCATGAAACCAAGGACCCCACTTAACCTGATTCCTTTGCCCTTGCCACCATGCATCAGTGAAGGCGTCAATGATTTTTACCATCATATGCAGGCAGCCCACAAGGAGGTGTGATGTCAAATAACCAATAACAATGAAGCTTACAAGCAGCATGCTGATACCCAACGTCAACATGTGGAATTCCAACCTGGGGATTTTGTACTTACCCACAATCGACCTAAGAGATTTCTGTAGGGTACACTCACAAAGTTACACTTAAGAAAAGCAGGGTCATTTGAGGTGTTACGACGCTTAGGCTCCAATGCTTATTTTCTGGAGCTCCCACTAGAGACTCAATTTAGTCCTAATTTCAATATTGAGGATCTCACTTCCTATCATGGGCATGATCCCCCTTTTTATGGGAGCACTATTACAACTAACTTACCAAAGACCCATAAGCCATGTGATGATATTGAGGTCATTTTAGACGACCAAGTAATGTTAACTAGTTGTGGTGGATACCGAAAATTTCTTGTCAAATGGAAGGACAGAGCGTTGTTAGATTGCTGTTGGCTTCAAACTGAAGAAGTGCAATGTCTCAACCCTAATATCTTAGAGCTCTATTAGTCCCAACATTTGTCAGAGTCAGATTCTTTCGGGGGAGGGGAAAATTGACAGAGTCACTAGGAGAAGTTTGTGCAATAAATCAGTGGAAGTTATCCTATTAATTAGTAGTTATCAACAACAAAATAAGGATGTCAATCCACTAGTGATTATTAATAAGGATATTAATCCATTAATTTTAGCATTTAGAAATTTAGTTAAGGGATTTTATTCCCAATCTGTTGTTATTCTAGGATCAACTTGTTAGCAATAGTTATTTAAGGGGTTGTTTGTAAAGTAAATGGACACTTGATGCTTATTGAATAAATTATTTGTTGATCCTGAGATGAGAGTTTAGGTGTGGTGAGACTCCATTTCCATAGCTAGTTCTTACTTAATTCTTAGTGCAGGTTCACCATCATGGTGTGACTTCAATAATATCCAAGAAGTAATGTAAGTGACTAAGATTGTTTATGGCAAACTGTTGACTAAGGACACTAATGAAATCACTAAGGTGGGATGTGATGGAACCATTTAAAAGTATATGATTAACATAGAGCAATTAAACAAGCATGCCATGAGATGAATGATGAATAAAAAGAGATGGACCAATTATGCTAGTTATGAAGCCATAAGTAATAAAAAAATAGTAAATTTATCAAACCATGCATGTAGTGCTTGTTTTAATCCATACAAGACTTATTTAATTTGCAAACATGAGAGGGACAAGTAGGATGAAAATGTTGTTCCACGAGGACAAACTCCTGTAAATTACCATGAAGGAAGACATTCTTAATGTTGAGTTGGTGAATATCCCAATGTGTGAGGACTACACTAGTGAAAAAGGGCAGATTGCCATTTAAGAGCAAAAGGAAGGAAAGAATGAACCTATCCTTTCCAAGTGGAAGGCAAAGATGATTAATTCCTTGATTCATATGGAAAATAAGGTAGCCGTGGTCTGCAGAGTATAGCTAGTCTAACAGAAGGGCAAGCAGGTACGTAGAAGAGAATGAGAAGCTAAAGAGGCTCCTAATTTAGAAAAGCCGCCTAAGGTACAAAGGTGAAAAACAATCAAGGAATGGACCCTTGAGGACACATACGAGCTTTCCAGAACTACACAGAAATGCTTAGAAGGTGGCAGGGTTGTACGTAGTTGCTCACACACCATCTGAAGGGTCACATATGGAGTACGTTTATTGAAAGGATTGTGACCTATAGACCATACCACCTAAACCCAGATGTATGGTCTAGTGACACATGGAAGATCCTTAGTTGGAGAGAGATTGAGGATTGGACATAAGGCAAGATGTAAAGATGTGTAGGCAAAATCCACATAGTCTATCTCTATCATCATATAATGGGATGATTGAGACTAAATGACTCCTATTCAATCACATCCAGAGTTAGAAGGATGCTAGAAGGACACCTGACAAACTTGTTTCATAAAAGACTTAAGGTAAAAGCCAAAATCTCACTTTTGAGATTGTAAGAGCCCTTAGAGTCAGAATCTTCAAAGGAAGCAAGTGACTTTAGAGAAGACAAAGAAAGGAGCAGCGCAACGCTGTCTTAACTCTAAGACAATGAGGTATGTTAGCTACTAAGATAGTGCTGAGGAATGGGGGATACATGTGGTATGAGGATGTTATAGAATTTTAGCTCATGCATACTCTATAATCTCCCCCTTTCTAATCATGAAATAATAAATGTTTTGCCATTATGTTTATGAATATTTTTACACCATGTTTTATGATATTTGAATGTGTTTATTTTTGGTGATATCTCTATGTGAGTATCTATATTTTTCATTTGAATTGTTATATAATGTGTTGATCATCATGGGACTGGACTAAGAATTCCCCAAATCATTCCTACGAAATGTTGGCATTAGCTTCATAACAGTAGAGAGAGTTCTCTTGAATGATTGGGGTGGACTGGTATTGTGTTGGCCTCACCAGATAGACGGGATGAAGAATCTCGCACGTATTACATGTTGTTGTCTTGGAGTTGGTTGGCTGGGTGAATGTTTTCCCGATGCAACATATATACTCTGTGTGAGAGTCAATCTATGTTGGGGTACAAACGAGTTGACTTGCACCATGTTGGTTGGGTGGGAAAGATTACCCGATTTTGAACTGTGGAGAGGCTTATCCCCTGTTGGCCCATCAGGTGAGAGACTATATGACAAATATCTTTGCGATAATTGTGAATTGCTATGTGATTGGTGTTACAAACTTAAGTGTTTGAGAAGAGGGTGATTCCTCGCCTTGGCAGCATGCATAATTACGTGTATATATATTGAGTTTTGCATAGAGAATAACTCCCTAGAGGGTGATTCTCACAATGCTCTATAGACACATTTTACTGAGATGGTGATTCTTCGCCATAATTTATGAATACACGTGTTTTTTTTTTTTCCCCAGAGAGGATGATTCCTCACTATGCACTAATACATGCATTCACTGTTGCTTTTACTCATAAAATTGCTCATTGCATATTCACGATCATTGTTTCTCATTAGTGGTCTTGTTATAACTGCCTAACCTACGCATATTTTTGGTATCAGGACTATAGACTTTGATGTAGAGGTAGATCAAGAGTGATACCCGAGGAGGAATAGTAAACCTAGCTCTAGCAATAAGTGTGTAGGCCTATTTTCTATTGTAGAACTTGTTTGCCTAAGGGCACTGTACTTGTAAATAGTAGTTAGGCGACCAAGTATTTTGGTCGACCTTATTTAGGGTGTACAAATCAAATAGTTGGATGTGTGTATAACTTTGGAGGAATGAAGTGATGTGTGGATATTTTATAAATACATTATGAGTTTTATTAAATTTATGGTACCAAGTTGGTTAGCCTTTAGACTAACCTTTACTTTTTTGTTGCAAACCATGTATCTTTCCTTGCACATGCACTTCCTAGAGAACAATGTAAGCCTAACCCGATTCAAACCTTGGGTGTTGCCATAAGGCTAGCACCTTGGCACCACAGATCCTCACTAGGTCCTTTACCAAGGAACAGGACACCACAAAATGACTAATATTAAGAGCTAGGCTAAGCAAGATCAAAATGGTATCAAGTTTGATAGTAGGAGATAAGGTCTCATTCTAATTGATGCCATCAACTTGGTTGAAGCCCTTAGTAACGAGGTGAGATTTAGGAAAAACAAGAGTACCATGCATTAGCATGTAGCTTGGTCTTAAAGATCCATTTACAGCCAATGACCTCCATATGAGAGTCACGAGGGACAAGGGTTCAAGTATTGTTAGCTTGTAGAGCTTCCTTCGAAAGGGTGATGAATGCTGATTATCCACCCATGAAGGAGGTGGTTTGCCTTGTGCCATTAAAGGTAAGTATGGATGAGCTCTTGCTTGGTACCTAGTAGCATCATGGATTGTTGGTTTTTATTGCAGTTGTGGTGTCAAGTGATCTGTAAGACGGTCTACAAGATCTTGGTTCTCAACCAAGGCCATAATCTGTTCTTTTCATAGTGGGTAATTTCTTGACTGGGAGTACAGAGTTACAAAATTATTAACATTAAACACTACTATAGAGGCAATTGGAGTAAGATACTCTTGTTCTTTTACAGTGAATAATACCATAAGAAAAATAACTATTGTAAAAAAAGGGATATACCTATTATACATAGCTAGCCGTTTACAATATTTCCATGTATGGTTGTTACCGCTGCATTGTGTTGATGACTTCCTCGTTATCAATGCTAATTTTGGCATAGTCAACAATTGGATATTATTAACTTTTTTGGTACCTTTAATATGTATATGTGTCCAACATAATGAGATATACTTTTGTGTACTCTTTAGTTCTAAAACAAAATTGATGTGTAAAAGATTGATAAGTTGGATAATTCTTCGTCATAAATACTTGATTTTTATTCAAAAAAGGACACTTTCCAACCTCAAACTACCAGTCTTTTACATTTTACATGCTAGCTCAGACCATCACAATTTTAACATATTGCACTTAAAACTATCAAAATTGGGAGACTAAATCCTCAAACTATTTAAAATTGACATTTAAAAGGGCTTGTTAGGACACTTGGAATATATATTTTAGAATTTTATGAATAATAATAAAATTGTTTGAATTAAAATGTTTTATTGGGTTTTGATAAATGAGAGAGAAGAAATTGAATAAAAATATTATCAAATTAAAAGAATGTTTAAATATAATTTTTAATATAATTTTTGTTTTAAACTTTAAAAAATTATATTATTTTTTGTTTTTTATTTGAAAGTTTGGTAAAATTGTATTAGGTATTGTGTTTTAATAATGAAAATTCCCCTAGCCTCCTTCCAAAAAGAAAATGCCCCAAAAAACGTGCTTGCCCTAAATTCTCTTTGTTAATGAAATGCTTTACAAAATCTACCAATTACCCAAAAGCAAACTATATATATATATATATATATATTTGTGTGTGTATGTGTGTTTATACATGTTAACTTTAGATACAAACATGTTATACTGTTCGATATTCTCATATGATAAGAATAAGCGGAAGCATATATATATATGTCTAATGGGATCCTATATTGATTGTTAATGAGAAATTATTGATATTTATAATATTTCAATAAAACTTCAATTATATTATTAATGAATCCTCTTTTATTATAGGTAATGTGGTTTGTACTTTTAATTGAAACGTTGATGAGAAGGTTGGGGCTGCTATGAGACCTTATTATCAGATGGAGAATTTTAGAGTAGCAGTGGATGAATGTGGCCTTAGTGATCTGGGATTCAATGGCAACAAGTTTACTTGGAGTAATAACAGAGAAAACAACCAGTTCACCAAAGAAAGACTAGATAGGGGCTTGGGTAATTCACAATTATCCCTCTTGTTTAGCAATATAGAGGTTCACACCCTTCCTGCTCAAACTTCAGACCACTCTCCTCTTTTTGTCTCCATGTCTAATGATCTAAGCAACTTTTTTCAGAGAAGGCATTTGTTTAGATATGAATGTTCTTGCGATAAGAAGGAGGAATGTAGAAAGATTATTGAAGAAGAATGGAGATTAAAAGCAGCAAGGGGTAGCAAACTCCACTCGGTTTTGGGAGGCTTGATACTATGCAGAAATGCTCTCACTAGGTGGAACAAGAATTGTTATAAGAACAATAAGGAGCTGGTGTTAGAAAATTTGAAGGATATTTCAAGGCTTCAAGAGGAGAATTTGGGGCAGTCTGTGGCTGTTATTAAAAGGAAGCAGAAGGAAGTGCATCAGTTGCTAGCAAAAGATAATTTAAGATGGAAACAAAGGGAAAAATAGAGATGGTTACAAGATGGAGATAGAAATACAAGGTACTTTTATATGTGTGCCAACCAAAGAAGGAAAGCTAATAGAATTAGTAAGGTGGAAGGGGAAGATGGTAGTCTCTACACTAATGCAACTCAGGTGGCAGGTCTATTCCAAGAATATTATGAGAAGTTATTTTCATCTTCTAAGCGTTCAAGGATTGACTATTGTTTACAATCTTTGGTTCCTAAGGTCACAGAAGAGATGATTACTTTCTTGTGCAAAGATTTTGTGGCAGAAGAAGTTAGAGTGGCAGTTTTTCAGATGAACCCTCTGAGCTCACCTGTGCCAGATGGATTCAGTGTAGGCTTTTACCAAGCACATTGACAGGTGGTGGGGGAGGATGTGAGTAAGGCAGTGCTCGATTTCTTGAATTTTGGTAGAGGAGATCTAAACACCATTAATGACACATTTATTGTGTTAATTCCTAAGAAGAAAGTTCCTGCCAAGGTGACTGGTTATAGACCTATTTCACTTTGCAATGTAATCTATAAAGTTATATCTAAAGTGATAGCAAATAGGTTGAAGAAAGCCTTACCTGCTCTTGTTTCTCAAAACCAGAGTGCTTTTATACCTGGTAGACTTATTATGGAAAATGTGATCGTTGCCTATGAAGCTATGCACTCTATGAACAATAGATTGAAGGGTAAATATGGTTTTATGGCTTTAAAACTAGATATGAGTAAGGCCTATGATAGGGTAGAATGAGAATTTTTGCTTGCTGCATTATCTAAGTTGGGTTTTCATGAGAAATGGTGTGGCTTGATTAGGAAGTGCTTGGAGTCAGTATCTTTCTCTTTACTTATAACCTTAGGAGAAATTTTCAGCATCTAGAGGTTTGAGGCAAGGTGATCCCTTGTCACCTTATCTCATTATTCTATGTTCTGAGGTTTTAAGCTGCATGTTGTCACAACCTGAAGGTTCTGGAGCTATAATAGGAGTACCTATTGCTAGAGGTCAGATTTGCATTAATCACTTGTTTTTTGCAGATGATCTATTGTTTTGTAAAGCTTCTTCTTTAGAATGGAGCAATTTGCTCTATCTCTTGGAATGTTATGAAAAGGCTTCTCGTCAAAGGTTGAACAAGGAGAAGACTTCTATTTATTTAAGCAAAAACACTCCTCTTAATATAAAGGCAATGATTCTGAGTATAGCAGGTGTTCGATCTTCATGTTCCTATGAGAAGTATTTGGGACTTCTAGCTTTTGTTGGAAGATCTAGATCCAAGGCTTTCTCATCTATCTTGGATAGAGTCAGTAGCAAGATAAGCAATTGGAAGAATAAATTCCTGTCAAAAGCTGGGAAAGAAGTGTTGTTGAAAGTAGTAATCCAAGATTTACCAACTTACTGTATAGGGGTTTTTAAACTCCCTAAAAGTTTGCTTGATAAACTGAACAATATTATGAGACAATTCTGGTGGGGCCAACAGGAATCTGAAAGGAAGATTAATTGGGTTTCCTGGAGGCAAATGGGCAAATCTAAATTAGAAGGGGCAGAGTTTACTCACCCTTCAGATTTGATGAGACAAAGTTTGAAGGTAGTGGAGGAATTCAAAGATGCTACTGTCACAGAAGTATCCCCTCAACCAGTTTCTTCAACCTGCATAATTAGCTGGATAGCTCCACCTAAAGGGTTCTATAAGGTGAATTGGGACAGTGCATTATGCAAAAACAACAATCTGGTGGGCATTGGCATTATTGTTAAGGACCATGAAAAGCATGTTATTGCAGTCAAAAGAATGAGAAGATCAGTCACTCAGGATCCACTTATTGTAGAAGCCTACGGGGCATGTCAAGCTGTGAGGTTTGCTCAAGATATTAGTCTTAGAAGAATTATTTTGGAAGGGGATTCTTTAGCTGTGATAAACGACATTAACCATAATGAAGTTTGCAATAAAACTAGGCCTATTACATGGGATATCAGATGCTTATTGGCTCAGATGGAAGTTTGGAAAGCAGTTCATACAAGGAGAGAAGCCAATTCTGTAGCTGATTGTTTAGCAAAGCATGCTCTAGGGGTTAGTGAGGATATTGTTGATTTAGAAGTTTGTCCACCATGTATTATTTCCCTTGATTAAGTTTATCAATGAAGTGATTCATTCTTTAAAAAAAAAAAAAAAAATGAAACGTTGATACGGAATCCTTTGTTTTCAACTAATTATGTTTGATTCTGTTACCCCATTTATAATTTAATTAGCACTACAGCATTGATTTAACTAACTAGGAAGAAACTTAATTGTTGAAAAAGTTAGGGAAAAAGAAAGAAACAAAGAAACAAAGAAGAAATCAAGTTGGTCGCTGTACGTGATTGCATCCATGCTTGTAAGTTGGATTTTGTTGTCTAACAAAATCTTTCTGCATGCGACCCAAACATGGTCCTTTCACTTGCATGTCTGCCACTTGTATGCCCACCAAAGTTCATGCCATGTACCATCAATAGGACCACACAGTCCGCACGGGGACCAATATATACATAGTTACTCTTGGAACCCACCAAAAAATTAAAATCTATTAAATAGACGTTTCAGGGAGAAAGAAAAACATATAAAAAGATTAATATTTTCCGTATTAATATATCAAAAATTTTATTAGTAGTTTCTGTAGTTATATATTTCTATATATTTTTTATGTACTCTTTAAACATAAGTCAGCTTGATTAGTTACACCATTTTTTTAATATAAAATAATTGTTGAGTTTTACCGTTTCATTAAAATACGTAAAAAGTATATGTAAAAATGACTAATGACTGTACATATTTTTTGTATATATAAATAGAGAGAATTTTAGCAGGTCAGAATTATCACCAGTTGTACAATAGGATCTTCCTTGAACCAAGCCATGCCTATATAAGCAAAGTCACGTATTAATCTGCATACTAATACTGATTTTTTTATATTTAAAATTTAAATTAACATTATTTTTAATAAAATCTACTTTTTAATCAATTACATTAAATTAATGTACATATTAGTGCGCAGTTGTACTTGCAATTAGATTTTTTCATAAATAGAACCATATAATAACACTACCACAAAGTTTGTTTATTGCAAGGAAGAAAACTTTGTTGTCAAGAATTTAAAGGTCTGATGGCATATGACTCGGTTTTCTAAATAGAAAACTTGAATTTAAAACTGATCTCCACCTCTATATTAAAATATATATATAGAAGAAAACCTTGTTATAAGCTGCGATCAAAATTTTCATTGCAAAATATTATTTGCAATGTATGATGAAATTGCATTGTTATACTGTGGCAAATATTGCGTCAGGAAAAGTTTATCCTAACAATTTTCTTTTCGATCCATTACAAACAATATTTTTTACCCACGATATATACTTTAACTTTGTAAATTAATAGGTATTTTACCAACCAAAGGAGTTTTCGTTGCAATTATCTTTATTTGCAACCAAATTGTTATCCTTGCAAACATATTTTGTGCAACGAAAATTTGATGGTTGGAAATATTTTTAATTCCAATTAACCAATATTATGCTTCACAGATATCTATTGTATTGTTGCAAATATGCTTATTTGTAAAGAAATTACGGTGGTTGCAAATATTTTTAAAACCTCTACATTAATGCTCTGATTGAGCAGATGATCATGATATACCTAAGAGAAAATACTCGTCCATATATATATATATATATATATGAAACGTACGATCCTTTAAAAAGAATAGTATTTATGACAAGATATTTATAATAAAAATAACTATTTTTTATGAGAATATATTGATTTTAGTAAGAAATAGAAATTTTCTTGATGAATTAATTATATATATATATATATATAAGAGATGCTTTGAATATTATAATATATATATATATAGAAAGCTTAGGCAGGGTTACACCAGTTACGCCCTTTTTTGGAAAATAGGAAAGTCAAAGAAAAAGGAATCTGGGCACCAGCTAGCACACGAGTTGATTGATTACAAATATGATAATGATCGATCGGCTTATTACGTCCTACTATCCATTTGCTTTATTTTTTTTGTATTTTTTATTATTATTCTTTAATTAATAGTTAAAAAAGTGATTATTAATAAATTTTTATATATTTTTTAATTTTTTTCTTAATAATTAAAGATGTTAAAAAAATACTTAAAATAAAAAAATAAAAAAATAAAAATTTCAAATACACTATAAAGTAATAAATGTGTAGCAGCTTCTCATTGTTTCTTTTAACAAACCTCAAAACTCCCAAAAACTTTTAAACATACAATCAAGAATCTAAAATACAAAAATTAGATCAGACATGCAGTCTCTTAATTAAGAAATGTTGAAGGATTTAATCAGAATCAAATCTACAAATATAAATAACTGTATCATATATAAAACACATCATAAGAAAATTATTTATTTGTGATCATTTATATTCTATGAAAATGATTATTTCTTTTAAAATAAGTTTATTTTTATCATAAATAGTTATTCTCGTCGTAAATAACTTATCATAAATACTCATTTTTCTAAAAAATAGTGTATAGGATGAAATAAGCCAGAAATTATAGTTAGCTATATGCATCCGGCCTTTAGACGTTGCCAACGCGATACGTACAAGCTGTTTGTACGTAGACATGCAATTTATAAGGTCATTTCCAAGAGCATCGATCGTTTAAACTCTAGAGTTTAGAGGGATATCAGATAAACAATATAAGTGGGTTCTTTAACATTTTTTAAAATTTTCCATCAAAACATGCACTTGATGCATGCAAACTTATGCGCGCTGGCCTAATGAATGCTGTTTGTATTTGTTAATACGTACATTATGATATTTAACGACTAACTATAGTAGTGGATGCAGTGAATTATAAAGTACTAAACTGGCCTGAATCTGCAGTAAAGTATCACTTCCAAAAAACACACAAATTGGCAAATGGCCGGTCTTATGCAGTCTGAACATAATATTTGCATGCGGCACTTTCTTATGAGCAGCTGGGATGTCTGGAGATCATCAAGACGTACTACCTGGCCATATTTGCAAGAAAATAAAACCATTGAAGTACATCATGATGATATATGATCAGGGCAATTAATAAGATGGTTCATGTAGGACCAACAACTTCAAGATCACAGTCTGGAAGTAGTAGTACTTAACTGAATTGGGTTAGTAGTTATTAATTAGGTGTAATTGGAAATTATTAATACTGTGGATGAGAGATATACAAAAAAAGCTTATATAAATGCATGAGATATTAATCAAATGTGATATTATAAAACTGATTTGACAAATCAGATCAGTATAGTGTGCAAGGAGTACACAAAAATAATTATATGTAATATAACTTGAATTGAATTATATATATTACCAGCCCAAGTAAAAATGAGCTCAGGATTGGGAAAAACATAAGGTGACCTTGATGATTTGAAGTAGTATCATACTTTGAAATATAAACATTAAAGGAAAGGTTAAAAACATTAAAAAATTTTAAGGATTAAAGGGTTTACACTAATATAATGCTACGCGGTACTTATTATTAGGGTTTTTAGATCCAAAAGAACCATGTAGTTATTTTCTAATTATAGTACAAAGGATTCAAGTTAAACAGATAATATTCATATTTTCTCTTATTATTTGCTTTTAGAATTTGTTGCTAATTAAACTAGTAAATGAGATGGCTTTGGCCATGTGTAAACTCTCTTCACACTAAATACTAAGAAAGAATTTTGATAACCCAACTACCCTATCTAAAATCAATATGAACTATAAAATTCAGAAACCAAAATTAACTCATTACTGCCATGAAAGCATCAACCCTAAAAATGTTCTGCATGCCACTGAAACAGAGTGTTGCCTGCATCCATGTTGCCCGGATATATATGTTATAAAGATTAATGGGCAGTAGAATGTTTCTGGGTCTAACAATCTTGGTGAGTCACTAATTATCACAGAAAACCAAAAGCAAATCACAGAAACTTCAACTCAGAATGCATGGTCTTTAGATGAGCAAAGGCACAGGTAGAAGAAACGCATATTGATTCTTACACTCAGTATGATTTCTTCGATTCTCCTCACTAATAGTACTCTGAAAATCGGTGGACCAAAGTATTTCACTGCATCGGATAGAATAGAAAAAGTAAAGCACGGGCATAGATATACCCTACTGCAGCCCCATATATACCAAGTAAACCAGGGCTTGGACAGTGATAGAGCAAGCACACAGATCTCCATAATCTTGAAATGACAATTATAACTATCATGATGAATATGCAGAATATAAAGCCATTTTTGTGCAACTTTTTGGGTGATATTATTGAAGACGTGATAAATAGATGGACTAGAATATATATATTTATGTATATGTATGTGTGTATGTATGTATATATGCGAGAGTACAGGCCAGATTTAGGGCCCAAGTGCAAGAGGTCTGTCGATCGATCGTTAGGTTGGTCCACCAACAAGATCAGTAATGGGTGATTAATGCTGTAGCAAGACAACAATGGCAGGGATAATATGTTCACGCCATTATTTTCGTATCCAAACTCTTTATTAATCCAAATTTCAATTATCTAGGATAATGTCCATAAAATACCATATATATTTTGAATCAAGCAGGGCAGAAAAAAAGATGGTCGGAAGGAAAAACCAAAACTTCAGGAAGCTATAATTGATAGCAGAAAAGAACCGAACGTGAAAGCTTCCTTGTGCTCACCTTTCATCTCAGTTTCTGTTCACATTTGCCAAGCCATTCGTAGATCGAACTCAAGCAATTAGTTCAACATTTCACCTTTAAACTCATGTTTCTTTGCCTTTCGATCTGCACATGAGCCATGAAAACCCACAAAATATTCATATCGAGGATTTGAAGAATCCAAGGATGGATCTAAAATTACAACAGCCACCAATGGAAACCCTCGAGGAAACGAAAAAATGGACGGCAAAAAATCACCTTTCCAGAATATATATTTTAAAGCTCATGCAGCTAGCATCATCAACATTCTCTTTCTCTTAATTTCCAGTAATAAAATAATAAAACCCCATCTACATCTCCAGCAAGAAGCACCTGAAAAGATGCTATTTCCCACCTTAACAAATTTTGTGCAGAAGAATATTCACAGATCTGCAAAAGATAAGCATTGGTCCTTGAATGGCCTATAAGATTCTATGCAGTTTGCAGAAGATCATATAAAATACATACAGTAAACCGACTTATAGATTGCTTTAATGAAAAACAAAAAAGAAAAAAAATAAAAGAAGAGAAAAGCCTAGAAGAAAGAAATTAAGAAACCAATCTGACAGCAACAGATAGAAACAGACAGTGCTTGGAAACAAAAGATATATACCTGTTGAATGGCAGCTCGATCTGATTGGCGGGAGAAAATCCACTTTTGTATAGTCGTTTCTTGCCGATGCAGCATCATCAAGATTCTCAATTTCAAAGAGCTTTGGCAGAGAGATTTTGCATCATCAACCGTGCTTTCCCATGTGAATCTTGAAGATGCAACACCCGCAAACAACTGACTGTCAATCTATCATCATGCACAAATCCTAATTAACCGAAAATGTGGACTTTTATATCAAGAAAAGAAGCAGAAGTACATCCAAAATATTTCCATAGGAAGACCTCGTCATGAAAAGCAGAAACAAAGCAAGAAAGAAAGCAAAAAAAGGAAAAGAAAAGGACAAAATATGACATTTCCCGTACAACTTAGCCCAAGGCCACGGGCATAAGATGAGGTGTCGGATTACCAGTGGCTGGAACATAAAGAACTACTTGAGGGGTACCCCGAGAAGAATCTACAGTTTCTAACTCTACCATAGAAACAATACTTTCAATTATCGAATAAGGACCTCTTGGAATAAAACAAAACCCTATTCATTATGTTTTGAACCCAAAGAAAAAAATAATTTATGTTTACTTGTATTTATGATGCCAGACAAACATAAGACTGGAACCAGCAATATCCAATAAATAAAAACTTTCAAATCATATGTTGATCAGATTTTTCCGATTAGATTCCGGCGAGAACAACAGTTTAAAAGCGAACCGAGTAAGATTCCGGCTCAGGAAAGAAGTGGTATTATAACTTTGCATGCCAGATTACAAAGAGGAGACCAAAAGAGGAAAAAAAATTCATAAAATGAAGGGAAAAAAAACAAAAAAACAAAAGTGAGAAGCCGAGCCCGATGGAGTTCAATTAAAGAAACACATACATATGGGGATGGGGGAAGGGAAACAAATAAATATAAGCAATAAAACTGAGCGAAAAACGGAGGAGAAGGAAGCATATAAGTCCGAGATCTGTCTCTAAGTTCAAGTCCTCAGAGAGAGATCAGGGAGAGAGAGAGAGAGAGAGAGAGATCAGCTCATAGCTAGGGACGAAAACAATGGAGGGAGTGACTGTAGGAGGGAGATATATATAAACATGGCGGACCCGAAATTTTATTGGCTCTTATGAGCTTGTACTATCTTTATATTTTTAGTGGTAGATGCTTAGCTGTTCTTTACTGCCCCAATATGGGCGTCGCCATCTTCGGCCAAAACCCTAGCGAGTCTTACTTTGGGTGGTGGGGGCGATGAGCTAATTAAGGGCATTCTCTTATGTTTATTATGGGCTTTCGATCATACTTACAACTTTCTTTTTCTTTTTCAAATTTCTTTTATTTTCAATTATATTTCATTTTCTCAATCTCCAACTTAGTTTTTTCTTTTCAGAATTAAAACTACTCTAAATTACTACTTCTAAACTATGTTTTAAACTCTATATCATAGTGTGAAACATTGATGTACGTAATTGGTTTAGTTAATAATTTATCACGTACACATGCCACAAAGATGGTTTCTGGTTTCACCAACTACTGGACATACTATTAGCACATCACCTAGCCTCTTTGTGTTCCACAATTACCATTCTTTTCATCCCACCTGCCTGGTCATAACTCTACTTGTGGGTCAAGCTCAAAGTCACATGCAAGTAAACATAACTCTTTTTCTGTTTGTTCAAGTTTGATGCATGCGTGCATGGTACTCATCAATTGACTATGTGCGTGTGTATATAAACGACATCATAGAAAAGGATCTTAATTTAACTGAGAAACGAAATCCATAGATTAGAAAATAGAATACCAACTACATGTCTCCGTATGAAATACAGAACTAGGAGAGTGTACTTTGGTTTGTTTATTTTTATTTTTTGAAAATCATGAATTAGGGTAGTTTTAGTACTTTGGTTGTCTACATTATAACATTTCTAACAAGGAATAATAAAGTTTCATTTTTTGGCTTTTCTTTGTTTGTTTTTTTTTTTCCTTTTAAACATGCCTTCTGTCTTTCATTTATTTATTTATCTCTCAATATGGCCGGTTAAAACTTGGTGCTTTCTGCCTCGGACTTTCCCTTTTTTTTGAGCCCTCGAGCTTGGTGTCTTTCACCTGGTTTTGCTACTTATAACAGCTTGTCTTTGTGTTTCTCTTCATCTTTTGTTGTAATGTAACTGTCCCAAATTAAATTCACAAACGACACTTTAGATATACCAAAAGATTGTGAACTTGAAACCCTACTCGCTCGTCTCTCTCTTTGGGTTGCTAGGGAGATTGTAGAGGTGTGTTTCACTGTCTTCGTACAGTTTCACATATTTTGTTCTTTTCCTTTCTGGGGGGTGTGTCTCGCTGGTAGCATGGAAAGTGAGTTACAGGATATATGTAAGCGTTTGTTGTTGACAGAGCATGAAAATGCTGAAGTGGTGGTGGAGATGGAAAAGTTGGAGGATTTGAATCTGCGTGGTGGAAAATGCTTGGTAATGTCTTTGCTTACTGATAATCATTTCAATAGGGATGCATTTAAGATTACAATGAGGAAGGCATGGCGTCTAGTAAAGAGTGTTCGGTTCCATGATCTTAGTCCGTCTTTGGTTTTGGTTGAATTTGAGGATCTCCATGATAAGGAGAAGGTGGTGCGTGAAGGCCCTTGGTCTTTCGATAAGCATTTGGTGTTGATGAAGGAGGTGGATGGTAGTCAACAAGTCTATAATATTAAAATCTAAGATGCTCAGTTTTGAGTTCGGCTTCATGATCTCCCACTTAGGGCTAGGAATGCTTATGTGAGAAAGAGGGTTGGTACTAAAATAGGTAGAGTTGAGGAAGTGGATTTGGATGAGGGAGAGTTGGCTTGGGGAGAGTTTATGCATGTTCGTGTAACGCTGGATGTTACTCAGCCTCTGCTATAGGGAACACAATTCATAATGGGGGAGGATACTCCAGTTTGGGTTCGTTTCTCTTATGAGCGTCTTCCAAATTTCTGCTATTGGTGTGGATGCTTGGGGCACGGTGATAAGGAGTGTGCAAGACAACCATCGGAGAGTATGAAAGAAGTTTTGTATCCCTATGGTACGTGTTTGAGAGCTTCCTCTTTTAGTAATAGAATCAAAGATACTAAAGCTTGGGATTGTGATCAGAAAAAGTAATCTTTTATGATTGGATCATCGACGAATCGTGGTCAGGCTGTGGGTGGATCATCACCAGCAGGTGGTTCATTAGAGCAGGGTGGAGGAAAGGCCATTATAGGTGACAGCCATATTTTAATTGTTGAAATGGACAAGTTGGTTCTGCCAAGCATTTCAAAAACAAATTTTATGGCAGTAGAGACGGAGGCGAAAAGGGTGGAAGATGTTCAAGAGGATTTGATGGAGCCATTACTGAAGGATGACAATAATTCTGAATTAGTTGAGAATATGTTTAAAAGTCAAGATGCTGGGCCAGATTTGTTCAGTGGGCCAATCGAGGGAGCTCGAAATGATTCTCAGGTATTGTCTTTGGAATGTGAAAAGCCTGATGGGCTTGTTGGTAGAAAGTGGAAGAAGTTGTCGGTTTTGGAGTCAAAGCCTCTAAGGATTGGGTCTCAACAGTTACTTTCATCTCAAAATAGAAAGAGGAAGGTTTCTTCTAGTGAAATAGTTTCTGGAATGCGACCTTTGAAGCGGAGCACTGTGCATGGATTAACTGAGCAGAGTGTATCGGAGGTAGCTATTGAACAACCCTGCCAGAACCAATGAAGGTCCTAAGATGGGATGTCCGTGCACTTGGCAACCCATGTTGCATTTGAACCCTCTGTGATTTAGTAGAAATAAGATTAAAAGCGTGTGAATTTGAGGTTTGCAAATTTCGTTTGGGTTTTTCAAATTGTTTAGTTGTGGATTGTTGTGGTCGTGAGGGGGGGATTGCTTTGCTTTGGGGAAGGGAAGTAGAACTATCTGTTTTAAATTATTTGCACAATCACATTCATGTTGCCATAGAGTTTGATGCTAGGGATTGGTTGTGGTTTATGGCTAGAATTTATGGGAATCCTAAAGTGGCACAAAGGGTTCAAATGTGGGATTTGATTCAAAGGCTATGTGCTTAGAATGGGGACCCTTGGTTAGTTATAGGGGATTTTAATGAGGTGTTGCATCACCATGAAAAGTGGGGAGGTAACCCTAGGCCTGAGTGGCAGATTACAGGTTCTAGAAATGTTGTAAATGAGTGTGAATTGAAGGATTTGGGTTATAGGGGTTAGAAATATACTTGGAGTAATCGTAGGGGAGGTGAGCATTGTGTTCATGAAAGATTGGATAGGGCTTTCGCTAATTGCCAATGGAGAACTCGTTTTCCTTTTGCTTCAATTGTACATGGTTTAGTTGCATACTCAGACCATGTTCCTTTATGGGTTAATACTGAGGGTGAGGAGATTTATGAAAAGCCAAACAAACAGTTCAAATTTGAGTCAATGTGGGTTGGGGAAAAGGTTTGTGAAGAGATTATTAAATCTACTTGGAGGAGGGATGCATCTGATGGTAGTATGAATGATGTAATGGGGTTGATAAAGGAATGTGGGATTCAATTAAGTTATTGGAATAAAAATTCTTTTGGGAATGTTAAAAAACAGCTGAATTTAGCAAGACATATAGCTTTTCTGCATGAGTGTTATCCTTTGGAGGAAGATAGGGAGGCTCATAGTAGGGCTCGTGATGAGGTATAAAAGTGGCTAGAAAGGGATGAATTAATGTGGAAACATAGATCTAAAGTATTGTGGTTAAAAGAGGGTGATTCAAATTCAAGATATTTACATATGAAGGTTTCTTAGAGGCAAAAAAAGAATAGGCTGGTGAGGGTAAAAGATGGGAATGGTGACTGGCATACTGGTGAGTAGAGAGATCAGATTATTATTGACTATTTTGAGGATCTTTTCAGAACTTCTAATCCTACGGGTTCTCTTGAGTTTTTTAGACCAATGGTTGGAAAAGTTACAAGATCAATGAATGAAGAACTATATAAGATGTCTATTGAAGTTGAAGTTTCTGCTGCATTGGCACAAATGCATCCTCAAAAAGCTCCATGGCTAGATGAGATGTCACCTTTGTTCTATCAGAAGTATTGGCATTTGGTGAGGCCTTTAGTCACTCGTGTAGTACTTAATACTTTGAACTCAGGTGTTTTCCCCACTGATCTTAATCATACAAATATAACCCTTATTCCCAAGAAAAAATCCCCTAAATCAGTTGTGATTATAGGCCTATTTCTTTATGTAATGTGACTTATAAGTTGATTGCTAAAGTTGTAGCTAATAGGTTGAAAATTGTTTTACCTTTTGTCATTGAGGAAGGTCAAAATGCTTTTGTTCCAGGTCTTTTAATCATGGATAATGTACTCATTGGTTATGAATTGATTCACTTCCTTAAGTACAAAAAGAAGGGGAAAAGGGTTCCATGTCTATAAATTAGGACATGAGTAAAGTATACGATCAGGTTGAGTGGAAGTTCATTAGAGATGTTATGACTATCATGGGATTTAAGAGGGCATTTACTGATTTGATTATGTTTTGTGTCAGTTTAGTTTCCTTTTCTGTGTTAGTCAATGGGGAGCAAAAGGGACCTATTATTCCAAGTAGGGGATTGAGGCAAGGGGACTCTTTGTCCCCTTATCTCTTTCTTCTTTGTACTAAGGGATTGATTGCTTTGTTAAAGGAAGCTGAGTTGAGGGCTCAAATTTCAGGGATTAAAGTTTGTAGGGGAGCTCCAAACATAAATTATCTGCTTTTAGCGATGACAGTTTGATTTTTTTGTAAGGCTGAAGTGGAAGAGAATAGAAAGTTACAAGCCCTATTGGCTACTTATGAGAGTGTGTCGGGTCATAAAATAAATAAGGAGAAAATTGCCATGGTGTTCAGTAGTAATGTGGAAAGGGAAAAGAGAGAAGAAATTGGGCTAATGTGGGGGTAATGGGGAGTTCCAACAATATGAGACATATCTTGGTCTACGACCAATAGTGGGTAGGTAAAAAAATTTTCCAATTCATAAAATAGGAAATATGACAGAAACTACAAAGTTGGAAAGAAAAGTTACTTTCTCAAGGGGGCAAGGAAGTGTTATTGAAATGTATAGCTCTCTCCATTCCCTCATATGCAATGAGTTATTTTCTTTTGCCTTGCGGGTTTTGTTTTGAGCTAGAGGGTCTTATGGCTACATTTTGGTGGGGCCAAAAGCAAGATGAAAGGAGGATCTGTTGGGTGAGTTGGAGTAGTATCTGTCAGAGGAAATCAAAAGGGAGAATGGCTTTTAAGGATTTTAGGACTTTTAATCTTCCACTTCTTGCTAAGCAAGGGTGGAGATTAATTCAAGATGACAGTTCTTTGTTTAATAAATTGTTTAAGGCTAGGTATTTCTCAACATCAAGCTTCTTTGAGGAAGGTTTGGGTCATTGTCCTTTGTACACATGGAGAGGTATATGAGAAGCTAGGAGATGGTTACAAGAGGGATGTAGAAGGAGGATAGGTGATGGAAAAGAAGTACAATTATGGGATGAAAGATGGATACCTAGTTATAAGGCTCTTATTCATGAAGGTTATGTAATTTCTAAGGATAACAGAAAAGATCAAGTGGAGAGTTTGTTTGCTGTAAATCATAGATGCTAGGATATGAGGTTGCTTAGATCTCTCTTCAACCCAAATGTGGTCATAGCAATAAGTAAGTTGATGATAGGGCCAGAAAATACAGTTGATAAGTGAATTTAGGTGCATGAAAAGAATGGTAACTTTACAGTTAGAAGTTGTTATCAGTTTATATCAAACCAGTTAAGGGCTAGTTTAGCAGAGAATTCATAGAGGGGTACACAACAAGTGATTTGGAAGGCTTTGTGAAAACTACTAGTGCCAAGTAAGATTAAAATATTTGCTTGGAGAGCATGTAGAGATGGCCTTCCAACAAAGGCAAATTTTATGAAGAAAAAGATGATTACTGAAGCTAAGTGTAGTTTCTATGAGTATCCAGTTGAGGATTTAAATCATGCTGTGCTTAGTTGCAATGTTCTTCAAGATTCTTGTAAAAAGTTTAATCCGAGTTTACCTATGAATCCGACTGTTAAGTTCTTTGATTTAGTTTCTTAAATTTGTCAAAGGAAGGATTATGAAAGTTTGGCTATTTTTTGTTCTCTATCTTGGGGGTTTTGGTATATAATAAATAAGCAGCTTTTTGAGAATGTGGTTTTGCCCATAAAGCAGGTTGTTGAATATGCCATAGGCCTTATGAGAAGCTTCAATTCTGTAAAGGGATAGAATCCTACACAATTGTAGAAACATCTTAGATGGTGTCCACCTCCAACTGAGTACTTGAAACTTAATATTGATGGGGCCATGTTTTGTGACCTTAAGAAGACTGGAATTGGGATGATTTTAAGGGATGATAAGGGTGAAGTGCTTATGGCAGTAAGTAAGGATGAAAATGAAGTGGACAACCCGGAAATTATTGAACTCTTGGCTGTTTTCCATGGGATGCAGATGTGTGTTGGTAGGTCTGTCCTGAACCTCATTGTGGTATCCGACTGTCTGCTGCTTGTTGATTCTTTGAACAAGAATGATATGCTTGATTCTGAACTTGAAGCTCTTTATGGTGAAGTTATGAGATTAAAAACTTGTTTTGCTTCTTGTTCTTTTACACCTGTATTTAGGGAGGGTAATTCAGCAACATATAGTCTTGCACGATATGTTTGGAATGTTGAGAATATTGAGATGTGGGAAGATTGTATTCCAAACTTTTTTTCTCAAACTCTTTGGCTTGATAAATGTCTGTAATCTTTGTTATCTTCAATGAAGTTGGTTATTCTATCAAAAAAAGAAACCCTACTCACCATTCAATGTTATCGATCATTACACCCCCACTCGGGTGTATATGTGGCAATATGTAGTGGATTAAAGTGATACAAATTTACTTCAATCACTGAGGCATGTAAAATGTAGAAGATCAAAATCGAAATACAAATAAGAACCCATGTTTACAAGGTGGATTAGGAGGAAGAATAATAGGAAAATAGAGACCCTTGAGTACTATTGGGTATTTATCACTTTGGATATATATATATATATATAGACATAGATACACAGACACACACGAAACTCATTTTTTAAAAGAGAAATTAACGTTTTAGCTACAAATAAATTTCGTAAAGGTAAACTCACAAAATAATATAGTTTGATGTACGTAATACGTCAAATAATAAAATTATTTTTATTATAAAATAGATTTAACATATTATATGAAGTCACATTAATTTGTGAATTTATTATTTTTAAATTTTTTTGCATTTATAACATTACTCGAGAATGCGTCATTCCACCTAATTGAGCATTGGGGTCTTTCTGCAATCTTTGTAGCAAATCGTTACTAATTAGTGGAAGAGTAATCACTTGTACCCAGTCTCATTCCAAGATCAAATTTGCAGTCCAAGTTTTCTGCTTGCTATCTATCAAGTAGTACTACTGTTGCTAGAGACTCCAGTTAGACTAAATTTACATTCTCAGTAACAAAATGATTACAACTTGCTGTTAATTAATGAGGATGGTGTAGTACGTACACCAAAACCTTGTGAATTTTCTCCCTATGTATGACTTCCTTAGCTTAGCTTGGTCGAAGAATATTGGGGTTTTAGCAATATTTTGATTCTTAATAAACCATTAAAAAGAAGAGTTTCCATTTAAGCATGTTACTTAACTTCCATATGCAGCATGTGTGCATTGAAAAATTAGCATTCGTGATGAATTATATGTAATGAAAATAATTATTTGTAATAAAATTAAACTCATTTTGATAAAAAATAATTATTTTTATAAGAAATAACTAGTCAAAACTAAGTAGTTTTCTTGTAATGTGCATGGCCCATCTAAGCAATTAATTAATCAATATTTATATAAATTAAAAAATAAAATTATTGTGGAAGTTATATTTACCATGAGAATAAAAAAATAGAATATTCTAACTATCAGTACATGATATATTGTTTATTATATCAGCAAGCTCGATTTATTTCTTTTCTATTTAATTTTCACTCTAAGTTTTCTTCCTTCACGATTAGTAAAATTCTTGAATATTATTTAATTTTAGGAATTGCGAATTGATATTTTCGTGCATGATCAACCACTTCTGCGATACATGTTAAAAAAAAAAAAAAAAAAACTTCTGCGATACCCTCTCTCTCTCTATCTTCAAAGAGAAAATGAAAACTCTATCACAATCTTACACGCACATTAATGTCAACAGTGACAGTACCTGAGCATGGTCCCATGAAATTATTACGTAGGCAACAGATATTCCTTTAATCAAGCCTGCATCCGTGCAATGAGACGTGGCAGTTGCAGAGCTTCACCTTTCTCCAATGTCTTTTTCCCTGCCCTTTCTATTTCTTCGATATGAAACATGTACAATTATTTGTTATTGAAATTGCAAACAGAGATGCTGAAGCCACGTTATTCGACCGGAGATCTTGACAGTGATATTTTTTCATTTGGTGATTAAAAAAATATTTTTAAACAATGTCATGAATTTTTAATTTTTTTTTTAAATATTCAAAAAGTATAAAAAAAATTACATTACCGAAATTTCCCATAGTTATAGAGCCACTGAATTTTAAATTCAATAAAAAAAAGTGATACTTTTAAATACCACAGAGTGTGCTCGGATCCAAGCAAGCAAAGAGTGCCTGCATTTCACTACAAGCAACAACAGCTCACACACAAAACAAGCCAAAGGTTTTAGTGGAAACACTTCCAGCTATCTGCTCTGACCACAGCCCAATACTATTTGATTGTAGTATTGAGAGGTGTTCAGAATCTAGATACTTTTTTCCTTTTAAATATGAAGCCAATTGGAGTAAGGAAGAGGGGTGTAGTGAGACAGTAGGGGCAACTTGGCATGGTAGTAGTGGAGGAGAAACTGGTTTGACCAGGATTTTAAATAAGCTGGACAGAACAAGGAGGGGGCTTCAGAGTTGGAGCAGAAATATGGTTAGAGATAGAAACAGAGCTATTAAGGAAAAAACTCAGCTTTTGGGTGAATTGCAAAGCCGAGCAGATTCCAGAACTATGAATGAACAAAAAAGTATACAGAAAGAGCTGGATTTTTTGTTGGAGCAAGAAGACACAAGATGGAGGCAGAGAGCGAAGAGGCATTGGTTGATGGGGGGAGATAGAAATACAAAATTCTATCATGCTTGTGTCAATCAGAGAAGGAAGAAGAACAACATCACAAAAATAAGAGATGGGGAAGGGACTGAATTGAGTAAAAGGGAAGATATAGCTACAGGTTTTAAGGATCTTTTCACAGCAATCTATAAGTCGATAGTTCCTAGTTCAGCTTGTATTGAGCAATGTATCCAGGGAATTGAACCGAGAGTTACAGGTGATATGAAACAAGGGTTGGAAAGGGATTTTACAGAAAGGGAAGTGGAGGTAGCCCTAAAACAGATGTCTCCCTTCAAGTCTCCAGGTCCTGATGGCTTCAGTGCAGGGTTTTTTCAAGATCATTGGGAGATAGTGGGTCCTGAGATCTCAAAAGGTGTCCTAGATTTCTTCAGATCAGGTAACTTACCAAGGGACTTAAACCACACACATCTGGCTTTAATTCCGAAGTCTAGCTCACCTGTCTCAGTACATGATTTTAGGCCAATATCTCTTTGCAATGTGATTTACAAGCTCATCTCTAAGGTTTTAGCAAATAGAATGAAAGGCATGCTAGATAAGGTGATCTCGGGGAATCAAAGTGCATTCATTCCCAGAAGGCTGATAACAGATAATATTATGGTGGCTTATGAGGTTCTTCACTCAATGCTGACAAAACAGAAGGGAAGAGAAGGATCTATGGCAATAAAGCTAGATATGTCAAAAGCCTATGATAGGGTGGAGTGAGATTTTCTGGAGGCTATGTTATTAAGGCTGGGTTTTGGACAGAGATGGACAGATTTACTGATGAAGTGTGTTAAATCTGTCTCATATTCAATAGTTATAAATGGAACCCCGGGAGAGACTTTTATCCCATCAAGAGGTTTAAGACAAGGTGATCCCTTATCACCTTATCTATTCTTGTTTTGTGTGGAAGGACTTAGTGCCTTGTTTCATCGTGCTGAAAGTAGAGGATAGATCAGGGGGGTGGCAGTAGCAAGGGGTGGTTTTAGGATTAATCATCTTCTATTTGCAGATGATTGTGTGATCTTCTGCAGGGCAAGGATAGTAGAATGATACGTAATCCATGACATGCTGGTCCAATACGAAAAAGCTTCAGGTTAGACTTTAAATAAAGAAAAAACTAGTGTCTTTTTCAGCTCCAACACAAGAGGGGAAACAAGGGACTTTATCTTACAACAAGTTAATGGCTTGAGGTGCAATGATTATAATAAGTATTTGGGCCTACCTACAGTGGTTGGAAGATCAAGATACAACTCTTTTAGAGATCTGAAGGATAGGATATGGAAGAAAATAAATGGCTGGAAGACAAGTTTTCTATCAACAGCAGGCAAGGAAGTCTTGATCAAAAGTGTTCTTCAGGCAATACCAGCATATGCCATGAGTGTTTTTAAGCTACTAGATATTTTGCTAAAGGAAATTGAAGCTTTACTAGCCAAATTCTGGTGGAATAACAAACGAGAAGGGAGAGGCATCCACTGGAAAACATGGAAGTTTTTGGGGTCTATTAAAAATCAGGGGGGCTTAGGTTTCAGGGACCTTAGCTATTTTAATAAAGCCCTTCTGGCTAAACTGTTGTGGAGATTTTTGAAGGAACCGAATCTGCTAGTCTCTCAGATTTTCAAGCAAAAGTATTTTAAGCAATGTGACCTAATGGAAGCGAAGCTAAGAGGCTCACCCTCTTATGTGTGGAGAAGTCTATGGGGCAGCTTGGGTTTGATAAAGGAAGGTATGGTCTGGAGGGTGGGGAATGGAAAGAGCATTAACATCTGGAAAGATAAGTGGATACCTTGTCCACTGACTTTTCATGTTCAGACCCCTATAAACATCTTTGATGCAGAAACCAAAGTGGAAGTGCTGATTGATGAAGGTACAAAATCATGGAAAGAAGAGGTTGTTGCTACTGTTTTTAGAGAAGAAGAAGCACGAGTGATCATGTCAATTCCTTTGAGCAATAGAGGAGCAAGTGACAGAAGAATATGGACTGCTTCAGCTAAAGGGGTTTTTTCAGTCAAAAGTGCATATGTTCTGGAATGTACACTACAGAAAAGGAACGCGGGTGATACATCTTTCAGTGGGGCTGTTAATGGGCAGTGGAAAAGAATCTGGGGTCTAAAGGTACCAGGCAAAGTAAAGATGATGTTATGGAAGTGTGCAAACAAGATTCTTCCAACTAGAGATAACCTCTACAGGAAAAATATTCTGAAGGATAATACCTGCCCTGTTTGCTTAAGTGAACCCGAAACTGTGGTGCATGTGTGCTGGGGGTGCCGTGCTGCAGCAAATGTGTGGGGTGGGATTATTGTGTTCAGGAAATGGAGAAGAGACTTCTTTGATTTTCAGTCCTTGTGGGAGGAGATGGGGACGAAACTAAAACAGGAAGAGCTAGAGCTGGCTGCTACAGTTGTACATAGCCTCTGGTTGAGGAGAAATGGAATGGTTTTCAATGACAGGTTTCAGTCTCCGAATGCAGTTATCACTAAGGCACAAGCTGATTACTCTGTGTATAGGGAGGTACAGGCAGTAGTTACTGGGATAGCAGCTAGAATTCATATTAGTGACTCCAGACAGGTTTGGAATCCTCTTGTATGGCCTTGTTACAAGGCAAATTTTGATGCAGGTTTTGATAGAGCAAGGGGAAGAATGGGGATAGGGGTGGTTGTAAGGGATTCGGAGGGGGCTTTGATTGGGAGTTTGGTTGCACCAAATAGGAATGTCACCTCGGCTTTCCAAGCAGAAAGTTATGCTCTTCATAGAGCAATGGTCTTCTGTATTGAACTGGGTTTGATGCATGTATGTTTCGAAGGGGATGCAAAAGCTGTAGTTGATGCTGTAAATTCAGAAACAGAAGACAACTCGTGGGATGGCCAACTAATTGAAGATATTCGACAGCTTAAGGCAGCGTATCCTGTGTGGAAATTGGATTTTGTCCGAAGATCTGCAAATGTTAGTGCTCATGTAGCAGCTAAGCTAGCAGTCAATGTTTCTTGTGAGAGTGTGTGGCTGGAGGATGGCCCAAGTGAGGTTAGAAGATCCATTATGGATGAGTTAGTGTGTAATGAACTAATTCAATCTTAGTAATGAATCTGTCTTTCTTTTCAAAAAAAAAAAAAAAAGCCAAAGTGCTTGTGCCCCCATGGGAGCACTCTTAAAGATGAAATGGGAAGTGCAAATCAGGTGTCCAAGAATCAAGCTCCTGTTGATATGCTTGTGGTTCAAGCTACTGCATATCAACCATCATTCAAGTCTTAAGTTCCCAGCATAGTGCAAACAACACAATCCAAGGTATTAACTCCATCATTGCAGCACTTTGAATATTTATAATGGATAGGTATTTAATGTTGATTTGTTACCTTGTATAGATTAAGAGATTACTGTGTTGTGAAGAACGATGACAATGAATTGAGAAATAATATTGAACGAGAAAAACACACACGCAATCACACACGATACAAGATGTACGTGGTTTGGCAAATTGCCTACGTCCACGGGAGCTGCAGAGGATTTTATTATTGAGGAATATCAAACTACAAGATGGATCTCAACACTGTACGTCCACAGTATTCACTCGTACGGCCATATGATGCAAAAATATCATATATATAGTTACACGGCAGAAAACCCTAAAAATGCATGTTCGCTCGAGTGGCGTGTCGAGCTCGCGTCGAGTGAACTTCCCTTCCGCATCCTGCTCGAGCTCACTGTCGAGCTGACATCGAGCGTTCGACTCTGCCTGAATTCGCTCGAGCGGCCAATGCCTCCACTCGAGCGATGTGGACCAGACTCCACAATACTCAACATACTGGCTACATAATTTATATATACTTGTACAAATCTTATTATAAAAATGTAGAACTTTCTTCCTTCAACACTTTGTTCTTATATGGTTTCGAGCCCCAAAGGTCTAATTCTAGCTCTGCTCCCACCACTTTTTCTTTTCCCAATATCACACAGTTGGTCTCTGCTAAATTGTATGGTTCAAATTACTTGTTATGGCTATGACAATTCCTTCGTGTTTTAAGGAGTCATGAGTTTTTGGGCATTGTTGATGGCACTGAGCCATGCCCTCCATGAAACCTTCCTAATTCTCAAACTATAAATCTAGTTCATATAATTTGGAATAAGAAGGATTAGTACCTTCTCAATTGGATTATTTCCATGCTTATTGATGTTGTGCTTTCAACTGTGTATGATCTTAAAACTTCAAGGTAAGTGTGGCAATCCTTAGCTACAATATTTTCTTCTCAATCTCGTTAAAAAATTGCTTATCTCAAAAGGCAATTATAGAGTCTTAATCAAGAGTCAAAGTCTTGCCAAGAGTTTCTTTCCTTAGCCAAGGCACTAGCTAATCAATTAGTAGTAGTGGGGAAATCAGAAGATGATGAGGATCTCATCTCATACATCACTAGTGGACTTAACCCTTCTTACACCTTCTATTTCATTGCCTTCAACTTCGCTACTCGCAATACTCCCTTGACATTTGAAGACTTATAAATTAAAAAATGCTACAGACTGCACAAACACCCCTACTAAACCCATGGCTTGCTCTCTACTCTTATAAACCTAATAGTCACCCTTCCCATTCCAAGTCTAAATACTGTGGCTTATCTAAGAAATATCATCAATACAAGAACAAAAAGCAATCAGCCCTACATAGGAACTTCAAGTCCAGCAACTCACCTTCCATACCTACATGAGTTCCATGTCAAATTTTTCAAAGAACAAATCACCAACCCTAGGATTGCTTTCATAGGATGAATCATGCTTATAGGGTCGTCATCCTCCCAAATAAGTAGCTGCCATGGTTGACACCAAAAATTCAAACCTAGAAGACGAAGCATGATGGTATGTTGACAGTGGGGCAAACACTCACATTATAGCTAGTTTTTCAAGAGTTAGTTTTAGTCCTTTAGAAGTTATTCATTTTGATGTTTGGTCATCTCCTATTTCATCTATTGGAGGTTGTAATGATTATGTTATTTTTATTGATGACTTCTCCAAGTTTACGTGGCTGTTTCCAATAGCTCGAAACATGAAATTTTCTCATGCTTTTTCAAGCTTAAGTACTTTGTTGAAAATTTATTTAATACCACCATCAAGTCTTTCCAAATTGATGGAGCTGTTGAGTTCACCTCACATTAGTTTAAGAGGTTCTTAGACACAAATGGAATCCTTCATCGAATGTCATGTCCTCATACACCCCAATAGAATAGGGCTGCCAAAAGAAAACATAGACACATTATAGAAATTGAGCTAGCCTTATTAGCATATTCAGGTTGTTCTCACAAATATTGGATTGACGCATTCTTGATGGCTATGTTCCGTATAAATAGATTGTCTAATCCTCTCCTCAACCTTGAATCACCCTACACCACTCTTTTCCATAAGCCACTAGACTATAAAAAATTTAAAGTCTTTGGTTGCTACTGTTATGCCTTACTTAGTCCTTACATTTCTCACAAACTCAACTTTTTGTAGAAAGGAATGCATTTTTTTGGGCTACAATATGAATCATAGGGGTCATAGGTGTCTGGATCCACAGAGCAATCAGGTGTACATATCTCATGATGTTATTTTTTATGAATGCACCTTCCCAACCCAAAATAAGGTAAATGCTTCAGCCCCTTAGACCCATGCTTCTCCCATTATTTTACCGGCACCAACATTGTCACTCTCTTTATCTAATCACTTTGTAGCACCACCTTCTTTCCCCTCAACCAACATCACTAATTCACCAATGCAGCCGCCCTCTTCATGACCTATAGTTTCCACACATTACCATGCCCTCATTCTTTCCCATCAAACACCCATAATAGTCCCTAGTCCACTCACTCGTCAACCCATAACCACTAGATCTTGAGCTGGCAATTCTTGTCCTAAATAGTACCTTGATTACCAAATGTTCTATAGCACCAAGCATCCCTTTGTTTCGTTCCACACCTCTACTCTACATGTTGGACCTCACACATTTTCTCAACATGCAATATCTAATAATTGGACTCTTGCCATTGCAATTGAATTTGAAGCCTTATAGGCTAATCAAACATGGGAGTTCTGCCCCCGACCCCCACACAAAATGTCATCCATTATAAATAGATTTACATGTTAAAACTTAAAGTTGATGGTACCATCAATAGACACAAGACCCGCTTGGTGGCAAAGGAGTTTGAGCAACAAACACATTAATTTTATTAAAACTTTTATTCTTGTGGTGAAGCCAACAACTATAAGAAAAATTCTTGCCCTGACAGTATCTTATAACTGGTCACTTGATCGACTGGATATTTCAAATGCATTTGCATGACCACTTGAATGAGGAAGTATTTAGGGAACAACTGTTGTGAAATTTTAATTATACTCGCAAGTGCACGAACTGTACTGAAATATAGTTTAGCAAGAACGAGATCGAACCCACAGGGACTTGTAAAAATGTAGGAAATTAATCAAATTATAAACTAAATAAATTCTAATCTATTTCAAAAGCAATGAATTAATCAAGGCAAGAAATAATTAATTTAATAAGTCAATAAAAGAACTAAAATAAATTTTAAATATGCAAATTAATCTAAACAATTAATAAACTACTAATGGAGAATGAACTAAGGTTTTAGATTCCACCTCATTAATTCATAATAATATATTTATGATAATTTATTCTTTCCCGAACATCTACATGATGATAATTTAGAAATCAATCTTGTTATCATAACAATATCATTGTTGAAACCTTATTTTTTTTAAGAAAATATCTAAAATATGTTCTTGTTTGCTCAAAGATATAAAATAAAATCATCACTTATATTTGTTAAAAAAATACAAACTATATTAGATTTGATTCTTAATAAAATTATGGATCATACTCTCAATTGATTAAGATTATTCTAGATCATGAGAAAAATATGATTGAACTCATATCAAGAACTGTATCTATCTTAATTGATATTAATTAAGAACAATAGATCGTTAAAAGCGTAAATAATTAAAAAAAAATCGATATCATAAATAATATTGCTAATTTTGAATGAGGTTTCATCTCCTCAACCTTAGTTAAAACCTTATCTAGACATGTTCATGAAAATAAACTTCAAAATTTGAACATAAATAAATATCAAGGTAATATTTAAAAGAAATTAAAGAAAAATAAAGATGGAGAGTAGATATCTGCTACTCCCATCTTGAGCATGCAAGAGTAGAGACTTTGGGAATCCAAAGTTTTGGTAAGCATATCTGCCACTTGTGATTTACTTGACACATGTTTTGTAATAATGCATCCTTCTTGTATCATATCTTGAATTAAATGACAGTCAAGCTCTATATGCTTGGTTCTTTCATGAAACATAGGATTAGTAGCTATGTATAGGGCTGGCTTGTTATCACAATATAGAAGAGCAGCTTGGGGATGTTCTACTTGTAGGTCTTCAAATAAGTACTTGAGCCACATTAATTCACAGCATAGATTTGCCATGGCCCTATACTCTGCCTCCGAGGAGGATCTGAAAACAACATGTTGTTTCTTGGACTTCCAAGACACAAGTGAATCACCAATTAAGACACAATACCCTGTGACAGACCTCCTGCTATCAGGACAAGCCCCCCAATCTGAATTACTGTATTCATGCAGCTGTAACCTTGCATTTTTTGGATAGAATAAGCCTTGGCCTGGTGCCCTTTTGATGTACCTTAGGATCTTGTTTGATGCATGTAGGTGAGGAATCCTAGGATTATCCATGAACTGACTTAATAACTGGACTGCATATGAGATATCAGGCCTAGTTATTGTCAAATATAACAATCTACTAATGAGCCTTCTGTAGATTGTTGGTTCTGGAAGCAGCTCTCCTTCCTCCTTGCTTAACTTCATGTTTTGATCCATAGGGATCTTAACAGGTACAGATCCAATGGTTCCCGAATAACTCAAAATGTCTAGAGCATATTTCCTCTGACATATAAGGATACCATCTTTAGATCTGGCCTCCTCAATTCCAAGAAAGAACTTTAGCTTCCCTAAGTCTTTGATTATGAATTTCTCATGAAGACTGGTTTTGAGACACTTAATGCTTTTAATGCAATTACCAACTACTATAATGCCATCCACATAGACCAAGATGGCTGTGAATGATCCTTCAGTACTCTTGGTAAACAAGTTGTAATCAGCTTTGGACTATGTGAATCCTTGCTCAACAATGAAGTTGGAGAGTTTAGAATACCATTGTCGTTATGCTTGCTTTAAGCCATATAAACTTTTTTTCAATTTGCACACCTTCTCACTATCATCACTAGGATACCCAGGGAGTAGTTCCATATAAACCTCCTCATCTAACTCACCATGCAAAAAAGCATTGTTTACATTGAGTTGGAAAAGGCCCCATCCTTTTTTTGCTGCTACAGCCAAGAGGGTTATCACAATGACAAGCTTAGCCACTGGTGAGAAGGTCTCATGATAGTCTAGTCCTTCCTGTTGGGTGTATCCCTTTGCCACCGACCTTGCCTTAAGTCTTTCCACACTCCTATCAGCTTTGAATTTAATTTTATACACCCACTTACATCCAATTGTTCTCTTATCAGGTGGTAAACTAACTAAGTCCCAAGTTTCATTAAGTTCAAGGAAATCTATTTCAGTTCTCATGGTTGTGCACCACTCAGGTGAATTTTTGGCTTCTTGGTAAGTACTAGGTTCAGATTGGGATGTAATAGAGGAAACAAAAGCTCTATGTAAATTGTACAAGTTTTCATATGAAATGTTGTTACTGAGAGGGTAAGCATTACCTGTGAGGCTCTTGCCTTTCTGTTTGTTCAACATTTGAGATGGGTGAAGAGAAGTGACCAGCTGACAAATGAAATCCTGCAAATGGAATGGTGTTTTTTGAACCTTTGTTGACCTTCTTGGCAAGTGATTGATAGGTGTGGTGTTTGTTGCATTGTCATGAGGAGGAGGATCTTGTGGACTGGTTTCTGTCTCAATTTGAGAAGGGACCTCAATGACTTCCTGTTCTGAGATGTTGTTTTGTGAATCTATCTCATTTTCTTGGGCAATGTTTGGGGTATTTGTGACAGGTTCTGTAAGAATGGTTGGGACTTGAGTGAAACTGATGTTGTTTTGATTAGACTGCAAATGAGTATTAGTGGAAGTCCCATTTTTGTAGGGGAAAATATTCTCATAGAAAACTACATTTCTTGAAATGAATACCCTTTTGGTTTCAAGATCCAGTAAGGTATATTCTTTAATCCCAAAGGGATATCCCATAAACACACACTTCTTTGCTCTGGGGTCAAATTTGTGCCTTCCATTTATAATGGTGGTGGCAAAGGCCAGGCATCCAAATACTTAAGATGTGTGTAGCTTGGCTTTGTCTTGAATAGGATTTGATAAGGACTTTTGTTGTTCAAGATATGTGAAGGTATTTTGTTTATGAGATGCACAATAGTCAAAATGCAATGGTTCCAATACCTTAAAGGTACCCCACTTTGAAATCTTAGTGCCCTTGCTATGTTTAAAATGTGTTGGTGCTTTCTTTCCACCACAGCATTTTGCTGTGGTGTTTCAACACAGCTCCTTTGATGTATGATCCCCTTCTCAAGATAAAAGTTTTTCATGTTAAACTCCCCTCCGTTGTCACTTCGAATGATTTTTATTTTGGTTTCAAATTGAGTTTCTACCATAGCACAAAAGTGTTGAAGAGTAGTGGTGGCATCAGATTTTAGTTTTAAGATATAAGTCCAAGTACACCTACTAAAACAATAGTTAAGAAATATTTTGAATCATCACTGCCAATCTCATTGCAAGAATCCCAAATGTCACAATGTAAAAGTTCAAAACACCTTTCTGTTTTGTGTGTACTGGTGTGGAATGGTAGTTTGTGAAGTTTGGCTAAGGGACATATGGAGCAAGGTTTTTCACTAGGAGTTTTGGTAAAATGCATGTCCCCAGCTATGTCAAAAATTGAGTAAGAAGCGCGTCCTAGTCTATAGTGCCAAATATCAAAACTTTGGTCATTGTTGTTGGTTGGAGCAGAAATTGAAAAGGAAGATGAAGATGAGAGACTCATTTTGTCCAATGCATCTGACAAAGCTGAGGGAGAGACCTCTCTTTGCAGCATGTGGTACAACCCTCGCCTCACTTCACCCATGCCAATCGTCCTCCAAACTGAAAGGTCTTGTATGTAGCAGAAATAAGGAAAGAAAAGCAAACAACAGTGAAGTGTCTGTGTCAGTTTTCTAGCTGAAATTAGGTTAAAGGTGAAACTAGGAACACAAAGAACATCTTGTAGGATTAGAGAATCTGTAACTCTTACTGTTCCTATATGAGTAACAGCAGCTACCTCACCATTAGGTAGAGCAACAGAGTGAGAGGTTTGTGATTGTATTGAAGAGAATAATGAGGGGGAGCAAGTCATATCATCTGTTGCCCCTGTATCAATGATCCAAGGCACATTCAATTTATTTGAAGATTTGGAATTAAAAACAGATAGGCAAAGTGGTATACCAGACATTTGATGGACATTTTCATCAGAAGATGAAGATGCAAAGATGCTTTGAACATTGTTGGCTGAGGGGTTCAAATGTGAGGGACTTGAGACTAGTTTAAGTAGTGCCATAAGTTGAGAATATTGTTCTTGACTTAAAGATACTTGACACTTGTCATTTACCAAGTCTCGTGCTAAAGTTGGAGAACTTGTGGCTTGATTTGCTGAAGGTTTGTTCCTCCCATCAAACTTGTGAGTTGATGGGTATCCATGAATCTTGAAACATTTGTCTATTGTATGACCTGGAACTTGACAATGAGAGCAAACTGGTTTGTTTGGGTTAGCCTTAAAACATCTTTCTAGAGAATGGCCTATCATTTTCCAAAAAGAACAATAGTATCGATCCCTCTTTTGTGTAGAAGTGTTTGGTTTACCACCTTCCTTGTAGTTGCCTCGAGTAAACAATGCCATAGAGTCATGAACAGATCCCTCAGTGGATATTTCCCTTCTTTTCAGACCCATTAGGAATTTCATAACTCAATCCCTTTGTTGGTTTTGTATAACAGTTTTCAAGCCTTCACAGCTGCAACTTGGAATTGTCTCATAGTTCAAAAGCTCATCAAGTAAAGTTTTGAGTTTGGAGAAATAAAACTTACAACATCTTGGTTTTGCATTAGCATGGTTATAGCTTGTTTGATCTTAAAGATTTGAGGTGCATTTTATTGTGCAAAACGTTGCTCCAACTCAAGCCAAAGTTCATGTGTTGTTTATGCATATACTGTGCTGCATTTGATATCAAGAGCCATGGTATTTTGCATCCAAGTGATTACAACATCATTGCAACGCAACCAATGTTCCATGAGAGGGTCATTTGGGTCAGTTGGCTCACATAGACTTCCATCAATGAAGCCAAGCTTATTTTTGATTCTTAATGCTCTCTTCATTGATTGAGGCCATGAGTAATAGTTACTGGCATCCAAGCTATGAGTAACAAGCATGGAGCCAGTGCCATCATTTGTGCCAATATAGTATGGACTGTTTGGATGAGCAGGGTCTTTGGTTGGGTTTGAGTTTTGGTTTTGGTTGTGGCTTTTGGAGCTGTGTTCTTCCATAGTCTAAGCTCTGATACCATGTAAGAATTATAAAAACAATGCATTGATGTTGCTAGGAACTGGAAGAACACGATGGAAGAAGTTTGGAAAGAACTACTTTTACTCTGTATATTTTTCACTACCACAAAGCTATACAAAACTCTGCTATTTATAGTAGCCTCATGTATGTCACTACACTACAAATTCACTAGGATACAAGAAGCCTGCTATACGCACTACTCCAACATTTACATTGCATGAGAGAAATGGCATGGCATGTGACAGAAACACACTGCATGCATACAAACAAAGACACTTTATCCTTTGCACATTCCCTCTGCAAGTTGCTTTCTATTTTCATTTGCTGACCCGCAATCCAACGTAGCAAGAGGGTGCCTTTCCATCTCAGTAATTTCCTCACTCTTCAGCATCAATTCCTAATTTGCTTTTCCATTTTCGATTCAGCGTCTTCTTTCTTTTATCTTTTTTTATATTTTTTTTTCGGCCTTAAATTGCTATATATCTTCTTTTTCCCATTCTCCTCATGTGAGCCTTCAAGTTTACTTTCTTATTCCGTGTGCGCAACCTTCTATTTTTTTTTTCCTTTTCATTATCTCCATTCTTCACAAAGCGCTCTTCCATAGCTCAGCTGCCTTTTAATTATGTCCTGCCTTTTTGGGAACTCTTTGCTCTTTTCTAAACAGTTTGGGTACGTATGGTGTTATCAATTGAAATCTTATAGTGTATTCAATAGCAATCCATCATTAGATTGTAAATTGTTTATTTGCGATCGGTTATTTCCAGCGAAATGATTATTTCCAACTATAATGAGTCGCAAATAGTCTTTTGATTGCAAAAAATTGGTCACAAATATCCGTTTTTCATGTAGCTTGTCCAAAAAATCATCCTTGTAGTGACAATTCATTGTCTTCATGCAAAGAAACATGAGACTAACTTCTTTAGGCATTTCCCACCATTTTAAATCTTTTTAAGTATCAGCCACTTGGTTGGAGTATTAGTTGGGCCGGGTTGTCTCTCCCATCGTCTCATCGTTTGCACTACCTTTTTATTTTAACATAAAATTATTCATCCTAGAAAAAAAATCATTTTGATGAACTATTTGGATTATAAAGAGAGTTTGAGAGATTCTTCATCTTCAAGAGGGGAAGGACACTTTCTTCTTCCCTCACAATTTCCATAAAAAATATAATAGAGAGCTTGGAGAGGATTTGAGAGCTGGTAGAAAACACTGGATATTGTGAATTTCACTCCCAAGATCCATGGACATAGGTTTTAGTCATGAACCATGTAAATCTATGTGTCCTTTATTATTTTGCAAACCATGAATGTTTATCACAAACATAACACCAAGTATCTAGAGAAAGACTAAAGCATGGGTCTTCCAACCAAAGAAAATGCATGAACAAATTGAATATTGTTCAATGCAGTTCAAATACCATTTGATACATATTCGTAAGTTACATTTGATGGAATTTTTTGATGACATTGGTTGTCATAGATGAAATGTATTTCACTTGAACAAGAAATTAGTGATGCAAGTTTCTTTCCATAATGTATGCCAAGTCCACCATTTGTGAAGAATTTAGAGTTTTGATCATTGGACCAAAGCTCTCTCAGCCCAAATGGCGAGCATTGTTTCATTGACTAAGCCTCAGTTTGGTTAGCTAATATAGATGAAAACATTTCATATGGAGTTGTACCGTACAATAGTTTTTGCTATCTAAACACAATATTTCATATCTTAAGTTTTGAAAACATCCATTTAAATGAATAGTAAATAAACAATGAAAATTGACATGAACATTGCCAACCTAACATGAACAGTGTGTGAATAGTACATGAACATTGTACAATTCGGGCACTTTATAAAACAGTGGGACACACACCTTTTTTAAATCTCAAAACTTAAAAACTCTCCCATCTCATTTCACTATCCAAACATATTTTTTTTTACAAACTTTTCATCTCATCTTAACTTAAAAATTTTTACTACTATTCAAAATATCTCATTTTATCTTATTTGAATTGCATATCCAAATGAGTCCTGATGCTCCACGAAGTGCACATGGCAAGTAGAGCTCACCACATTATACAAGCTGCTCTCCAGTCTAGTGCATGACATCTCCAATACCTTCATACCTAGCTGAGCACGCAAGTTCTAGTTGGCATAAAACTCACCACTAACACTTAGGACTCTAGGAGAGCTCGTCTCACACGCTAATTTTACTTAGGATTGGAGGTGAACCTAATGATGCCACGATAGTACTTTAAAGAATAAACACATGGAAATAAATTGAAAACTTCTATATAGAAGAAACTGAGTTCGAATTTTCATCTCAACAAGACCCTTAAACTAACTTGTGATGTCCCCAATCTCTGCTTGGGATTTGGCGAAGATTGAGCAGTCGAGCTATCAACACAAAATTATATACCTCGTTCATGATAGATAATATGCATTGCATCTAGCATGTTTCTACCAATATGCAATAATTGCAGAAGGAATTTATTTATATCAAACATACGTTGTAGTACTAGAATAACTAAATCCAAAAATACCTTCCATATTAATAGTTAGATAAGTTCATCATCAATCTAAACATGTCATTAACACAAACGAGATATCGCACTCGAGCAGTAACTCCTTACTTGCAAAATCCAAATAGTCTCTTGACTACACACCGAGGTGCTCACGTAGCCTTGCTATCAAAAGTAAGATTACATTAAACTAGAGGATGGACTCCATCAAGTCCTCTAAACTAAGCCTTTCGCTAATCAGCCTTGTTGAGTCCGATATGTCTTCTTCATCTTCGCCTGGAACATTTTCTACCATTTCATATTTGAGGCAGGAATGGTAGTTGGAACTACCACTGTGAGATTTTATAATCTCAACAAGTTATGCAACTAATTTACCAACATTTTACAAAGCATGCATGATAATAAACATGGCATGTATGCATGACAGACATGACCTTACTCTTACAAGAAAAATAACATCATTGACATCAGAGTCTTTAAACTTTATAACATATTTGCTTTCATTCATTCTAATTCTTGCTTTTATAGAGAATGGGTGACTCACTATTCCCCATAAACCATGTGCACCTGTTGGTTACCACATCACATCATAGGTCCACTTTCCAACTGTGAGTGCATTAGAATCTTACCTTATAGTATTTCCATTACCATGAGTCAGTTGCATCCACTTGCGTTAGGTGACTTTTGACTTCACCTCGTTGATCTTTTGATCCCATTAGAAGCCTGTTGACAATTCTTTGTCAATCCAGGAGATCCCACTCCATTTTATTCATTGTAGAGTGGACAAAGAGTTTCATTAGATAATTCCTCCATCCTATCATTTGGGGTCGTGATAAAAACATAATATTTCATGCTTTATTCAAAATAAAATGTGATGAACTTGCATATTTCATGTCATATGTTCGTGCTATATGATGGATATTCATGCTTATGGAAAATGACATCATGGCATAACATATTTATTCAAATGTTAACAAGAATTTAAATTAAACATTTCTACTTTGCATGGTATTTAAAAATTTAAGCGTACTATCATACACTGAAAGTAAGTTGTAAGCTAAATTATATAAATCCTTGCGTATAAAAAGCGAGCAGGTTGAAATGAGAGATATACTATGGTTAGGAAATCTCATTAACTAGGAAAATATTAGAACCTACACTCTTAGAGTTTATTGCAAAATTTCCCCTTAACTCTTTGAAATTTTCAAATAAGCCCTAAAATTTCAATAATTGCAATTGGGTTTCAAATTTCACCAAACTTCACAAACCTCAAGTATTTTCTATTTGAAATCTAATTTTGAGCTTAGGAATTAATAAATCGTGCATCCAATACATGAAAATTACTATGGTTGAAACCCTCATAATTCAAAATTTCACGAAGTGTGATTTTAGACCTATTTACATGCCATTGAAGACTTAAATCCAAATTTAACACCTAATCACATCCTAATCCTGAGGTTAGTAACATGCTAAGGCACTATATTCATATTCCTCATAGTCATATTTTCATCACATGATTTAACCAACACAAACACAACATCAACTACACAACTCGAAACCCACAGCTAGCATGGTATTCTTATCATTTCTTTAGCAAATGAACATCAAGAACTTCAAATAATCACATCTCCTAACTTCTATCATGTAAGCACTCAATTTTAGATGGTATTGCACAATTGTAAGCAACAAATTTAAGATAACAAAGAGATGGAAATCAGATCACACACAAAACCTTTAAAGTGAAACATGCTTGGTTTTTGTTCTTGAATAATATGACCAAATCCCTATGTAACATGCAAATTCTCTTGAACTTATTCACCCATGATCATCATAGTCAAACCTTAGCTAGATTGTAGTACCATTTTAATCATATCCCAGCCAACTTTAAGATTAAAACAAGTAGGCAAGAATCTCAAAGCTTGCATCAAAAGCATGTGTTCATAAATATTCATCAAGGAGTCAACTCAAACCCTAGTTTCATGGCTCAAAATAGAATTTAATACATAGATCTTACTCCCATTAACAAGGGATTTCAAGACCCATTCACCAAACCATATTTTAGAACTCAAAAGAATCAAATCTTCCAAAGAAACTCATGCTAGTTTTTGGCTTTACTAAACCTAGTTAGTGCATGCCATCTTTTAAATGAAATCACTTGTGCTATAAGCTCAAACCACTAATCAATACACCATAAATGTCGCTAACTTCATTAGAAACCGAAATCATCAAAACAAAACTATGACTATATGGCATTTCAAAACAAAATTCCAAAACCAACAACACAAGCTAGCCCAAAATCACCATACACCATCATCACCAAGATTCAATCATTAAATCTTAAGGAAATCATTCCAACACCTAAACCATCAAGTTCCTAACTTAAAGTTACACAAAGCAAAAGTGGTTAAGAAAAAGTAAGCTTACCAAGCTAATCACCAGGAGAAATGCCTAGCTTCACTTGCTTCTCTCTCACCCTCTTGGTTTTAATCTCACAATGTAAAGTTGTTTTGTGTGATCTTGTGTGAAAGTGAGGAGGCTAAGTGAGGGAGAATGAGGTGTGGCCGAGTGAAACAAATGACTAAGGGTGAGGATATGTGGTTTTTGGTCAAGCAAGGCATTGAGGTGATGAGAGGGTTGCTTATTGAAGTGAACAGAATCCTTCGTGGTTGGTGGTTTGAATTAGGCCGATTGTGCGGGGGAGGGAATAGGGGGTTTTTGCTTGAGTATGGGAGGAGTTTTTGGGGTTGACATGGGAGGTACAAGGCAGGGCATGGGCATGACGGGCCGTACAAGGGGGTGGGTTTTGGTTGCTTGCAAAAATTGTTCAAGCCAACTGAGAATGGGGGAAGTGTAAACTGATTGGTAGGGGTATAACCAATCTAGTTTAGTCTAGTTTTGGACAAAATTTGGGACCGAACCGATATGCATTGGTTTTGCATTTTCGAAAACCAATTATGCACCAATTACCCTCCTAAACCGGTACTTCCGATTTTATTGATTCTGGTTCAGTTTAGTCCGATTTTCCAGTTTTAATAGTATTAGTTTATAAATTAGTATTAGTTATAGTGATTAGAATAACTATATATTAGTATTTGTTATAGTGATTTTAATTTATTATAACTATATCATTGATAGTGAATTATTAGTATTAGTATTACTATATCATTATTTCATATATAATTATTTATTATAGTGATTTATATAGTAATTTATATGTAGACATCAAATATATTACTGATAGTAATATAGTATTACACTATTAGTATTAGGCCATAAAATGTAAATTGTAATTAATATACATTATATACTAATGTATATTAGTATTACTAATTTACTAATGTACTTATCAAAAAGAATATATTGAGAATTTATTAGGTCCTAAAATGTCATTAATATATATAAATTATGGTTAAAGCATATGATCAAATAAGTTTTCATGTTTAAGTTTAAAATTTTATGTTATAAATTATAATAGCGTGATTATCTTATATATAATTATAATTTATATTATTATATACATACTATATATAAATTATTTATAATAAAAAAAATATTATATATAATATTAAAAAAATTTAATTAAAAAGCTGGTTCGGTCCTAAAAAGCTAGGAACCGAACCGATGTTAGTAGGTTTTGGAACTAAGGGATCTGGTCTTGGACTGAACCAGTCCAAAATCGGACCGGTTCCATAGATTTAGGCCGGTCCGGTCCGATCTTTTGATTTTCTTGTTGATTTTTACACCCCTACCGAGTGGATGGGGTCCTTGGTTTTGGGGTGTCAATTTCAAATTTAAATGGGGGCTAGTCTTGGGTGGTACAAGGGGCTAATGGAAGGCATGGTGTGTGTAAAAGTTGTTAGACTTTTCGAAGAAAGCTTGGGTTTGGCTTATTTCACACTCAATCTCTTTATACATGTGTGCTTCACTTGACATGTGTAAATGAGATCCAAATGGATGGTGATGATGGTGCCATGTGTCCATGTGGTTATTCCTAAGCTAACTTTGGCATTCTACATGGTGATTTGATAGCTAGTTGATGACATGGTGTATGTGCGATTGGCTCATTTGATACCTGAAAATCATGAAATTTTTTATTGCATCATAAAATCCTAGAAATTCATACAAATCCAATGGTCCAATCCGTTTCTTCTAATTATCTTCCTAAGTGTCTCAAAAAAGCCAAAAGATATTTTGTTTCCTTAGCCGATCAAAATCGGCCATTCTAACAAACCAAAATATTCTCCTAGGTTTTTAATTCATGAAGTTCTCCTAGGTTTTCATGGTCTATCTAAAATCTAAATTCCATAAAATTTTAAGGAAAAAATTAAACTATTCCATAGATGACACTTATTTCAAAGCCTTCTTTCTAATCCTCCCATGTGTCTTCTAAGTTCCCCTACTAGCATGTTCATCCTTAATATCTGTTAAACAAAAAATTTTGGAAGTGGAAGATAAGTACGTGGCTCGGCATATAGAATTGATTAAGTTAGGTGTAACATACAAGTCTTAGTTATTAAATCATAAATAAAAATATTCACTATAATAAATATTGATTATAATAATGAACGCAAACTTGTAAATATTGTACCATGTGAAGTAGGGGTGCTACCCCCTCCCCCCCGGGGTGGGGCCACCCCCACCCCTACCCCTCCCCTATCCATGCAGGGGCGGGGTACCTCGTCTGGCAGCCAGGGTGGACTCCCCCCCCCCCCCCCCCCCCCCCCCAAAAAAAAAAATCTGCCCCTTGCTTTTGTCTAATTGGGCCTTGGTCCGTTTAGATTATTTGGGTCATTTTGAACCAAAATCAGTTTTCTGGGCTCAGAATGACCCAGAAATACAATCCAGACCTGTTTTTGGACTAAAAATTTAACAACTATATTTATATATTAAAAAAACTAAAAAAAAAATTAGGAATACAAATACTAGTTACTAAGTTCCAAATTCAAAAACTTTAACAGTCAACCTAATACTATTAGCTTATTAAGTACAGAGCAATAACCATCACTAAGACACGCACTAAGGTATTACTAATTTACAATGATACAAATTATAAATCAAGACAACTAATAAACAATTACAAAATTACAAAGACATAAAAATAATAAATACTATAAATTGTACCATTAATGATTAACAGTACAACTAATTATAAATTAACAAAATTATAATATTAGGAAGTTTGATCAATTTTGGGTGGCAATGAGTTCACTAAGACTCTGAGTTGTGTTGAGTTATGTGAGAATCAAATTTAAGATCATAAATCCTGCAATAATAATAAGTTAAAAATAAAACGAATTAGAATTATAAATATAAAGTTTTAACTTATAAATTAAGGGATTAATTGTACAAACCATGAGTAATGGTGAGTCTAGAGTCTAATATAAACGAAGTCATACTGCAGCAGAGGTAGTTGTAGACTCCGTCCCACGTATCACTACAACAATTAAATTTGAAATTAACACCAATTAAATGAAAGAAATAGATAAATAAAAAGAGAATTGAATTCAGGTGACATTACCAGATCCAGGTGCATCATCACCCTCCTCCTCGATGTTGACCTGATCATAATCAATAACAACATCCGGAACATGAATTTGACTCCCTATGATCTAGTTTGAGGTGCAAATCAAAGCCTCAACAGTGGTAGGATCTAATGAGCTTCGGAATGGATCCAATACGCACCCTCCGATGCTAAAGGCCGACTTCGAGGCTACAGTACTAATAGGGATGGCCAAAATACTGCGGGCTATTTGTGCAAGGACGAGATACTTGGGGGCATGTATCTTCTACCAAGCTAAGATATTAAAATCTCATACATATGGTTCAAGATCTAGACCAAAGTATCTGTCTATCTTTGACTTAGCCTTTATAGTACTCTTCGTGAATGGGGTCCCTTCCATCCTGTCAGCCCAGTCCATTCTACGTTTTTTCTCAACCCTAGCATCTGGAACTGCTGGGGGGATAGGAGCAGGTGCCGCAATATTACCACCCCGCAAGATGGTAAACTCATCAAATAATCTATCAAGGGTTTTCCTAACCCTTGATGCAATATGCTCCGCCCATACTTGCCCATAGGTAATACCCAATCCATATATCTTCCATATTTGTTGACAAAAATGATGGGATGTAGGATACAAAGAACCAGATAAAATCGTGGTAACCTCATAGAAAAGTCTTAGAAAATCTACAAAAGTAGATACAACATCCCAGTCATCAGTCATAGGCTTTTCCAATCCCGCTTAATCTTCAAAATATTTTACATATTGGATGTCTTCCTCACCCAATAAGGCAAATGCCAACTTATACTCTTGGGCTGCCTCCAACATAAAAAATGTTGAGTTGCATCGCATAGTCAAATCAGTACAAAGCCCATTCTTTGATGTTATGCTCGCAGATCTTGCAGCAACATTGAATTTCTCCAATCTCATAGGAGAAGATCTCACCCATCTCATAGCAGTCCTGACCCGAGCAATAGAGTCATGAAGATTTTTCATATTGTCACTGACAATAAGATTAAAAATATGTGTCGTACACTTCACATGCAAATACTCACCACCCAAGATTGTCTTATTTGTCTCTCTAAGAAAGGTTTTAAGATATCCCAATGCGGCATTATTAGGCGAGACATTATCAACTATGCATGTCACAATGCGTGTCAACCCCTACTCCTTTATAGCGGCCTCTAAGGCCCTTCCAATTGTCTCACCTTTGTGATCGGTAATTTGACAAAATTTGAGAATTTTCTTATACAATGTCCAATTTTCATTAACAAAATGACAAGTCAAAGACATATAATTAAAATTTTGGACCGATGTCCAACAACCAGTGGTGAGGCAAACAAACTGACCCACCAAAAAACCCCTCAACTTCTCCTTTTCAGATCAGTAATGTTTTTTTACATCCTTTACTACCATGTGACGAGAAAGAAGTTGAAACCTTGGTTCCATGTAGTGACAAAACGCTTGGAACCCTTCCCCATACACAATTTGAAAAGGTAGCTAATCCATGATGACCATACAAGCTAGGTGTATCCTACACTCCTTAGAATCATACTTCATGTACCCCTTCAACTCAATACCCCCACTACTCTCATCCTCCATTTTTTTGAGTCCAATTTCTAATCTAAATTGACTCCTCTTGTAAAGATCTTAGAATTAGACTTTTTTTACATTGCTCTTCTAAGTGCATATTTAATTGTGAGGTGCCATGTTTCCTATAGTGACATCCATAAATTTTACTGCAATGGTTACATTTGGCTTGAGGGTTACTAGGATCACCACCCTCTAATTTGGTGAAGTGAGACCAAAATATGGAAGCAGGTTTTTTGTTAGATTTGGGGGCGGGGCAAGGAGTAGGAGTAGGGGTAGGGGAAGAGGCAGGGGTACCCTCAATAGCTTGCACTAGAATCCGTCGGCATTTTCATTAACTCAAGCAAATAATAAATTTGAAATTATATCAAACATGAAAAGTATTAACATTCAACCAAGTGCAATGCATTCCAAAATAGGTTTATAATTGTAATTAAGCATCCTGATTAATTTCAAGCCACATAAATTAATAACATGCTAAACATATGAAGTACTGTGCCCTATATATAACATATTTCTTGTTCAACTTGCAAGACACTTTTATAAAACATATTATTTATTAATTTATTTGTTAATAGTTAAGAAAATGATTATTAATAAAATTATATAGTTTTTAAATTAAAAGAAAATTAAAAAAAAAGTTTGATAATGGGGAGTGGGGATATTAATTATCATCGATGAAATAATTACGTACCAGCACTACTACGTACACACAGAGAAAATCATATCTATTTGAAATAAACACATTGTAATAATCATTTTTAATAGTAAAAATTAGATTCCTTAATAAATCAGATTCTTTGGTCTGTAAAATCTTGTATGTAAACCTTGAAGTTATGGATCTGCAACCTTAAAATCTAAAGTGGCACCAAGTCAGTTCAAAGAACTCTTTCTAGGATCTGAGGATATTTTGAATGATTCCAACTAATTTAATTGTTAAAAATAAAAGCATTTCATATAGTTTAGCTATGTTATTTTCCTATAAGCACCCACGGTTTTATAAGCATTGCAAAAAAGCTGCATGTATAGAAAGGTAATTTCTATTTATTGTGTTTGTTTGATTTCCATTGTTGCTTCTTTCTTTCCAGCCGTGTATATGTATTTGTTTTGTTCTTATTTCAAATAAACATTATTTCCGTCATGCTTGATTTCTATTTTAATTACTTTTTTTTTTAATCAATGGTTTCTGTTTTAATTACTTAGATAGTGTCTTTTGTCCACCTTGGAAGTTTAGCTTTCAGTTGAACAAATTTTACAATCAAATATAAAGAACATGTATTTAAATACAATCTGGCTATCTCTGAAATGCAAATGAAACAAAGAACACCCATCAAATTGCACCATTTATATTTATTTATACTGTAAATTGTAATAAAAATGAAAATAAATAACTATGTATTACCCACCAAATTGCACCATTTATATTTATTTATATTGTAAATTGCAATAAAAAGGACAATAAATAACTATATATTTTGTAATTTACACAAAATCGAAATAAATCACAAAATCCTAAAAATATTCTAAACAATCGGATCATGCCACAATTGGATCATTCCATAAAATCCAACCAAAATGATTTTATAAAAACAAATTTACACAAAATCGAAATAAATCACAAAACCATTTTAAACAATCGGATTCATCACTGATCACTCATCACACACATGCAAATTTAATCCTCCACAATATACAATTCACAATCTCATCCTCCATTTAATTCCATAAAAATTTAAAATTAAAAGAGAAAGAGAGAGAGAGAGAGAGAGAGAGAGAGAGATGAGAATTCGGACAGACTTACCTCTGGCGACAATGACGAGGACTCGAGGAGGCAGTTACGGTGGCGATAAGGGGCACAGATGACGGCGATAGGAGTCATGACGCGAGGTGAGGGGGAGCTGGGGGGCCCGACAGCTTCTCTTCGAGGGGGGGTGGGTTATGGGTATTGGGGGCTGGGGGGGTTAGGACAAAACTCAATAAAGCCAAAACGGTGACCAAAACGGCCTTAGGTGCTAAAACGAGGTTGTTTTGGTCACCAAAGGGTTTTTTTTAATAAATATATTATATAATTATATAATATAATATTATAATTATATATATGAAACTGGGGCAGGGCGGGATATTTACGGGGTGGGAGACCACCCCATACTGCCCTCGCCCCTACCTACGAGTCAAACTACAGGCTAGGTTCCCGCCACCCATTATGCAGGTGGGGTAGTAGCGGGGCAGCATGCATTGCCCATTGTGAAGCACTTCAAAAAAGAAGAGAGAAATAATTTATTTATAAATAAATTTTATAAAAATAAATTTATAAATTAATATAGTATATCATATTATAAATTTTTTTTTAGAAAAATAGATATGATGTATAATATCAAGTTATATCAACTGATTTTTTTATTATTTATTTTTTATGATCTCTATTGATTTAGCACTTCTATAATAAAACACTCACTTTTTTTTTTTAAATAGACTTCAATTCATTCATGAAGGAAGTTACAGCTGTGACTAATAAGTATGGGTAACAAACTCCGACTACAAGCCAACTACTCATCGGTTATAAGTTTTCCCGTACACAACTTTCATTGTGCCGGACAATGTCTAAACTTCAAAACTCTCTAATGACAAGACCATTCTGAGATGTGAGACTCTGTAAAACAAAAGGGTCAATCTCGACTTGTCTGCGAGAAAAACTCATTCCAACCCTCATCCTCCAAAGAAGGATAGGGACTCACATCTCTCCTCCTCCAAAGAAGAGAGGGACTCACAACCCTCATCCTCCAAAGAGGAGAGGGACTACTATTTCAATTTATTTTATTTAAACCTAACTGACATAGTAAAATAAAATAAAGCAACACTCACAAAACCCTAACGAAAACAATAAAATAAACACTATGGCGGCATGGCCCACCAACCAACAGGTTGTGAGTGCCTGACACAACAGGCTGTGAGTGCCTAACCCACGTCGTCTACCCACTCCCATTTTGACCGTGATTGCCTGACACAACACCCACGTTCTTCTGCGTTTAGCACCTGCCACTCACATCTACTCCCTCTCCGTTTGGCACTCTCCCAAAGCCCAACGCTCAGCCGCAGGGGTTGTTCTCCCCCTCAACTCACGCTAGCACCGATCACCACGCCCCAAGCTTGTCGGAAAGGTTTGCCCTGTGAGCTCCAAAATTGTAAAAATGTACTACCCCTTGTGCCGCACCAAAGTTGCAGAAAAACGTCATAACGACGCTGCCTTAAGGTGCTGCTTCCAGGGCTCACGACGGTTCATGAATCATGCATCACCTCAACCCCGATCGCCGGCTGTCTTCATGTGGTCCAGCCCATCCCAGAAATAGAAACAGAGCATTACCCATGCACATCAGCATGCATTCCTCTGTTTTCCTTGGCCAAAGACAGAGCATTTCATGACCAACACAGAGCCATCCACCCATGCATTCCGCCCAGTTTGAGCCTTCCAAAACATGCATCTGAGAGCGCCACCACCCATGGCCAACTCACTCCGAGGCCCTCCACCACCATCGAGCCGGATCGCCATGCCCATTCACGTGTTATATTTTGGTGACAAACTTGGAGTCAGCCAGCAAAACCCAGCCCCTCCACCCCCATCGTGCAAGACCTCCACGCCCCGCAGTGCATTTCTGTTTGGTGAGATAGCCAACCAAGAGCCTCTACCGTCATCGTGCAAGGACCCATGCCCAGTAGCATGTTTTTTTTTTAGGGGGAAAGCCTCAGATCCGTGCATGGTGATGGGCTTTCAAGCCTCCATAACCACAGCCACCATCGCCTTATTGACCCACACAAACACAAAAAAACAACCCAAAGTAGAGAGCTTGGAGAAAGCAAGAAAGAAAGGAAAAAGAGGAGGGAGGGAGGGAGGGAGGAGCCGAGGCTCCCACCTCCCTCGGCTTTGTTTATCTGTTGTGTTTTCTAGAGAGATGTAGGAGCCTCTCTCTCTAGATGTAGGAGAAAATAATGTGTATCAGTTAAGCAAAAATGCTTAATACAGTCGCCCAGCGTAAGTGCTGGGAGTCGCTGCCAACGTGGAAAATGAAACGCAGCGTTTTATTTGTATCAAAATGAACCATTCCATTTCATTTCCCTTCTTGCCTTCATCTTTTCACAGACAAATTTTCCTGTGCTATTTCTTTAGTGTCCTTCAAGCCTTCCTTCCAAACAGAGTACTGGTTTTCACAACTTTATCTTTGCAACTTCTAACCCACGTTTCGTCTTTGCATTTTCTTCTCTTCTAACTTGAATCCAAAGCCATGGAGGTATAGGAGAACCGATGGGAAAAAATGACAGTGCTCTAAAGACGTAACTCCTGATCAAAATTACTGTGAATGACATTGTCACCAAAGCCGTCTGCGTTCAAGAAAACTTATGGAATCACAAAAGCCACCGCCACCACTATTGCTTCTTTTTTGAAAAATTTTTATTCAAATTCCTAGCTCTTTGATTTTGGTGTCGTTGGTGAACAAGCCAGCCAACTTCTCTCATTTCTAGATCATTTTGATGCAAGATTTGTTTATGAGGAATTGCATGAGCTTTACCAACCTTTCTTCCCCAAACCCCAGCCTCTCTTTCCCAAAACCTCACCAATCTCGCCCTTCTCTTTAAATATGGTAAAAAACCCATCCAAGGCTCCCCATATTCGAGGTTGGTCTCTTTAAATCTCACTCTTATTTTTCAAATAATTCATCTTCCAGAAAACTCTTATTTACATTAATTTTTAATTTAATTTTGTTTGTTTGTTGATATTCTTCTTTAAATAATAGGGGCTTTGAATAATAGCAGCTCGAAGTGCTACTTGGGCGAGGAAGAAGACGAGTTTGGGATATCCACAGGTTTTGAGCAATGATTTTGTTGTGGGTTTGGAGGGGCTCGTCGGTCTGACATTCGAAGATTGCTTCTCCCATCACTGCTAGCAACCTTTGCTCTTTCCAATTGGGTGACCAACAATGCTGACTGACTTAGGAAATGTCAGAGTGTGAGATACTATTTGTCAGCTCGTTTTTTTTTTTATTAAAATATTTCAACTGACGTCAGTCGACTGCACTACCGTTGCACGTCGCGACTGTACCTAACAGAACTGAATTATGAAATTTTCCCTCATAACTAATATAAACGGACATAAATATCTGAATTTGTTGTCGTCCCTCTGTATCTTTAACTTTATTTTAACAAAGATTATTAAAAAATCACTTTATTGAGCAGTGCTATGTATATTGAAAAAATATTGAAAACTTATTAAATTTGTTTTTTTTAAATTTAATTTTTTCAATTATTTTTTTATATTCTTATATATATATTTTTAACGCAATACCACTTAAAAAATTTTACTTAATGATTAAATAAAAAAATAAAAATTCGGTAAAACAAATTCGAAAATTTACCATTTCTCTTTTTATTGACCTAGTAATTTATGCTTCATAGCTTACGTATATACGACGTTCCATTTGTATTTTTATGGCTAAGGCTGCACAGCTTTCGATCCTGGCAATGATGTGACAGGAAAAAGTTGTAAATAGAGAGAGAGAGAGAGGGCGCTTGTCATGTGGTAGGACACTGGGACCACAGAGGGGATGGTGTCACGTGGGAATGCCGAATGACGGTGCTTTTCGCGTGAAAGGTAATGCAGATTGTACGGACGGGGACACATTGCCACGTGATGGCCACGGTGCCTTTTGTCACTTGTTGCTAATTTTCATGCCACTCGTCCCCAAATTAAAATATGAATAACGATATATAAAAGTATCAAACTAAAAAAAGTGAATTTTATTATAAAAATTATGAATTTTTTTATAGGATTTATTTTTTCATAAATGAATTTTAGGATTTAGTACAATTTTTTCATAGTTTTATAAATAGTAAATGACACAATATATATATATATATATATATTGATGCCACTGTGGTAAATGTCGGGATCTACATTGCGTGTTAATAATATCTAATATATTAAGATTTAGATATTATATGTATCCATCTTCAAATTATAAAAAGTATTTCGAGCCGACAAATAAGATTAAAATTTATGTTATTTATGTATTACATTTAATATTGTAGAGAATTGCACTATCTTTCTTTGAATGGTAAAAAGTATTTAAATCAAATTTTTTTTTAGAGAATTGCAATTCATGACATATGATTTTACCTTAAATGGAGGAAATTATATTCTTTTTGCCGGTCATGCTTTTTTAAGGTCCACTCCAAAGTAATTGAGACAAGTAGTAAAAGGAAATCTATTTACTAATTAGTTATACAGCTTTGCCACATGCAGTTGCGAATGAGTATTTAAATTTCAATTTTGTACATTTTTATTATACTAATCAATTTTGTTTTTAGTAAACCAACGCCTCCAGGCGAGCAACAACACAAACACCTATAGGCAAGTAAGAATATAGATGCCTCTGGGCGGTCAACTATACAAATGCCTCCAGGCGAGCAACTGTACAAATGCGTCCAGGTGAGCAACCATACAAACATCTCTAGGCGAGCAAAAGGACAAATGCTTCTAGGCCAGCAATATGACCAACAACTATGGGCAAACATCCACAGATTCAAAACTAAGCTCTACACTCACACTCAATGCGGTTGAGTACATCTCCTGCCTATCTCTCCAAGCTAAGCCTCTCATCGCTCAGTATGAAAAAAAACAAAAAACTAGGGACTGTACAACAAACTAGGGATCGAACGGGATACCAGTGAACAAGTTTCTAAATTTATTTTGCAGATTATTGACTTGAAGATTCTCAAGACCTTCTAAGGCTTCACAGCTACCAGAATTGATTTTTTCTGCAGGTTACCTCAATTACGGTTGACTTGAAGACTCCCAAGACAACCAAAAGGCCGAGCTACCAAAGGTCGAGCCTCATGCACGGTGCAGCCAACTGATAGCTAACCAAAAGGAAGTGAAGACATCCACACGCACTAATTAGCATGGATCCTCGGTGGGGTAGGGAAAAATGAAAGCAAGCATATGCCCATGAGCTAGCGGGGTAAAAGACAGGTACAAAGAATGTAAAATATTTAATTTCCCACGTGATGCTCATGAAGGAAATTAGCGGGGTAACTGTAGAGGATATTTTAGTCCCCACAACTTTAGCTAAGAGATAAAATCAAGAAAAGATAAGACAGATTCACTCTCCTAAGAGGAAACAGACTCAAATTCCTAACAGGAGATAGACTCACACTTCTAGCAGGATATGGACTCACACTCCTAAAAGGAAAAGACTTCACAAGGCTAATCAAATTCCTATTACTCCAAGGAAATAACCTCTATAAATAGCCTACAAGAGGTGACAAATTCTCAACTTAACTTGATTTATTGCTCTTACTCTCATATTATATTTCTGACTTTGGCATCAGAGTTTCCACAGGGCAATCAGTGCTGCCCTTTCATTTGTTGCAGGTGATCCGTGTGGTAGGTGGCGGTGAAACACGTCCTTAACAGTGGCACCGTCTGTGGGATATATATTTCCTGCAACCAACGTGCTTTTCACATGCCTACTACTACGCGATCACAAACAACTAGAGACCGAGAAGGGAACACAACAGAGATGGAGGCGAGGTGGGTAGATATGGAAGAAAAACTGAAGAAGGTGACAGATCTAGTAGAGCAACTGCAAAAAGAAAACGAGGAGTTAAGGCGACAGCATGGTGCTGCACTGCTAGTCGATGGACAAACGAAAGAGGATGCCCATAGTGCAGGCGGGGTCGATACTGAGGAGTTGGAAAAGAAGAAATTGCACGACGAGCTAAAAAGTCTTGTTGACAAATATGAAGAGTTGGCGAGGAAGATGGGAGGATCTTCCTCGGTAGAATAGCTATTGAACCGTACAGACCTCCCTTACAATGATGAAATTATGGCAGTGCCCCTCCCGCCTAAATTCAAGGTTCCCCAGATTGACTTGTATGATGGGTCTAAAGACCCGGTGGAACACTTGGAGAACTTTAAGGCGCATATCACACTCCACGGCTTCTCTGAAGAAATCGCATGTCGAGCTTTTCCCTTGACCCTAAAGGGAACAACGCGAGGGTGGTTTAGAACCCTCCAACTTAGATCAATCAACAGCTTTGAGGAATTGGCTAAACAGTTCTTAATAAAATTTATGCCAAGTAGAAGGCGACGGTGCCCATCGGCATACCTTTTAACAGTCAAGCAAAGAGAAGAAGAGAATCTGAAGACATACCTCACTCGTTTTAATATAGAGAGGTTGACAACCAAAGATCAAGACGAGAAGATCACTCTGGCCGCCCTCCTAGGTGGGATCTGGCCACGCAACCCTTTTATGGCCAAGTTAGCCAGGAGGACCCCATCTACTTTGAGGGAGTTCAAGGACAGGGCAAATGATTTTGTAAATGTTGAAGATACACTGTAAGCCCTTGTAGAACCGAGAAGAGATAAGCAGAGGGCAAACCGTAAGACCAACCTAGGTGACAAGAAACTTACGTCAAATCATCAGGATAGAAGACAAGAAAGGCGACCAGAGCACAATAATAGATTGATGTACAACAATCTATATGTGCAAGAAAGGGAGGAGTCGGATAGAGAGTATCGCCAGTCTAGAGCAGGCAATCGTTATTGCAAATACCACTAGACGAGTTCACATTGGACAGAAGACTGCACGACCATGAAGAAAAGGATCACTGAACTGGCAGGCATAGGAGAGTTAGAGCAAATGGTCGCAGAACGCTCAAAGCCAAAGAGATGGTATGAATGAGAACACAGCCAGCAAAGAGAGGGCAGCCCAGGTAGGCGGCAAGATACTCGTGGTAGCAATAGAGATAGAGTGCTCTCAAATGATGATAGAGATAGGGCATCGAGCTGAAATCAAATGAAGTTTCTCGAGCAACGTCGGGACAAGAGAAACATATGGCAAGCAACCTTCTTGCACAGGGAATACAGAGCACTTGGAGAACCTTACCCATGATAACAAAGTTTTTATTTTCTATTTGATTTATTGTTTTATTGATGAGACTCTTTTTGCATATTTCTGGAACATCTGGAAAACATTAAAATTAACAATTCTATTTGTGTCCTAAATAAAGTGCCCCTTACAGATCAGTCTCGCTCTACCCATAGAAGCGGATGGCAGTCAAGTCTTCATGACATTGCAAAAGGGAAAGGTCAGGGACCACACAATCATTAAACACCAATGACGAGCAATCAACCTTGTGGTGCCATGTAAAAAGGCAGGAAAGGTCAGGGACTGCCCAACTTTTAAACACCAAAGGCGAGCCTTCAACCTTGCGGTGCCATGAAAAAAAGAGAGCATAGGTCCTCAGACCACGCTGACCCTAAACACCAAAGGCGAGCTATCAACCTCGCAGTGCCATGAAAAAAGGGCTTGTAGGTCCTTAGACCACGCGGACCCTAAACACCAAATGCGAGCTATCAACCTTGCGGTGCCATAAAAAAAAGGGCCTGTAGATCCTCAGACCACGCCGACCCTAAATACCAAAGGCGAGCTATCAACCTCGTGGTGCCATGAAAAATGGGTGTGTAGGTCCTCAGACCATACCGACCCTAAACACCAAATGCGAGCTATCAACCTCGTGGTGCCATGAAAAAAAACACGCGTAGGTCCTCAAACTGCACCGACCCTAAGCACCAAAGGCAAGCCTTAGCAGCTTGCGGTGCCATGAAAAAAAAGGCGAGAAAGGTTAGGGATTGCCCAACTATTAAATACCAATGGCGAGCTATCGGCCTCGCAGTGCCATGTACAAAGGAAACTCGTCGACACCCAAGTTAGTCTTCTCACTAGGAAGCCCATCACCACTAGAGCAAGGCTCAGGTATTTAAATTTCAACTTTGTACATTTTTATTATACTAACCAATTTTGGTTTTAGTAAATCAACGCCTCCAGGCGAGCAACAACACAAACACCTATAGGCAAGCAAGAATATAGATGCTTCTAGGCGGTCAACTATACAAACACCTGTAGGCGGTCAACTATACAAATGCCTCCAGGCGAGCAACTGTACAAACGCCTCCGGGCGAGTCATACAAACACCTCTAGGCGAGCAAAAGGACAAATGCCTCTAGGCGAGCAATACGACCAACAACTCTGGGCAAACATCCACAGATTCAAAACTGACCTCCACGCTCACACTCAATGCGGTCGAATACATATCCCGCCTATCTCTCCAAGCTGAGCCTCTCACTGCTCAACATGAAACAAATAAAAAACCAGGGACTGTCCAACAAACTAGGGATCGAACGGGATACCAGTGACCAAGTTTCTAAATTTATTTTTTAGATTATTGACTTGAAGATTCTCAAGACCTTATAAGGCTTCACAGTTACCAGACCTGCTTTTTTTGTAAGTTACCTCAATTACGGTTGACTTGAAGACTACTAAGACAACCAAAAGGCCGAGCTACCAAAGGTCGAGCCTCATGCACAGTGCAGCCAACTGATAGCTAACCAAAAGGAAGTGAAGACACCCACATGCACTAACTAGCATGGATCTTCAGTGGGGTAGGGAAAAATGAAAGCAAGCATACGCCCATGAGCTAGCGGGGTAAAAGACAGGTACAAAGAATGCAAGGTATTTAATTTTCCACGTGATGCTCACGAAGGAAATTAGTGGGATAACCGTAGGGGATATTTGAGTCCCCACAACTTTAGCTAAGAGATAAAATCAAGAAGAGATAAGATAGATCAACTCACTCTCCTAAGAGGAAACAGACTTAGATTCCTAACAGAAGATAGACTCCCACTTCTAGCAAGATATGGACTTACACTCCTAAAAAGAAAAGAATTCACAAGGTTAATCAGACTCCTATTATTCCAAGGAAATAACCTCTATAAATAGCCTACAAGAGGTAACAAATTCTCAACTTAACTTGATTTATTGCTCTTACTCTTATATTATATTTCTGACTTTGGCATCGGAGTTTTCACAGGGCAACCAATGCTGCCTCTTCATTTGTTGCAGGTGATCCGTGTGGTAGGTGGCGGTGAAACATGTCCTTAACAACCTAAATTAAACCCCAGACAAAAACATTTGAAGGAATCAAATTGAGAAAGAGAGGGAAGATGAGAGAAAGAAGATGAAAAGAAGAACTTGCAAATTAGAAGCTGCGAAGATGAATTTGTGACCATTGAGAAGTCAATCTAGTATGCACCCCGATCCACCATTGCATGCCCAAACACCTCAATAGGCCATTCTTGTTGCAAACTGTAGCAATGCAAGTGCCGCCATCTAGGCCAAAAGAGCAAGAGCACTCTTTGGGAAATTTGTACCAGTGTTAATCCTCCAGTGCCCATTTTGTCCTTCTATTATTTTTATTATTATTCTTTGATTTTGATTGTTGAAGGAGATGAATTTTGTTGAGCCAAAGATTCATTGTCATTTTTTTGTTAATGGAATTCTCAGCTGGCTAAAAGCTTTTTCATCTGGTTTTGCTACAGTCTGATTATTGTACTGTGGGAGGGAGGGAGGGCAGTCATGATGGAATGCATCGCTTTGATAGAAATAAAGTGCAGCTTTCATTTTCCACATTGGCAATCAACTTCCCAGTTGTTACACTGGGCGACTATATTCAACTTTTTTGTTAGATATATTTTTCTTGTTTATTTTCTATTCACTATTATGGATGTACATATGGGCAATGTGTTGTCGCCCCAAACTACCCTTATGGGCTTCAAACAACACCAATCAAGGCTCAAGTCACCACCATGGGTCGAGAACGACTTTTCCTCCTATTCCGACCAATGGGGAGATTTTAGGTATTAATAATTGGCACTATCTATGAGATTGATCTATTTTCTACACTAGAAGTGAGAGAATAATGACTTTTTAGCTTACGAAATAATCTCCAAATAAGCAAATAAACTTCCCCTCATACAAGTTTTCTCGACTTTCTGACTTTCTATCTCTCATTTTTAATAATATTGATGTTGGGAAGATAGAGGCAAGAACCCAGTACCCGGACGTTGACTATGCACTTAGAGTACGACTCAATTGTGCACGACATGCATAGTTTCATGTGTAGTGTGTGATGGCTACATGCCGGGCATGCACAATGCACGCAAAGCATGTCCCAACTGTGCAAGGCATGCACGGTTCGTAATGGGTGCATGGTGACGTGCACCCAAAAGGCTCAGGGTAGGTAGCCGTGAGCCTTGTGAAGGTGTCGACAGCCACCACGTGATTCATCAGTGTTTTCTATCCCCCATCATGTATGTCTACGACCACGAAGGCCATGCACAATATAGGTAGTGGCTACGCATCACTGTGCACCTAGGAGGCTCACGGTAGTTAGGCACAACCCTAAGGAAGGTGCTGACGACCACCATGTGGACTGCTGACATTTTCTATTGCTATTGTTATGGTGCTGAACCATGGAGGCAATGCACGCCGTGCACACTATGTGCAAACAATATGGCATTCCTCACAACCATGTGGCGCTCCTATTAATGCCATGGCATTATGAGGCTTGGAAACTACCCACAGGCTTGGTACTGCCCAAGACATGCACTCAGCCACCACGCAAGGCAGGCAACCTCCTGCTAATGCCATCCTATGCAGTGTTGGATTACACACATACGACATGCACCATGCATGAACCATACACGTAAAGGTGCATCCATTGTGCATGCGTAGCTTCCTAGGGGCAAACCGGACATTTCACATGGAGCAACCTCAGCCACAAGTTGTCCAACCAAGACGAAGTTGCTTGCCATCTTAAATTTGCTCATTGCAGTCCCTTTACTTGGACAAAAAGCATAGGAAAAATGAGAAGAATATGCAAACGACAAAAGTAAAAATATATATAGAAAAAAAAAATGCCAAATGGACAATCTCAATTGAGCAAAAAATTGGAAACAATGGCTAAATTACCCTAGTTTGTTTCTCTCAAAATTCTTGTTTGAATTTCATTTCTTCTTATAGAGTTGGTGCTTGGTGGTTGTTACCACAAAAACAAAAAACTCCTCGAGGTTCTACGGGAATACCAGTGTCGACACACCCCGAATTTTTATCATTGCCCAAGCAAGATTGCCCCCATGCCTCGCTTGTGCGCCAAACCATCACCATGCTTGAGCAAAATGACTTAGGTTTGCAAATCTTAAACTTGTGTTATCTAAATTGATTTATTTGGTTCTCAACATAGTCGAGATCCATATCCCACCTCAATGCAGTTGAGCATATCTCCCACCAAAGTAGCTAAGTTGATGCTCTATGCTCGCACAGGCGAACAATGAAAGGAATACTCTTCTAAGTGTCCTATCTTTCCTTGCCACTAGCAAGGTCAGGTCCATCTCCCGCCTGTTTATTTAAGCCAATACTATGTGCTTGTATTGGTGAACAATAGAGGGAACACCTCTACTAAGTGTCCCATCTCTCCTCGCCTCAACGTGGTTGAGCACATCTCATGCCTAGCATCTTCTTCAGCAAATGTCGAGTGTTAACACTCTTGCCACAAGTGACACCATTGGGTTACCTTTGGGGCTTAGCTTTGAGCTCCACAACCGATGGACTCGGCAACTACTTGGGATAAACCCAAGGGGTTGACGGGCTCCCTGACCATTTAGCGTAGGTTAATATAAACATGGTCGAATCCATCTCCCACAAACCTTCCCAATTTGAGCACCATAATTGCACCTAGCACTGTCGAGTCATATCCTGCCTAGCTTCCCAAGCTGAGCTCTATGCTTGCACTTAATGAAGTCGAGTCTATCTCTTGCTAGCTCTCCAAGCCGAGCTCCACGCTTGCACCTAGCTCAGTCGAGTCCATCTCCAGCCTAGCTCTTTAGGTCGAGCTACGTGCTCGCACCTAGCATGGTCGAGTACATCTCTAGCCTAGCTCCCCAAAAGGAACTCCATGCTCACACCTAATGCAATCGAGTCCATCTCTTGCCAGCCTCCCAAAGTTGAGTTTTGTGCTCGCACCTAGCACGTTTGAGTCATCTCCTCAAGCCAAACTTTGCACTCACACCTAGTGTAGTCGAGTCCATGTCCCATCAATCTCTCTTAGCCGAGCTCCACCCTCGCACCTAGTGTTGACGAGTTATCTCCTGCCTAGCTCCTAAGTTGAGGTCCGTGCTTAGAGTTCTTCGCTACTTAGCACAAACAAATAGAAAATTGGAGACAAGTTCCCAGAATTTATTTTTCTAGAGTGTTTCATAGACTACCTGTATTGTAGCTTGACTTGAAGTTTCTCAATACCTTCTTGTTGATCAAATTGACCTTAAGAATTGTGAGCATATTGGAGAGGATAAAAGTAGCAGGCTTATATATACTTGGCCTAACCCATCAAGGGGCCATCATCAAAAGGCAAGAGGGCAAATGGAGGAAGGAAAAGTGAGAAGTGATGGAAAAAGGAGAAAAATGAGAGAAAGAGTAGGAAGGGGGGGTTAGACAAACAATGGAGATGGTGAGGTGACAAAAGGGTGATATTCCCCACTCCCAAGGCCTCAATAAAAGGTGATCAAATGGATGAAGGAGGGAGAGTTAACTATGACACAAAGGGGGAGAGAGTTTCTTCAACCTCATGAGGTGAGACACAATTTATTATCTTCTCAGGGCTAAAGGGGTCCCAATCCCCTCTGTATTGTGAGATATGAGAGAATGTGAGAGACTATAAAATACTTCTATAATAGTGGATTTTCCATTTAAACAACCTGTAAACGTAAGCCCTGTGTCGAATCACATAAATCTGTGTGTCTTTCACTCTATTTATATCTTCTGCATTTATTTTGTATTCAATACTTTGAGTGTACATATGAGCACCATATCGCCGCCTCAAACTACCCTCATGGTTTTCAGACGACACTAATCGAGGCCCGAGTCCCCACTGTGAGCCGGGAATGACTCTTCCTCCCATTTTGGCATGTGGGAGGATTTTAGGCATTACCAATAGTGTTTCTAAATTCTTATATTTCCCATTTAAATGGTTGAAACCAATCCAACCCATTCCAGTCTGGTTTGATCCGATTTTTTTATATATTATATAATATATATAATAAAGCATATATTTTAGTATATAATAATATACTAACAATATGTTGTAGTATATTATGATATATATTATAATTGTATTATAGACTATAGTGATATATTATAATAAATAATATAGTGATATATTATAGTATATTATAATATATAGTAATATAGTGTTAGTATAATTACTAATACAATAGACTATAGTGACAATATATAGTTATTTATATAGGATTTTAAAATTTAATATTATATTAATTGGTAATTTATGCTCCAATTCGTTCTGATGTTAGAAAAAGGAAAACCAGAATAGGATTAATTCCAACCGGTTTTGTGAAAATTGGAATTGGTACCAGAACAAACCCATCAGCTCACCTTTTTTTTTTCCACCTCTAATTATGATTGACACAAGGTAAGACTCAACACTCAAAACCCACAATATCATCAATTGCATCATTCAAACTCATCATTTTAAATTTATAATATAAAAAAAAAAAAAACAATAAACCTAATGAAGAAGATATTTTATTTTCATCTAGAAATAGGTGATTTACATAAATATGCAAGGTCTAATCTTATAACATACTCAAAAACATTTACCTTGCATTCCTAGCATGGTTGTAAGAGCTAACCTACCTGAACAATATTTCTATTTATACAATAGCGCTGGCGCTACTCTTTCGTCGCAACACTGAAAGTCTTTTGCATTCTTGAAAATTCTGACTCAATGTAGGGGCAAACATTTAACAATCACAAAAGTGAGATTTTGGCTTTTATCCAATACTTTTTAAACTATGGGATAGTCAATTTTATCTCCAATGTCCATCTGACTCCAAACATGCTTGAATAGAAGACCTTTGATTTACCATCTAGTTGTGTAAAATGGTAGAGACTAGTGGGAACAAGCCATGTAGGTCCACTATAATTTTCCTTCGATCAAATCTTGCAGTTTGTCCCCTAGTGAGAATTTCCCATGTGGCACTAGACCATACCTCTGAGATTAGATGATATGGTCTGCAGTTTCGTAATCTTTTCAGCAGACTTACTCTAGATGTGAGTTCTCTTATGGAGTTGTGCCTTTGTGTACCACACATGTTGCCTTTGAGCACCTTAATGTTGTCTCGGAGAGCTTTGACGTCTATATCAGCCTTATCCTTGACAGTTGCTTGTCCTTATCCTGCAACCTGTCCTTTTCCAAAATAACCAGCCTCTTTAGCTCCTCGTTCTCGCCCTTGTACGGTAAGCACAATGTTTGCCCACTTGGTATAGGTGAAAAGTCCGTTATCACCTGGTACTGACCGTATCAGCCTGGCTTTTTACAATGTCCTACTTGTCTTTCTTCTTGGTTTAGTCAGTTGTCTATCCAATTGCCTCTTCTTCGCTAAGCCTTAGCTCATGGGATGATCTCTTTCCTTGCTTTGGCATAGTCCTCACAAGAACTATTAGACCCTTGAGAGGCAAATCCCTTTATATAGAAGCATTGTTCTCAGTAACTTCACCCGCATGCTCTCTCTCTCTCTCTCTCTCTCTCACACACACACACACACACTCACTCTCGCTCATCAGTTCTAAGGCACGAAGAGAATGTGAAACATTAACTTCGGAAGCTGAACTTGTACTCTCACATATTCGAACATTGGGTCATCTTCGAACCAATGGAAGGCAGACTGTCAACAATCTACTCACTAAGAACTTACTTTTAAGGTAGGTTTTTCCCCTTGACAATGCTTAACAATAATGGTTAATGACTGTGAACATGCCTTGTTATGATTTAGTATATTATTGCGTTGAGTTTGAGATTTCTTCACATGGATATTTTATCACTATGATTTACTGGTTATTTTGTTAGTAGAGGGATATTGTTATCTAAAGATGCTTACATTCTTATTGTAAAAGGAGTTTGTGGGTGTGTGAGTGAATCACAACCCCAAATCGAGATGACAATGCTCTCAATTCGAAGCCAATCGAGAGGCTAAAGCACGTTGTGGTCATGTATGGGGTGTGAAGCCAAGCATCAGTTGTTACGAAGTCATATGCATGGTCATTACCTGTAGTGTGGTGAAAAAAATGAGGGTGACTATGTGATAAGATATTGTCTATGTCGTGATACACTCCTATGCATTGTTCTTTCTAGTCTAATGTGATTCTAGCATATTTGTTTACCATGTATAGCAGATCAGATCCTCTTTTAAAGGAAACATATAGCTATATGTTTACTTTAAATATCTTTATTTGATTCATGTAAACTCTTATTTAAATCAATACAAAGCCTAAGTCAAGGTAGGTTGTTTTCTTTACATGGCATTAGAGACCCTGAGGTACCTGTTGTGGAGTCTTCTTCTACCTCAATGATCCAACCTGTGGATGATGCTTTTTCTTCCCTTTAACTCTCTCCAAAATCCATTCTACCTAACATCACCATTAAACTAGCCTCTAGCAACTACCTTATGTGGAAAGCACAGGTAGTTCCTTTTCTTCATGGCCATGGCCTCCTTGGTTATGTGGAAAATGAAGTGCCCTACCCTTTGGCTACCATTCTTGGAGAGATTGGTGAGCTACAACCTAGCCCAGCAAAAGCATGTTGGCTGTGCATTAACCAACTTGTTCTAGACTGGCTGAACTGTTCTTTGTTTGATGCATCTTTGTCTCAGGTGATTAGTAGCAAATCTTCCCACGATGTGCGGGTTGTCTTGGAAGATCTTTGTGGAACCCACACTAGAGAACACATCTAAGAATTGATGGGGGAACTTCAATCCCTTACCAAGTGTTCATCCTCTCTAGGGGATTATTAGCAAAAATTTGAATTGTTGGCTCTATCTCTTCGTGGTGCAAGCAAACCAATGGATGATGATGACTTCATCATTTCTTTGTTTAGAGGTCTAGGTTCTAAATTAGATCCCATTGTTGCAACCATCAACGCTCGTGATACTTTTCCTCCATTGAAAAGTGTCATTGGCAAACTTGATTTTGAACTTCGCATTGCTACTGGATGCATTGTGCCCTCCATTGTTGCATTATATACTAAATGTGGCAACCATGCCTTTGTTTCCCATGGGGGTCATGGACGCAGTTCTTCCAATCTTTCATCTTCTCAATCGTGTCCCAAATGCCACAAAATTCCTGCTCGACCCTAAAATTATTCTTCTCCAAGATGCACTCCATAGACCTCCACTCGAGGTGGATGAGGCTGTGGCAATACTCGTATCACTTGCATTAGATGTGGTGATTCTAACCACAAAGCTAATAGTTGCTATGCGCCAGATGAAGATGTTGACCAATATAAGGCATCTACTGCATTACAAGTTGGTGAGACTATGGATGAAACATGGTATCCCAATGCAACAGCTAACCATCACATGACATCTAATGCATCTAAGGCTCAAGGTACTCACCATACTCTGGTCAAGACTCAATCATGGTTGGTAATGTTGAGGGTTTTCCTAACACTGTAGTTGGTAATTTTCAAGTTCCTTCCACTAATGTCACTTTGAACAGTGTTCTTATTGTGCTTGCTATCAAGAAGAGTCCTACTATATGTTTCCTAGTTCACTAAAGATCATAAATGTTGCTTCTTATTTTACCCATGAGGATTTCTTACTAAGGATCTGAAGACACAAAAAGTGATGTTTAAAGGCAACATGGCAGATGGCTTGTACCCAATCAATCCACATTGGCTCTCCCATGCAACAGTCTATCTCATCTCTCATTGAGCTTCTAGTAATTTGTGGTATGCAAGACTCGGTTACCCACAAGCTATAATACTCAAACTTTTGTCTACATCTTTACCCTATTTTAATAAAAGTCTTGCATTTTTTGAAAGCTGTACTTTGGGTAAATCATCAAAGCTGCCATTTTCTCCTCGCTAAACATATGCTTCTACTTTTTAACATACTGTATATACTGATGTATGGGGTCCTGATTCAATTTCTTCCTAGGATGGTTTATGTTATTATTTGCTTATAATTGATGAAAACTCTCGCTTTATATAGTTCTTCCCAATGGCAAGATGTACTTACTATTTTTCCTTCATTTTTAAACTTCATGGAAAATCAATTTAATACTAAAGTTTTGTACAAAATGGTGGTGGAGAATTTCTTAATCATGTCCTTAAGAATCGAGTACTTTATTTCTAAGGGAATTATCCTTCGGTTATCTTGCCTTGGGATTTGAGGAAATGGTTTGGTTGAGAGATGCCATTGCCATATTGTTGAAACTGATTTGACCTTATTAGCTCAATCCTCTATTCCAACTTAGTAGTGGATTGCTGCATTTAGAACTTCATTTTATCTCATCAACTGCTTACCTACTCCAAGTTTGAAAGATAAGTCTCTTGAACCTGTTAATGACACTTCTCCTTATTACATATCCTTAAAGAATTTTGGATGTACATATTAACCCTATCTTACTTTGTTCGGAAGAGCTAAACTTGATTATAAATCAAAGAGCTGTGTTTTTCTCAAATACTCTTTTCTTCCCAAAGGCTATGAAAGCTTGGACATGACCATGAGCAAGATTTATATCTCTCACCATGTTAGATTTGATGTGCTAACATTTCCATTCTTTCAACTCAAGAACTTTGTCTCTATTGATTCCTCACCCTTTAAAGTCTAGCGCTTACCCAAAAACCTTCAAACTACTGTTGTTTAGTCTATTCTAGCACTTGTTACAAGTTCCCACCTCTATTTTGGACTCTTTACCTCCCTTGCCCCTTGTTGAGTCTCCTCTACCCTAGCAAATTGATGCTCCCAACCTGTCTTGTCCTCATCCAATAATTACAAGGAGCCAAGATGGTACTCAACACCTTAAGGTTTTATTCTCCCCTATGTATCCCATTCCAACCAATTTTGTTGTAGATCTTATCAAACATTCAGAACCTAAGACTTACAAGCAATGAAGGAAGAGATTCATGCTCTTCATGCCAATAACACTTGGTCTATGTGTAATGAATGGGACCAAGCCCAAACCCACAAACCAGACCAAGCCCTGGCCCATGTAGAACTCAACCAAGAAACACATGACATCGCTTTTGTTGGTAAGTTTCTTGTTGAATTTTCCTTCATCCCCGATGTAGCTCTTTCCTCCTCAGCAGTTTATTCCCACTTATTTCTCACCTCCACACATGCTCAAATAGTTTCTAATTGCTCCAAGAATTTCGCTTCACTTGGTCTCTATTCTCCCATCCGTTGAATTGCTTTGATCTTATTTCTCATAATTTCCCACAGATTCATTCTCCATCTCTCGAGTTCTCTTCCTCTCTCGCACAATGCTCATCTCCCTATAGGTATTCCTCTCTCCCTCTCTTATTTTTAGTTTTGCTAAACATGAATCTTATTCCCACCTTTCTTCAACTTCTTAACCGCATTTCTTTTTCTTCACTTTTAGAAATTTCACTCTCATCAGACCCTCTTTCTCTCATCCTCTTGGTCATTTTTCTCAATTGCATTTCATCTTTTCCAGTCATCCTCTGTTGCTCTCTGCCTCTCTCGAAGTGCTTTGTTTTTGTGCTATTGGGATGCGTCTTCCACTCCACTATAGTAAGCAAAGATCTCTCCTTCTCTAAATTCGATTATTTTGTTATCTCTTATTGGTCGACGTTTCTACCCCAAAATTTAGTAACTTTACTTTTTTCTTTTTTCTTTTTTTATTTTATGGGCTTTTTGATTGATAATCACAGGGTAGCTCTAGTCCTAGGTAGCACCATTTTTTTTTTTTTACTCAAATCAACAGTTCATCCCTTTGGAGATTGTGAAAGGTAATAAAAAACACTACTCATGAAGCTATACTCTATTTCGGGAAACTCCATTTATTCTTATGGAATTATATTGGTGAAAGAATTGATATGGAAGTTTGGGAGGTGATGTTAAGAGTTGGAGGTATGGGTGCTGGAAATTTCTAAGAATGAAGTTTTATGTCTGTTTTGAATTATTTATTAGCTATATTGATATATGTGGAAATTGTAGGGTTGTACTGGCGATATGGATAAAATAATGTGGCTGTCTGGGGAAAATCATGGACTATTTTGGGGGTTACTCTTGAGTTGTGTCTACTTTTGGGATGGTTTATTTGAATGTTTTGTGTGAAGAGGTGCGTTGGTTTGGTTGTGTAGGTGTGCTGTGTGTTGTGACATTAATGGGGTTGATATAATGATATTTTGAGTTTGACATTGTTTATGGAGAATGTATAAGTCATTATTGAAATTATAAAAGGGTATTTGAGGTTGAAGTAAGGGTTTTTCGGGTTAATAAGTGGTTGTTTGAGTTGTGTTTATTTGCTGAATATAGCTTGGGATTATGGTTTTTAATTATTTAGATTGGGTTTGTGCTGTTGGTCATTAACGCTTAGTGTATATATATATATTTTTTTATGAATAGGTGGTGAGACTAATATAAGTTAGACTCAATAATTTGACAATACACTACGAGAGTTAGGTAAGCAGGGTTCCTATGCTAGATTTGCATAAAAAAAAATGAATTGAGATTGGTTTGTAAAAAATGTGTATGTTATGTTTTAAAAAGAAAATGTGAAAACAACATTAGTTATATGTTCTGCATTCACTCATGAAATCTATATGAAAGAAAAAATGCTTTTTGACATGAAAATTATAGACATGAGCCATATTTGACATATTCTAAAATGTGAAAAAGAGCGAATATGATATTTGATTTTTTTGTTCATGTGATATGAAATGTTTTGGATCTGTTATTGATCATTTGAAAATGATATGATTATGTTCTGCATGTGATTTGAAATGAATATGAAAAACCTTTAGTATACTTATCAGTTTTTATTCTGATTCTAAATATGGTAATGATATGATGATACTAGTTCACGTGACATGGTTGGTACCAACATGATATGATATGATATGAGTGCACCCACTTTGGAAGCAAAGTGGTCTTTTATCTGTTCTTTCCTGTGTGCACACTCGGGGCTCCGAGATGGAAAAATAGAAAGTTTCACAATATGATACTACCTAGTTTGGCCATCGGGGATAGTACAACTCTACCACGGGAGTTAAAAATGGTATATGATATGATAAGATGAGAATGTTCAGTTATCTTATGCCAAAGTATTTTTGAATATGAACAGTTGTTTTATTCTGAGTATGAAAAAATTGAAACGTCGCTCTGTTTTTCTTTCTTGATAAGATGTTTTGAGATCTGCATATGAAAATGAAATGTTTTTGTTTCTGCATATGAAAGCTTATGAAAAGGCTCATATTGTACACACTAGTATATGTGTTTTGCTTACTGAATTGTTGATAACTCACCCCCTTATCTTCAAATATTTTTTAGATGAGGTTGACGGTTCAGCTGAGGAATAGAAATTGTGAGTAAGGCTAAGCTGAGGATAGGGTGTTTGGGTACCATAGGGTACTGTTAATAGAAGGACAACATGTTGTCCCTAGATATGTTATTGTTTTTGGGTTTAGTAAGACTTAAGGACTTTTCAGTTTATTTTGTTGGGACTAATGGAAAATTGTGGACCATTTAATTTATGTAATTCGTAGTAATGATTGTAGGCACATCATTATGCATTAATTTGAAAAATATGATATTGTTTATTGTTTTCGAGGTCTTTGAAAATTTTAGATTTGTTGGGAGGCATATTTATAAGTGACAGGTAGTAATTCTCTAACCCATCCGGGTATAGGGCATTACACTTTGGTGCTTCACGAACCTAATATGAATTTGGTTAGTAGTAAGTGGGTGTTTAAGCTCAAGACTGGTGTGGATGGGACTATCTCACCTTGTAGCTCGTGGCTTCACCCAAGTTCATGGTTTTGACTATGATGAAACCTTTAGTCCAATTGTCAAACCAGGGACCACTTGTTTAATACTCACATTGGCTTTATCACAGAGCTAGCCTATCAAGCAATCTTTTGGACCTTGATTTCGCCTGTGGCCACGAGTTAGGAATACATTCTATTAGGTTGTAGCACTGAGTGCACTACCAGTACTACTTACCCGGTATTGCAATCTGCTTATTCATTCATTAGGAACCCATTCATTCATTCATGTGGCCGTTGTATATTTTCATACATTAAAGTATTCAGTCCTTTCGCTCATCAGTCCTTTCTTTTGGTCCGTTCAGTCCTTTTCATTTATTCTTTTCAATCCATTCAGTTCTTAAGCATCATTTAAAAGCATAGGCATAAACCTCGATGTTTAAAAGTAGTATTTGAAATCATGACATAAGCATCGCTTAAAACATCAGTTCATGGCATCATTAAACATCATCAGTTCATGACATCATTTAAAACATCAGTTCATATGGGCATTTTAAAACACTTTCTTCATGCCCTTTAAAGCATAAGATGTAAGCATCAATATTTCTTTTCATTTCTTTTTATGAAAATAAAGACAATAGATACTACTTATGGTCATCCATCGCATGCATACACTTACATACTTGGGGTGCATAAAAAGGGGCTGCCAAGGAGGGCCATTACATAGGTATACTTGAAAACTTATAATTAGCATTCTTTCGTAAAGCATCATCCGTGTTATTTTTTAAAGCATTGTAAAGAAAAAAAATTTCATTTTCATTTTCATTTATTTAGAAAACTCTAGAAGAGTATGAATATAATACTTACCTGGACTCCATGCCATACTCATTTCATGCAATCCATTCATGTGCATTATCAGATGGCAACCTACATGCATACACATAACCTTAACGCCATCCTCTACCTAGTACATAAATAACTAAACTAGAAATAGAACTACATTTCGCTTGGAACACTCTCCTTCTATCCCATGTTTTTACGTGCCATTTACTACGCTAAAACCTTTGAGATCCATTTACAGTAACTACCTCCGTCTTCAACGTCTTCCTTATCACGTTTCCTCTTTCTGGGATCCACTTGGGCCACCTTTTCCAACTTCAGCGTTCTACTTCGAGGTCATATCATTTGAATTGAACCTCCATGATTCAACTTAGAGTTAAGACGTTAAGACTTTCGTCTTACTTTCCGATTAACTACATTCCGATGCGTGACTCAAGCTGACTAAGTCATGCATCCCAATCCTAGATAACGTACCCATTGTTACTTTCATGCATCCTAGTCTATACTAAATCCTCATTCCCATCCATACATGCTACATGAATTTAAGCCAACTTTGAGGCTTATACATCGTGCAACCATGCTTAGGATAGATTACCCATTATATGTGGTAAATCCGTCTAGTACATGTGTCTGACTAGATGCATATGTACCTTACCCCCTTATCACATAAGATCAACTTATAATCCATTGAACACCTGCTTGTATAAACAAGCTCCATACTCCGATACCAACTTCTATTCAAACCCGGTCAGCAGGATCTTCCTACTTCCTAGCCCTTTACCAATTCATCCCAACACCTATAAAACAAGACCCATTCATTCTACACCTTGGCCTCATCATGTAGCTATAGACTAACCTCAAGCTACATGGTGACATCTGTCACTATGACCAGGTCACATTACAACTACCCGGGACACTTTTTCACAATTCCCAACACTACACAACACACTCTATGCTCCTCAAATACACCATCCAAACTGTCGTGACACACCATCCAGTGCATCATGACATTGCACAAAGAATACTCCATGTGAACTCTCTTCCATCCACACTAGGCCATATACCATTAAGATGCACGCCACATGGTGCATTGCTACACTACATAGAGTATGCACCATGTGTAATCCCTTCACACTACGCCACATCACATTATTACTTCAGCCAACACTTTGCAGCACAGTCCACAATACTTCACAGCACACTATACAACAACGCCCAACACTTCACCAAACAGCGACCTCCATAATTAACCAATTAACATTTAACGTAAATAACAAGGGAGAGAGGATTATACCATCGTCATGATTAATCAGTGCGTTACTTGTTGTTCGACATGATCGACGCATCGGAAGGGTCGTACACGGCAGTTAAACCGTGTACGGTGGTTGTTTGGGCTATTGAAGGTGGCTACAAGTGTGGATCTGAGCGGGAAAGGGTTTGGTCGTGTTCCTAAAGTGTTGGCCTCGTGGTGGTGCCGAGGTGGCACACGGTGAAGGCACGATGGTGTTGGTGGTGGTAGAGGTCATGCATGGCCCAACAAAGAAATGGAGAGGGAGAGCTAAGGGAGCTTGGCTGGGCGTGGAGGAGTTTGAGAGAGGTGCAGTGGAGCTATGGTGGCCCAAAAAGGCTGTGAGTGGCTAAAGGTTAGCAGATCTAAGTCGTGAGGTGCAACCCGTGTGAGATAGAGGGAGGCTATGTGAGGGATGGATCGGAGCTATGGGTGGTTGGGTTCAGTGAAGGAAAGGGCCACCGATGAGGTGGTGGTGGTATGGTGGCCTAAGCAGCAGTGACGGTTCAAGGTGGAAAACTCATGGGTTTCATGTGTGTGTGCATGAGGTGATCCAATGGAGAGGGGGAGAGTTCTGGTGAAGGGAGGCCATGGGAGTGGTTGCCGGTGAGAGGAGGTGGTCATGGTGGTCAATGGTGGCATGGGTAGTTGTGTACAGCAGTGCAAGGGGAGAGAAATGGGTTTGAAACCCATTTCGGTTGGGCTACCACAGGAGGAGAGAGTGGGCTAGTGGCGTGAGGGAGAGACGCTGATGGTGGCAGTGAGGTTGGGTGGTGAGTAGCGATGCCAAGCTGAGCTTGGAGGAAGAATCGGGTGAGGGAGGGGCATTTCGTCGAGCTGGGAGAAGGGAAATGAGAGAGAAGAGAAAGGAAAAAGTGAGGGGGAAATGGCTAAGGGCTTAGGTATTTAATCCAAGTCCTTTATCTTGGGATTTTCAAAACGATCTAACAATGAGTTTTAAACACTAATTTAAAAATGCGTAAACATTTATTTAACTTAAAACACTAAGAGGAATCAAGATAGAATATTCTAAACTAAATTTTGGTTTATAAAATAACATCTCCATCATTTATTAAATGATGAAGTGTTGCTAATTATTTTTAACAGAACAAAACCATTTAATTAATTTAGAGCTTTCAACGTAAATTTAAATCTCATAATAGTTTTAATTAAGTAAAATGATTTTCTGCAATTACAATATTTTTTGAGCTCTTCAAAAATATTATAATTGTTTTATTTAAAATCAGGCTTGGTTCGATAACACTGAAAATATTCCATATAAATATTTCTAAAACATTTAAAATATTCAAATGCTTTAAAACATTGGGCTTGCTTTAAAAATTACTCGGTATCTTTAAAAGCACGTCATCGAGGCTCGACACGTAGAACGAGGCTCATAAAGAGAAAGAAGGAGTGGGATGTTACAATATATGATCTGTTTGTTTAAATATAATTGGTGGGATGCGTCAAATCCTAGGTTGGGAATGCATAACGATGAATATTTTGTGAGTGTCAATACATTTCGCACAGAGTATGAGGACAATCATTTCATTCTCGCTTGCCAAGCGAATCAAGTTTTTTATTTAGATGATCTAGAGTACAGAAACCCATGGCGGGTAGTGGAGAAGTTTGCACCAAAAAATGTATATGATTACATTCCAAAGGTAGTTAAACCACATGAAGAAGTTGATAGTCCATCGAATGAAGAAGCATATCTAGAAAATGAATCAGGTATCAATTTATTTGTTGATCTAAACCAATACGACATAGTCCCATTGTGTAGAGAAGACGTTCAACCCGAAGTAATTGTGGGTGAAATTTCAGAAGAACATAAATCAATTGAAGTGTCTAGTGACGATCAGGGCAACTAGTACAGCAAAATTGATAGTGAATGAATTTCAAATAGATATTTGTGTAACTATCATTCTTATAAATATCGGTAATGATTGTTTGAATAATAATTTATTGCAATATCAAACAGATATACCTCCTAAACATAAAGCAACACGTGCGCCATCCATATCCATTATCGACTCCCCATGTGGTTCACTTGTCATCAATAGTGAGCTAATATCGCCAGATCCAGAATAAGGTATTTTATCAAATTAATGCTTGATTTAAGTAATCTATATTTTTAAATTAAAATAATTTAATTAAAATATGTGCTTTAATTTCTGTATATATAGCTGATGTAAGTCAGCGTCGAAGTCGACACACTACGAAGGGTGTCTGCATAGAGAAAGTAAGGAAAGTGGTATCCTTACTTGCATTGATGGCAACATTCTCCTGGGCTAAAGTTTCCCAAGATGTGAAAGACCATATGAAACAATGTTGCCTGGTAATGAGCTATATCCCAAGAAACTAAGTATAATATGTTGATTTAAAATTAGTTTGTATTTATACTAATTGTTTATAATTTACGAAAGAAGGAGTTTGAATTTAATTTTGGTCGGTGAGAGGATCGACTAACAGTTGAGGAGCTGATGTTGAATGCATTCTGGAGGTAAAAAAGTCAATGACATGTACACTATCATAAGTTTAGTACTACGATAGAGGTGCATCAAAATCCATTCAAGCAATGCCACCAAATGAATGGGAGAAAGTTTGTGATATGTTTGAAGATCCTGGTTATTATGTAATTTCGCTGCTATCTTTTTTTAATAGTATATGATAGATGTATTAAACATATAGTTATAATATTTTTTTTAGCAATTGAGTACTATGAATAAAGCAAATAGATCAAATTTAATGATACATCATCATGCAGGTTCTCGATCTTTTCATTGTTTGTTTAAAAAAATAGTCATTTATTCTAGTTCCCATTAAATATTAACATATATACTTTTCTCATATAAGTTATAATATAGATTTTCCTTTTACAGCAAAAAGATAGTCATGCTGACTATAATCTAACCCAATTGTTTGCTAAAACACATAAAAATCATGATGCTGCTTGGATCAATCCCAGAGTAGAGGCAAATTGTATAAGTTAAAGTTTATTTAATTCAAGTCTAATACAATATTTTTGTTTCTTTTACTAACTTTAATTTTTTTTTTTTATAAAATAAGATGATATCTTTTAAGGAAACTGCTGCAGATCCATCTAATAAATCATCTGTCAATGATGCTCATTTGTCATGTTCTTGGATCATGTTTGGAATATTTGAAGGGTTTAGGACGTTGTGTGAAATCATCGTCAACATCATCATCCTCTTCTAAATCCAGATTGAATGATGACAAGACTAAGGAATTAAATGAAACAACACTTGAAATAGAATGATTGAGGTCCGAGGAAAAAGAGTTGCTGACTCAATTAGATTAAGTAGCGGATTTAGAGGCGAGATTAGAAAAGAACATGCAGAAGAGGCTGAAGTTGAATAACCAAAAATGTTTTAACAGTAGCAGTCCATGATGTCCCAAAACTCTATGCCACCACCGCAATTTTAAATTTTTTTTTTCTTTAATTGTATTTCTATTATGATATTCCAAAACATTTGAACAATTGTGATGTTTGAATTACAGCTTGTGTAATATTAGTATGATATTTTTAAATATATTCTGTTATGTATGATTTATACCATTGGAATGGTCACTAACTTTTTCAAATGGTAAATTACCATTTATAAATCCATTAGAGCAAAAAAAATACCCATTTGAACAAAAACTAACCCATTTGAATGACAATCGAGAAATACGCAATGTATGGTCGTTCGAACCATAAAATATTTGTTCAAACAGAATTAATATGCAAAAGCCCATTCGAACGAACAAAACTTTTGAAAGTAAAAAGTCTATTTGAACGAACATAATTTATGTTCAAACACAAGTCAATTGAAAATTTTATTCGTTTGAAGGCATAAAATCTGTTCGAACACTCAGTTCATTCAAATAGGATCAAACATGGCCATTAGTTTGAATCAAGATTTTTTATAGTTTTAATGGTACGTGTCGGTTTGAACTGATAGGGTTCTATTCAAACAGTTGTTTGAGACGAAAATGATTCATCTAAAAAAAAAAAAAAACCCATTTGAACGGTTTCGACTGGTTCCGCATCCAATTTTGTCCCTAAAAATTATTTTTTGAGACGGAAATCCAAAAACCTTTCTAGAAAGGCTTTTCAAGACAAAAAAGTTTTTTGTCTCCAAAAACATTTTAGGATGAAAATTGGGTTTTTTTGAGATAAAATGATTTATCTCAAAAAACCCAATCTCTTGCCGTGAAGTATTCTTGAATATCAAAGAAAAATAACATTTTTGGTAAATGTGATGAAAGCGAAATATCTTGATAAAGGGAAGCTAGCTATTGAGACTAGGATTACTCAATTTGCTCTTCATTTCACGTATATTTAAGAGTCTTTGGAAGCATTAAAATGACTTGAAAAGGAAAAAGTTTTTAATTGATTCGTAAGTGAACTGAATGTTAATTAACAAGTTCAAACGAAGGGAAATGGAAGGTGCTACCTTAGACATGATAAAATTCTAGATCGAGAAAGATTTTATCTTAAACTCAATTGAACTACCTGTGAAAGTCTTTAAAAGTGTTAATGGTGAAGGGTTTATTAAATACCAATTATTTTAACATAGATAAAAGAAGTGAATGATGATGTAAGGCACAAAACATGCAATCATCCTTTCGATTCTAGAGTACCATCGTTCACAGAAGGTGGGAATGCCAATTCCATCTCCCACTTAATAAAAATAGAAATTGGACTAAAATAATCTGAAAATTTGAAGTGCATATATATTAGGATGGACAAGGAAACATGGGGAGAAGTCTTGTAGGGCAATACAAAGTGGTTTGCATTGGAATCTAATTATTAAGATAGTTGTACAATATGCAACATGCATGCCCTTTTCTGATAATGGTTTTGTCATAGTTTTCTAAGACAGTTGAGAGTACGAGGATTCGATCTTCCAATAATATCCTTAATATGAGAATCAGCATTAGAACGTTATTGCTTGCTTTAAAACTAGTTTGGCAGTGACCAACTAGAATATTATATATATAATTCGTTTTTAATTTAAAGTTTGGATCTAGGTGGTCGATCCACTTTGAAAATTTAATTGCATCCATATCACATTTGAGACTCTTGCACGACTAAAACACCAGGCCGCCACCATCACTTCGATGATCGACAACATGATTTATGTTATCCTTTCACTTGTTTATAATATCCTTAATATTTATTCACAATACTTTTCCTCCAACATGGTTGATGATATTGCAATGGCAACCATTACAAAAAAGTGAATCATGAGATGCCAAACTTAGAATAGAATATTCATTCAAATAAGAACAAGGTTCGCTAGCTTTAGATAGAATAGCTTGGACAGATTTATAGTTTTGGGACTAACATATAGTATAAAAACTCGATGAAGTCATACAAAGCGACAGTCATTGATTAGAGAAACGCCGACCACGTTTGATATAAAAATAAACAGTTAGGTTTAAGAAAGCGCGCAACTTGTTTGCTAGCCACGAGGAAATAAAGTACTACTTAATTGCATGCGACCCTTTTCTTTTGCTTTTTAATTTGAACCCAATACTTGATGCAAAAAAGGTAAGAGTACCAAAGCAAAATTTAAAATAGAGAAAAATATGGTTTAAATCACAACCAAAAGCTTAGGATCTGATCACCTAACGGATTAAAAAATAAAGAAGGATTAGATCCTGATTGGAGTCTTTAGTCTCAACAATAGAACAAAAAGATATATACATATATATGAATCTTCTCTCCTTTTGAAGAAGCAATGACTTCACAAATCTCTGGATATCTAAAAACCAAACAAATCAAATCCTAAGACTAATGATATCACTACAAGGAAAAACGTTTTTTTCCCAAATAGGGGTTCCGTGGAAAAAAGCATGTTTTTTGTGGGAAAAACGTTGTATCCACAAATTTCTTTTGTGGGAATTTCGTGAGATATAAGTCGCCGCGCACATGTTCTTTTATAGATTGGAAATACATTAATGTTTACTAAATGGGAAGTAGAAGAGGGCCCTCAGCATGACTATGCATTCTATTTCCATAACCCATATAACAGTTATATTTCTACATTCCAGTCATACAACTTGGCTCCAAATAAAATCCACTGATAGCATGATCGATCTCAAGATATGATGAGAGTATCATATTATCAATATTCATGGGCGACAAAGCAGCTTTACATTGTTTTAAATCGAGGGAAGATATATATAATTCAGATCATATGGAAAACTCAAAAGGGTTTGTATTTTTTACAAAATTGTACTGGTTTAGATCAGGTTAATTTGTTAACTGCATCATTATCTCCTTGTTGGAGAAACTCAACCTTAGAGTAATCAATTGATAAGGACTTTGGACAATCTTTTTATATATGAGACAACATGATAATTTTCGTTCCATTAATTAGATCCTTGATCAAAAAGTTCATCAATCATTTTAAAGTCGTGCTACACCTTTCGATGAGCCCGACAAAATGTCCCGAGAAGGCCATTTGGCATTTTTATTTTTCTCTTGCATTTATTTTATTAAATGTATACCATTAAATATTTAAAACAAAATATTTATAATATCATTAAAAAACACTTTCAAGGATTACAGGAGAAGGTGACCACGATCGAGTTATACATGACTTTCATGGTTGACTTATGAGTTCAAAATTCTAATAATGTTTTTTAATATTTTTAAATTGTTTTTAATTTTCTTAGTATTAATGGCTAACATTCTTGGTAATACAAGCAGGTATAAAAGAAGAGAGTAACAGAGAATTTTCGGTCATTTTAGTTTAGAAATATCTCTTTGGTTGGAGTCTTGTACGTAAATTGGAGATATTTTACTCGTCCATAAATACAATCTTGTTACCAGGGCCACCCTAATTATTGTTACTAAAATGGAGAACATTTTCCTGATCCAGCTGCTGTGGGCCTCGGCCTGCAAAACCAAAACTCTGTTCAGTTTTTACTTTGGAGTTAGGACCCATCTAGTCTTGCCAATGACTAAACCTTTTTTTTTTTTTTTTTTTTTTTCTCCCTTCCTGAGTCTTAATCCATGGTTATTATGCTAGCTAATGTTCTTTGTTTCCGATTTGATGGATCGACCTTCAGGTATTCAAGTTCTAAAGAATACTTTTTTAAAAAAGTAGATAAATGCGAGACCTATATAAAAATAGTCTATTTTCAATGATAGCCCATGTTTTTTTTTTTTTTTTCGGGAAGAAAGTACGAGAGATTACACACCCAAATACAATCCTTGATGATTATTTGAGATCTTCTCAGCAATCTAAGTACAATCCTAAATTGATCACTCTGATGTAAGTTAGGCTATGAGTAGGATAGGCTTAAAAAAATTAATTTTAATTCGATTATACCTTTTAGCCTACGCTATATAGTGAAGCATTGTCAATTGAGATGAGTATTCTTTAGACACGTTTAGCCCTGTTTGTGCTACATTAATGATGTTGCTATTAATTTGTGTTGTGGTTGTTATTTAAGGGTGTGTTGTGCCACACCTCACCCGTATTTGATTAAGAGGAATTTTATACAAGCATCACATATTTTTATCTAATTAATATATAATTTATCATTTTTATCATTTTATATTAATCCTTAAATATGCATGTGTTCAAATAAAAAAACAAAAATATTAATCATATATTAATTAGATAAAAATATACCGTATAATATTTCTCTTTTATAAAATCATCATGCCTTGCATCCTCTAAACTAAAATGCCTTTGACCTTTTTGCTTTACCATATTAAATGCACTTGCAGCTGATCTCCATCATCATAACTTCATAAGTGCATGGTCCTTCCCAAGTCTCGAGCAGCGATACCTTTTGTACTTATCACCATTGCTCCCTTATCTCGCCTTTAGGCAGGTCGTATTTGGGCCTCATTTTTGTGTAGGTCTATGTGGCCCATTTAGTTATTTTTCTTAATATGATTGTTTTAATATAAAATGTTTTCCTATCAAGAACCACAACCTTTAGCTTTTGCTATTGAAACTAGTGACGACACTAGAGGCGACCGGGCTGGCCCATGGTCAGCCTTTCCCACACCCACCCACACCCCCCGGGGAGTGGGCTAGTTTGCTGCTGGGACAGTACCGTTCCATTTGACTGTCCAGTACTTTTTTTTAAAATTATTTTTTAATAATTTTTAATATTTTAAAAAATAAAAAAATACATCAATTTTTTTAAAATCACTTTTTTAATTATTAAATAATTTTTTTTTGAGCAATACACTTTTTTTTTTTTTTTTTGAAAAGAATCACTTTGTATTCATATTCAACTGTTAACAGTATCCGTATACATTTTATCTATGAGTAACTGATTTACAATCAACTCTGGACCCTCCTCTAACCAATACACATCCCCCTCCCCAAACATAGCCATTTTAGCTAGTTGATGAGCTACCTCGTTGCTCTCCCTGTGGATAAAACTCACCTCCCACCTATACACCTTTAGTTTCTGCTGCAGGCCTTCCACCAAGTGACCAAACCTTGAGCAGTACACTTGAGTGGACATAGTAGCTTTTTTCTAAATATATATACATGTCTCCATGTACTTGTAAATAAAGTTTGGACAACCTGGACCTAAGAAATTAACTCCAGTCCATTTATTTCAATAACTCTCAGCTTATTTAAATAATAAAAATAGGTAATAATAATTAAGAATGATATGATATGGAATTATTTTTCTTAAGAATGTGCATTCGGATCGGATAGAAGTTGTTGCTAGTGATGCTTGTAACCTGTGACTTAATCCAATGAAGGTGTTTCTTCTCAAAAAAAAAAAAAAAAAAAGATATATAGACTATATAGCTTAAAAATTGTTCTTATCGTGGTATCAACTAATGCCCTGAACATATGCAGCTACATATAATCAAAATCATGTGTGCTGCCTCATGCGTCGATCGACATAAGCTTGTGTGGGTCTGACACACATTCCTATCCTGTTTCTCAAGTTGGATAATGCTAGCACCAGGTTGCAGGGTCATGTGTATGACATTCATCCATTCATGAATATTTAAGTCGTCGGCAGAGGATTAATGCTCATCTGAATTAATAGACCGGCCAGCTAATTACTAAACCCACATGAGATGGAAATATGAAAAGATGGGCACTCCACTGGGGACAATCATGTCGGGATACTCTATCTGGGATCTATTTCTTTTCAAATTCCTATCTAGATCTCAAATTATAAAAGTGGGAGGGACACATATATAAAGTAGTCTAGAGATCAGTTACACGTGGAAAATACAAATGAAATGATTTCCATTATTTGTTCCTAAATTTTGTGACAACTAGTAATTTAACATGACTAATATTTACTAAATTAACAGTGGAAAGGTAACAAGCGTTGACCTTTTAGAAATTACGTCATGCGTCTTTATATAAGCCTTTTTTTTTTTTTTAATTTTTAGGAAATAATAATGGAAAGAAATGCTTCCTTTCTCAATAATTTCTATTAAATCGTACTCACTACAATAGATTGGATTTTTCCTGGTGATTCAAAATCATCGGCAAAACTAAAAAAATTCCCGCTAAATATATATGCCAGCTATTATAGACTTGTTGGTTAATCGCCGGTACTATTAAGTCATTTTCAATATACTGCTGCGTAAAATAAAAATTGCTGCCAAATATTGCATATTTGTCAGCGATTTTGGAATCGTTGGCATAAGAATTCAAAAACATAACGCCATTTGCCAGCGATTAAGAAATCGCTGCCATTCGATATCTCAGCGATTTTTGAATCGTTGGCAAAGGAATTCCATAACCAAATTTTTTTGCCAGTGAAGAAAAAATTGCTGGTATATATATCGGCAACGAATTTTTAAACGATGGCAAAGAAATTTAATAATTGAAAATCAAATGCCAGCGTTTTATAAATCGCTGCCATTTGATATGCCAGCCTTTTTTGAATCTCTGGAAAAAAAATTCGGTTATGAAATTTCTTTGCCAGCGATTAAAAAATCTCTGATTTTTCAAATGGCAACGATTTCTTAAACGCTGCCAAATCGGTTATGAAGTACTTTAGAGTCATAATTGTTTAGAACCCTTTTATGACAAATGTTTAACTAAGAATTAGAACACCATTAAATTCTATAAAATCCGTACGTATATTTAATTATCAATATTTTTCCCTTCATTAAAAAGTAATTATAAATTAAGTTATTTTATATAAGTATTTTATTAAATATATTCTGTACACCGACTTAATAATAAAATAACTCATAATTATTTAGATAAATAGTTGGATACAATATGATCTATTATCCAATTAATTAGAACTAGCTATACTATGTAACTGTTCTTAACTATCTGCTAATGCTTAAAATAAAACAAACATGCATGCAGGATCGGAACATCTCGTGACTTTCTATTATATTATTAGATGCTGTTAAAAGCTAGTGTGTTAAAAGTTTTGATCTCTTAAATAACTATTGTAAATACAAGAATTTGGTTAGGACTAGGTGACTAAGATGATAAAATTTATTCTATCATTAATTTTATATTTTGGATGAATATAAATTATATTGTCTTTATCTAGAAGTTATTAAGAATTGTTTTAGAAAAGTCAAGTATGTGAAAATCAAGAGTTTGAATGAGAATCCGCTACTGCAGAAAAGCTTTAGTGCCAGGTGCCAACATCTCGTCAGGAGAGTTCTTCGTGAAAGAGTCGCTCCGTTAGTAGAGTCCTACTGCAACTCAAACTTCTTCCAGATTGTTTATTTAAAGGGATTTGATTGAATAACACATTCAGAGATTTTAGCTAAGAATTATTTATGAGTATATTCCGAGTGCTTTTGTGTGAGAAAATTTACTTTAAAATTTTATACTTATTTTTCTCTATTGAGTGTGATTGTGCTCCATGTTGGAAATCGATTGGTCGTGATTCAGCCATTGGAGTTCTAGGAGAAAAGTCAATATTTGAAAATCATAAGAGGTTTCTGCTGCAATATATTGATGTAGAGACAAACAGCTCATTTGTCGGGTCAAGTAAGGGAATCAATTGACAAATGTTTTGTAATTGAGACTTTCTTGTAATTAATTTTTAAATAATAAATTCACTTTTCAAGATTTGGCTGCTTCGTAGAGTTTTACAATACTTTAAAAGATTTCCATTTGTTACCAATCTTGGTATTATGCAATTTATCTTCTTTATGTTATTGTTTTATTATTAAATAATTGCATGATGGACGACTAACCAATTTATTAAGTAAATTGATAGATATCTTCATTTACATAAAGGGGTATTTGAGTAATTTCAATTGTTAAATACATGATATATATTGGACGTTTAAGATCATGGAAGGGAACAATCCAAGATGCCAAAGTACTTCGCGATCTGCAGTTTGAAGTAATTTAAGCTAAATGGGATCAATAATTTGAAAAGGATGGAGCCATTCTTATCTGATCGATCAATACATGTTCTTACAATTGAGTCCTTATAAAAGTACAAAAAGGCGATCTCATATATAATATAAGGTGTGGACAATTGTATGTAATCGTGTTTCCGTTGATTAATGAAATTATCATTTCTATAAATATCTATATATATATAATATAAGGTGTGGAGAAGTCCTGTTTTTTGATCAGTATGATCAAAACTCTGAATCATGAATTTGGAAAGGCCTTCACCACAGTTAGATTCCTGCTTTGGACAAAATGTATCATTTTGAACAAAGTTGATTGAAAATAAAAACATAAAAGAACTCTAAGAGCTCGTGAAAGGGTAAGATGAGCTATAATTAATTAGTATATAGTTTGTTTCTTCGTCAACCCTACAACCAACAGTGAGGAGAAAACCAAAAAAGACAATTAATTCACGTACAAAGAAAGCATCAATAAGTATTGTTTTAACCTTATAATTAGGTGTTTGTGGGCCATTGCAGACGAGACAGCATCAGTTTAAGAATAGCCAATACAAGAGCTAGAACAAATAAGATATTAATGTTTGAAGAGTTCAAACAGCTCTATGGAAAATTGGAAAAGATCAGAGGGATATATAATATTGAAACCAATTGGCCGTTGATTGACTTCCAAGTTGCATGACAACATCGACGAATTAATTCACAAAACGTACATGCCCTACGGAAAGTTGACTATATTGCATAGAGAAAATGATTGAGATTTAGGAGCTGTACGTTGACATCATCTTATACTATTTTATTATTATTCATAAATAATTCAATACTACAAAATATTCACTATTATTTCATTACCATTCACAGATGATTTGAGATACTCTTAACATCCAAACGTATCCTTAATATAATTATTTTACTTAAACACTTATTACAAGATATGATATCATAAATAAAATAATCTATCTCTTCGTATCAGTTTAAGCATATAGAATAAATATTGATTATTTCACGTGATACCAAAGTAAAGTTCTAAAGTTTGAAGGGGATGCCCTTAAGTTATTAAAGATGTACAAAAGATAATTGTCTTGGTAGCTGTACGGCCAGATGATTGAATACATTAATTAAAGCTTTCCTGCGAGGTAGACTTTACTGGAGGATCCAATACATTGCTAGAGAAGGGAACCATGCAGTACTGCATCAAATGGCTAAATTGGCTCTGTCATGTGAAGAGGAGTCAGTATGGTTAGAAGATGGTCCGGATTGGATCAAGAATTGTATTCATCATCTTTTCTAATTGTAGAAATTGTTTGATTTAAAAAATTATAAGAAATTCTGATATATAACGGGAAATTATACATTTGCCGCCCCCTTCCCCTTTCTTATTTTGTCATAAACCATGCTAAAACAGGATTAAACACAAATAAATTTAGCAAGATCTACCGGCACGTACGCACGTACGGCAAGACAATTGATGAGGTCAACTCCCACTCCCACGACCTTTCTATGTGAATTAAACAGCTTACCTCTTAGTCTATTCATCAAGGGAACAGCTCACATTAAATTCCAATAAAAAAAAAAGCTTATAAATTCGTCACACGACATCGTGACGTACCCATCTAAAAGAGCTATCTGATCCCTTGGGATATACGATGGGGCCTTTTCGTGTTTGTAAACAAGATGCATGCGGCGACATGGATTCTTTCAAATGTTTTTATCAAAATTTCTTTACAATTGTGTGCATTATTGGTTGTTCCAAATTTAACAATGTCAGCGGATATAACAGTATAAATACTACTCCATCCTCGAGTACTCCTCACACAACAATTACTCTAGCTAGCTAGTTATTCCATTATAAGCTTTTCCCGTATTCGCTCGGTACTTCACAGTACTCCCAGACCAGAGCTTTCTAAAGAAGGAGGGAGAGTTAACAATGGCTGAAATTGAACAATCTCCAGGAAGCTCCATGCATGGAGTGACAGGCAGAGAACAAAGCTTTGCCTTCTCTGTTGCTTCCCCTATAGTCCCAACTGATACAACTGCAAAATTTGCTTTACCTGTTGATTCTGAGCACAAAGCCAAGGTTTTCAAGATTTTCTCCTTTGCCAATCCTCATATGAGAACCTTCCACCTTTCTTGGATTTCCTTCTTTACCTGTTTTGTCTCTACTTTTGCTGCGGCTCCCCTAGTTCCCATCATCCGTGACAACCTAAACCTAACCAAACGAGACATTGGTAATGCTGGAGTTGCTTCTGTCTCGGGAAGCATCTTCTCTAGGCTCGTAATGGGTGCAGTTTGCGACCTGTTAGGGCCAAGATATGGCTGTGCATTTCTTATTATGCTTTCAGCTCCAACTGTTTTCTGCATGTCGTTTGTGTCAGATGCTGGAGGCTACATAGCTGTGCGTTTCATGATTGGATTTTCTCTGGCAACTTTTGTGTCATGCCAATACTGGATGAGCACGATGTTTAACAGCAAGATTATTGGTCTTGTAAATGGCACTGCTGCCGGCTGGGGCAACATGGGTGGAGGAGCGACTCAGCTCATAATGCCTTTGCTCTATGACTTGATTAGGCGTGTTGGTGCCACCCCTTTCACTGCCTGGAGGATAGCCTTCTTTATCCCTGGTTGGCTTCATGTTATCATGGGAATCTTGGTCTTAACCCTAGGCCAAGACTTGCCTGATGGAAACCTCAGTGCCTTACAGAAGAAAGGTGACGTTGCCAAAGATAAATTCTCCAAGGTCAGTACTACTTTTCTTGGACTTACATATAATTATATCTTTATTTTTCCATCTTTCAAATTAAAGAGTACTCATGAAAATCGAACTAATTTTGTTTTATGAATGATCAGGTGCTATGGTATGCCATCACAAACTATAGGACATGGATTTTTGTCCTCCTCTATGGCTACTCCATGGGTGTTGAATTGAGCATAGATAATGTCATCGCTGAGTATTTCTATGATAGGTTAGTTTACTTTCTCCTCCTTTGTATTGAGTTATATTAGCTACAAGTTTGATGTCTAATACCCCACTTACTGTGAGAAATATTATACTCATTAATAGAGCCAAATATTTCCATGATGTAGCATGTTTTTACATCAGTGCTAATGTATTTGGTGCATCAGTAAAGAAGCTTAATTGCAAATAAATTTATTTCATTCGCAATATTTTCTCACAGTAAGTATTAGAGCTAACCCTCTGCTTACTGTTGGACAGGTTTGACCTAAAGCTTCACACTGCCGGAATCATTGCTGCCACCTTCGGCATGGCCAACCTCCTTTCTCGTCCCTTTGGAGGTTATGCCTCTGACTTAACAGCTCGATATTTTGGCATGAGAGGCAGGCTTTGGACCCTATGGATCCTCCAAACTCTAGGAGGAGTCTTCTGCATCTGGCTTGGCAGAGCCAATTCACTTACTATTGCAATCTTGGCAATGATCCTCTTCTCAATTGGAGCTCAAGCTGCATGTGGAGCAACTTTTGGCGTCATCCCTTTCATTTCCAGGCGATCACTCGGAATCATATCAGGCTTGACTGGGGCTGGTGGGAACTTCGGCTCTGGGTTAACCCAGTTAGTATTCTTCACAAGCTCGACATTCTCAACTGCAACAGGTCTTTCAATGATGGGGGTCATGATTGTGTGCTGCACTCTACCTGTGACATTGGTTCACTTCCCACAGTGGGGGAGCATGTTCCTTCCACCTTCTAAAGACGTGAAGAAGTCAACCGAAGAGTTCTATTATGCCTCAGAGTGGAATGAGAACGAGAAGCAGAGGGGTTTGCACCAGCAAAGTCTCAAGTTCGCAGAGAACAGCAGATCTGAGCGTGGCAAGCGTGTGGCCTCAGTTCCAACTCCAGCTGAGTCAACACCAGCCCATGTTTAGACCATATTAAGCCAAGATCAAAGTCATGGATGGCGCATGGTGCAATCAGTTAGGACAGACCAATAATGGGAGCAAATATTAAGGCTGTCTGTCTTGGTACCAGCCTCTCATAATTTCCCTGTTATATATTTGTTTCCTTATTTAGAATACATGCATGCTAATATACAGTTGTTTATTGTGGAGTTGTTGGTGAAATAGGAACTTATACATGTGGATGATTCTGAAAGATTCATGTGGAGTCGTTCAATGGAATCCTACATGTAATATATGGAGTTATATATCAATGCAAATCCAATGCATGTATACGTAATGCAGTGGATCTATCTGGTCTAGAGTTTTCCGTACATGGCATTCCATGATTGGTTGTATTCCAAAGCTTTTTGACGTTTATAACTCTCAATTATTTACTGTGTTTCAGGCCCGTCTTTGTACGAGAGGAACAAGAGAAAACGACAAAAATAAAGAAATATTAAAGGCATGCCTCTGTTCTCTTGTGTTCGTGTGAAAAGAGCCTTGGTTTGATTATTCACAAGACAGATAAAAAAAAAAAAAAATGTAAATAGTAATAGATAGTTTGTTAATAGTAAACAAAAAATTTCAATTAAGATATTTTAAGGATTTTTAGAGAATGATGAGAACAAAAGTTGAATATATAAAAATATTATAAAATTAAAATATTGTTAGAATATAATTTTTTAATGTTATATTTCTTTTAAGTTTTGAAAAAGTTGAAATTTTTTTGTGTTTTTTAAAAGTTACAAAAGTCGTAATAATTAGATAAAAAAATTAAAAAATTGAAACTTTAATAATGAAAAGTATTTGTATTTGAATGGTATTTAGATATTGAAAACTTGAAATGAGGTGGGATAATCTAATTGAGATCATCTATAAAACCAAACGGTTCCTAAGCATTCATGATTACGCTTGATTTTAAAGCCAAAAAAACGATTGAAGACGAAAAGTTTGAAACCATGCATATATGATTACCAATTCAATATAGAGATGTTTACCAAAAAAAAATCAATATAGAGATGAAAAAGACCTTTCATCTTGTTGTGGCTATAGATTTTTCATTGGATAATGCTAGGGTGCAGCCAGCATGTACTTTTTGTTGTGGCTATAGATTTTTCATGTACTGCTGGACGTGCCCCTAATATATTTAATTTTTTTTGTTTTCTTTTAAACATATTTTTAACATCCTTAATTATTAAAAAAAAAAACATAACTTCACAATAATTAATTCCTTAAACACTAAAAGAAAATTAAAATATCCGAGCAATAACTTTGAGGCGTCCAATTATCATTTTCGTTTTTCATTATAATTGTGTTTTTAAATTTCTGCCATTTAATTCTTTGTTATTTATTATTACTTTTTCAATAAAAGAAACATGATTATTCATCTTATTGTAGCTATTGACTCTTCGTTATTTACTCGTTTGGCTTACTCACCTATATGTAAATTTTTCTTCTTTTTATTAATCATAAAAGTCTTAATTATTCTACTCTTGAGTAGTGCTACTACATCTGTCGAGAATATAGCACAAGACGGGTCCCAATAAGAACAAAAAGGTTGATTTTTTTTTAATTTTTTTAATTTATTATTTTAAAAAAAATTATTATTTTAAAAAAATTTACAACATTATTAAAAAAACATTTATTTAATCACCAAGTCAAAAATAAATAAATAAATTGTCGAGACCCAACTGTCAGTGAGAATAACATTTATGTTCTACTCTTTGTATTCTTAAGTGCCTCGTTTGGTTATATAGATCAGATGAGATGAAATGAGATTTTTTTTAAAAATTAAATAAAATATTGTTATAATATAATTTTTTAATGTTAGTGTTGTTTTGAGATTTGAAAAAATTAAATTATTTATTATATTTTTTGTAAAAATTTATAAAAATTATAATAATAAAATGAGATGAGATAAAATAAGATATTTTAAATAAACAAACAATATTTTAATTTTGGAATTCGTGCATTGAGTTGGTCGACGACTATGTATATATAGCTGAAACACTTTTATATTTTGTTTTTCCTTTCTTTCCCCATCTCAATTTTTCATAGCAATCAAAGCTCTTCTCTAAAGTATATGTAACAACAAATTGCAAACATTTATTATATGTTAATTACAGCCTCAATTTCCTCGTAAGCTTTAATTGATTTCATTTTCTTCTTCTTTTTTTTTATTTTTTTTTATTTTGGGTAAATTGTTTGTAGGAGTATTGCCCTAGTAGTTGGGCCGGGGGACTGAACCTCCAAGGCTCCAGCCATGGACCTCATAGTCCCAAAAGGATCAGGTGTGGTGCCATTCGGCCCAAGAGCCATTGGCCTCAGAAGAATTGGGTAGTGGTTCTTGCTACTTTTTATCTACCAACGGTTTGGCTGGAAAATATATTAGATTGTAAGAGCTTTCATATTAGACTATGCATATGTATATATAAAATCATCTCTTTTGTATATCTACTTTATTATTTCAATAAAACTTTTACATTAACTTATGCATATTTAAAATAAAATAATAATAAAATATTATCATTTTATTATTATTTTTTTTGCCTAAATTTTTTTTGTTAGAGTGCAATTTCCATGTACTGGTTTTATATATGCAATTAGTACCCAGTACATGAAAATATTTCACTGCCACCGAACCTATAGAATGAAATAATCTTCATTATTTCATGTACCCATACCTAGTTTCATGCATCCAAATTTACCAAATGTATATATAATAAAATTCATCAAATTTAAAGAGTATCAATCAAGCTTTCATAGAAGGAGAAATTCATCAAATTATCAAATCTGTTACAGCCATGGACCACAACCCAAGTGAGTCTTTCCCACCAACCCAATATACACCAAACAGCACATATTAAACATGTACTCAGATTAATAGATTTGACTAATATCAACATTCAAAATTTACATTTGACTATATCAACTTCAAAACTTACATGTGACTAATTCTATATATGATTTTGATACAAATTCATTACAATAACAGCAACCAGCAATCAGAAAATAGCAACCAACAAATTAAGCAACCGTGAAACAGCAACCAGCAACAAGTCCAGTGGCTCCAGCAACAGCAACAAAAACAGCCTTGCCATTGGGTCCTCCAGCAGCTCCAGCACCAGCACCAGCAGCAAGCAGTACAAAATATCCCACCAACAACAAATATGAATTTGAATTTGAAGAAGTTTATCCTCCCCCCCTCACTTTTCCAATTAAGAGTGCCATATCTAACTGTTCTTATACTAAGTTGCAAATTATGATGTGAAAGGTGCTCAAGGACAAATGACACTTCCAAATATTAACTAATTTAAACTGAATGGTAAGATCAGAATTAGCCTCTGTTTTAAGCAGTATTCATACTGGGGATTTAAAAAACCTTTCAAATATGCATGAAGTCATCCCTCACCTAACATCTTCATGCTTCAATGAACAACCGCTCTAATATCAATGGACATTTCAAACCAAATAAATGGAAAACTCTCCTAAACACAATTGGAGAGCAGATCCCAATTTGTTTTTTCTTATAGGAATTTTGGGGTTCCACTAAAGGAAATAGCCATGATCCATTCAAGTTAATTGCTATGATCGAATTAAAACAGCAACCAAATCCATTAAACTCAAATAATAGAACCCAAGAACGAAAAATCGAAACCAAGAAACCCATAATATCACACAATCAGAAACCCTAATCTAAACCAAGAACAACATCAAATGAAGAAATGGCAACAGAAAAATAGAAAAACACATGCACATCTAAAACCCTAACCGAAACTGTGAAGAGAAAGGGAGAAATCATACCCTGAAATAGCAGAAAACTAAGGAAACCAGCAACCTCCAGTGATTCCCAGCAACAGTCGCAGGCTCCGTCGATGACCGTCGTGAGAGAGAGGTGCACGGATCCAAGCTTCTTCCGATGGGGATGTTTGGGTCGAGAGAGAGATGGGGATTCGAAGAGCAGAAACAGAGGGAGAGAGAGTGTGGAAATAATCCCATTTGGGGGGGGGTCGGGGAGAGAGAGTGTGGGAGGAGAGAGAAATAAACATTAAAATAAAACTTGGAGAGTAAATAGTGGCTATGGAAAATTGTAATAATACTGTTCATAGTTAGCTAAAATTTTAAAGATAGAGAATCTAATGCAGACTGATTTATGTTAATATTATGTAAAATTGACTTTGTATATGTGGATGAATAGTTCAATGTGGATGCTCGCAGCAAAAGTACTAAATATCAATTCATTCTCATTCAAATTCTATTACAACACGGTATGAAATATATCATTACCACATTAAAAAAATAAATTAGCTTTTATAAAAAAGATAAATAATATTTGCAGTCCTATGATATAAAAGTCTCGTGCAAACTCTCTTTGAAAAAATTAGATAAATCTAAAACTCATATAAAATATCATTTTTTTTAATAATGGACCTTTTTTTTTTTTTTAATGAAGCACGATACTTGCATATTATAGGACTATATTTACCATTACTCCATAAGAAATTGAGAATAAATTTCTTTTTCAAATATAGGCAGCTCTTTGATTATTAGTTTATTTGCCAATGCATGGGAACGAAAAGGACTCAAAGCACAATGTATGTAGTTCAAATTTCGGATGATATCAGGTGATCAGAACAAAAAGAAACACAACTACTAAAAGTGATGCATTTTCATGATCATCAGGAATGCACCATTTTCATGCATGATGCACACTACAATATCTTGTAAAAAGGGTCCTCTTTATATATAAACGTACAAATACATGATCCCGTGAAAAAGAGCAGCAGGGTTTCTTCAAAACCAATGTTGTCAACAGCAAGTCATGTTTAAATCAAGATGCTTCATGAATGGCTCATCGTATTAATATGACAAGTGGTTTCTATTTTCCAGAAATGGTGTCCATTGATGATACCATCACAATCTGCATGAAAAGAATCAGACAAGTTTATTCTAATAGTGCCTAAAAAAAACTGTATCTCATTAATGGAACCATTTGGAATTTGAATTGAATTGAATTTAGAACTCAGATTAATTTTAAGTTGAGTCTAATATCTAAATACCTAACTCTTAAATTACTAAACTCACTTCAATTCAAAACTTCTTTACGCGTGGGACCAACATCATTTTTCAATTCAACACCTCTTTACACACAGGACCTATAATATTTTTCAACTTTCCATAAATATATCTTAACTCATCTTAACATCCAAATACATCTAAACTTATCTTAAATGGGCCCCATAACACTTACTCTATTATTTTAACTCATTTCTATTCATAAAGAACTCAACTCATTTCAATTTAACTCAACCTTCGGATAGAGTCTTATCTAAATCTGATAGCTAAGGATTTCAGAGTGCTATTTTTTTGGAAGCACCAACCCCAATATTCTTTTGTATCAGTCTCATTTGATTACACAAAATATTTCAACTCATTTTATCTCATCATTATAATTTTTTCAAACTCTAATATAAACTACAATAAACAATTCAACTTTTCCAATTTCTAAAATAAAAATAATATAATATAATCATATTTTATCTTATTTGTATAATCAAATGAGAACTTTTAACTATTAAAGGTACAGAATTTACCCTTTCCACCAAAGAAATTAACCCAAAAGTGCAGTAATCCATTAATGAAGGTAGTCACTTCGCCCATCAAATTGCAAAACTGGCCTCATTGTAGAGCTCAACTCCAACCAGCGTTATTAATAATGCTCCCCATTTCCATGGTTTCCATATTCAACACCCACAACTACTCTAATATGTCTTTAAAATTAGGAACAACATAAGAGAACCTTATAACAGAAACCTTCCTCCATAAAGATTCCCATGAATGGGTATGGTGGTTGCACCAAGTTAGCTGGAACCCACTTCCAAATGTTCCTCAAATGCAGTTATTGACCTGTCAACTACCCCTACTCAAGCCACAATAGATCAATTTGTGAGGGTAAGTAGCTGTAATATAAAAATACTTCAGTTATAAAAAGATTTTATAAAAATAAATTTATAAACTGACAAGTTTTGATGTAATACATTAGATTGTAAAGCAACTTTTATTATAAAGTAAATCTAACTGATTTATTATATGAAATCATGTCAATTTATGAATTTAATCTCTTTATTATTGTAGCATTTCTCTATATATTAAACAAGCACATAAACCAACTGCTGCTATATGTATCATTTCTTTTTGGCATTTTTCAAAGGGTACTTCCAGCTTTAAAGGCTTTATCATGTGTCTCATTATTCTAAGCACATGCCCATCAACAACCTCGTGTAAACATCATTTACCTATGTGGCAAACAAGCATATAATCGTGCAACACTAAATATAACTGGCCATTGACAGTTAATGAAGAGAGCAAATTCATAAAGGATGAAGGAGCTAGCCATCTAATTACCCTCAAATAGTTGGGGGCAATGATCAATGAGATCGAGGCTGTGCAGACTTTTCAGAGTTTTCAGTTCACTTGTCTTCGCAGCTGAGGATGATTGCTAATTACAATTACGTACCCCTCGATAATATTGACAAATCCAGTATTGCCATTGAAGTTAACATCCCTACGAAGCGGGTGCTATTTTAATGAAAGATATAAATGCTGAAAATTTAATAAGCAGCTTATAACGTCACAAATTACAATTGTCAATGTCTACAACTTTTAGTGAAGATGTTTTTATAAAAAAGTACTGTAGGATATAATTACGAATGGTGTAAACTCTACACACTTATTTAAAAAAAAAAATTATTATTATTATAAAATTAATTTTTTTATATAGCTTTTACAATTACTCACTTTTTAAAAAAAAGTGTACAGTACTTGTAAACTCTATGACTGAAAAAATTATTTTAAAAAAAATTATAATAATTCAAGGATAAACAATATAATCTCCTTTTTAAATTTATTTATTTATTTATTTATTTATTTTTTTTTTATGAAATGGAATTTTGATTCATTAAACTGACATTACAACACTAGACATGTCCGACACAACTGCTGGGAGGACCTCAGTTGGTACCTCCTCCATCCAAACACACTCAGTACTTAAGGAAAGAGCTAGTTTCGCAGCTGCATTGCTTTGTTACTACCTCTCCCCGTAAAAGACAGACCACCTTGGTTGGGTATGCATCACAGCTTTTATGTCCTCTGTCACTTGCCCATCCTTTTTCCAATTTTTTTCGTGTATGGTAGGGTCGCTACCTATTCTATATGGGCGGCTAGCTGCCTTCCCTAAAATCATTGACTTCCCCTTCTTTAACTCTAGCCTTTCGTTGATAAAAAAAAAAAAAAAAAAAAAAAAAACTCTAGCCTTTCTATTCTCCTATCTGCCGTCAATCTCCCCTGCCTTGTTAGTACTCTTTCTATTTTCTTCCAAATTTTTATTTTTCAAACTTAGGCATGCTAAATTTGCACTTTTTGGGTGGTTTCTCCACCACACATGCCACACCAGCCTCCTTTCTTGGTTGTCACCCTACCACACCCACCCCTCTGTTGGCTCCATACGTGCATGCATTACATGTTCTGATTCTTGCCGGTTTGTTGTTACCCGGGCTTCTGCTTCCATTTAATGACAGCACTTTCAATCTCAAGTTTCGCCTTACCAAACAATTGATGGTAGCTCTGGGATAGTTAAGCATGCCTTGCTCCCTTAAATGATGAAGAGGAAAGTGAGAAGCTTATATTTGGGTTGACCCATCTGAAAAAGTTGGGTTTAATGGAAAATCTCACTTTTTAAAAGAGTGTGCGTGAGCTTTATACATTTTAAAACTGTGAATCACCACTTATCTTAAAAGTTTAAGTTAATGAAAGAGATAGATTTTATTATTTATTTTATATCTTACTACTTCTATAATAGGTAGTCCAAACCATGAAATATTTTATATCTTACCTGCTGCTAATAGAAAAGAATTTTTCCAATTATTAATCTTCTTCCACACCTTTTCCTTTATACCTCTACAGGTATTATATTTGGATTTTCCTACTATAGGAGGTAACCCCAAATAATTTTCATAATGGCCTCTCATAACTGTTCCCCCTAACTCCATGATCTTCCCTTTGTCCTCATCCCTTGAATTTGAGCTGAAAAACACTACTGTTTTGTCCTTATTTAGAAACTACCCAGATGCTTTTTCATACTTTACTTACATTTCTTGTATTTTCACCCACTCCTCTACTCTTGCTCTTCCCAACAATATGCAATTATCAGCAAAGAGAAAATAATTCACACGAATTCCACCCTTTCCCATTGTCACTCCTCTTGTACTCCGCTTTATATCTGACTGGTTTAATAATGAACTAAGCCCCTCAGCACAAAAATAAATAGATAAGGGGACAAAGGGTCACCCTGCCTCAAGCTTCTCAATGGATAGATCCTTGATCCAGGTCTGCCATTAATTATGACAGAATAGCTCACAATTGGTACACAATTCATGATGAGTTCAATCCATTTCCTACAAAACCCTAGCTTTCCCGTGACTACCTCCAGATAACTCCACTCAAGACTATCATAAGCTTTGGACATGTCAAGTTTCATAGCCGTATTCTCCATTTTACTTTTTTTCCTAGCTTTCATAGTGTGAAGCACCTCATATGCCACCATTATATTATCTGTTATTAGCCTCCCTGGTATAAAAGCACTTTAGTTAGATGAGATGACTACATTCAGAAACTTTTTTAGTCTATTTGCCAATACTTTTGACATGATCTTATAGGCTACATTGCAAAGGCTAATTGGCCTATAATCACTTGCCACTCTAGGTTCCTTAACATTAGGAATTAGTGCAATAAAAGCATAATTCATGGAGGGGATCAGAGAATTCATTGAGCCATGACAGTACTGAATTGCAAATTTCATCACCAACTACATGCCAATGCTTTTGATAAAAGCATGCCCGAAACCATCTGGTCCAAGTGATTTCAATGGAGCCATTTTTTTAAGAGCTTCCTCAACCTCAACTCTAGAGAAAGGCTTTGTTACACTGTTATTCATATCTTTTGTCACACATGGTACTATCTCCCCCAAGCAAACATCAATATCCACTTCACTAGGCATTGAGGAAGTAAATAGTTTTGGGAAATAGTTTTAAACACCCTTTCTACTATACTTGTTTTGCCTCTCATTTTGATCATCATAAATTTGCTTGATACAATTCTTCTTCCTTTTTGGGTTGGCACAATTGTAAAAAAATAAAAACTTAGTATTTTAATCCCCTAGTTGATACCAATCCATCTTGGCTCTTTGTGTCTATTTCAAATCCTCCATCTCAGGATAGACCCTATGTCTTCTTGAAGTCTTTTTATCTCCACTAGATTGTGACTCACTTCATCTCTTGTAATTGTTTTAGCTTTCCCCTTATCATTCTCAATCTACTTACTCCATCTCAGAAATGCCCCCTTGTTGTCTTCTAGCAGGCTCTGCAGTGCCATAGATGTGCCCCCTATTGATCTTACATGCCAAGCTCTTTTAATAACTTCCTCACAATCTTCCTCTAGAGACCACTTGGCCTCATATTTGAACAACCTCTTTCCCCTCCATTATATTACAGATTCCTGGTTCATGCATAGTAAAAGCGAACTATAATCTGAACACCTAGCTGCAAGCACCTCTTCGCACCCTTCTTTAAAAATTCCCTTCCACCTCATGTTGGCTACTGCCCTATCAAGCCTCTCCTTAGTATGTCTCATCCTCATACTTGTTACTCCAAGTAAATTTGTCACCTCTCTACCCCAAGTCAAACATAGTTTCCCTTTCCAAAGCCTCTCTGAAATGTGCCATTTGCTTCTCCAATATTTGTTTACCCCCCTATTCTCATCACGTGTCAAAAGTTCATTAAAGTCATCCACCACACACCAACCAACCTCATCTGCAAGTTTCAGTGATGCCAACAACGGCCAGGAATCTTCCCTCAAGCTTGTATCAAGCTGCCCATAGAACTTTGTCAACAACCATCTCTTTTTCCCTTCCTCAATTTTGACCCAAGCATTAATATATCTGTTTGAGTAGTTCATAATTTCCACCTCCATAGACTAATCCCAAAGTAGCATTAAACCCCATTTCCTTTCTTCTGGTTCCACCACAAAACAACCCTCACTCCTCACTCTCCTTTTTATTCTATCACCTTTTTCACTCCTTAGCTTTGTCTCCATCACAAAAATCACAGTTGGCCTCTTCTCCCTTACCAATTGGCGAAGGTATTAAATTATTCGAAAATTGTCAAACCCTTTGCAATTCCAACAGAGTATTTTCATAATGATTGGTGGGGCTGTCCACCAGTCTCCACCAATAAATGTTTTTCCCCAAACACCTCACAACAGGTTCCTTTTGTTTTCTCCTTTCCCTTTCCTCCTGCTTCCCTTCACCACCAGGTCTAAACAATCTGTTTGGTAAATTTGACCCACTATGAGGACCAATTATGCTACCTTGTTCTCTAGCTCTGCTTTTCCACCCTCCTTTTGTTTTTCTCTTGCACTTCATTAAACTTTTGCTTTTTTCAACTCTCCCTTCCAATAAACTCATTTCCCTCCTAGCTTCCTCACCCTGCTTTTCTTGACTCTCTTTTAGATTCCCCTTTCTTTTTTTCTAGACATTTTCTCACCCTCTATCATTTTTTTTGCACTTCTCGACATTCCCTCCTCCCCTCCTCAACTCCTTTATGTGACTCTTCCTCATGTTTAACTTTATTTTACTTCTGCAATCCCTTCTTCTCTACGATTCTAATAGATTGACCCCTCCCCGCCGCCCGCCCCCCCCAAAAAAAAATCTATCTACTACTCATCAAATTGTTTTGTTCCCACCTCGAACTTCTACTCTCATCTTTCTATTTTATTCTTGCTCTCACCCCTGCCCTCATCCATACATCAAATTGGGCATCTTCCTCCTCTTTCCACATACAGCCTGCATCCCCATGAATGACGCACCCACACTTGAAGCAAAAGAGTGGAAACTTGTCCTACTTTAAAGGGATCCAATGAGCCTTTCCTATTATAGTAATGGTCATCCCCCCTTGCGAATTGTTTTTTCAATTCTATCTCGGTTAAAATTTTCAGATAGGACCTCATCCACTTCTATCAACCTGCGTCTCCACTTCCATAACTCTGCTAATAGGAGCAATTCTTAGCTATTATGGTAGGGTGACTTGTATATTTCTTTCCAACCTAGTAAAAAAAAAAAATGAATAAAACCAATATGAGCAATGGGCTTCGGGAAGGGGAGGGGGAAGGGGAAGAAGAGGCCTGGGAGCATAGAAAAGGGGGTTGGGTTTGACTTTATATGCCCATGAAGTTGTCAAAATAACGTTTGAACTATCGGCTTTTATAAAGTTGTGCAATAATTACAAAATATTGTAAATCACACCCGTTGAAGCATCCAGGCATTGCAACAAGAGTACACTTTTGGGCCCATAATAAATACCATAAAACAGATGAGATGGAAGGGTATTTTTGTAAAATAATGTTATTCTTACAAGATGTTTTACAAAACTATTCCTCATTTAAAATATAATTATATAAAATGTTGTGAAAAGTGTTGTGTAAATCATCCCACCATCACTTTTGCCGTCATCATCCCGAGAAATCACAAAATGCAATTAGTCTGCCAATCACTGAGGGTGGGCGGGCGTGGCAACAATGGCAATCGCCACCATGAGTTGCTATTAGAAAATCACTGGCATTGAAAAACCTTTCTCATGCCGGTGTGGTTGGATCTATCCAGAACCGTCACCTGAATAGTCGGATTAGGCTAGATCCAGCACTCTTGCGCCAAATCTGCTATCTAGCACACCTCTCTAGCACAGGATCTGATAGATCCAATGACACCCTAATAGGCCATCCAGCGCCGAAAAGCCTCAAATCTAGCATGTCCGACATCTTCTTAGCCAAAACTTATGCAGCATTTACTAACTTCAGTTACTACCATCTATCATGTATGAGTTAGATTGCTATAATTGTGAAGAGATATTTAAGGGCTCACCCCAATGGAAGACAAGATTGGTAGGGGAGTTCCAATTACTGCCAGCAAGTAAATTTAGCATCACCTAATATTGTAGGCTGAGGTTTTGATGTTATTATTGATGAATCATTTTCTCATTGCCAGAGTTATTGTTGGTTGTGGGCTTAGCTAAACTCTTTAATGGCAGAAGTACTTAATTAATGCAAGTTAATATTTCAAAACTCCCTACGTGCCACTGAATTGAAATTGCAGCATTAAGTTACATCCACCCCATTATAATTCACCCATTAATTATAGAGCTTTTGACAGTCCTTTTATTATTATAAATCCTCTTCCAGCGAGGTAAACGTGAATAATATCTTATGACAATGCCTACTGACGAGCTTTGCATTCATTTACCTCGTGTTAGCTTTAATTATGAGCTTTTAAGATGAATATCATATTTATTTATTTTTTTAAATTCATATTATGCGATGTTTGTACAATCATGACTATAAATAGTACTATATATACTTACAGTTTTACTTATAATACTAGTTTTATTAGTTTTTTCTTTTAAATTTATATTTTAAATTTCAAATATCTTGATTTTCAACATATTAATAACTAACATGTGTAAAAATAAGATTTTTGTAAATTGTTTCGGGTACATTTAGAAGTTTCCATTTATAAAATATAACTCTTACCTTTCGATTATGCAAGATAACTGACTACCCAAAGGAAACTAGTTGCGTATTTAAAGTTTAAACATTAAGAAGAACCGCGTGCCATCGGCCGCCTTTAATGGGGAGGGTCTCTGCTTTATAACTACCATTTAAAAGACTTGGTGATGGCCATTGAAAGTGATCTCCCAATCCGCCAGCAAATGTTATCATTTATAGGACCTAACAGACATAAAGACTGCCATCTGTTTATATAATTATCTGTCGAGTATTTTTACACAACAAACACGTCACCGGTACAAAACTTTACCACATCAGTTAAGATGAATAATTATTTTATATTTTTTAATTTATTTTTGTATATATATATATATATATATTTATTTTTGGATCTTATAATAATGGTGTGTTTACACAAGCTTCTTTATAATAGCTAATTTCCCAAGCTTCCACGTCAATTAATGGATCATTCGATATATCAATATGAGAGCTTGCAAATAGAGTACTCTGTTGTTGTTAAATATTTTCTAAATCTTATTAGCGCACAACTCTCCGTTTACCCAATAAGAAATACTTTAATTATGAATAGATTACAAAAAATTAAATCCACAAAATTACGTGATTTGATATGGTATGTTGAATTATATAATAAAATAGATCTAATGGATCATATGAAATTACGTTACTTTATATATTTGCTTTTATATAATCATTATAGTTGTAACATTTCTCCCACTCAATAACATAATCTTTGATGTGTGAGAGAGAGAATGCAGCAATCATAAGAGTCAAAGAGGCACACTCAAGACAGCTAAATAATATCATTATAGAGGGAGACTCACAAAATGTTATTACAGCCTTGCAGCAGCCGCAACATAACCATAATTGGATAATAGAGGGCATCTTAGTGATATAAAATTTCTATTGCGAAGCTTTGAGGAGTGGACAGAAACAAAATTACATCGTTCTCAAAATTTATGCGCGATTGTATAATGGGCAGAAACCAACAACTTGTTTGGTAGCATACCCCTGAACAAAATCCCTCAATGTCTATGGGAATTTCATAGTGGGAAGGATCCCAACAACTAGACTACTTCTTCCTTTTGAGTTTTATTAAGAACAATTGTTTCAATTCTACTAGGTATCTAATGGAGATTACTTGTTGAGAGAGAGAGAGAGAGAGAGAGAGAGAGAGAGAGAGAACGCAGATATGGAGTAAATGGTTTAAGAGAAAGGAGAGACAACTGAGTGAGGACGTAATAACAGAAGCTCACGGGCATCCTCACTTGATCCGCAGCCAAAAAGATGTAGTTTGTACTAACTCTCCACCACCACGGCAGCCCCCACGCCCACAAAAATAATTTCATGCCATTGCCTAGCAGTGAGCTGGGCCACATAACTTCCTACTGCAGCTACTCACGAGTCACGTGCACATTTATGGCCACCTCCTTTCTGCTCTTTAATTCTTTCCCCTTATAAAACCCCCTCCAACCCCCTCATTACATGCAACTGTCTCACTAAGCAAAAGCCCCTGCACCCACCTCTACCCCTAAACATCATGTCTCCCACAATCTCTGTGTCTGTGTTCTGTCTCCTCCTCTTGTTAGACACAAACATGGCGGCGCGACAAATCCCATCAAGCGCTCCCAGCACGATTGTGAGGCCATTACTTTCTGAAGCTCATCGAGATTATGCAACCTTGAATCCTCAGTTCAGTCACAAGAAACGTGTTTTCCGAGTCAGGGACGTCAAGGGTTGCTTGCCTAAAGGGTCTAAGCATTCCTCAGCTCCAAGCCGGTACGTGAACTACCATACACTTGACAACCCAAGCTGTTCTTCTTACAGGCCATCTAAGAGACCTTGACGTTGCATCAAGACTTCATACCAAGAGAAATGATCAATTTCTTTGTTATGAATTTTGCCGTCAACATTCGTACGTACCAGTTGATGTATCATATTTTTATAAGTGAATTTTCATTTGAGTGGTTAACCTATGAATCGACTTACATCAATGGAGGCGACGTTGGTTCTTATATATACTTCTGGCTAGCTAGGCTTCACACGCAGATTGAGTGAGGAGGTTTTTCATCATATTTGAGAGAATCATACGAGTTCTCTTAGCATCCATACTTCATAGTTTTGGATGATTATTATATTTATTTATTTATTTGGTGCCTTTCTTCTTCTTCTTCTCTATCTGTATTTTAATTGATTTTTCTCTGTTTCTGGTTTCTTATGGCTAAATGTTAGTATGTACGCCAATTTCAGCTTTTAACCTCCAAATTAAGCTTTATCAATAAGCGCTAATTGGGAAAGGAAGACTATAATCGCACGTATTAAAGTGAATTTGGGGCTTCATTTTGAAATTTTAAGTTCTTTCAAGTGATCATATCACTTCCCCTGTCAGTCTACCATCATTGTCCTTAATTCGACCTCCTTCAGCAGTCTTACTCGTGCCACGTCACGAGTAATAATTTTTGGACACGTTAATTGTCAGATCACCACCACGTGCACAGAAATGAAGAAATTAATTTATAAGGAAAAAATTAAAAAAAAATAAAATTATATTTTTTAGAAAAGATATTACATTTAAAAAAATTAGTGATTCAAATCCTAAATACACCTGCAGGGGTGAATTGGTATTTTACAAATTTATTAAAAAATTTAAATTAACAATCACCACAAAAAATAACCAACACATCATTATTTGATAATGAAATGGAAACTCATTTAAATAAAGTCTTCAAAATTTTAAACTACTCTGATATAAGCTGCCACCTAAAATCAACTATAGAAATTTAGTTTGTTAAAACTAATTTAAAAGCATTTACAAGACCTTTGAAGTAACTCAATTTGACTTGCAACGAGTATCCAAGTTGATCTTTGCAGCTTGATAGCTCCAGACTGCCGACCTTTCTATAATTTAACTGGGAGCACCAGCTTGATCTTTGCAACCTAATAGCAGCTTGAGACTAACAAATAAAACAAGTCCGGCTAAAATGAAAAGCAGGATTTTGTAATCCATACAAAATATTAATCATCACTCAATTCAGAGTTGAAGCTTTTATCTAATTTCATCTACTGTGACATGTATTCTATTTCATCTCATCTCATATTATCATTACAATTTTTTTAAATCTCCATACAAAATATAATAAATAATTCAATTTTTTTAAATCTCAAAACAAAACTAATATTAAAAAATTATATTATAATAATATTTTATTTAACTTTCAACAAAATATCTAATCTCATTTTATATGAACTGTGTAACTAAATGAAGCTTAAATTTCCTATCAGCATTTTTTTTATAGGTACAATTCCTAGCAACATCAGGGTTAAATACTTCTTTCTTTACTCTAGGAGAACATTTTACATACTAGAATGCCTAAATCAATGAGAAAACAACCTGAGTAGCTCATCAAAGACAAGCACACAGGGCGTAGATTGTCGAGCCTCGTCAAAAATTTCTCGAACATTGGCTTCACTCTCCCCAAACCATATTGTAGGTAGTTCAGGGCGCTTGACACTAATGAAATTTGCTTGACATTCATTTGCAGTTGGCTTAGCCAATAAAGTTTTCCCGCAACTTGGGGGACCATAGAAAAGGGCCCCTTTTGAAGGTGACATTCCAAATTTCTCAAACTTCTATGGGTGCTCCACAGGATATTGAACAGTTCTGTCACCAAGAAATGGGAAAATAGATTTACAGCTCTAGCTGGTAAGAGAATTACAAAGATATACCCAATAGTCAATCGAGAGCAAAGACTTGCCTCTTGAAGCTCCCGCTTAACATTCTCAAGGCTTCCAATGTCATCCCAGCTGACGTTAGGCACTTCAACAACCTGTTAATGAAAAACCAATTGAAAACAATTACAGCAAGATAGAAACATCTATGAACCATCATTAATGCCACCTAACAAAAGAGTTCATAAAAAACATACTGTTTCACGCAAAGCAGACGGATTGCTTGTTCCAAGGGCAGTGTGGAAGTGCTCATTGGTAACAGCCATGGAGCTAAGTATCTCAGCATCAACAGATTCAACTTCTAAGTCAATCACATCCATCTTCTCTCTATTGCACTACAAGACCTAATCGTTTTACCCTTTATTAAAAATAAATGATGGTTATCTTACAAGCTTTGTTGAGTATAATAGATTCATATGAAACCCTAAAGTTGTAAATTAAGTTTGCTGAATCAGATTTGTGGTCATCTTGTAGACTCTTAAAAATCACAGCTAGACTTGTTGACTAGAGTCTAAGGTTTATATTATAAGATTGACCTTAAGTGAAATTCACTATGAATCGTTGACTTCATGGTTGTGCAAAGGGTTTTTTTTTTTTTTTTTTAATTTTTTTTTAAAATTTTCTTTATATATATATATATAAGCTAGCTTTCACGGTAGGCGCATATTTTGGAAAGTTACTACACATAAGATTGTGCATAGAGAAGAAGGATCCTTAAACCCCACTTGAGAGTTGTGGCTTAATTATTTGTAATTGACCATTTGATTTTTCTACCTCATGGTATTGCTTTTTGTATACATGATACTGATGTATTCTATGATCATGTGGTGTGATTGGAAGTAGTTTTTGGTAGGCACACACACTCACCATAAATTTGGTAGTTATGTGAAAAAAAACTATTGACAGACTTAGATCGACTCACTCCCACGAGCAATCACTTTTGGTGCTACAAAAGGGTAGCAACTAGCAAGCAAAGATGAAAAAATGTGTCACTCAGTATTTGTCCATAGATAGATTAAGTTGTAAGATATAAAAGATATGTCACCTTGATGGGAGTTAAAGAAGAGATCCATTATATTTAAAGGAACTGTGCATGGTTACTCACAATCCATGTAGCCTGTGATTTAGCCAGATGTGAGATCATTTTTAGCGCTTCATATATCGATCAAATGGAGGGAATTAAGTTAGGTGCTAGAATAGCAACTAGACAAAGATCTATACGATGTATTGAGATTAGATATATGCTTTTTCTTTGGAAATAGAACTTCATCATAGCATGTATTTTATACTATATGTGCTTTTGAGACTAACAGCAGAGATGAATAAATGAATCCCTGCGTCCTCAACGTGCGAGTCCTGTAGATCATAATTGATGATCTTAACTTATTTATATCCTTAGGAGTCTTTTGACTATGTTACGAGGTTGATGTTTTAATGTTTGCTATTTGGCATATTGTCTATGACCATGAATGATGTGTTTAAAGAGATATTGTTAGGAGAGCGACTAAACTAAACTGAATGACATGAGGGCGAATGGAAGACTATTTGGTAACACATCAATAATGTGTTTGTACTCACTACTGGCAAGTTATGTTGCTTATTGGAAGTTACGACATAACTGTGGGTACATTATGTTTTATGGGGACTGTGCATTGCTTGAAGTTACTTAGACTGAGAGGGATTAGGAATGCTTAGTCTGATGTGACCAAATGATTCAAGGCATAATGATACATTTTTAGGAATGTTGTTATTCTAGTCTTCTCTTAGATAGATTTGGTATAGTGCTCCCACTTTTTTTTTTCTTTTTACAGGTGTGGTCGCACAACTTATTTGTCAATATAAATAAGATTGAAAACATATTGAGAGACACAGACCTGGGTCTTGCCCATTATGTGCTAGTGGGAGATATAATAAAGAGGCAACTATAGTGGGCACCCTTCCCTTTCTCTTGGGAGTTTTGAAGTGGCAAACTACTTCATTAACCTTGATGCAGACCCTTAATGACCAGCCAGAGGTTACACTTAGAGGGGCTATTATATAGCCCATCCCCCATTTGGATGAAGCACTTCATGCACCACAAACATAGTCTCTCTCTCAATGTGTCAGTTTTCTCTAGTCCCAGTATCTAAGTTGTTGAATATGTGAGTGTTACTTTGATCTTACCACGACACACTCCATCATCGATACGAAAGAATTTCAAATGAATAATGACAATGGAGAATTAGTGGAACAACCACACTAAATTTAAGAATTTCCAACGAGATAATATTGCTTCCACTGTATATCTTAATCTAGTATTTCTAACATATATGAATAATGTACATCCTGTTATGTGTTGTTATGGAAGTGCCTCATCAACCTCCCACTTTATTTAAAAAATAGAAAACAAAAGCTGACCAAAACTCAAAACAAGATATAAACACCAAACATGACCTGCCTCAGACATGAAATTATACTCTTCAAACCAATTTGTTTTACGTTATTTCTTCCATCCTCTCAAACCCTAGCCATTCCATCCTTTTAAATATGAGCAAGCAAGCAAGTACAAGGCTGTAAGTGGTATTTTGTTACACTCCGGTTTGCAAGATGGATAGATTTGGAAGTAAGATGAGTTTCATAATTCTCATTTTATCTCATTTCATTATTACAACTTTTTTAAATTTTTATACAAAATATAATAAACAATTCAATTTTTCAAATCTCAAAATAGTAATAATATTAAAAAATAATATTTTTTTAAACTTTTAATTTTTATATCAAATTAAAAATTCTCATCTCACTATTCAAATATACTCTTAAGTTTAGCTTATATCGACAGAAGAGCCCATGGACCACGTCCTAGCTTGTTAGTGAATTTCCTCTTTATATTTTGTTTTACTGTCTTGTTGGACTTCTAATTGTAGTCTGTAATGGGCTTGAGCATAAGAGTAGCCTTTATGTGAGTATCTCATTACGATGCTATTAGCATGGCCCATATGTGGGATAGCTTTGGTAATACTTCATACCGTATGTACTGGGCAAAGGCCGAGATTATTCTGGAATGATATAAAATTTTCTCTCTCATTTATTATCTATTTTTTTTTTTTTTTAAAGAAAAGTGCCTATCGAAAAGAATCAAAAGATCATATCAATATTATCTTATTTTAATTTTTAAAGTGTGTTATAAAATGGTATAAGAGACACTGATATCTATGCTTGGACAGAATTTTTCAGCATTGCTCAAAATCAAAGAGCGGTCGAACAATCACAATAACGATTAGATGTTATTTTGCATACATTCAAGGATACTAGAAAAAACTTGAAAAATTTTAAAATAATTTTATTGAATATTTCACCCTATAAAAAACGTCAACTTTATGCATTGCAAGAAGAAAAACACCATCAAGTTGAAAGAGAAAGAGGAAGTGAATCCGATGTGATTCCTCTTTCTTTTGTTGCCATTAATTGCTTTAAAAACCGATTAACTATTTTCTCAACTCCCAGATGGGTTTGGCTTGGGTCCTATTATAAAAATGATAAGAAATCTCCTTCTAAGTAAACTTACGTCGTGTAGAGTTATGCTGGCCAAATAAATATCGTGTATATATGTCTTTATTTTTTCTATACGCTAGCCACTCGGAATGGATATCTCATATCTTTACCATACGCTGGCCACCGAAACTCATTAGGTACACTAGCAAGAACTAATTGCAAAATACAAGCAAGCAAACTATTGAAATAATGTCAAACACAAGCCACAGAAATATAGTCGGCTAAAAAAGCAAGCACAAATGTCAATAAAACCAATTAACGGCTTAGTCGTAGAGTTTGGAAGACTAAATTAGATTTAAAAATAATAATATGCAGAGTAAAAATATGAGAATTTTAGAGCACTCTCAATAGTTTATTTATCCTATTCTTTAAAATACATAACTAAAACTTATTTTTTTTATTTTACATATTGATTTTTATAATATATCATACATCGGCTTATCTATTTTTTCTTCATATAATTTAAATGTTATATTATTTAATAGTTTGTTTGAGAAAAAGTATAAAGAAAGAAAAATTAGTATGGGCAACAAAGTACAAGAAAAGAGAAGAAATTAATAAAATATTTTTGCATTTGGGTACAGTTCATGCTACATGTAGACACTGTACCAAAATGTAAAATACATTTCTAAATATATGATCAAGCAAGTTTAAGTTACTTTTATTCAAATTTTACATAAAAATAAATTTTACAAAATTGGGTGCGCGCTCTCAAAAGATCAACTCAAATTTAATAAAAACAAATAAAAGGGAAAAACTTTGAATAGAGAGAGAGAAAAGGAGATGGAAATTTATCAATAAAAAAGTGAAAAGTGTATAACAAAAGAGATTTGTATTCACCAATATTTCAAGTTTTTGTTACTCGCTCCTCTGTGCGGCAAATAATTATTAAAAAAATGATTTTTATGAGCATACGTCAAACCAAATGTTCCAAACGAGTTCGGTCAATGTATAAGAAAAATAGTTAATATATATATATATATGTTTAGTGGCCAGTATATCTAATTTTTTAACATTTTTGAGCCAAAAGAAAAAAATATTTACGCGACATTCATTTGACAACCCCTACACCACGTCGATTTATTTAACAAGAGATTTCCTGCTATAAAATAACAGACCCAAGCCGAACCCTCTTCCTTCCTCTCAGAAATTATTCTCCCTTTCCTTTCTTTCTGTCAGTTGTCTCTAGTACTATATGTACACTGTCCGTAAAAGGAGAAGACACTGGCCGTAAAAGGAGAAGACCTAGCCATCTGATGGAAGTTTGATCCCGGGGGGGACGATTTGCAGTTTCTCAACTCCTCGCCTTCACCACTAAAAATCCAACGACCTTACTCCCCCAGTGTCTACCAGCACCATCTTTTCATTTCTAGGGTCGAAACGATGCCCTTCTCTCACCTTCTCTGCCGCTCTTTCTCCACTACCCTCCAACGCAACTCCCCATCTATTGTCAAGTCCGTTTCTAGCGATATCTACAATGATCGAAGCCTCAAACGCGTCGTCAAGAAGTTCAAGAAGTCCTCCGAGCATGAACACTTCAACCGACCATTTTATACGAAACTGTAGCCTGCCGCCTCGCCTCGGCGAAATGCTTCAACTGGATCGAAGAGATTCTCGAAGACTAGAAGAAATACGGGACCTCCAAATGGTTAACCTGAGCCGATTACTGTGTCGTCGCTGCAGATACTCGCATGCCCAGCTGTTGCCGTTGACCCTAGCCAGAAACAAAGGAGACCCAGCATTTATCACCATCGGCAAGGATTGCAGCGTCCTTAACCCAGCCATGGCGATCCATTTTCTCAGAGCTACAGCCCTTGGCTTTGTCGGTATAGTTGCTAGGATCTGGGCCAACAAAGGTGCGTTCACCTTGATCTTAGATTCTTCTCACTTGAATTCCAAGTACTACTGCTCTCTCCATGTGTCTATGTCCATCGCCTATGGCCTTTCCATCCCTGAGGGTACATACTGTCCTACCTATGCTCGTTGGGTGTGGTAGAGATGCCTCTAGACCGCTGGCCAGGAAAGTGGTTATGTTATTGCACTTGCATCTGGTTACCCCAGGCTTGATCAGCTGTTGTTATTCCTCAAGGGAGGTAGTGAGCATGGCGTCAAAAGAACATGTGTTCATATTCTTACTGCTGACCGTGATGTTTTGGATGGTAAGATTTATAAAGTTTTCTTTGGTGGAACAATAATCAAACATCCAACGACACTGGGACGATCTGGCTCTCGTTACTTGTATGAATTTTTTGACCAAGCATGGATGGAAGCTATGGCGCCTCAGATGTTTGACAAAATGCTTGAAAAAAACTTATGATTGTTTTACAGCCTTCTGGTTCCATTTGCATTAGTCTGGTGTCTAGAGTTAGAGTTGGATGGCTAGCAAAAATTGGGCTGACAAAAATGGTAAATTATGCTCTTGGGTTCTTAACACTAGGAAACATGTGGGTTAATGCAATATCATAAGTCTTCCAGTCTCAAGGTTCACAGCATGAGCTACTGAGGTTTTTCCCTTCCAAGGGAGTTGATGTTAACTCACAAGGCGATGTTGGTACTCCCCTAATTTGGACTGCTGTTCAGGGAAGGAAAGTGGCAACTGGGGCATTGACAACCTTAAAGTTGTCAAGGCAGTAAGGTACTAAAATGGATTTTGGCATTGGTGGAGCAAACCCCGTGCAGATTGCTGTCGATAATGGGAGTTTGGAGACCTTCCTCCTTGAGGAGAATTTTTTGGTTAAAAATCAGAAAAATCGGCTCTTTTAAGTATCAATTTATTGGCCTTTTGATAGAGGAAAAGGAACTGAGAGAAATCATTGACGAAATTTGGGATAATATTTTTTGTCTCTTTGGTTTTGATTTTTATCTTAACGTGGTTCTTCACAAGGATGACAATGGGACCATTTATCTCCCAAATCCGATGACTGAAATTGGTGCACTTGTTGAACTATGCCAAACAATTTGTGGAACATTGTAACACACCCGAACAGTAAATCATAAATGCACAGGAAAATCGCTCACTTTGAGGGGAGCTCCTCCAGAATATAGATAGGGAAAAGAGAGAAGAAAGGGTAAAGGAAAGTTGGGTTTTTGCTATTACTTTTCAGATGAAAACCTACAGTATAGACGGCGCCTGATATAAGGTCCCCATCTTTATATTCTGGAAAAGGAAATGGGCCATGAGCCGACTACTCAACTGGACTTAACCCAAAAGAAAATAAAGGCAGTAGAATTAAAAGAAGACAACATAACATACTCGGGCCCCCTGATTAGCCCGTGACCACTAGACTCTAATTGACCCAACAGAGGGACCAGCCCAGCTTTGACCTTGGAAACATCTCCCTAAGTGTTGACCGAAGCTTCCGTTCAGACCATTTCAGATCTTCATTTTAGACCTAGCCGATATTGCCTAGGACTCCTTTTCTTCATCTCCATTGGCCGCCGCTCCTACTGCTTCTTCTAAGGTCCACGCCAGTACCTGTGTAACAAATCCTCCCCGTTTAAAACACCTTGTCCTCAAGGTGGGGGAACCAATCCTTGAGCTGGGAGTACATCTCCCACGTTGCGTCCTCGGGAGCTTGCCCCTGCCACTGCACAAGCAGTTCGGCCTTAGCCCGGTTCCCCACTTTCTTCATGCGCCGGTCGAGTACTTTGATGGGTTCCGGAATCAAGATCCCTTGGTGGTCCACGGGAGGCAGGGTCGGTATGGCAGTCACTCGGGTTCCCAGTTTTCGTTTGAGCTAGGACACGTGGAAGGTGACATGGATCCGTGAGCTTGTGGGTAGATCCAGCTTATACACAGTGGCTCCGACCCTCTGGATTACTTTGAATGGGCCAAAAAATCGGGGAGCTAGCTTGAGGTGGCGGCGCTGGGTTACGAAGGTCTGCCGATATGGTTGAAGACGCAGGTATACCCATTTGCCCACTATGAACTCTTGCTCTTTTCTTTTCAAGTCAGAATATTTTTTCATTCTCTGCTGGACTCTGTGTAAATTATGTTGAAGAAGCTTGGATATTTGGTCTCTGTTGCGTAGTGTAGAGTCCACCGTGTCCATTATAGCGGTTCTCGGTGTGTAGTCCAGCCACCTGGGTGGGGGGAAGCCGTATAAGGCTTCAAATGGAGTGATTTTTGTAGAGTGGTGCTGAGTGGAATTATACCACCACTCAGCCAAGGGAATCCATGTTGCCCAATCTTTGGGCCTGTCACCAGCGAAGCAACGCAAGTAGTTTTTGACCATTTTATTGACGGCCTCTGTTTGACCATCGGTCTGGGGGTGGTAAGCGGTGCTTAGGGCCATCTGAACTTCCTGTAGGGAGAAGAGCTCCTGCCAAAACTGACTGGTGAAGGTGCTATCTCTGTCTGAGGTGATAGACAGAGGTAAGCCATGCAACCTGAGTATGTTCTTTAGAAACAGATCAGCCACCACCTTAGCTGTGTAGGGGTGCTTTAGGGGTACAAAGTGACTAGATTTCGTCAAGCGATCCACCACAACCCAGAGGCAATCAAATTCGTGGGAGTTGGGTAACCCGTCAATGAAATCCATGGTTATGTGGGTCCAAGGTTGGGTGGGTATGGGAAGGGGCTGCAGTAAGCCACTAGGCAGTGTGTTATCCACTTTAACTCTTTGACACGTATCACAAGCCCTTATGAATTTCTTGAGATCTGTTTTTAATCCGTGCCAATAAAAGTCCCTCCTCAACTGATGGATGGTTTTGTCATATCCCGAATGCCCCCCCCCCCCCCAGGGGTTGCTATGTGTCAGTTCCATGAGCTTGCTCTTGAACCCTTGATCATTAGGGATGTACAACTGATTTTTGTAGAGGAGTAGCCCTTCCCTCATGGTGTATTTTGACCCCAATTTACCTTCTGTGTATCGTTGTATGAGATCCTTGAGCTGTGTGTCCGAGTTATAGGCTTTCTTAAGATCCTCCATCCAATCCACCGTGGGGAAGGAAATCAGCATTAGGGTCCCCTCTTGTTCTTTCCCTTTCCTTGATAAGGCATCCGCTACCTGATTTTCTGAATCTCTCTTGTATTCTACTATAAAGTCATAACCCAGTAGCTTGGTAATCCATCTTTGTTGCATGGGTGTGCCTATTTTCTAGTCCAATAAATGTTTCAGACTTTGTTGTTCAGTCTGGACCACAAAAGTTTGCCCCAAGAGGTAGGGTCTCTCCACTTGAGGACCACCGAGACGAGGGCAAACAATTCTTTTTCATACGTTGACATCCCAAGTGCCCGACCTTTCAAAGCTTGGCTGTAAAAGGCAATGGGTTTGCCTTGTTGCATAAGGACAGCCCCTACTGCTATCCCGGATGCATCACACTCAATGGTGAAGGGGGTGCTGAAATCTGGTAGTGCCAAGACAGGTGGCTGAGTTATAGCCTCCTTCAGCTTGAGAAAGGCCACCTTAGCTTCTTCACTCCATTGAAATCCCTCCTTTTTGAGCATCCTCGTCAGTGGGGAAGCAATTCCACCATAACCCTTAATGAACCTGTGATAGGATCCCGTTAACCCCAAAAATCCATGCAAGGCTTTCATGGATCGAGGTAGGGGCCACTCCACCATGGCCTTAAGCTTCTCGGGGTCAGCTCTCACTCCTTGAGTAGAAATCAAGTGACCGAGATAGGCCACCTCCTTGCACCACAGTGAGCACTTAGACTGTTTTGCATAAAGTTGGTGCTGTCTAAGGGTCTCCAATGCCACCTGGAGGTGCTCAAGATGTTCCCCTTCTGTTTTGTTGTACACAAGAATATCGTCAAAGAAAACAAGAATAAATTTCCTTAAGTAGGGACGAAATACCTCGTTCATCAAACTTTGGAAGGTAGATGGGGCATTAGTAAGGCCAAATGGCATTACTAAAAACTCATAGTGTCCCTCATGAGTCCTAAAGGCTGTTTTGGGCACGTCATTGGGCTTAACCCAGATTTGATGGTATCCGGACCTTAAATCCAGTTTGGAGAAAATAACCGACCCTTGCAACTCATCCATCAGATCCACCACAGGGATGAGAAATTTATCCTTAATGGTAACGCTGTTCAACCCCCTGTAATCTACACATAAGCGCCATGTGCCATTTGCCTTACGAACCAGCAACACCGGTGAAGAGTATGGGCTTTGGCTTGGTTGTATGACCCAAGAAACCAGTAATTCCTTCACTATTTTTTCAATCTCATCGTTTTGGTAGTAAGGGTAGCGGTAGAGTCTTATGGAAATGGGTTGGGTATCAGGCATTAAGTTGATGGAGTGGTCATGGTTTCTCCGAGGGGGTAGCCCCTGTGGTTCAGAGAAAAGTTCTTTATACTGGTCCATAAGGGCCAGAATTGGTGCTGCTACCACACTTTCAGCTTGCTGCACCTGGTTTTCTGGGCTCTCCATTAACTGCAAAATGACTTATTTAGACTCTAACTTATTGGATCTGTTTAGAGCCCCTTTTTCTATCAATTGTACAGCTACCAAGCCCTGCAACTTTACTTCACTTCCCCCGTATAAAAATTGCATCAACAATTTCTCAAAGTCCCACAATATTGATCCCAGCTCCCTAAGCCATTTAATTCCAAGTACCATGTCACACCCGGCTAAAACCAGCACCTGTACTTCCACACTAAAGGTAGTTCCTTGAATACAAACTTTCACATCACTGCATTTGCCCTCACTAGGAATAATCTCTCCATTTGCAACTCTAACCTTGACTGTTTCTTTTTTATCCACAGGTAATCTTGCTTGATGAACAATGGCCAGGTCTAAGAAGTTGTGTGTTGATCCCATATCAATCAAGATCATCACGCAGCTGTTCTGAATCTGTCCTTTTACCTGCATGGTCCGTGGGTTATGGGAGCTGATTATTGCATGGAGTGAAATTTCTGGTTGCTCTTGGGTTGAGCATAACTCCATGGGAGTCGTTTCTTCCTTCTGGTCAGGTTGTTTCTCCTCCACAACCTCTTCCACAATTTGTTCTAGCAAGACATCTTCCAACAGGTATAGCTTTGGATTTGTACATTTATGCTTGGGGCTCCATTTTGCCTCACAGTGATAGCATAGTCCCTTCTCCCTCATTTCTTTCATTTGGCTTTGACTGATTTTTTGGATTTGCAAGTTGGGTTTGTGGTTGGTTTTGTGGTTATATGTTGTGTGGTGGAAGGGATTTTTTAGGATACCGTGGTCAGGTGAGTAGGATGGGGGGTTTGAAAAGGCTCTGGGTCCTTTTTTGGTTAAGTTTAAGTCTTCTTCTTGGAGTTTAACTAGGCTGTAAGCAGAAGATAGGTCCATTGGGTTGAACATCCTCATAGTGATTCTTATGTCATCCTTGAAGCCACTTAGGAAGCAACTCAGTTTGTAAGAGTCTGATAGGCCCCTCAGTCTATTGGCCAATGTTTCAAACCGAGCCTTGTACTCTTCAACAGAGTGAGTTTGCCTTAATCTAGTGAGGGACTCCATGGGGTCATCATAAGCATTGGGTCCAAATCTCATTAATAAAGAGTTAATAAATGCTTCCCAACTAGAAATCTGCCTGGTCTCTTCCATCCCTTGAAACCATATTAATGCTTTTCCTTCCATGTGAAATGATGCAAGTTTTATCCGGTGTTGTGGAAGTGTATTATGAAATGAGAAAAACTGATTTACCTTGTAAATCCAGCCTGCAGGATCCTCCCTATTGAATAACGGAAAGTCTAGGCGCACTGTTCTAGTATGAACCTCCCCCGTGGGCGGTGGTTGCTGGTTGTGTTGATGATTCTCGGGATTGCTTTGCATATGAGCATCCAAAAATGATCCATGGGGACTGCCATGAGAGCTCCTTCTCTGTAACTCTACAGTTATGACAGCAAGCTGCAGCACCATTGCCTCCATTTGTGTCTTCATAGCTCCCATTTCAATCTCAAATTGTAAACGCTGGGATTCAGAGGATTTTTTTAGGTCCTGATATTGAGAATCAGTAGATTTTTTCAGGGCATTGAACTCTTCTTGTAGCTGGTTTTGTCTAGTTCCTTCTGCCATTTATTTCAATAAGATGCACAGGATAGCCTCTAGATACCACTTGTAACACACCCGAACAATAAATGATAAATGCACAGGAAAATCACTCACTTCGAGGGGAGCTCCTCCAGAATATAGATAGGGAAAAGAGAGAAGAAAGGGTAAAGGAAAATAGGGTTTTTGCTATTACTTTTCAGATGAAAACCTACAGTATAGACGGCGCCCCATCTTTACATTCTGGAAAAGGAAATGGGCCATGGGCCAACTACTCAATTAGACTTAACCCAAAAGACTAAATAAAGGCAGTAGAATTAAAAGAAGACAACATAACATACTCGGGCCCACTAATTAGCCCATGACCACTAGACTCTAATTGACCCAACAGAGGGCCCAACCCAGCTTTGACCCTGGAAACATCTCCCTAAGTGTTGACCGAAGCTTCCGTTCAGACTATTTCGGATCTTCATTTCAGACCCAGCCGATATCGCCTAGGACTCCTTTTCTTCATCTCCATCGGGCCGCCGCTCCTACTGCTTCTTCCAAGGTCCACGCCGGCAGCTGTGTAACAAACACGCCCAGTGGCAGCTGTTGGGCATTACTTGTTGAACTCGAGAAATGTCCTGCATTCGCATGAAGTTGCTGGAAGAATTGCTATCCTTGTTATTGAGGGATCTCATGTCACCATTACTAAAAGTATGAAACTTTGAGTCTTTAATTTCGTACATGGTGATGATGGACTGGGCACCCAAAATATTTCTCAACCAAAACTCTATCCTAGAAAAGTGACAGTGGTGGCACCAGGCCCACTTACAGATATGGCATGGCATTAGCGCTCCAACAAAATCCTGCATATAAGAACATTGGGCAGATTGTTATTCTTGGTAGTGCTTTCGGAGTAAATGGGTTTGTGAATTCAGCAGTAGAAACCAATCTTCTTGGTGATCCAGACTACAGCAAGTCCTACGATGCATTCTCTAAGAACCTCAAGCTCGGTATCCATGAGGATTCTCAAAACAAAACAAAGCCTGCTGAGTTGCTCCACTGCCCCTCCACCAAGAGTGGTGATGAGAAGACCAATTTGAAAGATTATATGACCAGGATGAATGAAGGCCAGAGCGACATTTATTATATTTTTGAAGAAAGTAAGAAGAGACTGGTGAACTCCTCATTCCTGAAAATGCTTAGGAAGAAGGCTTATGAGGTTCTCTTTATGGTTGGTGCCATTGATGAGAATGTTGTTGGTCAGCTCAGGGAAATTAAAAGTAAGACACTAGTCTCAACTACAAAGGGAGCACTGGAGCTTAATTGCATCTTGTGGATAAGGTGCTTTGAGGGAGAGGGTTTGCCACACTCCGGCTTGCAAGACTAGCTTATATCGACAGAAGGGCCCAAGGACCGCGTCCTAGCTTGTTCCGTGAATTTCCTCTTTATAGTTTGTTTTACTATTTTGTTGGACTTCTAATTGTAGTCTGTAATGGGCTTGAGCATAAGAGTAGTCTTTTATGTGAGTATCTAATTATGATGTTATTAGTACGGGCCCATCTGTGGGATAGCTTCGGTAATACTTCATACTATATGTACTGAGCAAAGGCCCTAGGGAGATTATTTGAATGATATAAAATTTTCTCTCTCTCATTTTCTTGAAGGGGCTCCCCTTTAAGAGAACAAATCAATATTATCTTCTTTGAATTCCTGAGGTGTGTTACACATTTGCAGAAAATGTAGAAACAAAATTACATGAAATTTGTAATAGATTTTTAAATTTGTAATAGATTTTTACTTTGTTAGTAGTGGGTTTCTATGCCAAATGGCTCAATGTTCTCAGTTTCGATGGTTTCTGTGTCAGTCGATCTCTAGCTCCAATTATCTTGCAGATCGATGGTTGGGCCATCTACTGCAAATCATATCAAATCAATTTCTCATTCGGTCTCTAGCTCCTTTCTAACCAAGAATCTGTACACTCTGAAATCATGTGGCACAAACCTAGAACCTGTAACCCAAATTGGTCAAAATTTCAGAGGTGGAGTGGCTAGGGTTTGAGAGAGGATGGCAGGAACAATTTCAAATTGAGTACTGATTGGCTTGAAAATAGATGGGCGGGTCTTTCTTTTATGAGGTCGGCCACGCGTCTCCTCGTCGTGGTGGGACCGCCGGCGGCGGGTCGTGGGCTACCGTTGCATGAGTTGCTCGAGACTGCACCGGACGACGACATGGCCGGACCGGTTTTAAAAGCGAAGAAAAAAAAAAAATGAAAACCAATCCCAGACAATGAGAAAATAATGGGAAACAAACAGAAACAAGAGAGAGGAAAAAAAAAAAAAAAGAGAAAAAGGGTTTTTGCGGTTTGGGAGGGAGTGAAGGAGAGAGAGAGGGAGGGATCCGTCGGTTGAGGCTTCTTTGGCTTTTGGTTGTTCGGGTTCCGTACTCTATGGTTAAATTGTTAATAGAAACTTTAACCTATTTCTGTTTCAAAGTGTTTCTGTACAGAGGCACCTCTGTATCTCTCTCCCTCTCTATATGTCCAGGAGTCCTGAACTTCTATGGGCTTTTTATCATTTGTTGAAAGAGCAGAATGACGTAACTACCCTTAATATTATTTCGCCCAATAGGAATACAAAAAGACTGAAACATATAATTAAAATACCATTAAGATCGTTGTCAAGCTTTCCATTTTGCTTTAAGCGTTCTTACCATTTTGCTTCAATTATAATTACCTACTTCCTTTTATTGCAATCTCCGTTTCAGGCTTTTTTTTTTTTTATATAACAAAAGTTCTTTATATATAATAATAATATATAAACACGTACGTCAGAAATGACAATACAGTACTAATTGTTTAAAAGAATTGTAAATGTCATTTTTAGAATCCAAAAAGACGAGCGAATACAGTTTTATTAATTAACAAAGTCAATGGTTAGTCGAAGGAAATTGATGATAAATTTAGTATTTAATTAGTCGATTTTGGTTGGGAGAAAAGCAGGAAAAAAGATGGTTGTTTTTATCTTCATTTGTTTGGCTGTTCGGTACTAAACAGTCTAAACTTCCCTTTGGCGGCCTAACATAATGATTATGTGTCATGTATATTTGCACGTGTGTATATCAATATATTTGAATAGATTCTATTTAAATAGTGAAAATATTTTATCTTATTTTATTATTATATTTTTATAAAATTTTTATATAAAATATAATAAATAATTACGTTTTGATCTGTTTTTTTTTTTTTTCAAGAAAAAAATTAAAAAGGCTACCGCATGTAAAAAATTGGACCCTACGTTTTCTATGCGAGTAATGCTAAATCTACCGAATGTGTTAGGAACATGATGCAGTGCACCGTTTGGAGAAATGAGATTAAATGCACAGCTTTAATAATCGGTGCTATACGCATCGTTTGACATCCTGAGAGAATTTTAGCTTATTATTGTATTTTGTCTCCTTGTAATGGTTAGTTACTATATGTATATGTGTCAGCCTTTTATTTATATGGTTTGTTATTTTGCATGAGCATATGAGAAGGGACTATGGGGAGGAAGATTCATTCAGGAATATTTGGTTATTGCTCTTTTCTGTAATGGAAGTTAGGTCCCTCGAAGAACCCGTAGCTCTGAATCAGTGACTCTTTTGAGCTTTCTATCAAACACTTCCCGTGCATTCTCATTCCTTCTTCATACAACATTCATTTGTAATCCATTTCATTTCCTGTTTACATTCCATTGTCACAACAGCATCATTCCAATTCACAGTAGCATTTACAATGGTCATTTACAACAGGGTCCTAACAATTGGTATCAAGAGACAGTCGATCTTCCCCAGACATCCTTCTAACCCACACAGACCCATACTCTATACACTACCATGGCTGAAAGCACTCGTTCTAAACACTAACAGCAACACCAAAATGATGCTTTACAAGTTCAAGTGGACAAGAATCGACAAGAGCTCAATGATGTCAAGGCTGATGTTCAGGAGATTAAAAACAATTTGGACGAGTTGAGAGATATGCTGCTTCACTGGTTGACAAAGCAGCACAATATTCCTGATCGGAATAGTATGATCGAAAAGTTGATGAAACAAAAATTAGTAGATTTTTGTAGGAGAGATAAAGAAAATCCCGTGATTAGTGAAGAATTCAGCTCAAAAAAATTAGAAGAAGGGGAAGCATCTACCGATTCAGTAGAAGAAGTTCAAAAATCTGCACTGGATGAAGAAAACAAAGCGAAGGATGAAGAGCTGATGTACAATTCAAGCGATTCTGGAGGTTCCACATTGGAAGCTTTCTCTCTCTCTCTGCTCAAGACCGATTTAGAACTTCCTCTTACTCTCTCTGTTAAGAAGGATCAACTGGATATAAATATAAGTATTACATTGAAAGACAAAGAGACTTTGAAATCAATAGAAGATTCTGCCGCTGTCAACCTAGGAGAGAAATCCTTGGTGGAGTCTTATGACCAAGCTGCGGACGAAGAATTATTAAAAGCAGCGGAGGAAGAATTATTAAAAGCAACGGAGATGGAGAAAAAAATGATTCTCTCTGGAAATAATGGTACTGTGTTTGAAAGAAGGGTTACAGAATTTTCTCTTGGAGACTTCCTTTGGAATGGTCCCCTAAGGGAGCCCAACAAGGAGAGAAACTCTCTGCTCAGCAAAATCAAAGACGACAAAATTCTGAAGTGGGAGGTTGACACTGATGACCCTTTCGGTACCCGTCAACAGGCATTTCAGCAAGTAGAACCCACTTTGGGCATTAATCTTGAGAATGCCAAGAATTTGATGGTGATTTTTGAACCCTTTGATAGAGGGAGAGAAAGAAATCTTGTGGAAACCAACGTTCTATCATTCCATTCCAAATCGGTCAAGGCCTTGACGTCGCTACAACTATACAGAACCGGTGCCTTTCCAAACGGGTTTCAGAGATTTTTTTGGGCTTCTCAGCCGCTTATTGTTCACTGTGAAGCTTCAAATGGAAGGACAACCCAACAAGATTTTACGGCCATGGCATGGCAAGCAATTGTCTCATTTCAGGATTTGGAAAGCTATGCGTTCTTTGATATGGATGGGAATCAAACACCTCAGGATTTAGTAATAGCAGGTAGTAAGCACATTTCCCTTAACTCCAATTCCAGTTTTTATCGAGATTCTCGTGCCAAGTATATAATTGAAGGTGTTTTTGATAAATTAGAATCCCGTTACACTTCTGTTATAATATTTGGTGGAGAGAAATGGGAAAATTCTATGGGGTTGCAAGTTTTATTAGATAAAAACCTTACTCCTCAAACATTTGATGTTTTGCCCCTTAAGGTGGTTTTTAGGCCTTTTGATAGAGGAAGGGAAAGAACTCCTGTGGGAGTAAATTGTGATGAACAGGATGTTGTGGATGAACTTGGAATGGGTTCTAATGGGGGGCGCTTTGCTGGTTAGGGGTCTTAATTGGGCGAGAATTTTCAATTGAAGACCTCTTGATAATCTTGGATAAGATCTTTGCATCAGTTAATGGGTGCTGAAGAGGACATTGAATCAAATCTAAATTCACCTCAGGGAGCCTTTATTTCAGCTACGACAGTTTCAGTGTTCCTTTATTTGAGATCTTACCTGCCTCCGAATGATTTGAGTCTAAGAGGTTGTCTTGCTAAACATTGTAGTCCAGATGATGTTGATTCCTGCAATGGTAATCAAAACCTAAGAGGTCCTGCTATGATAACATGTTGCCATCATCTTGTGCATGATAAAGTAACCTTGAAGATTCTGATGGATAGTGAAAATATGGTGGAGATACTGACAATACTCTGGTTTGCAGCAAGCATGGTGGAAGGGCAGGCTTGTAGAATTAGTGGGTTAGGGGTGCAAATAATTTTTTCTAAAAAGTACATGGACCGTTAATAAAAGGCAACTCCCTCAAAGACTATCATTTGCTCATTCAATGATTTTCCACTTTGATTCTTCTTGTTTGATGTCAGCAAATGTGCAAGTGGTTAAAAGTGTCAGTAATGGTCATCTGTTGCAGCTCAGATATTTGGCACCGAGGAACCTTGCCACTGTTTTTCTTCAACAAGGTTCTGCACATTATGAGGATGCCTTACGTTGTTACCCTCAAGCTGTAGAGATTAATACCATAGATTCTGTTGTCTGGAACTAGCTGGGAACAATATCATGCTCAACGGAATTGTTCAGTTTATCGCGATGGGCTTTTGAGCAAGGGCCTTCCTGCAGGCCTTATAATTAGAACGGCATGGAGAAACTATTGGAAGTTAATGATTTCTCTATATTTTATTGTTCAAGTTTGAGACCAAATGGAAAAGCTATGATTGAGTCGAGATTCAGGGGCTTCTCAACCACTCCATGTCACTTTTGAAAAATAAATGGCTATTGGGTATACTTGATGATTTTACCACAAAGCAACTCCCACATAATGTGACTTGGGGGTTGAGCTTGTTATATGCCATGGAACACAAGGCTGACCAAGTGTTGGTTGCTACTTAGGGTGAGCTAGCACATGCATTGCAGTTCTTAGCTTCTGTTGTATCTCAAGGCTTTTTAGCTTTTGGTGACATTCTAGAACTGCATAAAAAATTTTGTGAAGGCACTCCTTGATGAGCTGAAACTTGTGGGAGCATCTTGCCATTTTGGGTCCACCATCACTAAGGTGGACATATTCAGAGATGCAGACATTATTATGGTAAACTACTTTGATGAAATGGGTTGGTCTTTCAGTAGAAGAAAGTAGTTGGGAAGCTTCTAGCCCTTTACACACACCTTGAGGACAAGGTTCTTTAAGGGGAGGAGATTGTTAAGAACTTGATGCAGTGCACCGTTTGGAGAAATGAAACGCACATCTTTAATAATCGGTGCTATACGCATCGTTTGGCATCCTGAGAGAATTTTAGCTTATTATTGTATTTTGTCTCCTTGTAATGGTTAGTTACTATATGTATACGTGTTAGCCTTTTATTTGTATGGTTTGTTATTTTGCATGAGCATACGAGAAGTGACTGTGGGGAGGAAGATTCATTCAGGAATATTTTGTTATTGCTCTTTTCTGTAATGGAGGTTGGGTCCCTCGAAGAACTCGTAGCTCTGAATCAGTGACTCTTTTGAGCTTTTTATCAAATACTTCCTGAGCATTCCCATTCCTTCTTCATACAACATTCATTTGTAATCCATTTCACTTCTTGTTTACATTCCATTGTCACAACAGCATCATTCCAATTCACAGTAGCATTTACAACGGTCATTTACAACAGGTTCCTAACAGAATGTGTCCCGAATGTGTCTCAATTACTTCTTCTTCTTCTTCTTCTTCTTTTTCTTTTGTTTTTTAATTTTTTTTAATTTTTTTAATTTTTTAATTTTTATTTTTTTTAACTTAGTGACTAAGGAAGTGTTTTCAAATAATATTGTATATTTTTTTAAAAAAAAAAAAAAGAACTGAAATGCACTATTCGAAATACATTTTTGAGAGATTCTTTTGGTAGCGGTAGACGGACTCCTTCTATACATATGGGTAGCAGTGTAGTCTTTTGAGTGAACAATTGGAGCCAGATCCACCAGAATCTGGTCCAGATTCCACACATATCATAAGCTGGATAACAGGACGAATAAGTGAACTCACATCATCAGAGAGCTTCATGTTCTTGGTGTGGATGCAAAGAACTTCAAGACGCCCAACTTCATCTGGAATACCAATGTCTATTTCCCTTTCAAACCGGCCAAACCTTCTCAAAGCCGGGTCAATGCTGTTCGGACGATTTGTAGCCCCCAATGACAATAACATGTGCTCTATATTTCGGTCCATCCATAAGAGTCAAAAGTTGCGAAACTATTCGACTGTCAATTTCACTTTGTGTCTTCTCCCGCTTAGGAGCAACAGAATCACTCTCATAAATGAAAATAATGGATGGAGCAATTCTTCTCAGCCTCTTCAAATGCCTTGCGGGGATTGTTCTCACTCTCCCCAGCCTATTGACATATCCTATCCTCATCTTAACCAACTCCATCCAACCTATCCTCATCTTATCTTCTGATAGGTTCCCTTCACAGAATATCTTAGTGTCTGGGGCGACCACACAATACTCCCCCGGGTCAGTTTCAATGACCATGAACTCCACACTTCTTATACGTCCTCTGACGAAGAACAGATCTCCCTTCCTCACAGGGCAATAAGCCTCCAAAAACTAATCTGCAAACAAAACATTGGCAACTATATTATATAACATCAGAAAAGGATTAAACAAGTAGGAGAATAAAAATTCTTGCCAAAAGTACAGGAGAGAGACTTCGAAAGCAGAACATATCCAGATGTTATGCTATCCTAAAAACAGATTTAGCTGGGGGCATTTTCAAAGAAATTAAACCTATTCTTATAGGTCCTCAAAATTTTCCACAAAACTCAAATTTCATAGCATAGGTTAGGTTTCCATATGAGATGAATTGCAATGAATATATGTGAGTTGAATGAGACTCCCAACAGAATAAAGTTAAGGCTCTAACACTCCTTGAACCCTTAAAGTAACTCCTTTGAAACTTTATGGAAGAGCGAACAGATTCCCTCTAAATTGACAACAACACGTGCGCACAACATCCATGCAGAATAACGAGAGAGAGAGAGAGAGAGAGAGAGAGAGAGAGAGTAAAAACATGGCATGTAACAGAGACTAGGGGTATAAACGATGTGATTTGGTGTAGTTTTAGATAAAATTTAGGACCAAACTGGTAACATTAGTTTTGCATTTTTTAATTAGCATCGGTTATCCTCCTAAATCAGTACTTACAGTTTTATTGGTTTCGGTCCAGTTCAGTCTAGTTTTCTAGTTTTAATATATTAAGTATATTAATATTACTAATGTATTTATCAAAAGAAATATGTTAAAAATTTATTAGGCAGTAAAATGTAGTTAATATTTAAAACATATGATCAAATAAATATTCATGTTTAAGATTAAAATGTTATGTTATAAATTATAAAATATTATTTCATATATAATTTATATATATAATAAAAAATATATATAATATGTGAATTGATTTTGTCTAATCCGGTCTAGTGTTGAAAACCGTAAAACCAATTTAAAATTAGAATTGACCGGTTTTTTAAATGAAGGAACCAATTCCAAACCAAATTTGTCGAAAGCTGGACCAAACCAATCGGACCAGTTTTCCAATTTTTTGATTTATTTTTACACCCCTAATGGAGACTTGGAGCGTCGAGACATGCTACATATGGTTACATACACCCGCTTATGACAGTTATAAATATGCAATGCATCATAGTATGCAATTAGCAATATGCAAAAATAGCAGTGGAAATAAGGGTGACTTAAAAATTTTGTGCCAAAATGAACTAAACATCCCAAAATATTAATTAGCCATAAAAAAGGTACATCCTCACTTAAGAGGTTCACATAGTTCAATATAACATGAGAGATAAAATCCTATAATACTAAAACTACACAATTAGATTAGCTCTCGCATTCACTCTATGGTATATAGAGTTAGAGCTATGAACATCAAGATCAAGTCCACTCTCTTCTCCAAATTAGGCTTGTCCTCAACCATTTGAAGTTAGTGGTTCATCCTGCTCGTCATAGGCTGACCCTGGCACAATTTCTAACATTTCAGGTAATGGTAAAAGTGGGTCCACAAGGATTTGATTTACTTGAAATTTCCGTAAGTTAAACAACCAACAAGCACAAAGATAAGATAGACATGATTAATGATAAATATGAAATGCAAGCAGAAAGTTATGCAGAAAAATCTGTATGGGGTGCGTACAAATGATAAATATTTGTCTCCAATCCAGATTCCTCGACATTTTAGAAAAACTTTGATGCACATTTTCTTGCATAGAATATTTTTCACTTCATCTTTTCAAAACATCATAGCTCAACATTAGTTAAGCCATCATTAACAATAACATAATGTATGGTATCATCACAACTCCTCATTATGTATTGTGAGTATCAGTCAATGATGTTAGTACAACTCTTGTTAAAATTACGTTGTTTGCAGACTCGTTCTTAATGCATTGAAAATATAACATTTCATCATAACAAAACATCATAACGTATGCACTTACCAGCCTTTAGGTGCCATAAATGACTTCACTTCGGTATTCTTTAAAAAGAATCTATTCAAAACCTGTTGACAGTTTTTTATCAACCCGAGGGTTACTACTCCATTCGTATGCACTCCAGAGTAGACAAGGAGTTGCACTAGGATGATTATCCATACTAGCCTTTGGGGTTGTGATGAAATTTCTTTTTCAAGCTATGCTTGAAAATGCTTTTTTACGACATATGCTTGTGAAGTATGTTTTATGCGAAAATGACAATTTTATGTAATATGGTAAAATTGTAAAAGTTACACATGTCATGTAAGCAAGCACATAAATACTCAATGTATCATATAATATGATGTTTAATGCTTAAAATTATTTTTATATCATGAATGTGGCATTTATATATAAATCATAAATAAATTATCTAAGAGTAAGTTCGAAGTTAACTTACAATTTTTTTTGGGTATTTTAGGAATTTGGTGTGGCTGTAATAAAAGGCATTTTAAGTTAAGAATTGAGAAACTAAGGAAGATGTTCATAATCAAAAGGGTACATACAATCATTACGAAATTGCCGCTACCATTTTTTAAAATTTCCACTAAGGCCCTAAACTTTTACTATTTGTAATTTGACCCTAAAATTCACCAAATTTCACAAACGTCATATTTTCTATGATCTAAGTCCATATATTCCCTTAGAATTACAAGAATCAATTCACAATTATGCCAAAATCAACCAACCCGTAGCGTGCATCATTGTGGGCCTATTTGTGATGTCAAGTCTATAACTTCTATGGATGCATGTGTATTCAAATTCCATCAAGTGACAACAAGGAATATGGTCTTAAGCACACGTTTATAACTTAGAATCAGTTCTCAAGAATTCATCCCAACATTTATGCATTGTTTTAAAACCAAATGATCACAAAATCAACAAACCAAGCATATGCATGATGTTTCTAAATTTTCCTTGTGAAAGGGAGATCTAAATCTAAATGAATCATGCATTTTTATTCTTATCCCAATCACAAGATTTTTCTTAATATTCATTACTCATGCTTTGGAAAATTTAACCAAGACTTCATAAAATAGACTTCAATCAAGTGAAAACTGAAACATGGTTGATGATCATTACAAGATATTGATTTCTAATCCTATCATGACATGGTAATTTCCTCACATTTAAACTTTCAATAATCTCCCAAGACATTAATAAAACATAAGATAGTTTCAAGACACGTCATGGCTAAAATCTCATCCCAAAAAAATTTATACATGCTAAATATCAAATTTGGCCGAAATGCAACACTTTGAGTAAAACCTTTATAAATCAATCAAATCCTTATTCTTATGCCATAAATCAAAGCCTAACATGATAATATAGCACTCAACAAGAAATAAGGTAATAATACTTGCAAAAATCGTGGCCTTTAAGCTCTCAAAACTGAAATCACTCCAAGAATCTTACTCAAGCTACTTAGTTTCTCACCTTCCTCTTACTTTGAACGCTTTGCACTCAAGAATACCAAAGAAAAGCAAGAGAGAGTTGTGTGAAGAATTGGGGAGTGGAGCGGGTATTTATTGGATTCAATGAAGGGTGAGAGGCAAGGGGTACGCGACAATGTCTTGAAGAAAGGGGGAGTTGATTGGTGGAGGTGAGTAGTGGAGTGTTGAGTGCAAAATGCCATTGTGTCATCACTTAGTTCAGTTGAATAGTGCCCTAAGGCACTTGATTAAACCTTGTAAAGGATTTAGAAGGAGACTATAGGTGCAGTGGGCTGGCTTGCTTCAGAAAAATAGAACAAAAAAATTCAAATGAAAACACACAATGGAAGCCGACAATTTTGCATCAAAATTGACCAAATTTTTGCATCATTTCTTGTCCCTTTTCTCTTAGTCTGATTTGAGGTACCATTACCATCATTTGAAGGATTTTTAAGGTGAGGAGAAGAGAGGAGCAATTGGATGCCAAGTGATCATGCTTGAGCAGAAAATAGGAGGGATGAAATGTGTGATGGTTCAGCTGAGTGGTTCATGTGTGTGCCTCTCTTTGTGCCAATCGGTTGAGTTGCCTCAGGGAGGTAATTGGACAAGCAAACACTTGAGTGCTTTGAAGCACTTCCAAGGGGAAAAAAAAATCTTGAAGATGAAGGTGCGTGGGAAAGGTGGCTGTTTTGTTGCAGAAAAATTCTTGAAGATGAAGGTGCAACTGGATTGAATTCAAATTCACTTCTTAGGTTAATAGTTAGGATTTTGTTTTTGATTTATTGGAATTATTTTGAACACTTGCTATGTCTGATTCTAAGGTGACATCATGAGGATCTAAGGGTTAGAAATCCTCTTGAAAATTGGTTAAAAGGGCGTTGGTTTTGGGTGGTTTGAAGAGGGGTACTCGGTTTGCTTCAATTGTGCCGATTGCTGGTTTACTTTGCATTGATATTCCTTTGGTTCACTTGAAATGGGTTGGGTTAAATCTAACCTCCAAGATTTTTTTAAGAGTGATGCAAAATAAGTACATAAAAAAAGTTTTCAGATTTAAAAATGTGAAGAAAAGGGTTTCATGAGAACTATGCAAATTCGTGATGTTTAAATTAGTATTCATGAATGAGATGAATAGTGATCTTTACACAAGTTTAAAAAAAAAAAAAAAAAATTAACCAAGGTTGAATTAGGAACCCTAGGGATGTGGGGTTAAGTTGTGGAAGAAAGGAAACCAATGGTATGATGTATGTGGGTTCCGATTGGAAGAATGAAATAAAATTTAAGGTTCAGGCTTCATGGGTTGGCCTTTTAATGGGTCATATGAACAAGCCTTGGTTGTGGGCCTAGGAGTGGGCTTACCCATGGGTCTTATGTTCAGATTTATTGGGCCTATTCTTGGCCTAAATAACCCACTTGGTTGGGTCCTAGCTTTGGGTCTTCCTTCAATTGGGTCAAATCCTTGAATCTTACTAAGTTGGGCCCAATAACATTAGGCTTTCTAGGTTAGGCCTAATATAAAAAACCTATTAATTTAGGCCCATAGCCTTGTGTCTAACAAGTTGGGCTTGGGCCTTAATGACTTTCCTAAGCCATTATGTTCAGAAAGCTTGGGCTCTTAATAAACCAATATCTTGCCATTCCTAAATCTATCTAGTAATTACCCAAAATTAGTTAGCCCATTAAAGTGGCAAACTTCCAATATGCCATGTGTCACTCTTCCATTGGCCTTTGGCATTTATCCTCAAAATTAATAAAGCACTAAAACTCTTCTAATAAATCTACTAAACCTAAAGTATACGGCCGTTTTTGCAAACTCAAGTTCAAAAAATATTCTCACTCTCAAATAGCATAATCCCTATTTAACTAGAATCAAGGCTACTATGGTCAAGGCCTAAGGGGTTTTTAAGTGGGGTGTTACAGTGCATACCTAAAGAATCTTGAATCCCCATAGTAACCTCGCTTCTCTATCTCATCCCATTGCACCTTCTTCCAAGCTTGTACACGCTGAGCAACATGATCATATACAATTACGTGGATCATATACAAGAGCAACACCTAGGAGTGATTTTCTAGTGATATAAGAAACTCATGAATGGTCATGCAATTAAAATCAATTATAATCGACCATTGGAACAAGGTTTTAAGAAAGAAAGTTCTAAGCTTACGATCTTTGAATCTTTGCTCATTCTTCCCCCTACAAAGACACCACCATAGAAAATTGGAGCCATCTTCCTAATTGCAGAAATATGAGAAGTGTCTTAGAGACCTCTCCATGAAACGAAGATGTCGATCACCCTTCTTGGCATCACCCAAGCTACAACCACCCTAGTGAAAATGTCATTCCACAAAGTTGTGGCAATCTCATAATATATTAATAGATGATCAACAGATTCACCACTCTTTTTAAATAGAGGCAAAGATTCTTAAAGACATCCCATCAAACATCTACAGATAGTTGTGTAAAAGATACAAGTTCAAGCACATGCTATTGAAAGCTATGATTGCAAACATCATAATAAATCCAGCTCTGAAGTATATGGTGAATTTTTCCTAGTGTTGATTAATCTGAGTTTGGTATCCATTGACAACTAATTTTCATTAGCATTTTACTTTCTCTTCCCTCTCATTTCATGGAGGTTATATGTGATACTCATACCCCATATTTAGTGACAAAGGCAGGTGGTGTATAGAATTCCACGTTGCTTAGAATGAGTTATTACTCTTTATAATAGTTTCAATGGGACTCCAATTATATAATTTACTAGTCCTTTCAGAGTATAGGCCTACATGTAGCTTAGGCCTCTCTTGGACATTAAAAATAGTATCAGAGCATATCCCAATCAAGAATGTTAGACTTGAGCCATGCCACCTACATCGGATTGGCTCGATGAGGATATCGAAAATTTAAGGAAAGAGATTGTTATACATACCCCACACTGAGTGATAAGGATAAGTGATGTACGGGATCCCACATTGGTTGGGAATAAGTATTTTTTTCTCTTTATATTGGTTCTAATGGGACTCCAATTTTATCATTGATTAATCCTTTTAGAGTATAGGTGCAGATGTCGCTTGGGTCTCCATTCAGGCCTTAGATTAGTACAATTTTGGATGGTATCTACCGAGATGTTAAAGATAGTAGTAAATGAGAGGGTATAAAAGTACCTTTTAGAGCCATGCCAATCAAATGGATGACTACCATTAAAGGTTTAAACTAAGGCTAACAAAAGGGTCCCAATGCTCATTCCCCAAAGTTTAATATCGGCTTGTGCTTTGGTAATTTTTTTTTCTTTTTTTCATAAGTTAGTCAATGGGGTTTAGTGCAATTGGATGGAGTTTCATGATGTATTAATGATGTATTAATGCCTTTTAGCCTAAAAAAAAAAAATTGGGAAAAAGCGTACAACCATATGCTCGACGTTGAACACCTATTCCAAAGAGAATAGAAGAAAGAGAGTCAAGAGGGCCCTAATCTCACTTGATATGCTAGAAGATAGAGAACATCTGATCACTTAATTCACAATGTTAGACAAAATGAACAAAGATGACATAAATTACAAGTAAATCCTCAATTCATCAATAACTAGAAAGATTCTAGCCCCATTCTCCTCTGAAGTTAAAATATTATCACATGCCTAAGAATATTAAATCTCTAGTAATCAATGTAGGAGTTCAATCATACCATAAAGGTACTCTTTTAGTAGCAATTTAAGTAATCAAGTTGTATTTTTTATTTTTTTTAAAGAGTGGGAAGTCACATGTCCAATAATAGTCAAGCTACATTTGAAGGAAAAATAATAATGCTTTTAGGATGTTTCAACGAGAGACCCATTGTAACAACCCGCTCCTTTCTTTCACTTATGGTCATGAGTCTCATTATGCGTGTTGGAGCCTCGATGTAGTATTTTTAAAAATACCAGGCTGATTTTTAAAACAAGCCTAGTATTTTAAAACCTATGAATATTTTAAATGTCTTATAAATATTTATATAAAATATTTTCAGTGTTATTGGACTAAGTTTGATTTTAAATAACACAATTATTATATTTTTGAAGAGCTCCAAAAATATCATAATTGTGAAAAATCATTTAAATTAAATGATTTCATTCATTTAAAAATATTACGAGATTTAAATTATGTTGAAAACTCTAAATTAATTAAATGGTTTTGTTTTCTTAAAAATAATTAGCAGCACTTCATCATTTAATAAATGATGAAGATTGTATTTTATAAACTAAAATTTAGTTTAATAATATTCTATGTTAATTCCTCTCAGTGTTTTAATTCTCACCATTAGATCAATTTGGGAGATCCCAAGATGAAGGGCCTAGATTAAAGACCCAAGCCCTTACCATTTTTCTCTCACTTTTTCCTTCTCTCTCTCTCTCTCTCTCTCTCTCTCATGCATACAGCTCCTCCCTCCTACCCGATTTCCTCTCCCAGCTCATCTCCAAGCCATCGTAGGCAGCCATCTCACGTTGGCAACTCCCTTTCACACCGGTGATCGACAACCTCCACACTGGTTTCCTCCTCCACAAACCTATCTCTTCACCATAGTAGCACAACCCAAAAATGGGTATAACATGGTTTCTCCACCTGTGTACTGCCATATGCTGCTACCCAGGCCACCACACCTCACCAACGACTTTCTCCCTTCACCGACGACCAACCCCCACTGAACCCAGCTCCTCTCTCCCTCCCCGTTACACACACGCACACAACCCATACATGGGTTTCATGCATGGGTTCTCACCACTGACAGCCCTAGAGCCGTAGTACTCCACCTCCCCTACCACCAAGCACCACCAATAGCCTCTCTCCTCCTCTCCCTAGCTCTTCACAAAATCCCACGGCCTCTCTCTACCACACACACTCTCACTCTCCAACACACGAGTTGCACCACCCATGGCTAGATCTACCTCCGTGAGCCACCGTGCCACCTCTACCTCGCCACCATAGCTCCACTGCACCTCCCTCAAGCTCCTCCATGCCCAACGAAGCTCCCTTATCTCTCTCTCTCCATTTCTCAGCTAGGGCATGCACGACCTCCACCACCACCAATGCCACCGTGTCTCCACTGTGTGCCACCTTGACACCACTATGAGGCCACAACTCTAGGACCATGACTAAACCTTTCCCTGCTAAGATCCACACCTGTAGCCACCTCTAATAGCCCAAACAGCCACCGTACGCAGTTTAACCACCACATATGACCCTTCTGATGCCTCGACCATGCTTGACAGCGAGGAACGCATGGGTTAATCCCAACGATGGTATAATTTGCTCTCCCTTGTTATTTATGTTAGATGTTTGTTGTTAGTATTGTGGAGTTTGCTGTGTAGGGAAGTGTTGGGGTTTAATTATGTAGTGTGTTGTATAGTGTTGTGGACTGTGCTGTGAAGTATGGGTGTGAGGTGTGTACTGTAGTTGTGATGCGGCATAGTATTGTAAAGGGAGTACATATGGAGTGTACTCCATAGGATGGAGTGATGCACCATATGGTGTGTATGCCATAGTGGTGATGTGGTGTAGCGTGTGTGAAGGGAGTACACGTGGAGTGTATTCCATGAGGTGAAGCGATGCTCTGTGGGGTGTTGTGATGCACTAGATGACATGTCACAAAGGTTTGGATGGCATAGTTGAGGAGCGTAGAACTTGTGAGTAGTTTCGAGAACTGTGGAACAGTGTCCTGAAATAGCTGTGATGTGGCCTGTAGTCCGAGGTGACATGTGTCGCTTTTTAGTTGACTTATGGCTGAGAGTACGTGTGAAGTGGCGAAATAGTGTAAGAGTAGCATAGCAGAAGCATGATGGGGGAATGTCACGAAGTGACATGGTTAAACAAGCAGTCATGCTTGTGATGGGTGAAGAGTTAGTGTAAGAATGATGTCATGGGATGTCAAATGACGTGACTAGATCACGGCTTAGCTTGGGAGCAATCTTGAGCTACATGATGTGACGGAGATGCGGTTGTGAATGGAGTCTTGTCTTGTTAAGTATTGGGATGAACTTGTAAAGGGTTAGGAAGTAGGAAAGTCCTGCTTACAAGGTTTGAGTAGAAGTTGGTATCAGAGTATGAAACTTGTTTATGCAAGTGGGCGTTCACTGGACTATAACTTGATCTTAGATGTTAAGGGGGTAAGGTCCATGTGCATGTGGTGAGATACGTGTACCAGAAAGATTTACCATATATAATGGATAATCTATCCTCAGCATGATTACACGGTGTTTTAGCCTCAGAGCTGGCTTAAAGCCGTGTGGCATGTATGGATGGGCATGTGGATTTAGTGTAAGCAAGGATGCATGAAGATAGTGACATGTGTATTGTCTAAGATTGGGATGCTTGACTTAGTCGATCTGAGTCATGTGTTGAAGTATGGTTAATAGGAGGATAAGATGAAGGTCTTAGTGTTTTAACCCTAAGGTGAATCATGGAGGTTCATTTTAAAGGATAAGATCTTGAAGTAGAATGTTGAATTTGGAAAAAGTTGACCCAAGTGGGTCCCAGAAAGAGGAAACGTAGTAAGGAAGACACAGAAGATAGAGGTATGACTGTAAATTGATCCTAAAGGTTTTAGCATAGTAAATGGCACATAAGACCATAAGGATAGATGGAGATTGTTCCAAGCGAAGTGTATTCTATTTCTAGTTTAGTTCCTTATGTACTAAGATATAGACTGATGTTAAGGTTATGTGTATGCATATAGGTTGCTATCTAACATGCACATGAATGGACTGTATGAAATGAGTATGGCAAGGAGTCCAGGTAAGTATTACGTTCATACTCTTCTAGAGTTTTCTAAATAAATGAAAATGAAAATAAAATGCTTTCCTTTACTATGCTTAAATGAAAATGAATGCTTTTCTTTACAAAATGACATGAATGACGGTTTAATAAAGAATGCTAAGTATAATGTTTAAAAGTATATATATATAACGGCCCTCCTTGGCAGACCATTTTTATGCACCCTAAGTATTAAGTGTATTTATGTGAATGGATGTTATACGTAGTAAGTATTGTATGTATTTTCACGAAATGAAATGCGAGGACGATGCCTCATTCTTTAAGCGATGCCTTAAACGATTCAAAGAAAATGTTTTAAAATTTCTCTACGAACTGATATTTTAAGTGATGCCATGAATTGATATGATGCAAAGAAAGTGTTTTAAAATGTCCATGAGAACTAATGCTTTAAGGATGCCATGAATTTATGCTTTAAATGATGCCATAAAAATGATGTTTAAGCTCATGTTTTTAAATGAATTTTATGAATGAACGGACTAAAGGACTGAAATGAATGAAAGGATTGAATGCTTTAATGTATGAAAATATGTAACAGCCACATAAATGAATGAATGGGTACCAAAGGATTGAAGTGGGTAGATTGCAATGCCGGGTAAGCAGTACTGGTAGTGTATCCAGTGCTACACCCTGACGGAATGGATTCCTAACTCGTGGCCAAGGGTGGAATCAGGGTCCAAAAGACCGCTAACCCTCACACACGGGGTGTAATAGTGTGCTACGGCCAACGAAAATAATAAGAAAGAATGTATGCATGTTAAGAAAGAATGTATGTATGCTAAGATTATTTAAGAAATGAAGGCAGTGAGGCATGGGGAATTGTTTTACAAAAGAAAACTCTTTTTAAAGAAATCCCCCACCTTGCAACGTTTTAAAATGAAACGAATGTCTTATGTATGGTATATATGGAATGGTGAATGCATGCCTGAAAATTTATGTTATTATATTTTAATTGTATGAAGTAATGCTTACGAGTCATTGACTATTTTTAATTTTTATGTGTGCCCTCCCAAGGAAAAGATGAGCAGGCTACATCAGGATGGACACGACCTAAGGGGAAGAGCACGACACCCTTGGCACGATGTTTGTATGAGAGACTTTAACTTATAAAATTTAATATTTTCTGCTTTAACCCTTTAAATTATGAATCACAATTTATTTTATAAACATGGAGTTTTTAGTATAATGGCATGAAAGGAAAAAGTTTTAAACAAACGGTAATTCCCGTCGTTTTTCTTAAAATCATTTTCTAAAGGACCCATTACAAGGACGGGTGTTACAGCCACATAGCCAATGATGAGATCCTTCATGTAGCTATCTCACTATGGCAAGCATTACAAAGCAAGGGGAGAAGTAATTGACTCAAATGAACAAGGCTCTTACTTTACGACAATCTATAACTTCAAAAACTTAACAAAGGTGAGAAGTAAGAAATTTTTAGAAGTAATGCATGCCTCGGGAAGGGAAGTATACAGTGATGAATGCATCAAAGGAAGAAAAAGCTATAAATGAGGGAGGTTAGATACTCACACTTAAGGTAAGCATCAAACAGATTGCCAGTAACTCCTTCGATAGTATCATTAGCTGACAGTATGTGGACACGCTTTCCATACTTAGCATCAAGTCACTAGTGCACAGAGACTACATCTCCAAGCCGAATCCTTAGATTTGATCTAACAACCTTGTTCATCCTAATCTTTGGATCCTCACATGTGTCCTTTGCAAGAGCAATGCTGATTGTATCCTTTCGTTTCTTGCCATGCCATCTGATTTTCCAATTATAAATAATAAAAGACAAAATATTTTAGAAAAAAATTCAGCATCGCATTTACACATTTTACAAAATTCAAACACTCTTTCTCAAGTTTTTGGATTGGGGTCAGGGGTGTAGACAACTACAATGGCAATGACAACAAATACTAAGGTGCAAAGTTCAAGATTTTGTTGTTCACTACTCACATCCAAAATCCAATTAGTTTTTGTAATATCCTATAAACCTATTGCATATTTAAACACTATACATCCTATGAAAAAAATATAAAACAATGAAGGCCAAAAATATGGTGGCAGAGAGGTCAGAATATAATCAAGCTCTTTTAAGCTTTGGAGTCTAATGCTCCCATAGTAGGCACTCGATAGTAAAGTCAGTTCTATGAGGATGATATGCCGATTAGAACTAAATAAGTCTAATTCCATAGCGTTCAAGGTGAGAAATACCATCTTAGGGCAGCCACACAATCCATTGGATGAGATTCAAAACGCAGTAAACCCCACTAAAAGTCAGAGAAAGTGGCATTTAACATATTGAGCTAGTCAGCTCCTCAAAAGCACATTTTTTTGTTTTTGGTAAGTAAGAAAATTTTAATAAATCATTTTTTTAGATATAGCCAAAGTACATAGGGAGTATATAAGAGAAACACCTAATTACAACCTAGGAGCTGGAAAGAGCAGCATAGAAGTCAAGAAAACTAATCCCATCCAATACAATAGCCCATGACCAAAGTAACAATGAAAAAAAGTCTCTAATCCCTCATAGCGAATGTTCTTTATTTTCCAAACTATGTCTGTTCCTCTTATTCCATATATAGCTCATATGACATAATGGCACCATCTGCCAAACAACCCCAATTTGATGATTAACCTAGATTCCTCTCCAAGAAGGCAATAGATCCACCACCCTCCTAGGCATCACCCACGAAATACCAAGTCTATTAAAAATCTAATCCCCTAGAACTTTTACTACTTCACAATGGAGAAGAATGTGGGCCACCAATTCACCATTGCTTTTGCACATAAAAAACAACAACTTTACTCCAAAGTATCCTCACAAAACTTTATGAGACAAAAAAATAATGTCCAATGATTTTGACCCAAAGTATTTTACTTTACAACCAGAAGACTTATACCCACAACCAAAAGCTTAGCTATTAAACAAAAAGCTCATAAAGCCTCTAAATTTCTCACACAAGCAAGCACAACACAAACTAACCCAAACCTACTTTAGAATCCACTACCTTTACGAGAGTTGTATCGCCATGGAAGAATTGGAGTTTCTCCATCGTATCTTGGTGCAATGAGACTATGGAGTTATCATCATTGATAGACTCAATAATGACTAGCCTATTTGGAGACTTTTACTGCTCCAGAATTGTCATCGAGAAGTCCTTCCCTGCTCCTGAAATCAAAGAAAGCAAGGATGAAACTTGAAAAAGTTTCAAAAATTAGGGTTAAAAATTTTTGGCACAAGAGTCCACTCACACGTCAGAAGACTTAGTTTGTTAGCCATAATTTGGTAATGTTATAGGTCGAGAAGGGAGGTGGAGTAGATGGGAACAAGCAACTAATCAGCCGTGCAACACTAGGAATGGGGAAGAAAGCAAAGGAACGACAATTAAATTTGGTAAGTTTGTATTATGCTGTTTTTTAGTTGTCTTGTCTACTCTATGACTGCAAATATCATTTCTCATAAGTAGAATGATGATGTTTTGATAAAGAAAAATTCTACTCATCATCCTCACACCACACACCGCACCCCACACATAATTTTTATTTTTTCCTCTTACCAAATGTGTGGTATATGGATAATGAATAGAAGAACTTCATTAGTTTAAGAAGAGTAAATAAATAAATAAATAAATAAATAAATAAATAAAAATAAGTGTGGTGTGTGGTTTGTGGGAATGATGAGTAGGAAAACTCTTTTTAAATGTATACTGAATTGTAATAAGTGAAATAACATCGTTAATATGTTTTTGTTGCAAGAAAACTATGATGTCGTATAGTGAGTTATAAATGGAATACGAAATGGAGGGAAAGCATCTCTAAGAAAGCATTCAATATCTTTTCTCTGTCTCTCTTTTCTCTCCCTAGTTTTTGTTCGTGGAGATTGACTATCTCAAATTAGTCATGATTAGGGCCCATTACAATTGGTATCAATTGTCATGATGGAAGGAACTCGATCCTGTGCTCATATTGTGGATTTGGTGAACCATCTTTGATAACAATAGGAAAGGAAGCATAAACGATTTGAGAATACAATTGCTCTTTTGGTGCAGCAAAAAGAGATTGCTCAAGTTGATAGGAAAACTGAAGATAAAAGATTTTGCTAGGTTTGGATACAGAATTTGTTTCAACTCATCTCAACTAATCTCATCTCATCATTACAATTTTTTCAAATTTCCATACAAAATATAATAAACAATTTAATTTTTTTAAAATTCCAAAACAATAACAATTTAAAAAAATAATATTTTAATAATATTGTATTCAACTTTCATGTAAAACCATCTCATCTCATCACACTATCCAAACCTCACTTTAATGAAATGTTTTTGGAAAATAAAAAATTTCATTTAATGGCTTGGAGGGTAATGGATCAACAAGAAGGAAATTTCAAGATACTCAGACTTTTGTTAGAAATGGTGATCTCAATGAAGGTGTGGGTGAGGTGCACCATCGAGACATTGGTGACAGAGGTTTTCCTAAAGGGACTAAGTTGGATTTTCCAAGATTTGTGGGCAAGAATCTATTAGCCTGGGAGTATAGGGTTATTCAGTATTTTCCTTCTCATCAAGTTCCTCCTGGTCAAAGAATATTTATAGGTTCCTTCCATATGGTTGAGGTAGCATTAATCTGGTTTCAGGATGCTAGTGAAGCTCGAGCTTTTCATACTTGAGGGGAATTTGTGCAGGCTATACAGACCAAGTTTAGGTCATCTCCCTATGATGATCTAATGGAGGCTCTTACAAGGCTCGAGTAGGTTTGCTTATAAAGCTGAGATTGAAGTTCTTTCTAATTGGATTAGGGTTATTTCTAATAAAAGTAAACTTAGTTGTTTCTTGAGTGGCCTAAGAGATGAGGTTAGACTACCTATTAGGATATTGAACCTACTACTTTGAATGATGTGTTGAGTACAAGGAGGTGTTGGAGGAATGGGTATATGGACTTTAATCAACAAAGCGGGAGGCAAATGTGTATAACCCTGCTCAAGCTAATTCTATTTTGGGTACACTTAAAACTCAACCGACAACAAAGATGCCCTATCAAAAACTGTCTAAGGCTTATATGCAAGAAAGAAGGAGAAGAGTCTTTGCTATTTTTGTGACGATAAGTGGCATCAATGCCATAAGTGCCTTAAGCCAAGGCTTTACCTATTATAGGGTATGAATTTGTTTGATAATAGTGATAGTGAATTTGATGGGGAACAAGAAAAGGTGGTAGAATATGAAGAGAAAAACGTTGAGGTATGTAGGGAGATTGACTCAATCTCACTCCAGGCCATTGTGGAGACTCCAAGCCCTAAGACAATGAGGGTGGTTGGACAATGATTATTTTGATAGATAATGGTAGTACCCATAATTTTCCTCTCATATTTTACTGGTGAGAAAATCTGATGGCATGTGAAGGATGTGCGTTGATTATAGGGTGTTGAATGAAGCTACTGTTAAAGAAAAATACCCCATACTTGTGGTGGATGAATTATTGGATGAACTCTTTGTTCAACTATTTTCTCTAAGTTGGATCTGAGGTTTGGGTATCACCAAATTGGCATGAAAAGTGAAGGCATACACAAGACAACTTTTAAAACACATGAAGGTCATTATGAGTTCCTTTTAATGCCTTTTGGACTCACTAATACACCTTTGATATTTTCAGCTCATATGAATGAGGTGTTCATGCCTTCTTATGGATATCTATGTTTCTTGGCTATGAATTTTCGTTGAATACAAAAAAGGGGTAGAGAACAAGGTAGTTGATGCCTTGTCTAGAAGAGATCAAAATGAAGAACCTATATTATTGGCTACTATCACCTTCTCAACCCCAACTTTGCTCGAGGAGTTGAAAGCTACATATGTAGAAGACCAGATAGTACAACAGATGATCAGTTTATTACAACAAGATCCCTCCTCTCATTCTTCCTTCACTCTTAAGTATGATCTTTTGTTTAAGAGGAGAAAACTTATGTTCCTAATTGATCTGAGTTAAAGTTGAAGATCTTACATTTTATTCATGCTAGCCCTTCTATAGGCCATTTTGGATTTCAAAAGTCTTTGTAGTGCTAGAATTGATTTCTATTGGCCTAGTTTGAAGACTGAAGTTCTTACTTCATGAATGTGAGGTGTGTCAAAGAAACATAGTAGAAAATGTGCATCCTGCTAGTTTGTTAGAACCTTGCCCGTGCCACAACAAATATGGACTAATGTTTCAATGGATTTTGTAGAAGGCCTACCAGTTTCAAATGGGTGTTCTATTGTTATAGAGGTGGTGAATAGATTTTCAAAATATGCTCATTTCAAGACCCTAAAGCACCATTTTACAACAACCAAGGTAGCATCTCTATTTCTGGATAGTGTTTTTAAGTTGCATGCCATGCCTAAAACCATGATTTCAGATAGAGGTTCCATCTTTACTAGTTCATTTTTTAAAGAGTTGTTCACGTTACAAGGAGTGAATTTTTCTTACTCTTCTGCTTATCACCCTCAAAGTGATTGTCAAACCAAGATTGTTAACAAATGTCTAGAGCACTTCTTGAGGTGTTTCTCAAGAGTCAAACTGAGGTTATGGTTTGATTGGTTATTCTTGGTTGAGTGGTGATATAGCACTACTTGACACTTCTCCACCAAGCTTACACCTTATGAAGCTATCTATGGTATACCCCTTGCAAATTTACAAAAATATATACCAAGCTTGACACCTAAACAAAGAGTAGATGAGAATTGTTAAAAACTAGGACTAGATTATGTCTTCCTTGAAGACTAATCTATTAGCAGCCTAAGACAGGATGAAGTTTTAGTCCAACACACATACAACTTAGAGGGAGTTTTTTAGTTGGGGATTGGGTCTATCTCATACCTCAGCCCTATAAGCACATTCTTTGGTAGATAGGTGCAATATGAAACTCTCACCAAGGTTCTTTGGCTCATTTCAGATCACACATAGGGTTGGTCACAAACTTTATCTTCCCTTAGGTCCTCTCTTGCATTCTGTGTTCCATGTTTCCTGTTTAATGAAGAAGTTGGGAGAACATGTGTCACATCTTTCTACACTTTCACTAGTTGAATTCTAAGGAGAGTTCATGCTTGAGCCATGATTGAAGTTTTGGTATTATAGAAGGGAGCTGAAGTGGATGATGCCACTTGGGAGCCTTACTGGCACTTCGTGAGAAATCTCCCCACCTTGTGGGCAAGATGATTTGTAGGGCAAACTACTTTCACAGCTGCCTATTTAGATCATTGATTTTCTCGATGCTATGTTCTACAATGAGGATATCACCCATGTACAACAATAGAATGATTAAAAAGTCGTCAAAATACCTCACATAACATCAGTGGTCTACCTGACATTTGATGTACCTTGAACTGCATATGAAACTATTGAATTTCTTGTACCACTTTCTGGGAGCTTGTTTTAGACTATACAAGCTTTTCTTTAGTTTGCAAACCAAGTTCTTCTTCTTTCCCTGTACTATAAATCCTTCAAGCTAGTGCATATAGATATCTTCTTCTAGATCTAAATAAAGAAAAGTTATCTTGACATCTAGGGTTTTGTTTTGAGAAAAGGATTTCAAAAGCACCATATAGTCACACTTACTCATATTTTCAGAATCTAGGGTTTTTGTGTATGAGTTTCAAATAAGACTATATTATATTTCTAGATTTTTGCTACTTTAAACCATTGGATTTTTGTAAGTATAAACTCAACTTGCTCTTGGTTAATACTTGCATATATTTGTGTAAATCCTTTTAGAGTTATTGCTGTTTTGATTGTTATTCTTATTTGCTTGGTTGAATACTCTTACATGAACTTGGAAAATGAATATGGAATGATTAATGCAACTCAGTTTATGATGAAAAATGGTGATAAAATGTTATACATGTTTCGGTTTTGAGGAAAAAGACATTGAGGTTTCAAAGTTCTTGATGATTTGGTTTTACCATGCCTTGAGTGATTTGGATTGTGTACAAATGCTATGATTTCATGTCTTGTTTTACTATATCATGCATTCTAAATATCTTGGATGAAAATTGAAGCATGTTTAAGTGATGAACATTCATGATTTTGAGAATCCATGTTTCAGCCAAGGCTTATATTCATAGTTCCATGTATGCAATTTGATAGCTCATGTGTTATATGTTAACATGCCATGAATCAAATATGTTATGCATGGTTATTTCATGCATGGCATTTCATGTGTCATATGTCAAGTATAAGAGTGTATATCTTAAGTCTCATGTCACATGCATTTGGGAAGAGTGATTTCCAAAGAAATTTTTTTTCAAAGAATGAAAAATACTTTGGAAATAAAGTAACATTTTTAAAAGAAAATTTTTATCACGACCCCAAATGCTAGGACTGATAAGTGTCCTAGTGGAAGCTCTTTGTCTATTCTGGAGTGCTTAAGAATGGAGTGGTAACCCCTAGGTTGACAAAGAACCATCAGCGTGCTTCAAATGAATTCTTTTTAAAGGATGCTGGAGCGAGGTAGCACCTAACGTTAGTGGGTGCCATGATTAAGGCAACTAACTCGATGAAGTACTATCGTATTACTATGATATGAATATGTTTAAGATGTATTCATCATGGTGTACGGATTTTTGGTGGTGAAGTAACTAACAGGAACACGTGGTGCATAGGGGAGCCGTGATGTGTCCACAAGAATGAGGCCCCTGTCTATATGATATGCTCTGAATCACATGATGTGAATTAGGTGATATGATATGATATGCTTTGGATCACGTGATTAAGCAAGATAAGAATAAGGACAAAAGTATATTTTTCAGAAAAGTCAAAGAATTCTATCACAAGTATTTTGAAAAAGGTCAAGTGCATAAGTCAAGTTTTCAGTCACGTCATGTGTCAAGTACACGTTCACGTATGCATTGTATGATGTACCTCTTGTATGCTCGTGATTAACCATGATATATTGTGTGATTACTTAGTGAGATTTCTTGAAATCTCACTGTTGTATTATTACCACTATCATTCATTTTCCAGAATGGTAGAAGTTGTTACAAGAGTAGAAGAGAACGATAATGACCAAGAGAAAGAGGAAGGCAGCCCCTCCTTTGGAGAGGATTATGCCTAAGATGAACGTTAATAGACTCAAGCCTACAATTTTGGATCACTTGGAGGCCATCAATGAGGAGATCTCTAAGATCCTCCAATTTATTAAGGAGTTTCAATGCCTCAATAATAGGGATAAGGATCAGGACTTAGAAAAACGGGTGAAGGATGAACCGCTTTAAGAAAGCAAATAAAGAAAGTAAAAGAGAGAAACTTTTGATCCCGTGTTTTGAAAATTTGCTACTCTGATTATGTTTTGAGACTCTTATTATGAATGATGGTATTTTAGGACAAGTTTGGAGATTTAAGGTTTTTTTTATTTTTTATTTTTTATCATGTATTTTGCAATTGCCTATGGTGTTGCTTAGATTTTCTCATTACCTTTTTATTTTTTTCCAATGAACGTTTATTGCATACTACTAGAATATCTAGGAGTACGCATATTATCCATCATGTACGAGGGGTATGTAACTTTGTATTATATGTCTCAGCATTTTAGTCATCGCCAAATTCCAAGTGGGGGCTAGGGCGCCATAGAAGGTGATGCCTATTTAAATTCATTTTCAACGTTCAAAACTTTCCATATTGTCTTTTTGTAGTTTTTAGGCAATGTAGCGGCTGGTAATTAAGGTCATGTAGGCCTTACGTAGTAAATTCAAAAACAACATTGAAAGCATGACAATGTTTGCTGCTCAAGGTGTTGGAGCCCTTTTCAAAGGCCGAAATGTTCCTATATATGAAGGTTGACGACTTCAAGCTATTTGTTTTCTATTGGTGACATATGCCGACAATTCTGTATTTTCTGTTATTTTAATATGTTTGACATATTTTGTTATCAATAGTACGTAGCTATCTTTTTTTAATTAACTTCATTGTCCTATCTTGTATTAATTAAGAAGAAACAAGATGTTACATGAGAAATGGTGCATGGATCCTGTCAAGGTGGTTGAATTTATTTTTTCACTGAAGAACATGCCTCAGATTAGCATACAGTATCAAAATCCTAGACAACAAAAACGTTTTCGATGGCTTCCACCTCCAATTAGTTCGTAAAAACTAAATATGGATGGTGCTTTATTCTATGACCAAAAGAAGGCTGGAGTAGGGATCATTTTCAGAGACTCAAGTGGTAATGTAGTGCTGGTAGCTAGTAAAAAGGAAGATGAAGTCCCTGATCCTTTTACCATCAAAATCCTAGCCATGTTTAGAGGATTGTAGATATGTGCAAAAATGAGAATACAAAATCTTATCCTTGAAAATGATTGTCTGGTGATGATATCTGAGATCAAACAAAGTAATGACTCTTTTATGGCTCAACGAGTATAGTGCTGGTGCAGGAGACTAGAAGATTAATATAAATGTTTCAAAATTGTACTGCTCAACACATAAATTGACTTGGTAATGAGGTTGCTCATAGACTAGCTATATATGTTTGAAATATTGAAGATTCAAAGATGTGATGGATGTTCCCTATCATGTATGTCAAGCCATACATGTTTCCCAAGCCATATGGCTTGACAAACATTTTTTGTAATGTTCCTTATTAATATGAAGTTTGTTTCCCATGAAAAAAATAAAAAATAAGAAGAATCAAGCACGTGCATCAATATTTTAAACTCAAAATACAAAAAGAAGATATAAATAAATATGTTACTTCATTTTAACTGATCTATTGTTTCCCATTTCATAAATGTTCAAAATAACAATATGGTTGGTCATGATGGAATTGTTCAAATTATTATTGGTTGAAGAGCACTGTTCATTTTTTCTGGGTTAATATTGAGATTTGAGCTATTAATTCAAAGCTATAAATCACATCGCATCTACATCCAAAGCTTCTAAGCATGACACCTATATGCAGGATCATGCTTAAATTCAAACATTCAAAGGCAAATATCCAACCCCATTGATTTTAAAGTGACATGACAGAACATATGAAACGTGCCTCATTATGATCATGATATATTGGTTATCACTCTAACCAGCCATACAGCAGGTTCAACTTAACGTATCTTGATCATACATTTATGAGATCATTTGGGATTTCTTCAAGTCCCATATTTTATTGTTGAAATTGGCTCTAATACTATTTGTAACATTCAAAACAAAACTCAAATCATATTATATGGACCCATAGTACTCTAGAACAACTAGTTAATAATACAATTATAGTTCTATGGAAATCATTATAAAGAGTAGGAATTCTTCATTATCAAATAACGTAAGATCACAAACACCTATTACACTTAAAGATATGGTGGTGCTCTCGTTTAGTACATTGGGTAAAATAATAAGGCACCGTTTAGATGTTAAGATGATTTCATCTTATTTCATTTCATACCATCTTAACTCATTTCATCTCAACGTCTGAACACCATTCAAAGACACACTTTTCAATTTCAAATATTCAACTTTTTCATTGAATCATTACCTAATTAATCATTATAATTGTTCCAAACTTCCAAACGAAACACCAAAAAATAAAATAAAATTATCAACCTTTTAAAATTTGAAACTAAAAATAGTTGTTGACGGTGTGTTTTGTACACATGGGGGCCTGGTCCTCGATGACTTGGTTCTTCTTCCTACGTCCTGCAAACACGATGCAACTCCTAGATCCGGCCACCATGGTGGTGGCCAGACAGAGTCTCTGATGCCTAAATCAGTAAGAGTAAGAGAGAGGAAGAAAGATTGTAGGCAGCTCGAGTAGACAGAGTCTAGGGAGCCCCCCTTTTCGATGATTGGGGACCGCATTTATACATGCGTCTAAGATAAAAAACCCATGACCTATGACTGAGCAAAGGAGTGTCCCTTGGTAGATCTCATCTAATGTGGCGTGGTCCTTTGATGAAGCAATTAATGCGGAGTGGCTTCCAGGAGGTGCCTAAGTGTGGAGTCCCATCGAGGGGGCGTATCCCCTCTTCCTTGTCTGGAATGTGCCCTGGGCTCCCCAAACTATGGTTAGCCTGACCTGCACCTCTGTTCATGTTGTCTGAGTTGAGAATTCTCGAGTGGGCCATCAGGAGGTCAGGCAGGCTCTGACCTTAAAGTGATGAGCTGGTCTTCTCAGGTCTACTATGTTTTGGAGGGAATGTTTCTATCACCTAGGCTGGGCCTATGTTCCCAGGCATGAGATCCCGAGGAAAATCCCCTAATAGTTATCCCTCAAATTCCTACCAAAATGGTTTGATGGGAATTTTTACAGATTCTTATTCTTCTGACCTGTAGATAAATCAATCGAAGTCACTCTTGCTTATAATATCGTTAATGTGCGGCGGTTACTCTGAGTGTCTTACCCTGATTATTTCCTGTGGACGTGGCTCAATAGTTCCCTTACTCTTAGTGATGGCATGTCATGACAGTTTTTCCCATGCACTGAATGGCAACCATTTTGTCTAGTCCATGTTGGTGGTCTTAGGTGATCCTTACAATGTCCTCTCTTACCATTTCGAATTTTGCTATATCAATGTGGTGTGGGGGTTCCTACAATTCTGGAATATGAACCATTCCCTCGGGCACATATATAAGCTTTTCCCACTCCCGGTGCTTATCACTATCTTATTTTCTCTTCAATGGCTACCAAGAAATCCTTTCGTGTGGCTTCGAAAGGCTTAGAGGGCCCGGGCCCACCAGACCACTTAGTCCCTTTGGCTTGCCTACGAGGGTGGGACCTTTAGAAGTTACTACCAAGGGCCAGGGGTATGCAAGTTCCTCATGGTGCTTGTTGGTGTCTCCCTCAGACCTGCATGCCTTGAGGCAAGCATACAACGTGCAGAGCATATAGTTTTTAAGGTCCCACGATCAAATGAGGGCATTGTGGACCCTAAGGGGTTTGCTTACAAAGTCGCATTGTTTCCCTCCATGTTTTTTACGGTCTATGGCTACCCTTCTATTGCCTAGTTTAAGATGTGCCAGACATGGCAGGTGTGGCACCATCCTAGCTTCTCCCTAATGCCTAGAGAACCCTCGTGGGGTGTTGTGTGATTTGGCGACGAGCCTTGGAAGATGCTCGAGATGCGTGGCCTAACCTCATGGGTTGAGAGTTCTTTCTCACCCATCAAGTCCTGAAGAGAGGGCAAACATTTGCAATTTCCGTTCTACTTAGCCACTCGTCCATTTAGAACTGAAATATGATAGAAGGACCTCGTAGTTCAAGCACTTTTTCTTCATGTTTGGCATTAGGTGAGAATATCCTCCGGGGCAAGCTGTGGGGCAAAATCTTTTGTTTCGAGCAAATTGGGGGATCGTGCATGAGGAAGAGCTTGTGAGGTTACCGGCGACCTCGGTGGAGCTTTGCTAGTAGAGATTGTATGGTACTAGATCATTGCCCATTGGAAGCCTGGTCGGATGCTCTACTGAGCGTTGACAGCTTGCGACAATACCTTCTCGCCCATACAGTGCTGTGTCATGTGGGGACTTTATCTCACTAGAGCCAACTAACCACCTAGTGCATAGACACTTCGTAAATTTGTAGGTGGAGGGGAAGGGAAAAAGACCTTGGTGAAACTTGCTAGTTGCACTAGACTCTGATGATGATACTCTCCTCGCTTTTGGACAATCTTCAGTGGGGATATCTGTTTAACGACCTTCCTGACCCCCAATTGGGGGAAGAGGGATTTCCATCATATTGAGCACAGGTGTGTTGCCCTTTCACGTGGTCCCTAGGAGTCAAGCTCCTTTCCGCAGTCCTGACGTGTCCATTCTTTAGTGGTTGTTGGCCTTTTGAGCAATGTATCGCCAGTTCCCTCTGTTGCCACACTTGTCGTTGAAGGCTCTTTAGTGCTCTCACTGGGTGGGAGGCACCTAGCACCCTTCTCGAGTGTCACAAGGTGTATCCTCTTGGGTGCCTAATGCTTATGTCTCCGCGGCCTACCCTTTGGGCCCCGCTCCTTGGTATGAAAGTAGGGTGAAGGAAAGGGTGGCACGACCCATGTCTGGGGAGTTTGCAAATGCATAGGAGGTCCTGGCATTCCCAGGACTGGGTCATTCTCAGTGGAGGCCTTGCGCGAGGAGGTGCGCACTAGAGTTCTTCCCGTTGGAGGGTAGCGCCCTCACTGAGGGGTAGAGAGGACGATGCACATCAAGTTCAGATGGTGGCTGCCATCTTGGAGGAGTCCCTAGCACAGGTTTGTTTTCAACCCCTTGTCTTCTATCCTAAGTTGGTCTATTGCTTAAGTTATAGTCCTGATGGGTGTCTTCTTGATAGGGTGCAGATCAGTGGGTGATGACTTGCAAAATTTCGTATTGTAGATTTTACAAGATCGCTCGAGCGGAGGCTTTTGGCCACTCGAGCGAATTCAGGCACATTCAAACGCTCGACAGTGAGCTCGAGCTGGTTACAGGAAAACAAAGATCGCTCGAGCGAAGGCTTTTGGCTGCTCAAGCGAAATCAGGCAGAGTCGAACGCTAGATGTGCGCTCGATAGGACGCTAGAGCGAAATTAGACAGAGTCGAACGCTCGATGTGCGCTCGACACCCCGCTTGAGCGAACATCGCATTTTGACAGATCTAGGGTCTTCCCCTGTCACACCATATAAAAGTGATTTTTCACTCTATGGCCGTACCTTTTGACTGGAGAACATTTTTAGGGACAGAAAAACACACCTAGAAGGATTCAAATCATCTGTTTTGGAATCATACACGAGCACAGATGGGAGAAAAGCATTTAATCAATTCCTAGAGTTTTTAAAGACGAGTTGCGGCTGCGAGGAGTATTTTTCAGTATTTATTTTCTTCCAATATTCTCAGAATAATTATGGTGAATTCGTTTATGTTGAATTCCATTTCTAGCATGAGCTAAATTTTATTTATTCTAGGAAAATGATGTAACCTAGTTCTGAACTATGCTTGATTGTCTATGCTAATTTAAGGCAATTATCTCTTTGTTTATCTGATTTATTCTGAGTTTATTGCTTCTAATTAATTGGCTATTGATTAGATGATTTTTAATCTTGTGATTTGCTATCGAAAGAGGGAATCATAGGGTAGATCTTGAATATTTCAGCATAGGAAAGTATAGAGATCGAAAGACTTGTATGAACCTATGTTGTAATTAAATCATTGGTCTTATTGCTTTCTTGCTTTATTAATTTACATATTCTTGTGTGAATTGATAAACAAGAATAATTTTTAATTGACTATCGAAAGAGGTTGTTGGATGAATTAGAGATTTGCTAATGAACAAAAAGAATTAAATTAAATTAGCTGGATGAGAAAAGCATAGTGAAGAATTAGGTGAAATCGATTTCCTAGAAGTATTCTTTCCCATTAATTTGATCTTTGAACGTCAGTTTTATTTCCTTTGCATATTTCTTTTTGAGTTGATCTTAGTTTAATTTGCAACTGCAAAAATCTTAGTGATTCCTCTAGATAAAATCGAGATTAGTATAATTTTGGTATTCGGCAAAAGTAAGGTACCAATCCCTGAGGATGATACTCTTCTTATCACTTTATTATAAAATTACGATACTGTGCACTTGCAGTTTTGCATCGGTCAGTGGGCGACCTTTGTGGTGGATGATCAAGAGAGGTTGGAATCTAGGAACCAAGAGTTTCGCTCTGTGGCCTGCTTGGTTTTGGGAGGTGCCAGAGGCAAGAGGGTGCTTTGGAGGGATTGGAGGGCTCCCTTGCTGACTTGTGTCGATGCCAATGTTACTTGGAGTTTGACCTACAAAAGTCCCAGGATGAGGTTGGCTTGTGCTTTAGGATCTTGGACGTGAGGGAATGCTTTCAGAATATGTTTGAATGTCAGTTGGAAGAACTCAGAAGGCTTTAGGCTACAAACTCAGTGCTGAGCAGGAAGTGTGACTTTGCTGTCACATCCCTTCGATTTACTGAAATGAACTTCTTGCAGCTTTTTGAGTCTCTTTCAAAGATGTGGAAATGTCCACCCACGTCAAGGCCACAACCACTTCCCATGAACTATCATGGTTGTGGTAGGTCTGGGACAAGACTTGGCAGCATGGCTTTTCCCCGTGTCGTGAGGAATTGAAGGGTTACATACTATAGAATCTTGGGGAGGACTTGTCATTATTGGACCTTGATGCCCTAGCTCCTAGCCTAGTAGCAGTAGAAGTAGGAGCTCATGTCAGAGTGGATCTAGCAACGCATTCTAGGCTGTCCCTATAGTGCATCCAGATGCCTTGAATCCCTTGGAGGTGGGTCCAGTTGAGTCCTAGGAGGAGGATCCCAATGCTTTTCAGGAGGGCCTTGTGCCCCTATTGTTGCTTTCCTGTGCTTTAATTCGAAGTTTTCCCTTTTCCTGCTTTTTTAGTTCTACAAACTTGATGTTAATAGATTTATTTATCCTTGTGTGTTGCCGTAGTTCTATGCTTTATCTTGTACTTTAGTGTCCTTTGTCCCCTCCCCAGTGGTTGGATTGCTAGGTGTTTGTATCATGGGGTCTTACCACTTATCGGGTTATTGTGGTGATTGGTGGTGTATCGAGATCTCACTGTTATACCTCTTCTCACTTGGTCTGCTCTGTAGGGCATTAATGACTGAGTGGCGTGTGTTGTGTCAGATGTGACAGGTGAGGGGTCGCACAAGTTTCCTAGATGTGGGGAGGGGTGCGTCATTCCCCGGGTTGGCTATATGAGGTGCTACCTATTGTTTGGATTCACCGCCCTCTCCCCTTTGCTCGCACAGGGTCTAGGCCTCCTTTTCCATTTCAAACGAGTGACTCCTTTCTTGGCTAAATTTCTACTTTTTCGATTTGACTCCTTTATGGAAATACTTCATCGAAGATTGATGCTATGTCGAGTGGAGGAGGTCGTAAGAGCCTCCCTGTAGGAGAAAAGGCCATTATTCGTCGGCCTTAAACTACTGATTATTGTTGACTTAACCCCATTCTTCTTGTTTGGGATGACCACAAGCTTCTAGGGTAGCCTATTGAGAAGTGTGGTGTCCTTCTTCATCTAGGGAAGTGCTATGGGGGAGGTGTTAGTCAAGTTATGCAGCGGCTTCATTTGATGGGTTTTCTTATCTTAGCACCTATCTCACAGTTCTTGTTCTCCCATGACATTTCGATCCTGTTGGTGGGATGAGTTGAGTCAGGACCGCAGACCTGCCTCTATCTCGAATGGGAGTCATCATGGAGGACAGGTCGCACGGGCTTCTCCACGTCTGGGGTGGAAGTGATAGTGATTATGCTCTCGTTCTTAGGGAGAGGTCCTTTGGCAATCGAACTGACCTTGGCTCTTTTTGCTGATGGTACCAAAATGCACCTCACCAAGTTTGACCTCATCTATAAATCCTTTAAATTGTTCTTTTCTATGTAGGGTTTTTGATGATGCCGTGTTCTTTTATTTTGTAGTCATTACAACAGTTGATGAATTAAGTGTTCTTTTGTTTATGCCCTTGGTATTTTATAGTCATTATGGTTTACTTGCTTGCTTTTGAATATATTACATTGCCTTCTCCTATTTTTCCGAGCACTCAACTTCCTGAGTTGCGAGAGGGATCTCAAATGTTTGGTGGCACCCCGCCGAGCATAACAACCTTGGTTGCTTACCTTAGTGTTTGGTGATGTTTGTGCATCGCTAGGCAGTACCCCGCCGAGTATAACAACCTTGATCGCTTAAGCCATGCTCGCCCACATTCTTCCATGTAGTGTGTGTGGCTGGGTATGCCATGTTCACCCTTGTGCTTGGCAAGAAGGATCAAGAGGTATGTATAACTTGGTTCATCTGTAGGTCCTTTGCAGGGGTCAAGAGACATGTAAGCCTAGCTCGTCTCGTTGACCCTCGCACTTAGCAAGAGAGGTCGAGCAGTATGTAAGATCAGGCTCCCTATAACTCCTTTCGTTGAGGTTGCTCCTTATTGACCCTCGCGCTTGGTGAGAAGGGTCGAGCGGCACGTGAGCCTAAACTCATCCTCGCGCTTAAGCCGGACTCACCTGAAAGACTTCAAATACATTCTTTACGAAGGTCATGCAGTACCTATGATTGGGCGTGCTTCGTTGACCCTCATGCTTGGTGTGGGGTGAGGGGCAGGGGCGGGGGGCAAACGACATGTATGGATTGCGAAATTGGAACCAAGACATAGACTCTTATTTGACAATTAATAACTTGTCTTGCTGGGTTGATGTGGGGAAGTCCAAAGTCTTTGTTTGACTAATGGAGGTGGTCTCTTCCGAAGTTGTGTCAAGTAGTCTAAGTACTATCCCGGATTCCCTGAGGGATGGGTAGGGGTGCCTCAAATCATGCCGTCCCCTTTATCCCCCCTCCCTCAGGGGAGGTAATCATCCCTTCTCCATGATAGGATGGAGTAATGTTCAGGCAGCCTAGGGATTGGACCCACTCTTCTCTGCGTAGGATGTTAGGCTAGCCTAGGGCTAGCTTTGCCTATTGAATCTTGTGTGGAGTGAGAGCCAGGTTGGAGTTGCGCCCACTCTTCATCGTGGCAGAATGGGGTATGTTCAAGCAACCTCAAGTCTAGACCCACTCTTCTCTGGGTGGGTCGAGATGGCCTCTGGCTCGTCTCATCCTTCAATACCCCATGAGGAGGTAATCTTTTAGGGTAGTCTTGGATTGGACCCACTCCTGACAGTCGAGGCCCACAAGAAAGGTAAAGTGTGTTGGCATGTTGAAGACAAACCCGCACTCTGCCAGGGGAAGGATTAAGGAACCTTTTGGCATTCCACCCATCCCTTTGGTACCCAGTGGGGAAGGTAAGGATCGGAGTGCCCAGGGGCCTTCCGGTCTTCGCCGCAATAGGGATGGGGTAGTGTTTGAGGAGCCTCAAGGTTGGACCCACTCTCCTTCGCGGGGGAGGTCGAGCTAGCCTAGGGCTAGTCCCACCTATTGACCCTCCCCTAGATGTAGTCTATTCGTGTAGTTTGTGATTGTACCCACTCCCACCTGTTGACATCGCAGGGAAGGTAACTGATGTATTTACTTTCTATATAAGTTTTGTCATACTATTTATTAGAGTTTTATTTATTTTGTTTATTTTTGTTTAGGAATAAATAAATAGAAGGAGTCATGAGAATTAAGGAGGGACTTTCCTTTTCAAATTCAACTTCCCTTCATCAAGAGTCCAATAAAACTTTTCTTTGTCAAATTTCTTGAAATACCATTCAGTAGTTTGATCATAACTTTTGCTAGAGAACTCCAAAAAGGGAAATTTGAGTATCTATGGAAATCTAAGAAAAAAACCCTACAACTTTTGTGTTGAATACTTTTAAAAAGAAGAAGATCTTGATAGAGACAAAAGCACATCAAAGAGGCGGCAGAAAAAACAACCGATTTTGGGAGAATCTTGTTTTGAGGAGATAAAAGGGGTGAGAATCTTGTTTTGAGGAGATAAAAGGGAGGACGACTAGAGCCTTGAAAAGGGAGGATTTTCTTCACCATTGAAGAGGAATTTGAAACTTGAAAAAAGAAGAAAAAGAAGACAGAGGCCAAATTGGAGCTGTGGACGATTGAGATTCTCATTCTAGATATAGTTTCCTTCTTAACTCTTTCTTCCCCTCATTGTACAATTTTCGTTATGAATTCCAGAATTAATATGGTTTGTTTTAATTCTATTATGAGCTAATTTTTAATGCTAAGGCTATGATGTAGCCTCTCCATGACAATTCTGAATCTTATATTTATGTGATCATAATTTTATCATTCCTTCTGAGTATACATCATTGAATTTAATGTTTTCAACTATCTGGCTAATAGTTCAGTGATTTATTGTGCAAGGTAATTCGAGAGATGATGCATGTAGTGTAGATTCGTATGATGTATGCCATGAATTGAAAGAAAGATAGGAATGTGCCAATGTGATTTATACATCTTTCATGTGAAATATTATAAATCTTAATGTACTCAAATACTTTTAAATTCACATAGAAATATCACATGTTATTGTATCTTGGGTAATTTTAATTCTACTCGAGAGAGGGTTTTAGATAAGTCAGAATATTTCATTGTTAACTAGGATGGTAATTGATTGATTGCATGATTAGGATTTAGGATTGGATTGGTTAGGTGAGTCGGATGCCTTAGTATTTTCCTATTGTGTGAAATCTTCTTCTTTTTACGTATTTGGTCAATCCTTTATTTGTTGATTTAATTTTATTTATTTTTTATTTTTATTTTTTAGATTCAAAATCCACCAGTTTTCTTGATTTTCAAATAATATAGAATTAGAATAATTTCAATAGTTAATAGGTAAATAGTCCTTGTGGGTTCGATATCCTTCTTTACCATTATATTACTTCTTACGATTTTGTATACTTGCAAATTTTCATAATAGTAAGTGAAGACCAGGTTGGCGTCGCATCTACTCTTCATCATGTCAGGACAGGGTATGTTCGGGCAACCTCAAGGCTAGATCCGCTCTCTCCTTTTAGAGGATTGTGGTGGCTTTTGGTCACCTCGTCCTTTGATGCCTCGAGAGGAGATAATCTATTCGGGCAGTCGCTGACTGGACCCACTCCCTTTGGTCGATACCCATGGCAATGGTAGGTCGATGCGTGATCGGGACTGGCCCGCTTCCCATTGCAGGAGGGATAAAGAAGCCTTTTGGCAATACATCCATCCCTTTGGTACCCCGTGAGGGGTAAGTGTTAGAGGATTGGGGGCTATCAACTTCTTCGGCGCGGCAGGGATGGGGTAATTTTTGAGCAGCCTTAGGGTTGGACCCACTCTCCTCCATGGGGAAGGTTGGACTAGCTTGGGGCTAGTCCCACTTGTTGACCCTCATATAGAGGTAGTCTATTCGGGTAGTTTACGATTGTACCCACTCCCATCAGTTGACTTCGTGGGGAAGGTACTCTATTGCCGAGAGTCTCATTGGTGTAGGTTACATGCAAACAAGAATCTCGTTTTTGGGTGTGCTAATCCCTGAAACATTCACATTCTCTCCATTAATGGTAAGCATACAACAATCATATATAACACATATATGCATCATAGAGCCTTTATCAGTAGAAGATTTGTAGGTGCTTAAGTTCCATGGATGTAGTAGTTCAATCTTACGAGAGTCATGAAGCTAGTAGACTCTAGGATGATTGCTGGCAACTACCACATAGGGGCCTTCCCACTGCAGTCTGAGCTTGCCTTCATCTCTTGTGGTGGTCGCTGTCTGCTTCAACACAAAGTCTCCAATTCTGAAGGACTTTCAGTACACTCTCTTGTTGAAGTAGTGCTCCACCTTCTTCCTGTATGTTGCCTTTGTGATTCTTCTCGAATTTCTCCTACCAGGTCAAGTTGCTCTTCTAGTAGTTGATCATTGGAGTGTTGCTTGTAGTTTCATACTTTGTAGGTTAGGATATGCACCTCAACTGGTGGCATGGCCTCATGGCCATATGAGAGGGTAAATGGGGTTTCCCTTATTGGCATCCTCATGGTCACCCTATACGCCCATAGAACTACTGGAAGCTCCTTTCTGGTTGTTAAGCTTGTTCTTCAGTATTTTTAGTACGGTTTTGTTGGTTGCTTCTACTTAACCTTTTTGACTAGAGATGTCCAAGGGAGGAGTATTGGAACCTGATCCTCAAGTCCTAGCACCAATCTCGGTACTGGTTGGAGTCAAATTGTCTCTTGTTATTTGAAACGATGATGTTGGGTATGCTGAACCTGCAAATGATGCTCTTCCATAAGAAGCAAGTGATATTATTAGTTGTGATTGTCATGAGCGCTTCAGTCTTAACCTACTTGGTGGAATAATCCACCGCTACCACTACAAACTTTACCTCGCCTTTGCCCGGGGGGAGGGGTCCTACTAGGTCGTCCCCCTATTGGGCAAAGGGTGAGGGGAAGGATATCGGCGTCATTTCTTCCAGTGGGTGATGGATGATTCCGGAGAACTCCTGGCATTTTTTGCACCTTCACACATATTCCTTAGTGTCCTTCGGGCGTGAAGCCAATAGTACCCTGCTCGCATTGCCTTTCCTGCTAATATTCATCCTCCAGCATGGTCACTGCAGATTCCCTCGTGTATCTTTGGTAACACTTGCTGGGCTTGCTCACTTGAGATGCATCTTAGTAGGGGAGTACTATATCCTCCACGGTACATCACCCCCATCAACTATGGTGTACCTTGCAGCTTGTTATCGTTGAGAATTGGCATTCAAGTATCGAATGATGTCCTGGGCCTATTTTGGTGCACCTGGTCCTACTTCCAACAGCTTGATCTTTGTGGCTAGCACTTCTACGGTTTTAAGAATGGCCAATTTTGGTATTAGGGCAGCTTCTTGTCTGGATGCCATCTTTGCTAGCTTGTCTGCTTTGTTGTTCTCGGCTCAAGGTATTTTCTGTATTTGGAAGTGCCTAAAATGAGATCACTCAGCCCACACCATTGTTTGATACTTTTTCAATTTTTCACTCTTCGCCACAAACTCCCTCTGCACTTGGCTAACTACCACCTGGGAGTCAGCTCAGACCTTTACCTCCTTGGCACCTAGGGACTTTGCTATAGTTGTGTCGAAGAATAGTGCCTCATACTCTGCTTCATTATTTGTAGTTTTGAATGCCAGCTTAATGGCTTAGTTGTGTTCTTTGCCCTTGTCTGTGATGATATGCACCCCGCTCCCCCTCTCGCCTGGCATGATGAGCCATCAACGAATACTTGCTTGGGTTTCATGGGTTGTGCATATCCCTTCTAGTCAATAAATTCAATGAACTCTGTGATAAAATCTACCAGTATCTACCCCTTCAGGGAGGTGTGTGGGGCATATTTGATGTCAAACTTACTCAGCTCTAAGGTCCAGTTAGTGAGCCAACTTGAGCCATCTGATCACTGTAGGATCTTTCTTAGAGGGACCTCCATGAGGACCTTGACTAGGTGCGCCTGGAAATGGGGTAGGAGCTTCTGAGTGGTTATTATTAGTGTAAAGGCGAGCTGCTCAATATAGGGGTATTTGGCTTTCACCCCCTGTAAGCTCAGCTAACATAGTAAATCGGTCTTTGAACCCTGCTGTCGTCTCGCACCAAGGCTGAAGAGACCACTTCTGGAGAGACAGATAAGCATAAGATCAGTGTTTCCCTGCACTCAGGCTGGCTAAGTAGTGGAGGGCAAGACAGATATTTCTTGAGTGCAGTGAATGCAGCGGAAGGCTAATCGGCCGACGAGCTTCTGTATGTCATTAATGTTTTGGGGGAAGGCTTGTCTAAGATGGCATCCGCCTTTTTGGGATTTGCTGCGATTCCTCTTTCCGATAGCACGAATCTAAGAAATTTTCCTGAATTCCAAATGTACACTTCGTGGGATTCAGCCTCATTTTGAATCGTCTTAGTACGATGAAGGCTTCTTAGAGGTCATCTAAGTTCGGCACCGGGTCTTTCCTTTTGACTAATAGATCGTCAACGTAGAATTCCATATTTCTTCTGATCTGGGCTTTGAACATTCGGTTGATCAGCTGTTGGTGTGTGGCTCCAACATTTTTTTAAATCAAACGACATGACAGAATAGTAGTAGAGTCCTCGATTGGTGATGCACGACGTCTTTTTCTCTATGCTTGGGTGCATATAGATCTAATTATACTCAAAGTAAGCATCCACAAAGCTCAGCATGTGAAGGCCAACTGTCAAGTCCACGATGAGGTCAATGCAGGTAGTAGGAAACTATCCTTCAGGCATGCTTTGTTTAGATCCATAAAGTCTATACACATTCTCCATTTACAGTTAGGCTTTTTCATAAGCATCACATTGGATAGCCAATTTGGGAAATGCGTCTCTAGTATAAACTTTGCTGCGAGCAAGTAGTCAACCTCAGTAGCGATGGTGGCATTCTTCTTAGCACTGAAACTCCTATGCTTCTGCCTTACCACCTGGATTTAGGGTCTACACTTAAGTAATGTCGCATGATGGCCAGGTCTATTCCTGGACTATCCTCTTGGCTCCATGCAAAGATGTTGCGGTGCTCCATAAGTAGTTACTGCAAAGCCTCTTTCATGTTGCCGGTCATTCCCATGCCGATCCTAGCGATCGTTTTCGATTAATTCTAATCCAGCAGAATCAGCTCCAAGGGTTCATTCGCCTTTGCTTTCTTTAGTGCGTACTCATCCCTTGTTTCGTTCTCTGTGAGGATGCATTCTATGGTAGGTGGGAGGTTGGGCAACGTCTCCACCCTTTGCTCCGTGGTGCAAACTCCCCCTTTAGCATATTTTGGTTGATCGACCTTTCCACCCTGCATTGTCTCTTTTGGTCACATCCCTTCTGTGGCCACCATTTCCACACTTACTTATTTTAGTGCTCTATCATGCCTTCAAGTCTCATGAGGGTGGGTTGTCACAAGTGTATGAAGGACACATTAAAATATTTTTGAATCTCACAGACAATGCCACTGTTGATGGTGTGTTTCTTACACTTAGGGGCCTGGCCCTCGACGACTCAGGTCTTTTTCCTATATCCTGCAAACATAAGGCAACTCCTGAATACAACAACTATGGTGGTGGCCTTGCGGAGTCTTCGATGCCTAAATAGTATGAGTAAAGGGGAGGAAGGAAGATTGTAGATAGTTTAGGTAGATAGAGTCTAGGGAGCCCACCTTTTCAATGACTGGGGGCTACTTTTATACCTGCGCCCGAGGTCAGAGGCCCATGACCTAGGACTGAGCAGAGGAGTGTCCATTGGCAAATCTCATTTAATGCGGCGTAATCTTTTAATGAAGCAATTAATGTGGCATGGGTTTTGGGAGGCACCTAAGTGTGGAGTCCCTTCAAGGTGGCGTGTCCCCTCTTCCCTGTCTGAAGGGTACCTTGTGCTCCCCAGACTATGGTCAACCCCAACCCAACACTCATGTTCATGTTGTTTGAGTCAAGAGTTCTCGGGTGGGCCATCAGGAGGTCAAGCGAGCTTTGACCTTGAAGTGATGGGATGGGCTTCTCGAGTCTACCATGTTTCGAAGGGAATGTTTCTATCACCTGGGCTGGGCCTATGTTTCCAGGCTCGAGATCCTAGGGAATATCCCCCCAACAATAGTATTAAAAAATTATATTCTAATAATTATTTTAATTTTATAATATTTTTATTCACCTTTTTCATAATTCTTTCTCAAAACTCCATAAAACATTTTAACTAAAACTATTTCACTGCGATACACAAATCATTTCACTAGTGCATAAGCATTTTTCACTTTCCTCAAGCCTTTGGTTACATTGGGTAAAACAATAAGAATTACTAGTGCATAAGTATTTTCCGCTTTCCTCGAGCCTTTGGCTAAGTCAACACATCAGATTATGAGACCAATTATAGTTGAAAGGAACTAGAACATTAATAATATTCATCATTTCGGGATTCCCTTAAATAGTACGTTTGGTATGTCAAAAAATAGACTTCCAAATAGATATTTTCTTTACAAAACCCATATTTTTAGCTAAAATTGTAACACAAACTCTACTTCGGTAATTGGCAAGTTGAATGTCATGGTTGTGTCACTAGTTACATGGTGAACCATTTGGATTGGAATGCTGGCCAGTACTATTGATTAAGGTTAAAAGAAAGGGCTTAGTTTTATTGATGAATAGTTATATATTAAGTATTCCTAGAAAACGGTTATGTGGTACTCTCATCCTATTATAAGATATTATATATATATCAATTAAAATTAGAAGACACGTAATACGTAAGACTAGAATACCATGCCATCTGTACTCCAAAAGTACCTAATAATTTTCTTTTGGTGACCCCTATACATTCGTCATAGCAAGACAACGATTATAAGTTTGGGAAAGACTAGTAGAAGGGACCAGAAAATCTGAATCCAAACAAATTTGTATGATGTGCCCAATACGAGTACTCTAATTTAAGAAATTTATGTTGTGCTTGCAGCTTGTTAATTCGCACTTTATGAGCTAACCAACTTCCACGTACCCTCTACCTAAAATATTATAGTTATGAAAAACCCTCTTTATAAAGATCAATAAAATATACTCAATTATGCTATCACAGGCAATTATGCGCCTTCATGCATTTATTATAATTGCATGGGAGATTATTTAGATTCAACGTACAATCATTGATACAACTGCGACACGTAGGACGCTCAAAACAAGCATATATATATGCTTGGAGAAAAGATGACTATGATGCTTTTGCTCTCAGTTAAAGAGCTTTCGTATGGTCTCTGGAAGAGCTATATTGGTGACACTAAAACCCCCGTCCACGACTAGGTTGAACCCACTAACGTACTTGGACTCCTCGCTCCCCAAGAACAAAGCTGCCTCTGCCACATCTGTTGCTTCCAAAACTACCCCTTTCAAATTTGCCGCAGTGGACACAATCTCTTCACATCTTTCCTTCTTATCCATTCCCAACCATTTTAAGCACATAGGGGTGGCCACAACAAATGGTGATATGCAATTGACTCTAATTCCCTACTGCCCCAACTCAACGCACAAATTCTTGGTTAGTCCCACCAACGCATGCTTGGACACTGTGTAGGTGTGCGAGCCCATTCCTTGTGACTGTGTTACAGAGCTTGCAGTGAATATAATGGTGCCCTTTTTCTCTGGAATCATTACTTTTGCCGCGTGTTTTGCTACCAGCATTGACCCCCAGACATTTACATCAAAAACTTTCTTGTACTCCTCCGGATCAAAGGCTAGGATGTTTGCATCTGCTTGGGCAAGACACCCTGCATTGCTGAACATTATGTCGAGTTTCCCATGTTTCGACAACACAGTGTTGATAGCATTTTGGACATCAGACTCGCTTGTGACATCGCAATGGACGTACGAAATGGCACCATGGGTGCTTTTGTCTTGGCAAATTGAGAAACCAAGCTCGTCTTGGATGTCAGCAATGATGACCTTAGCACTATGTTCAGCGAATAGTCTTGCCGTACTCTCGCCAATTCCACTTGCACCTCCGGTTATCAAGGCAACCTTGCCTGCTAGTCTGTATATTCTAAATTTTATTACGGGTAACTTTGAAATATCACAACAGCTTATATAAACTATAGAAACAATTAAGAGAACAAGATAGAGCAAATTAACGCGCACAGGTACTAAAAGCTTTGCTTTTTAGTATTACCTCTTAGCAATGGGAGCTAGCATGGATATTGTGCCGTCCATATTTCTTATTGATTGAGATGTCGTGTGAGAGTGTTTTGATGTGAAGATAAGATCTTCTCTGGAGACGTTTTATAAGGAGAGAACTCAAGTGTAGTGATTGAGAAATATGTCACCTATATGCATGCTAGCTGTTTGCAATTGAATCCTCTATTGACTATTTCACACTGAACAACTCAATTTATTACATCAACTAATATAATAAATTATTGTTGTTTTAATTTTTTTTAATAATAATTTGAAGGGTTCCACAATTAATGTTATGCTTATACATCGCCGGCTTCATGTAAATGGCAGAAGTCATTGAATTATGAACTGACTGAGATCTAGTGCCTTTTTTTTTTTTTTTTTTAATCAACTGAGATCTAGTTATCTATGCAATATTAAGTTTCTTTTATCCCTTAGCATTCAAAGATTCCCTCGGATTTTAAAAGGCGTAGTCCGGATTAACTATTTGCGACAGCTTCCTTGGTTTCGTTTTTACTTAATTATTTATAAGTTTGTATATATCTATTTATGGTTTTTTATTGGTTTGTTGGCTTTGGTTTTATCTAGGCTTGTTTAGATTTTATTGCATTCCTTTTTATAGGCCTATTTAGTTTCATTGGTTTTATTCTTATAGGCTTGTTTAGATCGGCGTTTTATTTGCTTTTCTTACTTGGTTTGGTTAGTTTGTATTTGAGAGGTTTTTAGTTCTTTATTTGTGAAAAAAAAAAAAAATTAAAAAATTAAAAAGTTTCTTTTATCTCTTGTGCAGTGTGAAAGAAGTGGCATCATAGATTCTAATTTACAAATTATTCAAAACACGTGTGTACACCATTTCTCTTTCGAAAGTTCATTCCCACGTACGTTCGTTATATATCGTCTCAAAATAGAAACTAAAGGAATAACAACTCGCGCGTCATCCCACACTGGCTATATGCTTTACATATTTTAATATTATTTATTATTTATTTATTTATTATTATTAAATTAATTAGATTGTTCTACTTATCATTTGTACAGCACATATTAATTTTTTATTTAAAAAATAAAAATAAAAATAAAAATATGTGTATTATATGGTATGTGAGGATGATAAATGAAATTATTATTTAGTATAGCCTAAAAGCCATCCTAGCTAAGGCAATGTCCAACACTAGCCAAGGGCAGCTAACTGTATAGATAGATGCTCTTTCCTCTTGATGGAAAGTCAAAGAAAACAGAGTAAAACAATTTTGAATACTTGTATATTTTGTTGATTGATATGGGTATAAATAGAAAGACATTTTACAATGAAGTGCTAACTTTCAGCAACACATTTAAATTCAAATGTCAGTTATAGAAATCAAAATCAAACGGCAGGATCACAGCTTCCTCATCCCTTATTTATAGCGTTGATATCGGCAGCTGGTAGATGGTTTGAAAGCTCCTGATTTTCAGCTGCAGGATCTACTTGATCTTTTACAGAAAGTAGTCATTCCTTAAGTTGAGAGTCGTTCCTTAAGTTGAGATACTAGATTAGATTTTTAGCTAATTGGTAGATGCTTTCTAGTTGGTATACAAAAAGCAAACTTCTTTCTAGAAAGGAATCAAAACGGAATTTTCATTCAAGCACTTCTTGTAGCTACCTATATATCCCAACAACTACGTCTAAACGCTATGATAGTTTTATATATAACTACATGTTCAATAGCTAGAAAGCGTTCCCAAGCGATCCCGTGGCATTCTGTGATTGCTTGGATGGCTGTAAATAATTAATAGCCTTTACACACCGGATAAGGTATGCATATTTCGCCTACATAGCGCTATGAAATCCAGAACCTAGCTAGGGAAGTAAATGTTTTGAGAGAAGCCAATCTCATCCAAGACAGAGAAAAACATGCACTTAAATATCCTCCAAGAAGAAATAACATAAAAAGGAAATATTGAAGATCAATCTTCTAGAGAGCGCGGTTCTTCAATCTATATGTGTGTGTAAATAACGGCAATGAAAGTGCATGTGTTTCTTTCTTTCACCAATTCCCAAAACCCCCAAATTTGCGTATTTGCTCTGACTTGCTTTGGTTAAGTTTAGTTGTCGGATGTTACGCTGGGTATCATTTTCCAGATTTTCGTTTCAAATCCGAAAAATTAAAGTATTTCAAGATTTCTTCATAAATTCATTGACTCATTCAAATCACGATCGGTTCGATCAAATTGAATTTTCTTTCTTCAAATGATTTTTTATTTTTATTTTTTACGATTATTTTCATTCAAGTGGATATATTTCCCATAATTTTTACCATTTGAACAAGAAATTTTGACTTGGATTGTCTGAAGGATTAAGTTACATTTGATTTCTTTGTTTTGTATTTCAATATTGCATCATTCGAGTTATATTAATTGTTTCCATCATATGACTTTGAACGTTGAATTCCCAAGTGGTGAAGAAATGCTCATTTGCTTTGCTCATGAATATATATTATAATGATCAACAATTTCTGCCGTTGTTGGGATAGGTTCTACGTACACGGATGCATATATTTATTAACGAAAATGCTTCTCGTCAGCCCCTGTTTTGTTGAAGCCGAAGCACACCCCACGTGGCATAGGGTGATTTTACTTTTGTATCCCTGCTGGTCGATCGAGTAAATTTCACTTCATTTCAAATTTTGAAAAACTGTCTCCGTCTCCTCCCCTTCCTGACGACGACTTGCCAATCAAAACTCCCCACCCCGAGACCCTTCCACCTCCCTCTTCCCCCCGAGATCTCCGTCTCCTCCCCTTCCCGACGACGATTTCCCCCCACCCCGACCCCTTCCACCGCGACCCATCTCCCCCCACCCCGAGACCCATCTCCCCCTCCCTCTTCCCCCCGCGACCCATCTCCCCCCACCCCGAGACCCATCTCCCGGGACCCTCTTCCCCCCCTCCCCGAGACCCATCTCCGCCTCCCTCTTCCCTCCCTCCCCGAGACGCCCATTCGTAAACCCACCCACACCCTCGCGTTGCCATGTCTGTTTCGCCCTAAAATTGTGGTGATTGAAAAGTGTAATTTCTGGTGGGAGATCTGCAGCCACGGACGAAGGTATTGACTCCCATTCAATCTTCGTGAGATTTTTTGTGTTATGTGGATTTTGCATGTTATGGAGTTTTCAGCTTTAAAGTGTGTGCTGGTTCAATTAGATAAACATTTGATGTAAGCTTCCATCACGTAGTCATACTCGTTAATTTCAATCTCACTTAAGTTATGGTGTCATGTAGGCTGAGTAGTGAAAATTCAAAGTAAGAGTTTTGATTGCATAAAAAATATGTTGTGTAACCGAGTCTATGAAAGTCATGCATGTAAATTGACCTGTAATTAGTCCAAGGTAATTCAGTTGAAATGAGAATAAATTTCTATGATAGAATTTTCCAGAGTTGACTCACTGTTGGAAGGAGTTGAAATTTGTTAATGGTATGGCTAGGGGTATGGTGATCAGTTCATAACTTGTGCATGATTATATTTCTATGATTATAATCATTGAGGCGTGATTAGGGATTACAATGTATTCCCTTACTGTATAAGGAAAGAGGCAAGTTTGTCAATCTTCAAACATTTTCGTTGAAAATGAATACCTATTAGTTGGAAAGAAATAATGCTATTGAAAATCATAGGGGGAAAAATTCTGGACAATATTTGGAAAGAAATACATTTTTCTCACATGCAGTTGTCTACCATTTTTATGCACACGTGATAAGGATTTTACTATGTATTTAAATTTGTGGTTCAATTATTTACATTCCGATCAGTAGGCTCTATCGCTATGTATTCAATGCTGTAAATGACACATATATATCGTTGACGTGCTGCTACATTATTCAGAATCACGCATGGCATCATCCCAATCATCATGTTTATCTAATGATGATTGGGTGGAATCACCAACTTGTTGGTGTGGCTTGAAAACATCAGTTAAGACATCCCACACTAAGTCTAATCCTGGAAGGAGATTTTATGCCTGCCCAAAGTATGATATGGTAAAGCAATTATGTATTTTGTCATATTCTCATTATCGAATTATGCTTGGGGGTTGTGGATTTTTACGTTAATTGGGAGTTCGTCAAGTGTGCAGGGAGATGTGAGGTGTGAATTCTTCGTCTGGACAGATATATTTTATTTGCTAGATCAGAATATTCGTAACAGAGAAAATAAAGTTTGGAAGATGTGGGATGACGTGCTGCTTCGAGAGTGCGAAGTTCGTTTAAGGGAAGACAAAGTAAGAGAGAGAGAGAGAACACTTGAAAAAAAACGAAGGAAATTATTGTGTTTGTATTGGGCTCTCACAATTGTAATACTATTTGCTTGGTTTGGATAATGCCTTGTATGTATTCAAAGACACGTTGTATGGAGTACATCATTTTGAATTGGTTCTAATGTAATCGTACTCCCTATGTTTTGGTTATGATGTACAAAAAGGGGATTTCTAGGTTGTGAAAATTTATCATGTGCTTCAATGAAGTTCCAAGTGTGACAATTTATGTACTTTTCTAGCATTCATTCATGCATTTAGGTTGGTATCAATCCTTGTATAAAACTGAATTGGAGAAACATTAATTGGAGGAGATGTCGAAAAACAGGTTTCATACATAAAGGGAATCATGGTCCTGACGTTGGCATACCCAAAATGTTTCTCTTTCATGATGCTCAAAATAGTCACTTGAAAAAGCATTAAGGTTTCTACTACCCTTATCCTAAGAAACCGAGTAGCTGAAGAAACCCAATATCTTAACTTGCATACAACGACTTCTCCATTCATATAGAAACCGAATATTCACAATCACTGCCCATTAAATGGCTGTTGCAGTTTCCACTTAATTCCAGCTACTGGAATTTCTTCTCTTTCCATGACAACAACCGTACAAAAGGAATTTACGTAACACTAGTTAATTATAAAATTCTTAATAGAGAATGAATACAATGTCGGCTAGTACAATTGCCTGCATAAGCAGCCGTTGTCTGTAGGTCGCTGGAAGTGATATGTTTTGAGTGCATGCCACAAACCGAATTGTTGTACCTATTTTTTCCTGTTTAATGCAAATCACAATCCGTTAGGCTTGGGAACAAAATAAATGCAGAAAATAACATTGAATATTCTGCACAGTTGTAACTTGCCAATCTTAAAAAAATAAATTCATGCACCCCTGTCACTATCCAATTGACCAATTACCCTTCCTATTAAGTAGGTAATAAAGTTTTAAGTGTATGTCACCTAAAGAGACAGAGAGTTGATATAAATGTGGGGATTTTAATTTTTTTTTTCCTTCCATTCCAATAGGATGCATTAAGGTTTCTCTAATAGGAAACTCCTTTAATACAGCGTGCTTAGTCTAAAGACACAAAATGGAAATTCAGCCGTTGCACGAATTCACCTAATCCATGACAACCTAACTTTAACTGCAGATATATATTGAAATAAATCTAACAAGAGCACCAAATTCCCCTTGAAAATTATTACATTTGAACCTGACTGAAAGTAGCTAAACTGAAACCATAATATTTTGTCCTCTGTATCATTGTAGCAGGTCAATAGACATCCTTCAACTGTATTCGTATCAAAGGTAATATGACTACGGATAGTTATACTCCACACTAGTGGTGAATAAATTTTGGGCTACAATTACCAGAAACATTTCAGCCAATTATGGAAACAAATACCGAGCTCTCGAATACCTTTCCTGAGACAAATACATTTTCTTCTAAACCGACGTGTTTCTGGTACCATGATGTTCATCCATACAGTTCCCATTATTGGAACTTCCCAACCCTGTAACTAATTAGAAACACAAACAAAAGCCATGGTAGGAAAATAAAATGGTTAGGCTAGGACCTAAAAATAGCAATAATAATAGGGAAAAATAGGGATGTTTGTCCGACCAAGGAAAGCACTCGTAACATGCCACAAAAATCTGACTTCACCGATGCAGACAATCCACAAGTGCAAAATCTCATACCTTCAAATGCATTCATTGCTACCTGTGGACAGAATCAATAAAACTCAATTAAACATCATTAATCAAAATCCTAACTAGCCTCGATACCGGTACTTGGTGCTTACCCTATTTCACTCTTACATGAAAGACAATAAATTATGGAATGTGAATGGAAAGAAACCAAACCTTTTTATGTTGCCCATCATCAAGTCACATAAAACCAACCTTATTCATTATGCTACCAAAAACCAGCTGCTTCTCGACTATCTCGGCATATTCAAAGGAGATCACCACACCTCTTCCGGAGGATCAAAAAATATGTCGTTGCACTCCACAAAAAACCCATCATGTTTGGCATTTTCACAAAGTGGGAAAATAAAAAACGACCAAACAAATACCGATGAGTGTATTACCCAATCACTCAACCAATCACTCAACAAATGACTTCACATCGACAATCTTTTCTACACCATGACACAAAAACAATAGACACAAAAACAGCAACGACCATGATCCAATAGACACAAAAACAGCAACGACCATTATCCAATAGACACAAAAACAGCAACTATGGCGGCACATCTGAAATAAAACAACTATAATGTAAACAACTGTTACATTATGTTATCAATCTTTTAATGATAAAAATATATTCAAAGACACAATTAACCAATATCTTAAGACCTCTCGAAATCTCCGGTGGCATAGATTGTGTGACATTGCTCTGTTGTGTCCCAACACCTTGCCCATCATCAAATGGAGGTTGTTGAGGGCCCGGGGAATCACCCAATGGCATTGCATCTTCCAATATCTTTCTGCAAGCCTAAGTTAAGAAACAAATAAAGCCAGAAAATTAGAGAAAGATGACCATAAAAACAGTAAATGCAGAAATGTGAAAGTGTACTACCTTTCTCTTTCTTGCCACCTTCTCCACAGCCGGAACCTTTCTCTTACTTGGGGGTCTCCCTTTCCCTCGAACCACGTGAGTTGTTAATATCTTCTTACCCTTATCCGCATGTACGTTTGAACCAACATGCGTTGATTCTGATCTCGACCCAACCGTTGCATCATCACATCTTGAATCAAAGTCATCGACAACACGTAGGAATGCATTGACACGCTCATCACTTCGTGAAATCTTAGTTGCTAGTTTCATGCATCTTTTAACCACCATCTCATACCTTCGTGCATCTCCACTGGACCGCAAGTCATCATAACTACTTTTGATCAATGTGTATGTCCTCTTCTCATCCTTCCTCCACCGATCCAAGACATATCTATCTGGCACCACATTAATTCGGGACAGCTGAAAAACTTTAAGTGCATGCCTACATAAAATTCCCCTCATCTCAAACAATGCACACGTGCACTTCAACTCACACTCCTTTTCGTTAAAATAAAGTGTGTAGTGGACTATTTTGTTGCAGTCATTAATAGAGATTTCATCCAAGATATCAAAGGTTGAAATGCACCCCTGTTTGCACACCAATGTGCAATTACAACACATTAGGCCCATCAGCTCTTTTTGGAACTCTTTAAACTTTGCATTTGTGTATAAGCTCTGAAACTGCTTCTCGAAGTTAAAAGGGGAGACGCAGGGGATCGTTTGGTTACTGGAATTGAAGTCAGCCGTTGTCTCTAGCTCCACCTTCTTCCTTAAAGCATTATCAAACTGGTCCACGAATTCCTTCAATGTTGTACCGGAATGGACATATCCGTCAAAAAAAGCATTCATGCTTTCTGACCGTTGTGTCGTGCTCATGCCCGCCCAAAAAACATCCTTCAAATAAACCGGAACCCAAAACGTCCTTTCCTCAAATAAGGACTTCAACCAATTATTATCTCTGAGATCATACATATCTAGAAGGTGGCACCACCTCTTCTCAAATTTCGAGCATGTCTGTGAATCATACAATGCAGCCTGAATAGAGGTCTTCAACCCTGTAGAGAAATGAGAGTGAGATCCTAACTTCTCTGGAAGTTTGCGCATTATATGCCAAAGACAATACCTATGGCGGGTTCCCGGAAATACAATCTCAATGGCATTCTTCATTGCCCGGTCTTGGTCGGTTATAATGGCTTTCGGCGCTCGACCATTCATGCAATCCAACCACGTGCGGAACAACCAAACAAATGAATGCGTGTCCTCGCTTGACAACAACCCTGCCCCTAGTAGTATCGATTGCCCATGATGGTTAACCCCAACAAATGGAGCGAAAGGCATTCCGTACCGGTTTGTTAGGTACGTCGTATCAAAGGTCACAACGTCCCCAAAATACTCATACGCCGATCGACTCCGTGCATCAGCCCAAAATACATTCCGTAACCTTCCGTCATCATCCACATCCATGGCAGAAACAAACCCATCATTCTGCATTCTCATTCTCTGGAAGTATGCATAAAGGGCATCTCCACCTCCTTTACCCAATCTTAAATGTCTCGCCTTATCAATGAAATTACGACAATCTCTCTCTTGAAAATCTAAATTCTCAAAACCCCCAGCATCAACGACAAGAGAGAAATAATTCTTATTCAACCGAATACCTGCTCTATCATTGAGGTCGAGAATCCGTTGACTGTATTCATCTAGACGTTTGTGAGATCGCAACAGTCTTGATTTCTTTGGGCTGATAGTAATGTGGTTGTGCACATGTTCAACTGTGGTGATAACCCATTTTTCATTCTTGTTCAATGTCGCATTGACCTTGGCTTTACAATCCGTCTTAGTTGTTGCACGTGGCTTCGAGGGATTAATGTTCTTAGGTTGGTATTTTCCCCCACGGGCACATCCAATAGTAACATAAACGGGCCTCCCATCATCATCTTTTTTAGTCCTCTGTGTCCTTACACCAAATCCCTCTTGCTTGGCATATTGTTTATAGTACGCCGTCAGCTCATTCTCACTAGGAAATTCCATACCGGATCTTGGTGCTTCAACCCGGGCATCACCATCTGGGCTAACAGTGTTACCCTCTAAATCTTCATCTAAATCAAATAACATTTCTAAACATGGAAACATAGCGATGGATTAGCATCACATCAATATTAGCATCATTAAAGTCAAAGCAAAGCAAAATTATGTGTACTACCATCAGCCGCATCAGAAAATGTACTTCCAACATTTTCTTGAAATTCTGTAGAGGGAGAAAATTCTTGAGTAAAGTTATCCGGATTACTCGGAGGCGGAGGGTGGGACACTCTAAATTCAGGATTTTGCTGAAATAATGCAAATAATTAGAATAATGAGCACGTCAAACACACTTTTTTAAAGACAATAAAAGGCATCAAGTTGCACACTCACTTGGTAGTCATTTGAACATGTATTTTGAGGCGTCATTAACGACTGCGAAGTTGAAGTCGATGGCCTGGGTGTCATTTCATCTTCTTCCCCCATCACAAAAATCTATGAAGAAAAACAAACATTTAACAAATCATAATTGATAACCATTAATAAAAATTAAATAAAAGTTTCAAATGTCCAACTTTTATTATGTAAAATTGGTGCGTTTCAATGTATTATAAAAAATAATTAAATAAAAACGAATGCCACGTAGGAGTTTTGCACACCACTATAATGCTTGGTCCCTATCAAAACTATTTTATTTCATGCGGCTCGTGATCCGGCTCGATCGATAAATCTGAAATTGCCTTATTTTTCTTACGTTCCTACTAAAATGAGACAACTGGAAGTACAATCTTTTTCTCTTCAAAATAAAAATTCACCACTAAATGGGAATACTTAGTCCTTGAAAAAAAACTTTTCAAACATAAGTCATAAAACACTAACTACCCCTTTTCATACTTCATGAAAAGGCTGATAAAATAACTAAAATGATCACGCATTTCTGTGTGAACTAGAAAACAGATGGATCATCAACAATAAAACCATACAAGCAGAACAACAGTTAATGCAGGGAACTTCAAAACCGATAAAATATATTTTTTAGCCTTCTTCACTCAAATATTAATGCTGAACTACAATAAATTCACCTTCTGCAACAAACCACATTTTTTTTCCTTTCTTTCTTTCATTTTAAGTGCCAGATACAACCCTAAAATGCATTATGAACATTTTCAAACGCAACCCAGTAATATATAATACGGACAGAGCTTAAAAATACATCCGGGAGTTACCTCTCGTTGTTTCGCAGCTGGCCGGGTAAACAGTTTTATTTTCGTTCTTCGGCGCTGGTGAGCTTCAGGTTGGGTGGCGCTGTCGCGGGTGCTGAGCTGAGCGACGGTGAAAATGGCGTCACGGCTGCAAACAGACGACGTCGCCAGATGCTTTCAACCGGCGAAAATGGTTGGACGGCAGACGGCGTCGCCGGTGGGAGTGGGGAGATGACGTTCGACGCGGGCGGGGACTGTATTCTACGCGGGCTCGATTTCAACGCGGGGGGGGTTTCAATTCGAAATGGGTATTTCAGATTGCGTTGATGTAACGAACGGTGCGTTTCGCATAATAAAAAAAAAAAAAACATTTGCCACGTACGGTGTGCAAAATTGCACACCGCTACAGTGGCTGATGCCAATCAAAACTCATTTATTAATACCATATAGTATATCTATTAAAACATGCAATACGCAGCCACCACTATTGATCACTAGACCCTCAGTTAGATGTATAACGTTGTCTAATTACTAATATAATCGGGTATGCATTATACTATTCTCTCTTAAATAATAAGTAGACCGAACACGTATTATACTTTTAGTTTTAGATGAAGTGTAAAGGCAGGATTCAGTCCCCACATAACACAGAAAAATGTAATTTATAAACTAACATGAATTTCATAAATTGCATAATTACGTCCCACAGTGCAATATTTAATAATGCTCGATCGGAATGTAACATTGCAATAAAATAAATCTGAAATTGAGAAAAAATAATAATATGAAAAGCAAGGGTACTAATTTGATAGTGGAGCTTGCATACTAATTTCATTGTTTATACAATTCTTAGTGGTGCATGCAACACTTCCAATAGACACCTGTGAATAGATAAACAGTCTCGGATGATCTCAGTGGGGGGGATGCCTCTGATAGTTAAATTAGATATGACCTAGAGTCTCTTAATCAATCTAACATTCTCATAGTACGTACATGGGGGTGCATTTATAAGATTCAAGGTGTTTCACATTGTAAAGTCTTCCTTGTAGATACAAAATTGGAAATGATAGTGTCCCGCCAGCAAAGATATCTCTACAAGACCTATTTTGTCAGTGACAACCCTCTCGCTAGATAAGCCTCATCGGTTAAAGTTCCCTGATAATTACAATAGTTCCTTACATTATCCTATAATCTCTAAACGATGCATTTTACCTAGTTTCAACTTCCTTGCCTAGTGTCACATGACCTATTTTGACTAGCAAGGCTCGGGATCCACTTTACATTCCTCTCGTAGGATCTGTTGGCGATTCCAGCTCCCTCAATCAGGGACTCCACCTTAGCAACGGGATCCCTACCCCGTTGCTTCTCCACTATGGAAGGTTCCTCACGAAGGGATGTCATTAGGTTGGGATGACCCCAATGGGCCGAAGCTGTCTCTTTCCTCAAGGCAGTGTAACACCCCACTTCATTAACCGTTAGGATCAATCTTTAAACACCCTTAGCTTAAGCTTATGATTTTGGGCTTTAAAAATTTATTATTATATTATTATTTTATTATTCTATTATTGGAAATAGTTAGACTTATATATCTAGATTATGACACCTAGTGTCATTAATTATTAAGCTCAAAGGTTAAGAGAAGCACGTCCATTAGTGATTCTATGAAAGTCCTTAGAACTTTAGGACATTAATGGGCCAAGACTTAAAAGTCTTAAACCAAGCCTCATAGGAATACAAGTCTTGGTAGGATAACCTTGGTAAGGGTTGGCCCAAGTATGAGGAAGGCAAAAGGTATTTTGGGCCTAACTTAGTGTAGGTTTGACCTATGACCCATTTATGTCAAGACAAGCCTTTCAATCTCCATCTTCGTGGATCTTGAGGCCTCCCATCAACCCACACCCAAAGCCCGTGAATCATCAACTCACACTCATGGTCTTTTTAAGCCCAACAAGGCCCAAAGCCTTATTTTGCTTCTTTTCACTCTTCTATATGAAGCCCAATACACCATATCATGGATTTCCTCAAGTCCATATTATACTCTAAGTGATTTTTGAACTCAAATTAGGTTTTGAAATTGGGTTAAGACCATTAATCAACTTACCCATGATTAATGATTTTTAAACCATGTTTTGCGCCTTAATTTTCTTTCTTAATCTTTTAGCCTTTTTTCTCTGAAATTTTCTTGTTCCATTATTCAGGTGCATCATTCTTAGATCATATTAGAACCATAGATAAACCTCCACACATGTCATTAAGAGTAATGACATATCAAAATCCCAAAACTATACCAATCGGCACACGTGTGTCCTTGTGTGCAATGGACTGAATTACCCCTAACCCAATCTTTTTGTACCTTTTTCTCAAGGGCACTATGGTTTTTAAACACCTCATATGATCCCTTTAGAACCAAACCAATCCTTGGACGAATTTGGTTTCAAGAACCAAACCAAAACCCCAAACCTTTTGCACCCTACACACTAGTTGGATGGGAATCGGTCTTTTTATTTATTTTATTTTTTATGAAGACCGGTAGCCACCCACATAGCAGCCGCATCCCAAGTTTATTAAAAAGCCCTCACATATGACGGAGGAATACCATGGTTACAAAGCAATCACTAGAGGGTTTACAAAAATATAAAATTATAACTAAAAGCACCGGTGATCAATAAATAAAATACCAACCTAAAGAGATTAAGAAAGAGCTAACAATAGAAAAATGGAGAACAAATAATTACAACCAAATATAAGGAAGTCCCTACAAATCCGTACGTAATAACCCACAAAAGATTCCCCTATACAGGTCAAACCCTGTAAAATACTTACAATGATTAGAAGCTCCCACTTTAGTAAGATAGTCCACAACCATGTTTGCTTCTCTAAAAATATGATGGATGGAACAATGTAAGTCATCAAGCAATCTTTGGATATCATCCCAAAAATCACACAAGTACCATAAGTTGCATTTACCAGCCTCAATCAATCTCACAATAACTTCAGTATCGGACTCCACCAAAATATCTCGAATAACCAACTGTTGTGCCAACTTTAAGCCATCAAGTAAAGATCTCCCCTCAGCAATATTGTTGGAGACCTTCCCATAATGAGTTGCAAATCTGGTCATCACTTGGCCATCATGATCTCTAATAACCCCTCCTCCACCTGCTTTGCAGTGGTGGGTGGCTGTTATGGTTTGCCACCCCAGCGTCTCATGCCGTTTGCAACATGACCTCGATTGTGACATTCTACTAGAATAAAGCATGAAACACGGGAAAAAAGGACGGAAAATCTCCACAAAAAAAGACCTAGAATCTACCTGAGAGAGCACTTTTGGATTTCTCTATAAGAATAGGCTGAAGAAGTGACGATGGGAACTGGGTTGTTTGAATTTTAACCCCACTTCTGCCCATGGCTGAGCCACCACCACATGCCACCTTCATCACCACCCACTTCCCAAGAGACCCTCATGTCATCATGAGCATTTGAAAAGTTTTTTCCACACCGAAAAAAATACACCAAGCCTATGGCATCAAGCCAGCATCACTCAGCAACCCACCTCCCTTCCCTCTTCTCTTTGAGTTGCCACTTCATGATCACTTGGCAACCACCCAAGCATTGTTCCTTCACTTGGAAAGCCACCACAAGAAGACTTCAGACCTACAAAATTAAAACAAAAGGATGAGACAAACCAATAAAGAAAACTGCCTACCTTGGAAGACCCCTCACCAGGCGTCATCATGGCATGGCATCATGCTTTATTTTTGTTGTTTCTCTCTTCTTCCTTCTGCATCACGACCTGACCAGCACCCTTAGGGTCATTATAGCAGTTGACTTGATGAAATCATAGTGGTTTTAGGGCACTATCCACTCTACATCAGTGACACAAGGTGATGCATGCAAGCTAAAATCTCACCTCCTTACACCACAACCCACTTCACCCAATCCCCTTGAGCTTTGAACAATTTCGCCTCCCCCATTTTTGCAAATAAAATCCCCTCCACTCCCTACTTTCCTTCACACCTCATCTTGAAGCTCCTTTTGGGCATTGAGAACCTTATTTTCCCATAGAGTTTAGTGAGAGTCCAAAAGGTGTAAGTGTTTGAGTGTTCATGAAGTTCCTGTGAGTTCTTGTGTTAGACACCACAAAAATTGTAAGTTTTCTTGCCTTACATCTTAGTTTACATGCCAATTCTTGTTTCTAAGTGTTGGAGTGAATTATGGTTGAATTTAGAAAAGGTTACTAGGTTTGATTCAAAACCATGTCCATTAAGAATGGATTAAGTGTTTTAATCGTTTTAAGTGAAAATTTTAGCCATGGCTTGCCTTAGTGTAATAGCTCGCTAGAAATTTAATGGTGAAATTTCTATAGGTTTTAGGAACCTTGTGAAAATATCGTAAGTATTCATGATTCAACCAATCGTGTAGATTTTAGTCTATTAGTATAGTTAGTGTTATCCTTCACTATGGTACCATAAGCGCAATTTTATTTATTTGAGGTAGTTAGAAGTGTCAAAATGTGATTCCCCTTATGAATGTGTAAGGGAGCGTCACTATTGTCCTATTCTAGGTCTGAGTTTCCAAATTTTATTATGGAGGTGGGACTATGCTTATTTCATAAATTTCATTCAAGTTGAGTTAAGCAACAAATGACATATGTTGAAGGGTATCCAATTGCACTTGGTGAGTTGTTTGTGTAAAGTGCATGGCTTTAAAATGTCCCCTATGGTTATGACATGTACTGGTATTTAGTCTTAGCTTAGGTTAGCTAATGCTTAATCTAATTTAAAGAGAAAGAGACTCGGTTTAAGAAAATTTTCTCAAAGGGAAATGGTTTGAAGTCAAGTAACCGATACATAGCTTTCATGCTATTTTGTCTTTGTTTTTCTCCTATTTTGTCATACCAAATTAGAATTTGTCCTCTTGAATCCATGGTGGAGGTTGAAACTTAGCAGCCAAGAAGTTTTGGGTGCCCCTTGGTTCGGTCAAGACATACCTTAGATTCACTAGGTGTTGAGATTTTGAGGCAAGGAGTGATGTGCAAGTTTCCTAAGCTTGATCTCCAAGTTGTGCATTTGGACTCAAGTTTGTAGGTTGGGCTAGGCTTTGTTTAGGGCTTTGGGTTGGGCTTTCCAAATTGGGCCTTGGTCCATTCAGATTTGGGCCTAGTTGTGGGCTTCACATTGGTTCTCACTTTTGGGCCTTTCCTTGGGCCCATTCTATTGGTTTCTTGGCCTTTTCCTATTGGTTTCTTGACAAAAAGGTAACCACTTAAAGAAATCTAGACTAAAAGGTGATGAAGGTCACTGAACCAAATCATGGCTCTAGATATACTTACCTACTAAGTCCCTTAACATGGTCGAAGTCCCATTACCGTTATGGTTTGATGGCATGATTTGACGGGGTGTTACAAATTGTTTGATGATATCTATTGATTGTCAAGGCACATATTTAGTAATACTTAGCCACAATCTTTTTTCAAACCAAAACCAACTCCAAAAATTTGGACTTGATTCAAATCATAAGGCAATATTTAAAAATAACTTCCTAGGAACAAATCCCAAACTCTTGTTGAACCAAATCCAACCACGAAGTTCCGGCTAACTCAATCCATTTGTCGAACTAGAATGCATTTGGAAAGAATTAATTAGAGAGACATGGGCATATTCCACTTTGGTTGAGGAAGTTCCGGCTAACTCAATCCATTTGTCGAACTAGAATCCAACCAAATACCATTTCTCATTAATTATTTAATTCAAAAATACCATTATAATATAAATTATAAATAAAAAATATTTTATTCGGAAGTAACCAATAGTGCTCTTCTCGGATGCCCACGAAAAAGAAAGTAGAAAAGCGGAAAGAAAAAAAAGAAAATAATTTGATTTCAGGATTTCAATACAAAAATGCTATTGTCACCAAATGCTGGGTCCTGACAAAATTTTTATTCTTTTTTTTTTTCTAGTGATTAAGGAAGTATATTTTAGTGATGTTGTGAATTTTTTTTGAAAATATTTAAAAATATAAAAATGAATGGAAAAAATAAAAAATAACTTTGTTCTCATTGGGAGCCATCTCTTACTACATCCTTGGTAGATGTAGCACTGCTCCTTTAATTATTTGAGAGTGATTGTAGCTCAAAATATTGTATGGAATCTTTATTTTAATTAGTATTGTTGCAAAATTTTATGAAAAGTATTGACTTGAAGACGTATGCTAATTGTATAGTTGGTTAAAATGGCAACGGTTCTCCAATATATATATATATATATATTTCTTTTGATGTCATCTTTTTTTATAATAGTAGACACATATTTCATTACTGCCATCAACATTATAAATGTGAATCAGCCCACAAGACTTGTTGAATCTAGTAGGTGACTGACTCCCACCAAACATTTATAGTTTCAACATTTCTAGCAAATCTTGCTAGTTTGTGTGCAAGTTCATTTGCTTCTCTATTGATGTGAGCAATTGAACAAGTTTTTATCCTCTCCATTAGCTACTGAATGTCTGCTACTATATTCCAAGAATAGAGTTTGATCTCACGGGGTTTGTAATTTCTTGGACTAGAAGAAAAGAATCACTTTCAATACATAAAGCCCCAAGTCCTAGAGGAATACAAAATTGTAGACCTCTTAGAATTGCTAATTGTTCAATCTCCAGAGAGTCCATTATAGCCTGTTCATTCTTGCTTACTAACATCAACACTTTTTCCTCACAATCTCTTAGAATTAATCCCACTCCTACGCTATTTTCTTGATGAAAAGTTGCCCCATCCATATTGAGTTTAACTGCACCCAGAGGAGGTGGCTGCCAGTGATTCATCCTTCGAAAATTGCACTGATTGAAGGTCTTCACTAAATGAATCTATAATTGAACACTTCTATAATTCTTTGCTTGGCTTCAAAAAGCTGTTGATTCCTTTTATACCAGCAGGCCCAAAAAAATCATGAAAAAAGATTACGAGTTCATCCTTACTACAATTGTCTTGCACTTGAAACACCACATCCAAGGACTCTAGAGTTGTATATATTGTTCTAAGGTCAAGAAATTGCTTCTGCCACATGTCACTTAGTAAAGGGCATTGGTAAAGAGCTTGTAAAGTATTTTCTATACCAAAAGAACAAATCTGACATGTCTGTTCATCAACTGCTCTTCTTTTTTCAAGTTTGATTTTGTAGGAAGATCCTCTATACATGCCCTCCAAGGAAAGAGTTTAAGTTTATGGGGATATCCTCAATTTCCAAATTCCCTTCCAAAGTTGTTTCTGCCTGCTGTTGGTGGACCCTCCCCCCCTCCCGCCCCCCCCCCCCCCCCCCCCCCCCAAAAAAAAAAATCTTTTTACCATCAAACTTCTAAACAATCTATGAGCACTGGAACACACATTCCTATATATTTACTAGATCAATTTATCATCATGGTTCCCTAAGCTAATAATTATCTTCAATACTTCATCAACAGCTACAGGTGGTACGGTCCTCCTCACTTTTTATACATCCCACCATCCACTATTTTGATCAAAGAGATTCTCTACCTTAGCCCCATCCTCTCTATTCATCCCATCCTCCATCTGTCTTAGGTCTCCCATTCCGAACCCTCCACACATAGGATGGGTTGTGTCCAAGTTTTGAAACACTAAAACCAGTGTGGGGGAAATATTGAGCTTTAAAAATCTTGTGAAGTAAACTGCCCTCATTTTACATGAGTCTCCATCCTTGTTTGGCTAGTAGAGCATCATCAAAAGTTCATAAGTCTTTAAAATCCAGTCCACCTTCACCTTTTGGGATACACATTCTCTTCCAACTCACCCAATGGATTCTCTTTTCTTCTCTCTTCTAGCCCCAACAAAATATTGTCATCATTTTTTGAAGTTCATGCAAAGAGAGTTAGGCAATTTAAAACAACTCATAGCACAAGTGGGGATGGAAAGAGCAACAAATTTGATTAAAATTTCTTTTCCACCTTGAGATAAAAGCATCTCCTTCCAATTCCGTAACTTCTGCCATACTTTGTGACGGTTCTCTTGAAGGTCCCCCATCAAGGATGCATAGACGATGAAGGCTTCATTGGTAAGGTTGCCCTAACCTTTTCTTCATTTGTCCATGGACTAAGGCTTCCTTTCTATTGCCCATTGTGCGACAGTTTGGATCTCCTCCATCTTGCTCTTGCCCAACTTCACCCATTTGTTCTGAGGGCCTTCCTTTGTGCTTGTATTGTATTCCGTATGGCTCTAGAGCCACAAAGGAGAGTTTTGTCCTAAGTTAATGGCTTGAGAATTTCTATCTTTTTATAACCTACGACCACCCCCTAAGGGCAATATTCGTAGTTTCGCCAAGAAAGCAAAAGGGCAGACACTGGCCCATTTTGAATCTCGCCACTCCAATGCTAAGCACTATACACACAAATTTTTCTTTATATCTTGTATGGGTTAGGGCATTCCGAGGTCAGAAAATACTTAGAGGGATTTTCCAATTAGGGCTAACTTGGGTAAAGTCCATGAGAAGAAAGGTTTGTGGGCAAGGATGGGATCCTTATCCGAGCGGGAATTGGCTCGAATTGAAATGGTTCGTGCCTAGGTAGAGAGCCACCTAGATAGTCTTTGGACTGATGTTTTGCTAACCCCCTCCCGGATAGACCATTTCTTGATGACCCCCAATTGTTCCCATGTTAAGGGAAGCCTATTTCTAACCCCAGTTATGGTGCAGCCTTCATGCCCAAAATAGTCTTTGGAAAAGGACAAGAGAGATAGATAGGATAAGTAGGGCAAGAAATAGGAGAAGAAGGAGAAGAAATGGGCCCATTTTGAACACGCCCTTCTCCTTTTAAGAAACAGAAAAAGGCCTCGACAACTGCGATTGAGAGCCTTTCCCCAGTGCTTACCCCCTTAATCACTTTCAATATTTCACCCACCTGCACAGCCTCCCCATGCCTTGGTGATGCTGAGGGTTTGGCCAGCTTGGCCCTCTCAGACTTGGCCACCACTTTCCAGTTAGAGTTTCCTCAAGAGACACCTACTTCTATGCCAAGCCCTACTTTTGAGTTTCCATTCTTTGAGAATTTGGTAGGGGACAACGAGTTGAGCATAGACATTGCTACTGCTTTGGATCCTATTGGAGGTGCGGAGACTCGCGCTACTGGAGCGAACGACCTTGCCTGCCAAATGAGTTCCAGGGGGCATGATATAGAGGCTGTGGTCGCCCTAAAATGAGAAGTGACTACAGCCCTTGAAGTGAGTCAGGCGGTCACCCCTTTAGGTAGCGAGGATGACCGGGATAGTAAGGATGGCAAGAGAGGAGAGGATGACAATAGGGTTTCTCTCCAAGAGGACTTACATACAGGCATCAAGACAGAAGGCCTTTTTCTTTAGCCTCTGCCAACTACTATTTCTGGGGGAACCACCTCTTCTTTGAATGTGAATGGTGGATGCCTTCCCATCCTTTGCTCCTTGCTTGCCCTTGGTGGGAGGCATCCCTTTGGGTGACTTCGTGGGTAAGGGTGCCCACTTTATTGATGCAGACCTAGCATGCACTAGCACTGTGCATTCGTTGGAAGGGATTGGAAGTCCCTTTGAGGGAAGGGCTAACTCAGTAGTTGGGCCCGTTAGGGGGCTTCTGCTGGGTGGCGAGCACGATCCCTGTGTGATTCAGGGTGGCGGTTCTTCTTCTTTTGCCAACACCCCAAGCGAGGCCACTGTTGAGTTGGCTGCCCAATTGAGGGTCTTGCTTTCCAGTGTAAGTATCATTGGCAATGGCCTCTCCTTGTTTTTGTGTGCACATTTTAATGGTTGGTTACTTTGTTTTCGGCATTTTTCTTTTGCAGAGCATTAACAACCTGACAGCCTAAATTATGGTAGATCGAGCTGCCTTAGAGGTAGAGGTGTAGGAGAGGCATAAGTTTGGTTACTATGCTAAGAAGGAGTTTGAAAAATGAAAGGTTGAGAAGGCGTCGATGGAGCTCCTAGTGGAGTGAGCAACTGCAAAGATAGATGAGACAAAGGTTTTATCGGAGGAAGCTAATTGTTACTCTCACTCCGCACATGGCGATTTAGAGATCCTTGAAAATGAGGTTTTGCAGGCTTCGCACCAAAGTATGCCTTGAGATGGAGGCGAAGGCCAGGGACAACTTCTCCGTAAGGCTGCAGGAGTTGGAAAGGGATTCTGCTAGGTCTTAGTTCTCCCTTTGGCCACATAGGGGGAGTTGGAATTAGCCCACTAGGATATGTTTGATGCCCATGATCATAACTGTGGGCTTATGCAAGAGCTGGCTTGTTCAATAGAGAAGGGGCGGCTCTTTAGAGTTGATCTTTTGAGGCCTAGGGCTCCTTGAGCAAGACGAGAGAAGAACTAAGGAATGCTAAGGAGGAGATTATCCACCTGTGCTCCCACTTAGCTTCCATCCCCACCACTCGAGATTGTGCTTTTGCTTACGGTTATGGTGTTGGAGTGTTAAGGCTCAGGTCTCACTTGAAGACCAATCCTTCCGCAAACCTGACATTCTTTGACAAGGATCTATTCAAGCTTGATGTAGCTACCCACCATCATGGCATCGCATGTCCCTGGGGCTCTGCATTGGTGTTTGAGGGTGATGGGGTCTAATGATCTCTGCGTCCATTTTTTAAGCACAAGTTCTTTGGCCAATGATGGAGCTGGAAAAAGCACATTTATTCATAATGTAGATGAATAAAAATGATTGAGTTCTGCTGGATAATAAACGAACATATTGTAGATAATATAATGATGTAAAATATGTAAATAGTAAAGTCCCATCATGGGTAGAACTTCTTCAAGTGCTTTGCATTCCAAGGGTGCGGTAACTCTTTGCCTTGGCTGCCCTTTAGGTAGTAGGACCCTGGACTGTTGTTTATAGCCCTTCCTGTTGGGGTGCCAGCTTGCCCTCTTCCCTGGTTGTAGCCCTACTCTCCTTTAAGACTAGGCTCCCACTTTAAATGTCCTGGGCTTCACTCTCTTGTTAAAGTATAGCTCAACCTTTTCCTTTTCGTGTAGCATTCAGACCTCTGCCGCTTCCCTTTCTTCTTCCAAGAGGTCAAGGTACTCTTCCATCACTCTACTGTTTTAGGGTGCTGAGAAACTTGGCAGCCCCACATGTACTGGAGGTATGGCCTCACATTCACATGCCAATGTGAATGGGGACTCCCTCGTGGGGGTCTTTACTGAGGCTCTCTAGGCCTATAATACTTCTGGTAGGTCCTCTGCCCATTCTCCTTTCTTCATTGTGAGCTTCTTCTTTAGATTAACAGTAATGCCTTATTGGTCACCTCTGCTTGCCCATTTACTTATGGATGGCCTAGAGAGGAGTACTTAATTTGTATCTTCATCTCTGCGCACCACTCCCTATAGTGATCTGAGTCGAATTGGTGCCCATTTTCTAGAATCCCGTGTCGACAGATGATGTTCTTCCACAAAAAACTAGTCATCACCTTACTTGTTATTAGGGGTGGGCAGCGGGGCCCCGTTACCAGCTGCCCCGCCCCGTTCGGCCCGCCCCCGCATAGGGCGGGGCGGGTCATCCGCACTGTCAGGGCCGGGGGGCCCAGGCTAACGCCATGCGAGGCGGGGGACGGGGACGGACCCCCCCCGGTCCGTTTTTCCCCCTCCCCGCATCATATATAATATATATAATATATATTATATATTATTAATATATAATAATCCTCACCGAGGTTTGGGGGAATCATCCTCACCGAGGCGGCTCCGTCTTCATCCTCGTCTTCTTCTTCGTCATTCACACTCTCCTCCGAGCTCTCCTCGCCACCATCTTCTCTGTTGTTGCCGTGCAATAATCTATCACCTCTCCTCCTTTTGCTACGGCTCAGCCGATCCCTATCACGGTCGCGGTCTCGATCCCGATCGCGATCTTTCTTTCCGCTCCCTCCTCGATCTCTTAGCCTGGCCGTCTCTTGCAGCTCCACCGGCCCATCTTCTTCTGCAACAAGTGCACCACAAGATAAGAAGAGTCGTGAAAAAATCAAAGGAAACAAAGTTGTTTCCTTCGACTCGAAGAAGTGGGTACAGGTGAGAAGCGGGGGGCCGGACGGATTGCCCCCCCACCCCGTACCCCGTCATGCGGGACGGGGTACCCCGCCCCCGCACACCGGGGACGGGGGACGGAGGGGATTTTCCCCATCCGCCCCGTGCGGGGGCGGGGGGCGGGAGGGGGCCTACCCCGCACCGTATGGTGCGGGTAGCACCCCTACTTGTTATGGTTGCCAATGGCTCGGCTTCCACCCATTTGGTGAAATACTCCACTGTGACAATCATGAACCTCACGCCTCCCTTTTCAGGCAGGAAAGGCCAGACTAGATCCACTCCCCACGGGGTGATTGGCCAAGGGGTTGTCATGGACGTTAGTTCTTTTGGGGGGCGTGAAATACTGGCGTATACATTTGGCACTTGAGGCATTTTTTGGTGAACTCCTGATTGTATCTTAGTGTGTTAGGGCCTTCTCACAAGAATGGTTTCCACATACCCCCTCGTGTATCTCAGCTAGGACATATTGCACCTCCTATGGAGAGATGCATCACAATAATGAGGTCGAGAAGCCTTTTTTGTAAAGGACCACGTCGATGAGCATGAACCTTGCTGCCTTTCTTCTTACCCTTCTCGCCTCTTCCTTCCCTTTAGGGAGTTTTCCCACATCGAGGTACTTGACCACTTCACCGGCCCACTCGGGGACACTTGGGCCTATCGCACTCATTTCTTACACGATGGTTGAGACTTCAATAATCTTCTTTTCTACTTGCCATGAAAGGGGTACCTCCTCCATCCCTAATGCTATGCTCACCACTTGTCTGCCCGTGCATTATCTTCTCGAGGTATTTGGGATATGCTAAAGTATAAGAACCAATTGTGCACCTCACAAACTCGAGCCAAGTACTTCTTTAACTTCTTGCCCTTTGTGGCATACAAGCCTACTACTTGATTCACCACCACTTGAAAATCTGACTTTGCATCAACCTTGATTGCTCCCAGGATCATGGCTATCGAGATCCCTGCCACCAGTGCCTTATACTCTGCCTCATTATTGGTCATTTTGAAAGTAAGGGTTGCTATGTATTGACGTTCCTGAGCATTGGGGCTTACCAAATGCACTCATTTCCTCTGCTAGCCCTACAGAAGGAACCGTCTATGAGGAGCACCCATGGCCTCCCATTGGAGTTATCACAACTTCTGGGGGAAAATTTGAAAACTTTGCCACAAAGTCCACCAATGCTTGCTCCTTCACCACCTTTCTTGGTAGGTATTCTATATCAAACTTGCTCAACTCGATCAGCCACTCTACTAACCTTCCTGAGCTGTCTAGTCTTTGCAATACTTTTGCTAATAGGCTTTCTGTGAGAACCTTCATCGTGCAAGCTTGGAAGTATGGATGAAGCCTCCTGGCCTCCGTTACCAAAGTGAAAGCTAGCATTTCCACTCACGGGTATCTCACTTATACTCCCCTCAAAGCCTGACTTATGTAGTATACGGGATGCTGGGCGGCCAAATAACAGAGATTGCATGTTGGTAAAGGAGATTACTTATTGGTAAACTGCCAAATACGCATAGAGTATGTTGCCCTTATTTAGTTGCTTCAGAAGTGGTGGGTTGGCAAGGTGTTGTTTTAGTCTCTTAGCCTTATCGCATTCCTTGTTCCATGGATGTATCATACTCAATACCCAAAAGAAAGCGAGGCACTTGTCTATTGATTTGGACATGAACCTGTTCAAGGCGGCTACCTTTGTTGCCAGCCGTTGAGTGTGGTTCAGGCTCCTTGGCGGCTTCATATTGAGGATTGCTTCAATCTTTTTCAGGGAGGCTTCAATTCCTCTCTCAAACATAATAAAACCCAAAAATTTTCTTGAACCAATCCCAAATGCACATTTTGCCTGGTTCAACTTTAGCCTTACTAACGTAGGATTGCAAATGCCTCTCTCATGTCAACAAGGTGTCAGGTGGGATCCTTTCTCTTTACTAATAGTTCATTTACATACACTTCCATTGACTTCCCAATATGCTCTTTAAAGATTCTGTTGACTAACCTCTGGTAGGTTGCCCCTACATTCTTTAAACTGAATGGCATGACTTGGTAACAATACAGTCCCCAATCTGTAATGATTGACGTCTGTTCTTCATCCGCCTCTGATTGTAGCCTGAGTACGTGTGCATGAAACTTAACATCCTATGTCCAGTGGTGGCGTCCACAATAACATCAATCTGCATAAGGGAAAACGGTCTTTCGAGCAAGCTTTCTTTTAGTAGGTGAAGTCCACACACATTCTTGAATTCCCATTCACCTTCTTCACAAAGACGACGTTGGATAGCCACTCTAGGTAATGGACTTTTTTGATGAAATCAACATCAAGCAGACATTTCACCTCGTCAGTGAAGGCAGCTTACTTCTCTGTGTAGAACAACCTTCTTTTCTAGTGCACTATCTTGTGTGGGGTCTACGCACATATGATGCTCAATAACGTTGTTGTCTATCCCCAACATCTTCTCATGGCTCCAGGCAAACACATCCTTGTGCTTTATCAGTAGTCGCTTTAGAGCCTCTTTGTCCCCCAAGGCAACTCAGGTCGTGATATGCGTGGTGGCGTTAGGGTGGTCAAGATACAATGTTACTATTTCCAATGGTTCATTGGCTTTGGCCTGCTACAAGGCAAAGTATCCTCAACACCCCTTGACCACTTTTTGTAAAGATGTTGGCAACATGTAGGTGAGAGGGTACATATTACATGTGAAGTAAGCCAGCAACAACAAGTTATGGAAGGAAATGATAGTCTCATTCAACATGCTTGGCTTGCATGTGAGGAATGGGGTTGGAGCTAAAAAAAAATGGCACTTTTGTTGTCTTGTAAGAGAAGAGGCCGCTATGGAAGGGAACCCAGAGATCACGAAGGAGATGTGTAAGCCAAAGAAGTTCAGCAATAGTGTGCATAACAGCACGATACTCAGATTCACAGTTGGAATGGGATATAGTAGTTTGCTTCTTAGCACTCCAAGAAACCAAATTGTTGCCAAGGTAAATAGAGTAGCTAGAGATAAAAGGATAAGTGTTAGGACAACCTTCCTAGTCAGCATTAGAGTAAGTAACTAGAGCACCAGGAGTAGCAAATGGGCAAAATGTAAGGCCAAAATAGAGGGTACCCTTGACATAGTGAAGAATACGCTTAACAACAAGAAAATGATCTTTAGTTGGAGCATGTAGAAATTGGCTAACTGAGTTGACAGTATGAGCAATGTCGAGGTACTTGATGGTCAAATATTAAAGTATGCCAAGGAGAGAGCTGTAAAAAATAGAGAACCATTAGTAGACAGGTGCTGAGAAACAACCATGGGAGTATGGAAATGTTTGTTCTCAGGTAACTAAGCAAAAATAGATATTATTGAAAAATTAGCATCACTTAACAATGATAAGAGAGTTAGAAGTTTCCTTGGTCACATAGGATTTTACTGGCTTTTTATTAAGGATTTTTCTAAAATTTCCAAACCTCTTTGGAGTTTGCCTTTTGAGCTAATGTGTGATGTTCGTGATTTCGCTTTGGATGTTGTTCTTGTCTAGAGAAAAGACAAGAAATTGAATGTTATATATTATGCTAGTAGAGTTTTAAATAATGCACAGTTGAATTATGCAAATACTGAAAAGGAATTGCTTGCTGTTGTGTTTGTTTTTGACAAGTTTTGATCTTATCTTGTAGGTTCCAAGGTGATTGTATATACGGACCATTCAACAATCAATTATTTGTTAAAAAAGAAAGATGCCAAACCATGTTTGATTAAGTGGATGTTGTTGCTTCAAGAATTTGATCTTGAGATTTGAGACAAGAGAGGCATGGAGAATGTGGTGGCAGATCACTTGTCTAGATTAAAGGGTCAATCAAGAGTAGATGAAGTGTCCACTAATGAAAGCTTTCCAGATGAGCAGTTGTTGGCAATTTCAATCCTCTCCTGGTATGCTGATTTGGTGAACTATTTAGTGAGTGGCATTGTTCCCCCTTATTTGAGCTATTATCAGAAGAAAAATTTTTTGTGGGATGTGAAGCATTATTTTTGGGAAGAACCGCTACTTTATAAACACTGTGCAAATGGGATGATTAAAAGATGTGTAGCCCAAGATGAGATGCAGGATATCCTTGACCATTGCCATTTTTTGGAGTGTGGTGGACATTTTAGTACCTTTAAGACAATTGCAAACGTATGGCAGTCTGGGGTGATAGATGTCATGGGGTTAGTAATATTTCAAAAAAGAACGATATGCCATTGACCAATATCCTGGAGGTTGAACTATTTGATTTGTGAGGAATTGATTTCATGGGCCCATTTCCTTCTTCATTCAACAATTAGTACATCATGGTAGTAGTGGATTATGTGTCTAAATAGGTTAAAGCTACTGCAACTCAGATTAATGACTTTCGGGTGGTGATGAGATTTGTGAAGAAAAATATTTTTTCAAGATTTGGTGTGCCGAGAGTCATTATTGGTGATGAAGGCTCCCATTTTTGTAACCAGTCATTTGAGACTTTGTTAAAGAAATATGGGATTACTCATAAGGTGGCACTTGCCTATCATCTCCAAACAAATGGGCATGTGGAACTGGCCAATAGGGAATTAAAGCAAATTTTAGAGAAAACTATGAGCAGTTCAAGGAAGGATTGGGCGAATAAGTTAGATGATGCACTTTGGGCTTATAAGATAGCATTCAAGACACCTTTGGGTATGTCTCTTTATAGACTTGTCTTTGGAAAGTATTTTCATTTACCAGTTGAATTGGAGCATAGGACCTATTGGGCAATTAAGGAGTTGAACACGGACTTGAAAGTTATGGGAGGAAAGAGATTGTTACAGTTGAGTGAGTTTGAGGTTTAGGTTGGATGCTTATGAAAATGCTTAGATTTACAAGTAAAAGACCAAGCATTGGCATGACAAGCATCTTTAGATTAAAAACTTCGAAATTGGGTACCAAGTGTTACTTTTCAAATTAAGACTTAAGCTATTCCCAGGCAAGCTTCAGTCTAGGTGGTCTAGCCCATTCATGGTAACAAAAGTGTATCCATATGGTTCTATTGAGGTGCATAGGGAGGTCACTAGTGCATTCAAGGTTAATGGGCAGCATTTGAAGCCTTATCTTGCTAGTAATGTGGTTCCTAAAGGAGTTACTTACTCCTTCAAGAATCCTACCTAGTTTGATGCTGTAGAAGTCAAACTAATGACTGTAAACAAACGCTTCTTTGGAGGCAACCCAGGTTGAGTTTTTTTCTTTCTTTTTTTTTTCTTTTTTTAATAATGATGGTTGTAACCCCTTTCTTTTGGTTGTGTTGCGTAAGTTTAGAAAAATCAAGCAAGAAGCTAGTTCGTGCTCAATTCAATCGGACATTCGTTGTGATAAGTTTTGCTAAAAAGGAGAGTGTTAGTCTCCCATTTTTCTTTACTTTCACATTGGGGACAATGTCAAAATTAAGTTTGGGGGAATGGATATTTGATTATGCTGAATACTAGTGTTGTCTATGTTTGTTTAAGAAATATATAAATTTTTTTTTTGAAATTTTGGTTTGTTCACATTCAAGCAGGTTAATTGGTGATCCTATCTATGTCTTCCAAACTAGATTTTTATGTGAAAGATAAGGAGAAATGAACCTACATATGTACTTGTGTGAGACTTATTTAGTATCAACATTACACATTTGGGTTCTTTATTGTGTTAAGCATTGCAATTTTTATTTAGGACAGGCAATATCTTATAATTTCCACAAAACCATTAATACAACACTCAATAAATTCCGATTATTATTTTCATACAACAAATTGTGCTATCCTCAAGCGACTCCTATGCTAAAACTTCCAAACCTTCATTGTATTCTATAAGTTGGTAACCTATTAGCCACTTCCAAAGTTAACTATTAATAAGCATAACTTGCACAACCGAATGATTAATCACCAATTACAAGTATCATCTCAAAATTTCAAATCATCACTAATTCCTCAAGATTAGAACAAAATTTAAACACCTAATTATATCACAAAATAACACGCTCTTGCTACATACTCTTACAATTCACCACATGCATAAATTATGCCCTCATAGATTAACACCTACACCACTTGTTCCAAGCCAAAATGGAACAAGGACTTGTACTCTCCGAATCCATACACTCACAACTATTACGCGTTGATCTCGTGCATCCTTAGTCAAAACCAATACTCCTACAATGTACAAGTGATCCATTCCTACCATTTCCATCATCCGGACCTGTACCCTCAAAATCAACAACAATCATCTCCTAAATCTGCACTAACTATTATCCTTAAACTTGATATGGATTAATCATAAAACCTACCACTATAACCTTGAACTAATAACAATTATTCTCCCGAATTGGATCCAAATCTTCAATCCTCAGTGAAATACATGAACGAAATCAATACCTTCAATCCCCAAAGAAATATTCTCCTTGAAAATTCCTATATCAATAACTCAACTCCATTTTAATGGTCATAGACTAATCAGTCTCCAAAATAAATCAAGCTAGCACACCAAGCTTGTGGAATTAAAAACTCAATTCTCATTACAAATTTGCCCTTCAAATTTGCAATTCTAAAACCTTAAATTATATAAGAATCATTTTCCAAAAACTATAAGATCGATGAACTTATATCTAATAATAAAACAATTGACTCCTAAAGCTTTCAAAACCTAAAACATTAAATGATAACAAATCATTTCCTACAGTCTGCATAACCTTAAACCTTTGGTGAAATTCTTATAAATCTATCCCTAAACGTCGATGAATTTACAACCTCCTGCTCTATAGACTATTTCATAAACTCCACAGAACCTAAGACCTCAATTATCCTACTCCCCAAAGAGATCACCCAGACCATGCCGTTCCCTTCAAGCCTCGATATTATAAAAGTAGCCCAAGTGATAAGAATTCAGACCTACTTCACTAAATATTCATACCTATCAATAGCATTCTCGTTTAAACTTCTACTACTTAGTTGACTAAATGTGAATTACCTGTTGTGACTTTTGTTGTACACTTTTGCATGTTTCACACACTTGGAGCACTTATCATTTGAATGCATAACCCGTGTTGTCATCATCCCGACGTCACTATTCTTGCATTTTTATAAGTGGGAGTCGGGGCCTCACAAGTGGTATCAGAGCAGTTCAGTTCTAGGTAAAACCACATCTCCCGTAGGTGCATTACCAGAAAATTTTAAAGGTTTAATTTGACATTATTTTTATTTAATTTGAATTTATTTTTAAATTAAAATTATGTTATTTTATTTATGGAATTTATTTTATTTTGTTTTGTTTTATCCAGTGTTGAAAAATGGGTTAAGGGTTAAGCTATGGTAGAAAATGGCTCAATCATAAGATCCGCCATTTTCCTAGAAAATGGTTCACATATCCATTAATCATAAACTGTCATTTTTCCAGAAAATGGCCCATTAACTAATTATCAACTCACTATAGGTGAGAATCACAGATGAGACTCTACCACCATCCCTATTTACCACGATTCCTACTATGTACATCTTAGGTGGGAATTACAAGTGGGACTCTACCACCGTCCCTGCTTACTACTATCCCTTTAGTTCGTTTCAACACAAGGGATACCTATCATAGCACTATAGGCAAGACTCTACCACCGTTCCAGCTTACCACCATCCCTACAATCCCTTTTTCCTCTCTCTCTCTCTCTCTCTCTCTCTCTCTCTCTCAATCTTTTCACTTCATGCATTACAAACATACCCTCTCACATGAAAACCCATTTTTTATTTACAACACATGAATATGCATGCCATAATGCAATAAAATGTCATGAAACCAAAACACAACATAATACACACAAGCATAATTCATCTCAATAAACAACCTAATCCTCAAATCCAACCCTACTTCCATACTCCTCAAACTCAAAGTTTGGCACAACCAACCAGACTGTAGAAAATATGTTAGCATAAAAATATATTTAAGTCTCAAGAAATTCTTTGGAAAATTATTTACAGCAGTAAAATATAATTTTCAGAGGATCAAGCTGGTGCTAAAGGTGGCGGCACAACAACATACCAATGTTTTTTAAACTCTTTGGCTGTGGGTCTCAAAATTGGTAAAAATCGAATGGAAGCTACTGGAGGCTTGGGTTGGTTACAGAGGGGCTTATGGAGATCGGTGGAGTTGATGGTGGTGGCTGGTGGCCGTGCGTGGCAGTGCGTGGTGGAGATCGGCCAATAAGTGTGGAGAAAGGTTGTGGGAGAGTGAAGGAGAGTGAGAGAAGGTGAAGGCTCGGCTAGGGTTGGGGAGGCTAGGTAGACTCATTGGGGAGATAGGGAGCTAATGGTGGTGGTGCGGTGGCCAGGTGACAGCAGACGGAGAGTTAAGGTCTTAGCTTCGTGGAGGATGATGGCTGGCAGGAGGGAAAGAAATGGTGGTGGTGGCGGCACCGTTGGGGGGCGCATGGTGGCGCAATGAATTTACATTCTGTTCAGGCTCTACACTACCAAGAGAGAGAAGGAGGGGGCGTGGTGGCTGGGGTGGATGAGTGTAGAGGTAGTGGTCTTGGCACTGTCGACTAGTGGTGGCTTAGGTCGAGGCTGGGGTGGGTGCAAGTGATGCATGACGTGAGGGATGGGGTGGCTGCCGTGCGGGAGAGCAGCGAAGAAAAGAAAGAAGAAGAAGGGGAAAAAAAAAAGGAAAAATGAAGGCAAAAACTTGATATCCAATCTTTTCATCTTGAGTCTCAAAACTGATCCAACGAAAAGGTTTTAAAACAATAACTTAAATTAAAAACACAGTAACTAAATAAAATAAAATATTAAATCTAACAATAAAATAATTTAAAATAAAGAGCAATATAAATAATAAACAATAATTAATAACTACAAAGACACATTGAAATAAATTTCACAACTTAAAATATCATAAAATAATATAACAAAACTCATATAAATTTTAAAACAAGAGGACCAATAATAAAATAGATGAAATAATTATTTAATTAAAATACACATTAATAGGGGTATCACAGGTTGATTGAATGTAAAGTTTCTTTAGTGTATGTGAAATGTCACTACGAACTTATGGTTAGAATTGGAAAGAGAGAGCAATTTAGGGGGCCCTTGGCTTGTTACAGGTGATTTCAATATCATTTCTTTTGATTTGGAAAGAAGAGGAGGGAGGCCACATCCTGCAATGGCTATGGGGGATTTCAATTAATGGATGCATTCTTGCAGTTTACTGGAGATGAAATTTTTGATTAGCATTTTTCTTGGTGTAATAAACATAATGGTAGGTCTCGTAGTTGGGCCCATTTAGATCCTACATTACTGGATCAAAATTGACTAGATGCTTTTCCTAATTCTATCATGCAATATTTACTTCATACTACTTCGGACCATGCACCTATGGTTATTTTTCTTGTGAAGAATGTGAGAGCATATGGTCCTTTGCCATTCCATTTCCAACAAATGTGGTTGGACCATCTAGATTTTGATTGATGTGTGCATGGCTCATGGGCACATGATGATTTCGGTTATGTCCTAATGAACCTTATTGCGAAATTTAAAAGGCTTAAACAAGTGTTGAAATCATGGAATAAGTTAGTCTTTGGTTGGAAAGGTGTACATATTCAGAAGCTAGAAAATAGAATAGAAGTGTTGGAAGATAAATTGCAAGATCAGTATATCAAAGAGGTGGAGTAGGATCTTATTGCTTCAAAAATTGAATTGGATACTTGGCTTCATAGAGAAGATGTTTGGTTAGCTTAGTGTGCAAAAGTATGTTGGTGGAGGCAAGGTGATAAGAACTCTCATTATTTTCAGGCTTTACTTAATAGAAGGAAGTAGTCCAAGATTATGGAGATGAAGCTTTCGAATGGATTGATCTTAAATTCCCCTCAAGAAGTTCATGATGGTGTTGTGCAGTATTTTACGGAGTTCTTAGGGCAGTCTAGTCGAGTGATGCTGTGCAATATTTTATGGAATTCTTAAGTTTTGTTCTTTGCCGACTGAAGAAGAGGTGAAACAAGTAGTCTTTACCATTCCCAATGATGGTAATCCAAGTCTGGATGGCTTTGGTTTGGGTTTTTATCGTGCTTGTTGGGATATTGTTCATTTGAAGGTTGTGGAAGCGGTAAGGGTGTTTTTCCTGGGATTTCTATTTCCATATTTTATATTGCTTATTTTTTGGTTCTTATTCCTAAAATGCCTCAGCCAATAGGGTTTGATAAGTTTCAGCTTACTAGTTTATGCTTAGTGTTTTATAAAATATGCATTACTCTCTTCTTTGATTTCTTCAGAGCAATGTGCTTTTATCCTGAGAATGAGTATTTTTATAATATCAGTCTTACACAAGAAATGGTTCATTCTCTTAATAAGAACTCTATGGCTAAGGCATATGATAGGGTGGAATGAGAGTTTCTTCTATATGTCTTCAAGGCTTTTGGTTTTTCAAGTTTTGTTTGTGGTTTGATCAGGAATTGTATTTCTTTGAGGTTTTTTTTAGAGAGCTAGAGGTTTGAGGCAGGGAGATTCACTTTTGCCTTACCTTTTTATTGTTATGGAAGAAGTTTCTCTCACTTATTAAAGAAGAATTTCTTATGTGGAAAAATTAAAAAAATTTCTCATCCAAAAGGTATGCCTCTTATTTCTAATCTCCTACTAATGATGTAGTGATTTTTGCTAATGGTGGTAAGAATTCGGTTAAGGAATTGATGAAGATTATTGATACTTATGAGGAATGGTCTGGTCAAAGAGTAAGGAGAAAATTGTTGTTTATTTTGCTAAGTAATTTTCTTCAGGGAGGAAGTGGGAGTTAGTTCATATTATTGGCTTTGCTGAAGGGAGCTTTCCTTATATTTACTTGGTTGCACCTATTGTCATGGGTAAGCTAACTAATTGGCATTTGGATCCTCTTTTAAATCAGGTGAGGGACAAAATTGTGGGGTGGAAATTAAAATGCCTCTTAGTTAGTGGAAAGTTGGTGTTGTTGAAACATGTTTTGTCAAGTATGCCTATTCATCTTATGTCTATTCTTCAATTACCATGGATGGTGTTGAAAAGTTTTAATAGGATGTTTAATTCATTTTCTTGGGGCTAGAAAGATGGAAAGGAAAAAAAAGAAATTGATTGCATGGAAGTCTATGTGTAAGTGGATTGAAGAAGGGGAAGTTGGTCTTTGGGATTTTGCTGAGGTGTAGTCTTCTCTTCGCATGAAATTTGCTTGGAATGTCATGACAAGTGATGATCTTTGGTCTAGGTTTTTCCATGCAAAATATATTGTAGATAAGCATGTCTCTTTGTTAGAGCATAAGAAAGGGTCCCAGTTTTGGAGGATGGTGGTAAAGTGCATTCTAGCAGTTTTGGAAATTCAAAATGGAAAGTTAGGGATGGAAATATTTCATTTGGGTGGGATCATTGGTTGGATGGTAGTTACTCTTCCTATTGTGGGTGCACCGAGTTTGAAGTTGGGTGCATTAATGGTTTCGAATGGTGGAGACATTGCAGTATTGGAGATGCTAGTTGGTTTAGAGAAGATGGATGGAATATGTCGTTTTTCGGCGCACATAAAACTACTCAAGATCTTCTAGTTTGGCTTCATACTAAAGATGGTTGTTTCTCCACAAAGAGTGCATTGTAGTGCATTCATGTGAGTGATCTAGTTGTGTCTTGGTCTTCTTGGGTGTGCCATGAAGCTATACAGAAAAAAATTTCAATCCTTATGTGCAAAGCTTTCCATAACTGTTTGAGTGTTGATAATAGATTGAGAAGAGTTGGGATTCCAATTACTTCTAAATGTAATTGTTGTGAGGGAGATAGCTATGAGGATTTAAATCATGTTCTTGCTACATATGACATTGCTTCAGCTATATGGAAGAGGTTTTTTGTTATTTTGGGCGTGCCATATGACTTGAATAGAAGTTGGCCTGAGATGGTGTTGCTTTGGTTTAGACATGCTTCTCATTCTTCCTAGGTTGGTAGTATTTTGGGTATTCTTCCTTGTATTATTACTTGGAAGTTATGGCAACACAGGTGTAAGGCAAGAATGGATGGTGGTAGATGTTTTTCGGCTAGAGAGGTTTGGAGATCCGTACGTGTTTGGCTTAGTAAAGTGATATGTAATCTGTCAAAGTCTTCTAAAATGTTGTTTACGGATGAGGATTGGTTGAAGGAACTGTGTATTCCTACCCTAGCAATTAAACCAGGAAAGGATAGATTGTTTTCTTTGGTGAAGCCAATTCAGGGCAGTTTAAGTTGAATATTGATAGTTGCAGCTTGGGCAATCTTGGGAGGCTGGGAGCAGGTGGTATAATTGGAGATATGCATGGGGATACGGTTCTTTCTTTCTCATGCTGTATTGGGGATGGATATAATAATCTTGCTAAGTTGAATGCATAATTAATTGAATTGCAATATTGACGTGCGTTGGGGTTACAACAGGTGGATGTCGAGTCGGATTCTCTAGTTTGTGTAAACTAGATTCCTCAATAGAGATGTGGTGTTCGGTATCTTCAAGATTTTTGAGAGGAGATTATGAGCTTGTTTAGTGGGTGAAATTTTATCATTAATCACATCTTTTGGGAAGGTAATGTGCTGACAGATTATTTGGCAAAATTGGGAGCTCAAGGCTTGACTCGGGTTTCGAGATCTTTATTGCATGTTCCAAGTTTTTTTAGAGGTTTGATATGTATTGGAAAATCGTATATGGCAAATTTTCTTTTCCTTATATGAGATATTCTTGAGCCAATGTATTATAGTTTATTTGGGGTTTTTATTGGTAAAGTCCTGTAACCACATAATTCTTCTAGCATAAGTGAAGGATTATCAATAAAGCTCGAAGGTTTAGTAAAAAAAAAGGGGGGAGGGAGGAAAGTAATGTAAATTGCTCATCTAAGTGTAACCTTTGACTAGTCATTAAGTTCCAACCATCAAGGCTCCATAACCCCTAGCTAAGGGAAGGGGAAGGGGTGCCCACTATGGGTGCCCCTTTATTACACATACTGCTCATTAGGGGTGCTATCCACCCATGCAGGGGGTAGGGTTGACACTTTCCAGCACCTCACCCCTGCATGGGCGGGGGTTAGGGCTTTAACATGGTGGCCCCCACCCTCTCCAATAGTGCCCATGGCCCACTAGGCCAAAAAATTATTTTTGGACGCAAAAGTGACTAAAAAGTGACTAAAAACACATTTTTGAATATTCACATAAATTAAATTGTAAATTTAAATTTTTAATTATGACTATAATTTAAAAACTAATGACATGATTTTTAATTTTTTTAGTGCATATAATATGTGAGTTAAAAGAGTCTTTATATAGAAGGTCAAGACAATACAATATGGGACTCTGTTCTATAGTTGTCTGCCTCGTTTCTCCCTACAAGGTGGACAGGGGCCGGGTAGAGGGGTATGAGGCTTCGCTACCCACCTCTAATGCTCATTGTTGACTCACAAATTTTTACCATTTAATCAAAACACTTTTTCCCTCATCAACAAGAAAGCAAATCAATATGTTCAATTGGCATATTGAAGCTGATCATGTGGCCCCGATATTTTAAAACTTACTCAATTGAAGTATTGATGTGGCATACTATCGCCACTCCTCACCCAATTAAAAACAAATATGGAATTAGTATGCTACATCATGTAAAGTCGAAAAACTATGGTCTCAAATTTTTAGAACTTTGCTACCAAACTTTAAAAAAGTAAAAACTAGCTAGTTTCTGATTTCATTTACACCCTGATCCACATAAATTTTTTTCTCTATTTTGGTGCACTGAACTTTTTTCCCTCCTCATATGTTCAGCGATAGTCATTAATATATTATATCAATCCCCCCCCCCCCCCCCTTTATTTAATTTTTGAGACATATAATGGCAAATGTTTGACATGTAGGTCATCATTTCAAAGTGCTCTGACAAGGAAAATGCTAAAATAGACCACTAAACGGTTGGAACATTCATGGCTTAGCCAAATGTAAATACAAATTAAAATCTGGCTAATAATCTCTTAAAATGATCTACATTGAAAGAGGTCAAGTGACTCTCTTATTTGTATGGTTACTATTCATCCAGTACCATTGAATAATTTATATTAATTTTTCTCATTTTGTTGCTACATTTTCACTACTAATTATTTTATATATATAGGTACTTGGCTTCATACAATTTACAATGAATTTGAATTGCAAAATATGAGAAAAATAATTAGATAAAAAGATTATTAAAAATATTAAATTAATAATGTGTTTTTATTATTTTGACTAATAGATAGATAATCCAATGTGTGAATCTCTAATGGCATGGGCAAAAGGCAAAACATGTAATTTTATCTTTGCCTTTACCTAAGCCAATGAGAATGCTCAAATAAGGCAAAAACTTATCTATTTCAAATGTAAAATGATAGACAACTTTTTTGACAATATTATTACAAAACTATATTTTAAATAAGGGGTATTATTGTAAAATAGCCTATATAAGTAAAATAAACCCAATTCATGAAAAGAAAAATTCTACTCAATATCCCGTCACTAAACACCTATTAAAGAAAAGAAATAAAAGAAATTATTCTACTTCGCAAGCTGTATGTGGTGTAGGGCAACTGAGTAAAATAAGTATCATGAAAAGAGTTCATGCCTTATCAATGTAACGGTATCCTACATATTGAAATACTCCATGAATTCTAAACGATACAACTCCATGAGTTTTTCTACGTTATCAATTTAATTAGAATTTTACTAAATCTCTTGGTTCAAAGAAAGGGAAAAAAAGTTTTAGCTTTGTCTCTCAATTTATGTTTTTCACTGAGCCCCTACTGATCATTGTTATGTGTGATTTGCTGGGCCATGTGAGAGTGTTGTATGACTTAGATGGGTTGAGAAGAAAGAAAAATGGGACAGATCTTATAGCTGCTAGTTTCTGAATTGATTTTCAAGATAGCCTTTTATTGTATTCCCTAAAAAAAATCTCCACAGAGGGTAAACCCCAACTTCCATGTTCAATGAAATGTCGATTCATTTTGTTTTCTCAAGCCAACACAAGAACCAACCAATATGATGAGATGTCTTGAGGTTGCTGTATCTTCAAGTGCCATTTTGAAGTCTGTTGTGCATGTTAGAAGCTGGTGATTGTTGGGTACATTTAATACATAGATATTGTGAGTTGCCCTTTGACTATGATGACACATCTAGATGTGGTGTAGGGGTGTCAAATCGAATTAATGGGTCGTGTTTATATCGTGTTAAGACATGTGTATTACAATTAATGGGTCAACCCAAACACCGCCCGTTAAGAGTTTTGTGTCAAAATCCTAAACCCTAACTCAACCCACTAAGATAATGGGTTAACACGATACGATCCATTAGTAAATAATACAAAAAGGTTAACACGACACGATACAACTAGTTACGACTCGTTTTAACCCGTTTATATTAATGGACACAAACATGGCCCCTTTAGCCCCATTTTGAGACAAATACGACCCGTTTGGACATGAACACAACCTCAACCCACTATTAATTAAAATTACAATATGACTAAAAAATACAAACTAAATTTAAAGAATAATATTAATGTTTCTCATTTTTAACCTATAACAAAACTAATAATACAAATTACAATCTAAACAATAAAAATACAAAACCAAGCTAAAATCCACAAAGCAGAAAAAAAAAAAAAAACTAAAACCAAAGTCTCAACAATACCAAATATTGGCATAATCTAAAATTAAAATTCAAAAAATATAAACACAAACACATTGTAAAGATCAGACGAGCACGACCAGATCTGCAGTGCCCAATACGTTTTCAATCTACTGGATCTCTCTCGGCACTCTCGAACCCACTCTTGAAAGGATGCAGATCTGATCAACAATTCAACACTGGATCTCTCGGCACTCTCGATCAACTGGAGTCGGTCTCTTTGTCTCCTCTCTTTCAAAGCCTCTGCTTCAATGGAGTCAGTCTCTTTGATCTGATCTAAATCCCTTTGCCCAAGTAACAGGTAAACCCATAGAGACCGAGATGGCCTGGCTCAGCAAATGTGAGAGAGATTCATGAAGACAGTAGACTAGAAAGAGAAATAGAGAAAAAAACCAGAGAAAAAAGACTAAAATATGAGAAATAGAGAGAAAAAAAAAACTAAAATATGAGAAATAGAGAGAAAAAAAAACTGATATATGAGAAATTGGAAAAAAAAAAAAAAACTAAAATCTCTTTGCTCACCCACATCTATACTTTGTTTTTGGTTTGAGAAAGAGAAAAAACAAAACTGAGATCTTCCACCGGATGTGGCTGTCGCGAGGTGCGCTTGAGCAGTGGGCATGGCGCCGTGTGCCACTGCTGCACCGTTGAAGATGAAGACATAGAAGAGGGGGGCAGCGACGTCGTGAGAAGAGGAAAGGGAGAGTGAGACTTGGCCACCGAGTGTGGCCATGGGCCGCTGCTATGTGGGTTGAAGACGAAGATGGGGGGCGGCGACGTCCTGAGAAGAGGAAAGGGAGAGTGAGACTTGGCCACTGGGTGTGGCCATGGGCCGCTACTACGTGGATTGAAGATGAAGATGGGGAGCAATGTGAGAAGAGGCCGAGGTTGTGCCAATGAAGATGAAGACACCAAAGAGGGGGGCTACGACAGCGTGAGAAGAGCAAAGGGAGAGTGAGAGTGTGAGACTTGTGAACTATGGAACAAAGAGAAAATAAAAACTGAGAAGCGGGGGTGCGGCATGGGAAAATGATTTGGGTTAGAAATAGGAAGTTAGGGTTTTTTAAACTTTAGGTCTAAGGGTATAAAGGGAAATTCAATTTTCTTAGGTTGAATTGTTAGTGACCCGTTAAGCAATCATATTTTAACGGGTTAACCCGTTTTGACCTGAACCCTTTAAGACAAACCCGCTTTTATCGTATGGTGTTTGTGTTGGATTAACGGGTTGTATCACATATTACCACCTCTAATGCGGTGGATGCTGAAAGTACACTACAGTTTGTTATCTTGAGATGTTTCCTGAGATGTTTCATGGAAGCCCACAACCAATATTCTTGGCTATAGGTGATGGGACTAATTTGGAGACACATGTATACTATGTGTGCAGATCATTTTTTCCTCACAAAGTGTCCGACTTTTTCTCACAAAATGCATGGACAAGACCTGATCGTAGTGTTTCAAATCATCATTTTGCAAGAACTCATCCTCAGCCTATTAAATACAAGAGAATTAGAGAAGTTGCGCAGAACCATTGTATGCCAGTCATTGCTAGGCCATAAGCGTTTAAAAGAATTGGTCAAAGGGTTTTTCTTTGTCATGTAAAATCTGTCTTGTGTGACTGTCTTATTTTGCTTTATCCTTTATGGTTATAATATTTCTCTTCATAATTGTGGTTTATGATGACCAATCTTGTAATTTCACTTACAATCTAGAAGAGTTCAGGCCGTTATCTACTAGCATCTCTAGAAAATAAAATTGATGCTACCTAAGGACCTGCGAATGATAAACTATGACAGTGATCATTTGTGTTTAATTTAGTGAAAAAGTTACTAATTAATTAGTGGGAGGAAGAAGCGGAGCTGCGAAATATGTAATCATTCTTAACCTTTTTTAAGCAGTTGGAAGCCACCTGGAAATTACCCGGCCTCAACGAACTAACAAAGACTTGCATGGAATTCCATTTTTGTATATAATATTATTGCTCTTTTCCAAGACGCAATGTTCATAAAACATATATGATAGAATTAATTATTAATGGTGTTGCCGAGGGAGAAATAATAATAATAATAATGGTGTCACCGGAAAATAGAGTCAGTGGATTGGATATGCATTCATGGGATGAGTCAATCAAGCAAGGATCGATTTGTCATTGATTCTAATTAATTGCAGAAAAGTTTTTCCTCGCATCCATGCTTGGCGTATGCTTCAATAAAATATAATTCTGCGAATTGTTTGTTGCACTCGTATAATAATTAATCCACCAAAACCGCATATTTACGTAATTGCCAGGTGGCTTCTTCCCAGCACTAATCACGAAAGATTATAAAAAACACGCACGTACAAAACAAAAAAGTTGAGAGTGGGTCAATTCGAGAGTGGTTGCATGTGAAAATTGGAATTCAAGCTTAGCCAAGATGGTAATGCTCTTGATATGACTCTGTGACCCCTCTACTTGTGGGGGTTAGAGGATGTTTGGTTACGTATCTACCAAGCGCAGAGCTGAGCATTGTTCTTTATGAAGTCACACGCACGATCATTACCAATAGTATGACGAAATAAGTTAGAGTGTGCAGATGGTCCCTAGGGAAGACCATAGTACACACTGTAATTAAATAATTGTCACTTGTGTTCATAAATATGATTTTTGGGATGAGTGATTTTAATTGAAGACACTTTTGAGTAAAAATTACAAAGAAGGGGTAATTTGGTCTTTTCTTATTATTCATGTCTCAGTATGTTGTATGTATCATGTTTGAAATTCTTGGTTGTTGATATATGATTTTACTTGCTGAGATTGCTGAGATTCATGGAATCGTAGACTCTGATGTGGAGGACGAGTGAACTAATGGTTTGATATTCCCTTGAGTGACCTTTCACGAGTGTCGAGCTAACTTTCTATCATTCTTAAGTCATCAATAAATGATGTTCATTTTCAAGGTTGTATAGGATCTGAACAGATATAAAATAAAGTATTTCCACACGCTTAGCAAATAGACAAGGAATTCATTAAATGCCTAAATTGAATTTCTTCTCATCGTAGAAAATGTAGCAAAGTCAGTCAACAAGCATCAAATTTCAATCTTGTGATGGGGGAGCTTTGATTGATATATGGATTGGTAAACAGCTTTACCAAATTAATTTACATTTTTGGCATAGAAGATAGTGATGTAAAACACCCTTTAGTCCAAGAAATCAGTGAATCCATTCCACAAACAATACTCTTGGGGATAGGTGATGGAGCTTTGGATATATTGTTGCTACCTATGGACCTCCAAATGATAAACTATGATAATGATAATTTGTGTTTAATTTAGTGAAAAAGTTACTAATTAATTAGCGGGAGGAAGAAGTGGAGCTGCGCAGAACCATCTTCCTAATAAAATATGTAATCATTCTTAACTTTTTATTTTTATATTTGTTTTTTAATCTGACTTGATTCGCGGTTGGAAGCCAGCTGAAAATTACCTGCAACAAACAAAGACTTCCAAGTCCATTTGTTGAATTATATATATTATAGCTCTTTTCCAAAAGGCAATGTTCATAAAGCATATATGATAGATATTAGTTTATTTCTTTATGCTAGCTAGCTAGCTGCCACTTTCTTGTAGGACTAAGGTCTTGTTTGATGGGATGGTTTCCTTTCATCTCATTCTAGCTATTTCATGTTTATTTTATCTTATTTCATTTTCAAACCTCGTTCAAATATAAATATTTTTCAATTTTAAATCTTCAGTTTTTTCATCTAATTATTACAATTTTTTCAAACTTCCAAACAAAACACAAAAATAAATTCAATTGTTTCAAATCTCAATATAAAATAATATTAAAAAATTATATTTTAACATTATTTTACTATATGGTATTTTTATTTAATTTTTTCTCTTTGTGTTAAGAACTTGACAAATAGAAGATTAAAATTCTAAACAACTAGAAAAGCAGAGAGAAAGAAGTGAAAACTATAGTGTATGGCATTAAGACTATTGAATTGAATTGAATGATACAAGCACTTTACATATATTTATAAAAATATGAGAAAAGAATAATAGAGATGACTATTAACAGAAATAACTGCCAATGTTCATTCTCTAATTTGCTGTTTTCATATTTAGCTTTTAATTCCATATCTTCTGTCTTTGATGCTATACTCCAACGCCCCCCCTCAAGATGAATATGAATATTGGATGTTCATCTTGCAGAGAGTGGTAAAGAAGCAAGTGGTTTTGTAAAAGACATCCCAAAAACAAATGAAACCCCTCTCACTTCTTCTAATGATGCTTCTAAAGGTAATCCATATCCTATCTCATCCTTCTTATCTTCTAGTAGAATATCTAATTCCCATAAAGCTTTTCTTGCTTCAATCGCAAACTGTCGAGAACCTAAATCTTATAAACAGGCTGTACAATTTCCTAAATGGCAAAAAGCTATGAAAAATGAACTTGAGTTTGGGGTTAAATAAAACTTGGAACCTTCTTACTCTACCTAAAAATAAATAGACTATTGGCTGTAAATGGGTATTTAGAGTCAAATATAAAGCTGATGGAAGTATAGAGAGTCACAAGGCCAGATTAGTGGCAAATGGCTATAATCAACAAGAGGGTTTGGATTTTTTTGATACTTTTTCCCCTGTGGCAAAAGTGACTTCTATTAGACTATTACTTACTGTGGCTGCAATTAAGAACTGGCATCTTTATCAATTTGATATAAACAATGCATTCTTGGATGGTGATTTACAAGAAGTTTACATGAAGCTGCCCCTAGAATGCCTAATGCAGAAAATAAGGTTTGCAAACTTTTAAAAAGTCTTTATGGTCTCAAACAGGCATCTTGAAAGTGGTTTGAAAAACTGTCTACTACTCTCATTATATATGGTTTTACTCAAGGGAATTCTGATTGCTCTCTTTTTATAAAGAAATCCACAACATCTTATATGGCATTGCTAGTATATGCTGATGATGTGTTGCTGGCTAGTGATAGCTTACAAGAAATTCAACGCTTAAAAGAATTTTTGCATGATCAATTTACTATAAAAGATTTGGAGCCCCTAAAATATTTCCTTGGATTGGAAATAGCAAGATCCAAAGCAGGTATTTCCATCTGCCAAAGGAAATATGCATTGGATAGTCTTCAAGACACAGGAATAATTGGTGCAAAGCCTGCTGCCTTTCCAATGGAGACCAACTTAAAGTTGACAGCCACTAATTCTGATTTGTATGAAGATCCTTCAGCTTACAGAAGACTCATTGGGAGACTATGATAGTTAACACTTACAAGACCAGACCTTGCATATTCAGTCCAAGTCCTAAGCCAATTCTTTGCTAAGCCTACTGTAAGTCATTATCAAGTAGCAGTTAGCGTGTTGAGATACTTGAAAGCCACTCTAGGCCAGGGATTGTTCTTCTCGGCATCCTTAGAATTGCAACTCAAGGCATTTTCAGACAGTGATTGGGCAAGGTGCATTGATACAAGGAGAAGTGTTACAGCGTTTGCAGTGTTTTTGGGAAACTCATTGATCTCATGGAAGTCCAAAAAGCAAGTAATTATCAGCCGATCATCTGCTGAAGTAGAATATCGAACCCTTGCAACCACAACATGTGAAGTCCAATGGTTGAATTATGCACAACAGGATTTACAAATTCATCATTCTCAGCCAACATTGATGTATATTGATAGCAAGTCTGCCATGTCTATAGCCTCCAATCCAATTTAGCATGAAAGAACCAAACACATCCAAATTGACTGTCATAGTCGAGATGGAATGTAGAATAGCCTGATGAGGTTTTGTTGTAGTTTTTCACGAACTAAATAACTATCAATGTTCATTCTCTAATCTGCCCTTTTCATATTTAGCTTTTAATTCCATATCTTTTATCTTTGATGCTATATACTCCAACACTTTGCTTTTCTAAAATCTCATAAAACACCATAACTCAAACATGTTCATTACTAATCACAAACCATTTAATTACTACTATTTATAGATTTTTCATTTCATCTCATTTTCCAAACATTCTCTAAATTAAGATATAATAGTACTAATAGTTAATTAATTAATGGTGTCACCGGCAAATAGAGTAGTCTTTAGTGCATTTCCCATCTATATATATATATATATGGGCTTCGCGGTCAAGTCAAAAGTCTGTATTATTGCAGTCATCGTTAATATTCATGGGAAAAGGAAAGAAACTAAAACGTGTAGTTCCATTAATTACTTAAGTACTACATCTCAATTAATTAATTAGAACTCATACAAGAGGATGGCACCTACGTACGCACATAGATAGCTATCATGAATTCCAATTTCCACATGCAACCACTCTGGAATTGACTCACTCTCAACTTTTTTGTTTTGTACTCGTTTTTTATAATCTTGCGTGATTAGCGTTTGGAAGAAGCCACCTGGTAATTACGTATATACGCGGTTTTGGTTGATTAATTATTATATGGGTGCAACAAACAATTTGCAGAATTATATTTTCTTGAAGCATACTTGCCTAATCGACTCCCATATCCAAGATATATAATGTCACGTTTTTTTGGAATAGAGGGATAATATATATAATTCTGCAAATAGACTTGGAAGTCTTCCAACCGCTAATCACGCCATATTAAAAAAACAAAGACGAATGAATATGGTAGATCATAGGAATGATTACATATTTTATTAGGAATTAGATGGTTCTGTACAGCTCCACTTCCTCCCACTTTGGTGTGTTTTTTACTGAAACACATTTAATTATTAAGATAATTCAGTGCAATCAACGTAAAATCTTGGCTGGTATATCCCGTATCAGTTTAGGAAGCATAATGTACCAGAAACATGACAAAGAAGAAAACCTTGGGTAGGGGTAGACCACATTCCCTTAATCAATCTGAGATTTTATGATCACTTGACATCGCCAATGGAAGGAATTTATGATCAATCAGAGATTTTCCCTGCAAAGAAAAATAAAATTGATGATAGAAATCTAAAATTGGAGATCCCAAACCAAGAGGAGCTAGCAATGCTATTATAGAATTGTGAATTAGCATCATATGAAGACACTAAATGCAGCCCCACATTCTTTCACTCGCATTTCCAATTTTATTGGGGGAATACCAAACCTGTAACGTAGTATCCATTTCCGCTGTAATTGAAATCTTAATGAAGCTGATCTATTTATCCAAATTACTCAATTTCCAGCATTTTCAAAAATCGAGGAGCCAGTATATATGCCCTGAATCCAATTGGCTTAACCAAATAGACGTACAAGGCAAGAAACAAATAGTAATACAATTGTTTCAAAGAACCTGCATCTGTCTCAAAACTGGTTTGTATTCAGAGATAAGATTAGATGAGATGAGATAGTTTTTTATGATAGATAAAAGTTAAACAAAATATTATTATCGGAGGGCCTATTTGGTGATTAGGCCAAATGGAAAAGGTACTCTGCCAACTAGCCTAAACTGAAGAGCCCAAGCCCAGTAGGGATCCATATGCTACACACCGCCTTATGTGGGAAGAAGCGAATTTCATGCATGTATATAATTGGTTTGGTCACTCAGAGGTGATCTAAACTGATAAGCGTTGTGCAAGATATACATCACATTAAGGTAATCCTATATGGTGCTGATCAAGTCTAATTGGAAATCTATACATACAGGTAATCCCAAAGATAATCTAGATCTAAATTTTGAATTATGTTTGGGTGATACATTTTTGACTTAAGTATCAAAGTGTTCTCAGGCATATTACGCGGGAGTCTTTTTACATCATGCAAGTGAACAGTTGAGTTCATGGTGGTGGGACATGTCTTTTACAATTATTATTTTTTTGAAATTTGAAAAAGTTGAATTGAGATTTGAAAATGTTGAATTATTTATTATATTTTATATGAGAATTTGAGAAAGTTATAATAATGAGATGAGATGAGTTGAGATAAGGTGAAAACTTATAAAATGATTTTGTGAATAACGAAGAAATTGAATGACCTTCAGGGGAATGGAATTGATAAATCACAAACAATAAACATAGGTACTCTAGGTGGCCTAACAATCCATTGCCTGGATTGATCATGATGTTGCATGATTTACTTGGAACTTTCCAGCTGAGGTCTCTTCAGTACGGCTAGCTTCTTTATTTATAGAACTCATCATCTCTTCATTAAATTAATTAAGATGTAGCCGTCAAAAAGTTACTAAAGCGGAGCTGCGCATGCTCAACCTTCCCCCCTAATAAAATATGTAATCTGGAAATTAGGTACATATGCGCTGGTTGTGCGCAGCACTTCCTCCCACTTTCTGATCAATGCATTCCATAACCGAGAGTTGATGCTGCATCTACTTTGAACTTTCCAGCTCAAGTCGACCAGTACGTACGTCTAGTACTCCATGGCCAGCTTCTATATATACATACAGATCACCTCAGGATATCTTCATTGTTCTTCTCATTGTCTAAGCTTGCAAATTACCAATATTTCCTTCCACAATTAAGCTTCTAAACCCCGCATTCATGGCCACTCAAACACCCTCTTCATCTACTAATTTCGAGGATACTAAGAAAAGAAAAAGAGACAATTCATCTTGTTCGGAAGAAGATGAAAAAATCATAACCTCTTCCTCACCTTCTTCCTTGATGCCTCCATGGAAACATGATGTTTTCCTTAGTTTCTATGGCAAAGACACTCGCAATAATTTTATGGATCATCTATTTGTTGATTTAAAACGAAAAGGTATTCTCGTCTTTAGTGATGACGAAACACTCAACCGAGGAAAATGCATTTCTCAAGAGCTTATGCAAGCAATTCAAGAATCCAAATATGCCATCGTCATTTTTTCGACAAATTATACTTCGTCCAAATGGTGCCTCATGGAACTTGCCGAGATTGTTGAATGGGAGAAAAAAACGAATCTCACAATTATTCCTATTTTCTACCATGTGGATCCTTCAGACGTAAGAAATCTAAGAGGGACTTTTGCAGAAGCTTTCACTGCACACGAAAAAGATCCCAAGGTAGACATCAAAGAAATTGATACATGGAGAAATGCTTGCAGAAAAGTCAGTAATATTGCCGGAGAGCACATACTTGAGGACAGGTAACATTTAGTCCTCTTTGAGATCAAAATAATAATATAGTCGACACATAGCTAGTATTGTTGCTGTTATTGTTATTATTAGTGTTGTTATTAACAATGCTAAATATTCTAATTATAAGTTCAAGAGTTTATTTTTTTTTCGTGCCTATTCAGGTCACGTCTATATTAATTGTTCTATCAAATTACAGGTACGAGTCAACAATTATACAAAAAATCAGTGGAATAATATTCTACAATTATACAATGCTAAATATCCTAATTCATGATGATGACCGGAAACTTGTTGGAATAAACTCCCGTGTAGAGGAAATGATGAAGAAATTGCATATGGAATCAAATGATGTTCGCTTCTTAGGAATTCATGGGATGGGTGGCGTTGGTAAAACAACGCTGGCCGAAATAATTTATTATAGAGCTTCTATTCAATTTGAAGGAAGCACCTTTATTTCTTGTATTAGAGAAGATTCTAGAACTTGTGGTCTAGCTTCTTTACAAAAACAACTTCTTTCTATGATCATGCAAGAAGAAATACGTATATGGGATCATCACCAGGGAATCATGGTGATAAGGACCAGGTTGCAGAATAAAAAGGTTCTTATCATCCTCGATGATGTGGATAGTTTAAAGCAACTAATGGCATTAGTAGGGAATCAGAAATGGTTTGGTCCAGGGAGTAGGGTGATTATAACATGCAGAGATAGTCATCTATTGATAACACACGGAGTGAATGATATCTATAAGGTTGAGTTGCTTCAAACCACCGATGCTTTGCAGCTCTTTAGTTTGTCAGCCTTCAAGCAAACCCATCCTATAGAGAATTACAAGGAAATATCTATGGATTTTGTGAATTATACTCAAGGCCTTCCTTTAGCTCTTAAAGTTTTGGGTTCCTTCTTGTTTGGGAGAACAATAGATGCATGGAAAAGTGCTAGGGATCAACTAGAAGCAATTCCTAATAAAGAAGTTATGGATATACTTCAAATAAGTTTTGATGGGTTGGAGGAATCGCAACAAAAATTATTTTTGGATGTGGCATGTTTTCCTCAAGCAAGTTTGCAACTAAGGGACTCTTTTAAGGAAATATATCCAGCCATCGACATTGAGGTTCTCGTCGACAAGTCCCTCATTAACAAATCAGAATATGGAAGGTTGTCCATGTATGATTTGCTAAAAAAAATGGGTCAGGAAATAGTTCGCCGCGAGTGTCCTAAAGAACCTGGACGACGTAGTAGACTATTTCGTGTGGAGGATGTCTATCACATGCTGAAGAATGATACTGTAAGTTGATTAGTTTAGAGATTAATATGAAAAGTTATATTTTCATCATAAGGCTTGCTAATTCGTTGTTCTTGGTTACTAGGGAACTGATGCAATTGAAGGCATGGACCTTTGTACAAAAGAGAGACCCAATGCCAAAGCATTCTCAAAGATGAGAAAATTGAGATTTCTTCATTTTGATTATTTTGAATATATAAAATGGTGTGGAAATCCTTTAAAATACATGCCAAGTGATAAGTTGCAATTCTTACACTGGTCAGATTGTCATTTGAAATCCTGGCCGAGCAGTTTCCAACCAAAAAATCTTAATGTCCTGAGCATGCCTTGCAACCACTTCAAACAACTGTGGATGGGATTGATGGTAAGTTTGTCACTCTTATAAATACGTATTCTTCATAATAATATCTCTTCCTGTCTTTTCAAAATAAGTTAATATATTCATATTTTGGTCTAATAAACTACTTGTTTGTTTATAACAGGTTTTTGACAATTTGAAGTACTTAAATCTGAGTCATTCTAATAACTTGATTGAAACACCAGATTTGAGTGGAGCCCCAAAACTTGAGATAATAGACTTTTTCAGATTGTACATGCTTGTGTAAGGTTCATCCATCCATCAAAGTGCTCAAACTACTACAAAAATTAAGACTGTCTGGCACCCGAATTAAACAACTCTGGAAGGGGTTGGCGGTAAGTTTTTTACTAGTGTAAATGCGTATTGATCTTCTTAATAGTCCCCCTTCATATCTTTTCCAAATAAGTTAGTATATTTATATTTTGATCTAATTTATAACTACTTGTTTATAACAGGTTTTAAACAATTTGAAGTACTTAGATCTAAGTGATTCTGAGAACTTGATCGAAACTCCAAATTTGACAGAAGCCCCAAATCTTGAGAAAATATACCTTGCAGGTTGTGAAAGCTTGTGTGAGGTCCACCCATCCATCGGACTTCTCAAACGACTAAAACATTTGAGTTTAAATGAATGTCTTACAAGACTACTAATTCTAGACAAGTTCTGCTTACCTTCATCGTTTATGAGTTTCTCTGGCCTTCGCAAGTTAGAGTTAAGAGATTGCAAAAACATTTCAATTTTTCCAAGTGTTATTTGTAGTTTGTTATCTCTTGAAATTCTCCGTTTGTATGGTTGGTCAATGCTAGAGAAATTTCCAGATCTGAGTAGGCTGGAATGCTTGAAGGAACTTCGGGCATACGAAACTGCTATAACACAAATACCATCTGCCAGTCTAATCCCCAAGAGCATCCGTTCCTTTAATCTTGAAGGACACAAGAGGTTGCCATGTGAATCAAAAGATTTGGCCATGTTCATTAATGACTACTCTCTAACGAAACAAAGCTCATATCCCACCTATGATATCGGATCACCTGTAGAATATGAGATGGAAGAAATATTTGAGGTAGAAGCACTGCAAATTCAATTTTACGATATGCTTGAGGTAGGGTGCTATTGAAATAAACAAAACAATTGACATCCACCAAAACAAAAATAGTTTATCTTGTGTAGCAATTAACATCTCTTTTTTGGGATTGTTTTATAGGTGATGATTATACATGGGTGGTCATTTGGATCTAGAATCCCGGAGTGGGTCCAAAATAAAAGTAATGGCTCCTCTGTAAGGTTAGAGTTGGACGGTGATTTGAAGGGGATGGGATGTGCTATCTTTATTGTTTGTGATTGTCATCAATTCAATTCCCCTGAAGGTACTTCAATTTCTTCGTTATTCAAGGTACTTACATTTGTGGGGTTTAAATTTTGTTTGGATGACGGTACTCTAGAAGATGAATTTTACAAATTTGTGTTTCCACCTTCCATGGACATCTATTTCGATAAGCCAATTGTATTCTGGGCGTATAAACGGACTATGCGATTTTTTGAATGCTGGAAGTCGAATAATTTGGATAAACAGAATTGCATTAAGATTTCAATTACAGTAGAAATATTGGATTATGACTCCAATCAAACTCCAGTGGAATTAGAAGTGAAAGAATGGGGGATGCATTTAGTATGTCCTGATGATGCTGGTCTTGGTTTGGGATCAGCTTTAGATTCCTATGGTCAATTTTATTCAGCATGGAAATGTGGCATGCATGACAAGAAATGAAGATTAGATTCATCAGGGGTACCCCTTTAAAGCAGTCATTTTGAGTAATGGATTGGCACTGTTTATTTTGTGAATAGAAAATGATCACCATTTTGTATCTAAAACCTCTCAGTTCCATTGACAATATCAAAGTGATCATGAAATCTCATATTGATTAAGGGAATGCAGTGAACCACCCGAGCTTTTCTTCAATTCATGTTTATGGTAAGTTAATTCTATATCTATCCTTTATCTTAAAATGGGATCTCTATAAAACATGCACTTTAGTCATTTATGCATCTATCTATTTTTAATATGAAAAATATGATTAAATGTTATGTGCATGAAAGTGATCATCAAGGGACCGTCAGTTGCCAAAATGAGGGAGAATACTTGACATGGAAGTGCTGCATGACAAGAAATGAAGATTTGATTAAGTAGGCATTCTTTATAAAAGTTACCCTTCTGAGTTTTGAGTATTGGCTTTGGTATTTTTTTCTTTTCTAATAGAAGATGTTAACCATTTTGTTTACAAGTTAGGAGTCGACTTTCCAATTGGTTTGTTGCAACTTGCCTCATTTAAGCACTAGGAGGTATCCGTTAATTAGGGGAGCCAAAAAATATTATTATATAGGATATTGTTTTCTTTGAGAGACCAAGAATTCCTCATGTATATTAATTGTTTAATTTTTCTATTAATCAAATTCCAATTTTGCATATGGTTCTAAAAAATCTTTTATTTGAATGAGCTTTAGACGTATCTAGACATAATGTGTTGGTTTGGGAAAGCCAGGATATCAAATTGTTAAGAGGTTTGAACCAAAATTATTATTAAAAATTGTTGAACTTATTGAACATACACAATCATCAAGATAATAATAGATACTTGAAATCACTCCCACTTGATTATATGATTTATTTAAAACCCTAAAGTTCACTTTGCCACTCACACAAGCTTGACAATTGGACTTACTTTGACTCACTTGCACTTGCACCCAAGTAAAGGCATGCATGCACGCCAAACTTTGAATTGATTTGGTCCTAGAATTATTGTATCCTTACTCCAAATTGAGCCTTTACTACTACAGATCCTGGTAACTATGAAAAGAAGGTTCTTGACTGCTAACCTTGTTAGTTAATATGCAATCGATGACATGCAAAATGGAGAAAATCATCACCTTCGTGTGTAATAGGGGAAGAAAGGTTATAACTACTAGCACCCCTAGAGAACATCATTAGTGGTACCATAGGTATCTACACAAATAAACATAGATACCCTTAATATGAGCATTTTGTTAGGAAAGAATTGTGTTAGCATAACCTTCGTTTCATTATTTGATTAATAACATAATGATATAATGTCAACACTATGACTTGACATTACTCTAAAGTCAACAGTCTTCTTACTTTCTAAATGAAACAAGAAAAGCAAAAATGGTGTGCCACTAAATATTTCTTTCTTACAAACTTGTACAACAAGCTAAAATGAAAGGCAAACGTACAACTTTAATATCGATTTATCACACATAGGAGCATATGTCTCGGCTACTGCAGCAGCTAAGCTTCTCAATTGTTTTTGAATGGCATGACCATTCATGAATTTCTTGTATCACTAGAACAACAATCTTAGACGTTACTCTTGTATATGACCCGCATACTTGGGCTTTTGCCTATTCATACGATCAATAAAATCTTATCTATTAATCAAGAAAATATATCTAAGGCTTTATGGGATGAGATCTTTCCTAGGTTTGGTATTGCCTGGGTCGTGCCTAGGACGGTGGTTGACTTACACTCATGTTGGAGAGGAATTCAATGCAATCGTCAAATCACAGTTTTTTGGAGGATGGTGACTCCATACTTAATGTGGTGTACTTGGAACCTTCTTTAGCTCCTTCATTATCTGTCCACAATGCATCAAAACTTCTTTTGCTTTCTTTTTCTCCAAGTACACAATATAAGGCAAGTAGGAACCATTTTCCACGCTGCTGCAGTTGGATAGCTACCAACTAACCTTCTCCAAGCTTTGTTTAATTTATTGAATGAAAGGGAGTGATGAGGAAAAATATAGAAGTAACATGGAACCAAACCATCTTCTGAGAAAAATTTCTCGAGAGCGTTACCACCCAAACTTTTTTTTGATAGGCAATGTTGCCACTCAAACTTCTTCTTCACCGTTTCAATAGGTCGATATGAAGAGGCTAGTCTAATTCAAGCTTTTATGGGCCCATTCTATGAGAATGAGTTTATACATCACATGAAACATTTTAGAGCATCAATTGTAGAAGAATACAGACCCTGCACAAAAAGAAACACACACATGCACACAAAGAAAGTACCCGTTACAACTCAAGAGAAAAATTACTATAGAGAGATGTAACTAGAAATTACTGAAGAAAGGAGGCCCTTTGCCATTTTACATTAAATCTGGCATCAAGTAAGGATCTTTCATGAACAAATAAAGTGATGTTGATAAAATGACATATAAGCCAATAGCATAAAGGTTAAACACTAGAAACTTTGAAGTCAGATCCAAAGGTTCATGACTCTTTCCTTTCAAATAAACCTGCCAAACCTTGAAAGCCGAACATCCAACACTTTGTTTCATTAGCTGCTCAATAGGTCATTTCATAACCAAGTTAGGAGGCACAAGTACAAAGGCACACATTAAAGATGTAAAATATTCATGTAGACAGCACTAGGGCTAAGATTTTGGGTAACACAAAGAATAAGTTCTTAGATTTTATCCTTTTATAAGTAAAGTTCTAAGATTTACAAAGACTAATTTCAAAAAATCCATAGTACTTGATAAATAGTACGTATTTTTTTATTAAACAAGGTTTTATTAATGATGTTGACTTGATAAATAGAAAATACCACACAAACACCACTTGCGTCCCTAAAAGTTGAAACCAAGTCCCTCAATTATTGTAATTGTTAGACTTAAGTATTTTTTTCAGCCACACTAATACAATTTTTTGTAAGATTATTTTATTAATGATCCAAGAAAAGAACAGACGTCATAATCGAAGTATGTATGTTTTGTTCAAAAAATTTTCATTCCCCGTGTAGACGCTCTGACATGTGTCTCATCATGGATTGGTGCTTCAGTTAGAGGGGCAGGGGGTGCACCCTTTGATCTTCTAGCCCTCCTGGCAGTTAGGTGTTGACATGGCTCCCCCTACCCTCCTTAACATTAATTGGTTCGTGGCCTTTTTAATGCTTTTGGAACCAATATATATTAATTCTTTCATTACTTTATCATTGGTTTTATATGGAAAAATGAATAAATCAAAGTTGTGATTTTAATTGATTAAAAGCATGAATTTCTGCTCTAATTTTATCAACTGCCAATTAATATGGGTTATGGTACATTTCACTCGAGCGGTGGCTTCTGGCCGCTCGAGCGAAGTCAGGCAGATTCAAATGCTCGACTTCAGCTCGACAGTGGGCTCGAGCGAGATGTGGGAAAAGAGATCACTCGAGTGGCCAAATGCCTCCGCTCGAGCAAATTCAGGCAGAGTCGAACGCTCGATGTTCGCTCGACAGGCCGCTCAAGCGAACTTAAGCAGAGTCGAACGCTCGATGTTCGCTCGACAGGCCGCTCGAGCGAACTTAGGCAGAGTCGAACGCTCGATGTTCGCTCAACACTCCGCTCGAGCGAATATCGCATTTTTATAGATCAGGGTTCATTTCGTTCAGATTCGAAGAGGAGGATTCATTCAATCGATCATTCACGCAGCTACACAATTTCCACTGGATCATTCACTCACACTGCAGTAGATTGAAGAACTCCTTGAGGGGTCCAATTGCCACTGCAGCTCAGCCTCCTCCACTGCTTCGAATCTTCATCTCCATTCAACTGGCTTGATCTTTTCAATTCCCTACTTGCTATTTCATTTCAGTTTTGATTTTCTGAATTATTTTAGAGAATTTTGATTTAGACGTTTGAGAAATTTATTTGTTATTCATTCAATTCATGTTATTTATTTTTATCCTTTCGTTAAACTTTCATTTTAGTAGTGATTGCAATTACGGTGGTTTAATTTGAGAATTTGTGATTTGAACATAATGATGAAGCCTAGAGCATTGATTTTGGGGCTTTTCAATTTCAGTGCATGTTTTGTCAATTACTTCCTAATTTAGTTTAATTCTTAATTTAGTTTTATCAATTTCTGAGTTTAATCTATTAGTCATTTACATTCCGATCCGACAATCAAAATCCAAAAATATGAATCTAGTCCAAGACTAGTGTCCTCTCCCATCCATTGCACATACCATCATTTTATTTTCTCTTTGTGAAGTTTTTCACATTTTTCAACGAGTTTGATTTCTAAGTAACTTTCCCTAAGGAGACGATCTAGGAATTTATTCCTAATTATTACACGACATCCTTCTGCACTTGGGATAGCTTTAGTGCTACTCATTTTTGAGTGAGTCAAGTTTTTGGCGCCGTTGCCGGGGAAAGTATTTTAGCTTAAATTTAAACTCGTTATTTTTGTTATGCTCTTTAAACTGATGTTTCATGTCATGGGTGAGGGACAGTTCAAATAGGTTGCATAGAGTCACATTGAGTGTTGAGAGTAGTATACACAGTTTGGAGATAGATAGCTCTTCTGTCTTTTCTATTAGTGAGTCGGGTGAGAAAATTGAAATTGAACCAGAAAATATGGCTGCACCTGCACCATGCACTCTCAAGGATTATTTGCAACCCACTCGCACCACTACACCATCATGCATAGTTTTACCTGAAAATGCATCTAATTTCTCTATTAAGCATGACATGATGTCAGTGATACCTCAGTTCCACGGGATGGATTCTGAGAGCCCTTACTAGCATTTGACAGACTTTGAGTTGGCTTGCACCACTTTTATCACTAGGGCTGTTACTGATGAATTCATTAGACTTCGTTTATTTCCTTTCTCTTTAAAGGATAAAGCGAAGATTTGGTTTAATTCTTTGAGTCCTAATTCTATTTCTAGTTGGTCTGATATGCAGCGTGAATTCTTACAAAAAATTTTTCCTATTCAGAGAACTCAGTTTTTGCAAGAGCAAATTAGTCAGTTCAGTTAGAGACCTGATGAGACCTTTCAGGCCAGTTGGGAAAAATGTAAGGATTTGATGAACATCTGTCCACATCATGGTTTTGAATCTTGGAGGTTGGTGAGCTATTTTTACACTGGTCTTACTCCAGAATGCAAGCAGTTTGTTCAGACAATGTGCAATGGGGAGTTCTTCAGCAAGGAACCTGATGAAGCACTATCATTTTTTGACTACCTTGCTGAGAGTGCACAACAGTGGAACACTCGTACTGATCGAGTTCCATTAGCAGCACAGCCACTGAGGGCTATTTCTGGAGGGGGTAGATATGAGCTTAAAGAAGACACCGATGTTCAGGCCCGAATAGCTGCATTGACTAGAAGACAAGAGGTAATGGAAATGGAAAAAGTGAAGGCTGTGAAAGTAGTAGAGGCATGTTCTATATGTGCTGATTCAAACCATAAGACCCAAGACTGCCCGATTATGCCAGTATTTCAAGAAGGTGGGTCTGAGCAGATGCAATCAGCTAATTGGGTTAATAGAGCACAGAATCAGCCTTTCTCCAACACATATAATCTGGGGTGGAGGAATCACCCAAATTTCTCATGGAGAAATGATCAGCCTGGTCGGTCCCCACCACCTCAGCAGCAGCCATTTAATCAGGGTGCTCCTCAGCACCAGTATCTGCCATATCAGAATCCTCAGAGCTATCCTTATGTAACTCCTCCTGGATTTCAGCCTCATGTGGTTGCACAGAGTTCTCAGCCTTCATCATCTGCAAAGAAGACTCTAGATGACAGTATGGCTCAGATGGCCAATACACTTCAGCAATTCATGCAGATTCAGGCCACCACAAATAATCAGAACACTCAGGCCATAAATGAGTTGCGAGGCACTATTAATAAAATGAGCACAACCTTGAGCACCCTAGAGAAAGGGAAATTTCCAGCACAACCTCAGCCTAATCCTCAAGTGTACAGGCAGCAACAACAGCAAGTGCATAATGTTTCAGGGGATGTTATTGAGACAGCAAAGGTAGTTCTTAATTTGAGAAGTGGGAAGGAAGTTCCCCAACCAGAGATGCCTATAGACACACAGGTAGTTGGTCCTACACCTGAAGATGTAACAGAGACAGATGAAGTTGAGAAAGAACCAGAGGTAGTGAGACTAGAGCTGAAGAAGCCTGTGAGTACAGATGTTGAGACTAGTAAGGGATACCAACCTGTGGTTCCCTATCCTCAGAGATTGGCAGCTGGCCAAAAGAACAAGTATCACACGGAGATTCAAGAGATTTTCAAGCAAGTGAAGATCAATATTCCACTCTTGGATGCCATACAACAAGTGCCTTCATATGCAAAATATTTGAAGGACTTGTGCACAGTGAAGAGGAAGCTGAATGTGAAGAAGAAAGCTTTCGTAACGGAGCAAGTTAGTGCATTGATATTGAGTGAGACTCCTCAGAAGTTTGGAGATCCTGGCTCTCCCAACATTCCCATTATGATTGGTGAATCACGCATTGTGAGAGCTTTACTTGATTTGGGGAGTAGTGTGAACTTGCTACTGTTCTCAGTATATGAGCAGTTGGGATTGAGTGAGCTGAAAAAGACCTCCATCATGCTGTAGCTGGCTGACAGATCTGTTAAGGTACCGAGGGGTATTGTAGAGGACGTGTTGGTCCAGGTGGACAAATTCTACTACCCAGTGGATTTTGTGGTTCTTGACATGCAGCAGCCGGTCTCCACTATTTATCAAGCTCCTGTCATCCTAGGAAGACCATTTCTAGCTACATCAAATGCATTGATCAATTGCAGAAGTGGAGTTTTGAAGCTTACCTTTGGGAACATGGCACTTGAGTGTTGAACGTTTTCAACGCCTGCAAGATGCCAACACATTTTGATGACACAAGCGATCTGAATGCTGTGGAGAGTTTGACACCAACAGATTTTATTTGCTTAACTTCTCCATACTCTGATGATGATTATATTTTTCAGACACCTGAATTTTTACTTGATGAGAAAATTGATCATATCAGTGAAGATGACTTTGATTTTTTTGATTGTTTTGCAGATTCATCTTTACCACTTGAAGTACAATTTGCGGGAGCAAGATGGAAACCCCAGTTTGAAGCTATACCACCACTAGACATGCTTAAATCTTCAGAGGAAGAAGTTCCCCAGTTGGAACTGAAACCACTTCCTCAAGATTTAAAGTATGTGTTCCTTGGTCCTGAAGAAGGCACTTTTCCGGTGGTGATTTCCTCAAAGCTAAATCAGAAGGATGAAGCCCAGTTGATTGAAGTATTAAGGAAGCATCGAGGCACAATTGGTTGGACAATAGCTGACATCAAAGGCATTGATGCCGCTATATGTACCCACAGAATCCATCTTGAAGACGATGCTAGACTAGTTCATGATGCTCAACGTAGGCTCAATCCTACCATGAAGGAAGTTGTGAAAGAGGAGGTGCTTAAGCTACTCGTAGTGGGTATCATTTATCCCATCTCAGACAGTAAGTGGGTAAGTCCAACTCAAGTGGTACTAAAGAAATCTGGTTTGACTGTCATAAAAAATGATAAAAATGAGTTGATTCCAACTAGAATGGTTACTGGCTGGAGAATGTGCATTGACTATAGAAAACTTAACTCAGCCAGTAGGAAGGATCATTTTCCTTTACCATTCTTGGATCAAATTTTGGAAAGAGTAGCTGGTAATGCATATTATTGTTTCTTGGATGGCTATTCTGGTTATTATCAAATTGCTGTAGCGCCTGAGGATCAGGAGAAAACCACTTTCACCTGTCCTTTTGGCACTTTTGCTTTTACTAGAATGCCTTTTGGTTTGTGTAATGCTCCAGCTACTTTTCAGAGATGCATGATGAGTATTTTTTCTGATATGATTGATGACATTTGTGAAATATTCATGGATGATTTCCCTATTTTTGGAAAATCCTTTGAGAGTTGTTTGCATAATTTGGCACGTATTCTCCAGAGATGTGAGGAAAGAAATCTTTTACTTAATTGGGAGAAATGCCAATTTATGGTCACTCAGGGCATTGTATTGGGGCATATTGTTTCTTCTGAGGGTATAAAGGTTGACAAGGCAAAGATTGAATTAATATCTAAACTTCCTATTCCTAGGACGGTTAGGGATATTCGTTCTTTTCTTGGTCATGCTGGCTTTTATAGGCGGTTTATTGAAGGGTTTAGTTCTATTGCAAAACCTTTGTGCACTCTTTTACAAAATGATATTGAATTTGTTTGGACTGATGAGTGCCAAAAATCTTTTGAAACCCTTAAGAAATCGCTTACCACTGCACCTATTGTGCAACCTCCGCAGTGGGACCTTCCCTTTGAGATTATGACAGATGCTAGTGACTATGCCTTAGGAGCTGTTTTGGGGCAGCGGGTGGATAATAGGCCATTTGTGATTTATTATGCTAGTAGGACCTTGAATGATACCCAGAAAAATTATACCACTACTGAAAAAGAATTGCATGCAGTGGTTTTTGCACTTGATAAATTTTGGACTTATATTCTTGGTTCTCCTGTTACTATTTTCACTGACCATTCTGCTCTTAAGTATTTGTTGGCTAAGAAAGATGCAAAGCCATGCTTGATTCGCTGGATTCTATTACTTCAAGAGTTCAACATCAACATTAAGGACAAGAAAGGAGTTGAAAACGTGGTAGCTGACCACCTCTCTAGATTGTCATCATCTCCTTCTTCAAATGTCAGCCTTCCTCTTGATGATAGTTTCCCGGATGAGCAGCTGTTTGTGGTTGATAGAGCTCCCTGGTATGCTGACATAGTCAATTATCTGGTGACTGAGCGAATGCCTTCTGAATGGTCCACCCAAGATAAGCGTCGGTTTCTCTCTGAGGTACGATACTTTTATTTTGATGATTCATATCTTTTTAAGTAATGTTCGGACCAATTGATTTGAAGATGCATTCCTGATGATGAGTTTTCTTCGGTTTTGAGATTTTGTCATATGGGTGCATGTAGTGGTCATTTTTCAGCAAAGAAAACAGTTTCAAAAATTTTGCAAAGCGGTTTTTACTGGCCTTCCATGTTTAAAGATGCTTATAATTTTTGCAAGGCTTGTGAGCCTTGTCAAAAATTGGGATCCATTAGCAAAAGAGACATGATGCCTCTTTCCCCTATTCTGACTTTAGAAATTTTTTATTATTGGGGAATAGACTTCACGGGACCTTTTCCAGTTTCTTTTGGAAACACATATATTCTTTTAGCTGTGGATTATGTTTCAAAATGGGTGGAGGCCATTGCTTGCAAAACAAATGACCATCATGTTGTCCTAAAATTTTTACAATCTTTGTTTGCTCGTTTTGGCATGCCAAAAGTTATTATAAGTGATGGGGGTTCTCCTTTTTGCAACAAACCATTTTCTACACTTGTGAAGAAATATGGTATTACACACAGAGTTTCTACCCCTTATCACCCCCAAACAAATGGGCAAGCTGAATTGGCAAACAGAGAGATAAAAATTATTTTAGAAAAAACCATCAAGCCTAATAGGAAAGATTGGTCGGTTAAACTTCTTGATACTTTGTGGGCTTATAGGACAGCTTTTAAAACAAATCTAGGGATGTCTCCTTATCGATTACTTTATGGTTAAGCTTGTCATTTACCTGTTGATATTCAGCATCGAGCTCTTTGGGCCATAAAACATGTTAACATGTCACTTGATGAAGCTTCAGGGTTGAGAAAATTGCAGATTAATGAATTGGATGAAGCTCGTCGGAATGCTTATGACAACGCTCAGATTGCAAAGGAATGCATGAAAATTCTGCATGATCAGCAAATTCATCCAAAGCATTTCACACTTGGCCAGGAAGTTCTTCTTTACAACTCTCGCTTGCACATTTTTCCTGGAAAGTTGAAATCCCGATGGAGTGGGCCGTACATTGTAAAACCGTTCATCCTCATGGTGCGGTAGACATTGTCAATCCGAAGAATGGTAATAGCTTCACTGTCAACGGACAACGTCTAAAGTCATTTCTGAAGGTCTTTGATCCACATGAAGAGATCTTGCTTGTGCAAGACCCCAGGGAAGTGTTTTGATTTGCTTCTCCCTCTTTACAGTTTTCTTTACTTGCTTTGTTTTTATTTGTTCTTTTGCTTTGAAAAATATTTCATGTTGATTGTTTGTTTTGCTTGCTTAGTTCTGTGCACTTTCTTTTCTTTCGTTCGACTCATTGAGGACTATGTCTCTCACTAGTTGGGGGTAGCATGTGTGCACAGTTTAAAAAAAAAAGATAAATAAAAAAAAAAAGATTTGTGAAATTTGAGCATTTTGGTGGAGTAGTTGATCGGGATCATTTGTGAAGATTTATTTTCAAGCTTAAACATAGAGCATGATTTTTGATGCATCATATTTTGTTGATATGTGGCTTGAAACACCGGGATGTTATGCTTATTGAGATGAAACTTGATAAAATTTTTGTAGAACGAAAGGCAAATTTTGAAGGACATTTTGCACATGCTTACGCTTGTAGTGTTCCTTATTTACCATTCATTGATTTAACACTGGAGAAGTAAACTACAGGACTATCGAGCCATGCCCAAAAGAAAAAAAAAAGAAGAAAAAAAGAAAACAAAGAAAAAAAAAAGGGAAAAGGATTTGAAAAGATTAGAATGAAAAGAAAAAAAAAAGAAAAAAAAAAGGAAAGAAAAAAGAGAGAAAAGGAATAAAGGCAACTTAGTGAACTTTCCTAAGTAAAAAGGGCTAGAAACAATTACCCAAGACTTTGGGGGTTGAGTGTCCAACCTTTAAAAACAGAGCTGGCGTGAAAACTGCTAGACCCTTGGGCTTTCAGGTAGTTAGAATCAGCAATGATTAATCTTAATGTTGAAAAATCCTATGGCAAATCATGGCTAGTAATGAGGAACACACAACCGATCTAGCTCCACACACACATTTGAGTTCTGAGACATTTGCCTTAATTCTATGTGAAAGATTGTTAAGATAGTCTTGGTGGGTATAACCCTTGGGGGTTGAGTAGTAACGTGTCACTTTTGTGAGAATTCAGAATTGTGTTTGATTGTTTTTGTTTGAATTTCGATCTTTATGCAATATTCATCTCAATTAATTTTCACTATTTTGCTCAAGGATTAGCAAAATGCTAGTTGGGGGGTGTGATTGAGTTGAATTATTGCATTTTTAATGCTTTTGGAACCAATATATATTAATTCTTTTATTACTTTATCATTGGTTTTATATGGAAAAATGAATAAATCAAAGTTGTGATTTTAATTGATTAAAAGCATGAATTTCTGCTCTAATTTTATCAACTGCCAATTAATATGGGTTATGGTACATTTCGCTCGAGCGGCGGCTTTTGGCCGCTCGAGCAAAGTCAGGCAGATTCAAACGCTCGACTTCCGCTCGACAGTGGGCTCGAGCGAGATGTGGGAAAAGAGATCGCTCGAGCGGAGGCATTTGGCCGCTCGAGCGAATTCAGGCAGAGTCAAACGCTCGATGTTCGCTCGACAGGCCGCTCAAGCAAACTTAGGCAGAGTCGAACGCTCAATGTTCGGTTGACAGGCCGCTCGAGCGAACTTAGGCAGAGTCGAACGCTTGATGTTCCGCTCGAGCGAATATCGCATTTTTACAAATCAGGGTTCATTCCGCCTTCAGAGTATATATATGTTTTTTTTACATCTTAGGACGGCTCTTGGGCTGGAAAACTCGGTTTTTGAGTAGAGAAACACTTAGAATTCATTTTTCCTTTGATTTTCGTTCAGATTCGAAGAGGAGGATTCATTCAATCGATTATTCACACAGCTACACAATTTCCACTGGATCATTCACTCACACTGCAGCAGATTGAAGAACTCCTTGAGGGGTCCAATTGCCACTGCAGCTCAGCCTCCTCCACTGCTTCGAATCTTCATCTCCATTCAACTGGCTTGATCTTTTCAATTCCCTACTTGCTATTTCATTTCAGTTTTGATTTTCTGAATTATTTTAGAGAATTTTGATTTAGACGTTTGAGAAATTTATTTGTTATTCATTCAATTCATGTTATTTATTTTTATCCTTTCGTTAAACTTTCATTTTAGTAGTGATTGCAATTACGGTGGTTTAATTTGAGAATTTGTGATTTGAACATAATGATGAACCCTAGAACATTGATTTTGGGGCTTTTCAATTTCAATGCATGTTTTGTCAATTACTTCCTAATTTAGTTTAATTCTTAATTTAGTTTTATCAATTTCTGAGTTTAATCTATTAGTCATTTACATTCCGATCCGACAATCAAAATCCAAAAATATGAATCTAGTCCAAGACTAGTGTCCTCTCCCATCCATTGCACATACCATCATTTTATTTTCTCTTTGTGAAGTTTTTCACCTTTTTCAACGAGTTTGATTTCTAAGTAACTTTCCCTAAGGAGACGATTTAGGAATTTATTCCTAATTATTACACGACATCCTCCTGCACTTGGGATAGCTTTAGTGCTACTCATTTTTGAGTGAGTCACCATGCTTCTCCTAGGACAAACCATCAAATGAAAGGGTCAGGGAGCCCCTTTCCCACCTCCCCATCTAATGATCTGGGTTTGGACAATGGAGATTCTTGTGGCTCCCACCTGGTCATGGTGCTTAGCGACAACAATGATTCTCAAGTGTCGGGGTCAGACGTTCGTTGTGGTTCCCATGAGGTGTCATTCCCACAAGGTTTGTCGCCGAACCGCTAAAGCCTCTCTAGAGGGCGTTTGATGAGGAGGATGGTGGAAGGCCGTGGTCAGATCCCTTCACGACACTGGGTCCTATTGGTCTTTCCTCTAAATCAGGGCTGATTCTGGCTAGGGTTCCGATTCGAACCTTAAGCAGCTACCGAGCGAACAACCTAGAGGTTGCTACCAACCTTCACCTAGGTATGACTCCAAGTTCTTTTCTCGTCATGTTTCCCTCATACTTCCCTGCTTCATTCTTCTTAGGCTGCGGATCAATTGTCCGAGATGATAGGGAAGGAGCTATGTGAGTTGACCGAAGCCACCAGTTAGCTCGCAAAATTGGTCCACCTAGGGTACAGCCAGCTAAAGCAATCTATCTGAAGGAATGAGTAGCTTGATTCCAAGTGCTAGGGGTTTATTGAAGAAGTAGAGGACCTACGAAGGCACATCTGAGACCTGGAGAGGAACGCTGCCCAGCACAAGCACTAGAAGGAAGAGTTGAGCAGCAAGCTCCTTTCATCTCAAGACGACATTGCTAGGCTGGCTGCCCATAGTAGGTAGCTGTCGAGTAGAAGTTGGTCAGTCGAGAAGCTGAGCAATCACCAAGACCCAAGCGACCTTGAAGAAGTTTCGGCAGGACCCCCTCAAGGCTTGTGAATAGCACTCATAGCTATTGTGTTAGGGACCTCGGTCAAGTCCCTAAACACTATAATCTTTTGGTCTCATTTTGCCTTATGGTGACTGAATGCTTCTAGTCGTCTTGTTAGTCTTGAATAAATGATGGCAATGAAGGGTCCCTAGGTTAATGGAGGTATAGTGTTTAGTGGTGGAAATAATGATAATGGTGAGTTCGGGTGATCTAAGTGATGAATTTGTGTGTTTGATGCAATGTGGCATGGCTTCATGAAAGAGTGGGATTCCTAGAATGTAGGAATGTGATATGGAGAGTGGACTAGGGTTTCCTAAGGTTTAGGAATGTGATATGGAATGGAAGGCTATATGGCAAGTTTATTTCGGTTAAGGTAAGAAGGGAGTGATGGGATTGATGAGGATTTAAATGGTTTTAGGATAGCTCCTAAGATTTAGGAGTTGATGTAGGGCTAGGATTAGGGTTTCCTAAAATAGAAATACACATGGGAATTAGGGTTTAAGGCTAGAATTGTTGGAGGAATAGATCTAGGATAGATCTATGGTTTTATGGCTTTATGGAATAGATCTATGATGGAATTTGGATCTATGGAGGCCTAAGAAGTGTTTGGTAGGTGAGAAATTGTATGGAAGTATATGGGAATGAGTAGTACAGCTAGATCTCTTGGGAATGGTGGATCTTGAGTGTTATATAAGTGAAGATCTAAGGAATTATGGAATGGAATATGTTTGGCATGATTTGTGCTTGGAATGGGAAAATATAAGATCAATGGGAAATTAGATGAACAAGACAATCTATGAACACAAAAAATAAATGACTCAACGAGGGAAGATGAAGACTCTCTTTTTGGTATTTGTGGGTGTTTTGAGAAATCAAAGAATAAGAATATTAAGACTTAGGATATGTTTGATATGCAAGAAAACATAAGAACAACTAGGAAAATATATGAATGACTAGGAATTATAAAGAACAAAGATATATGGAAGAACAAAGATAGATAGATAAATGGATTCAACACCTATTAATAAATTGTAAGGTGAAGAAATAAGATAAATGAATCACCACCTATTTATGAATTGCAAGGTGATGATCCTCTCCTTAGGATTCATGAGTTGCACCCAAGTAACCTAAGTGCAAAGGCACTGAAGGTGATCTCAATAACATAAGCCGCCCACAAGGGGAAATGTCCAAAAGATGTAAATGAAATGCCTAACGGTCCTATATATAAACCTTACAAGGTGGAAATCTCCAAAAGGTCCCTTGGTAAAATAATTCAAATAAATAAATAAAAGAAGTAAAATAACTCTTACATGGGCCATGATGGCCTGTGGTGCATTGGCCTAAGTTGGCCTATGGCATGGGGTATGGGCATGCTGTGCGTGTGGCTGGCATAGCCTAGACATGGGCTTCGGCGTGGGGCTGCCTGCTGGAGCTACTCATGGTACGTGGCTGACATGGCCCAGGCAAGGGGCCTGGGCATTGGGGCTACCCGCTAAGCATGCTGATGGGCTAAGTGTTGCTGATGGGCATGATGCTGCTGCTACAGGGTGTGCTGATGGGCTGCTGGTGCTATTGGGCATGTTGATGCTGATGGGCATGTTGACAGGTGCTGGGCAACTGCTGGCATGTTGATGGGTGCTGGGGCTGCCTACTGGGCATGCTGATGGCTTGTCAGTGACATTGTCAAGACATGGCCCGTGGGGTTGTCAAGGCATATCAATGATAGTGTCGTGGCATGGCCTATGGGGCTGTTAGGACATGTCAAGGCATGGCCCGTGGGACAGCCAAGGCATTTCAGTGACAATGTCATGAGGTTGTCAGGGCATGCCAACGGCAGTGTCGTGGGGCTGTCAACACATGTTAGCGGCAATGTCATGGTGCTTTCATGGGCATGCCATGGCATGTCTGTGGGGCTATCAAGGCTTGTCAGAAACAGTGTCGAGGCATGGGCCTTGGGGCTAACAAGTCTTTTCAATGATAGTATCAAGGCATGTGCCCTGGGGCTGTAAAGGCTTGTCAGCGAAAGTGTTAAAGGGCTGTCAGGGCCTACCAACGACAATGTCACCAGGCTGTCAACGATAAACCATGGCTTAGTCAAATGGAAACACGTGAGCCACGTTGAAATTGACCTATGCCTTTCCCACAATCTTCCTAGGGTATGCACCAGACCCCAATAGAAGTCCTCTAAAGTTAGGCTTGACCCCAAAAGTGACCCAATCTCAATTGTCCATGCATGTCTAGGATAAGGTCCTAGGGTGATTTTTGTTGGGGTCTTGACATGTTGCTCTTTAGTTTCAAAACCATCATGGAAGCGCAAACATCTAAGGGAGGGGCAATGGTAGGCCCAGGTGCAGGTTCAGGGCCTAAAACAAGAGGTGTCAGAGAAGAATGACCACCTCCTAGATCAAAACCTCACGATCAGGAGGCTAAGGGCAAAACTTGCTAGTGTCAATTGGAACACTATAGAGATTAGGGCCCGGATCATGAATTCCAATATCATTCAAGTCACAGCTTGGTCGTACGGCTTTCAACAGGGCCTCAAGCAACTATAAAAACACTTGTTGGTGCACCCTGAGACAGATTTGCGCACCCTAGACCTACAATCTCTCAAGCCAGATTCCGATGCTTGGGCTTACTACAAGAATTTTTGGAAGTCAGGGTATCCTCCTTTTCTAGCAGGAAATTTTGCTATGTCTTACCAATGATGGGCTCGAGCCTTCTTGCCTCCTCTCCTTCCTTTTGTGTTCTCTCTCTTTTTTCCGTTGTTTTTGAAAGCAGAACATTGTGTGCATGACTAATGAGAAAGCTTTTTCCTACACATGGTTTTATTTTTTATTCTCTATGTTTCTTACATCTTGGAAGAAAGGGTTGGTCCCCTCATATCTCCCCGATGAACTCGATTAGGCCTTTCCCCAACATCAGGTCTAGGGACTTGATTCAAAAATGAGTCTAGGGACTCAACTTGGCCTTACTGCGCAACGAGTCAAGTTACTCGACTTCGTTTCGAGTCTAGGGACTCATCTTTGTTACGAGTCTAGGGACTCGACTTTGTTGGATGGGGGGTTGGCCAATTTAGGGGACTTGGCCTTACCCCACAGTGAGTCAAGGAACTCAACTTTGATGCGAGTCTAGGGACCATCTTCGTTGTGAGTCTAGGGACTTGACTTTGTTGAATAGGGGGGCGGCTAGTCTCGGGGACTTGACCTTACCATGCAACGAGTCAAGGGACTCAACGTCAATGCAAGTCTAGGGACACATCTTCGTTGTGAGTTTAGAGACTCAACTTTGTTGGATGAGGGGTCGACCAGTCTTAGAGACTTAGCCTTACCCTGCTGTGAGTCAAGGGACTCAACTTTGATGCTAGTCTAGGGACTCATCTTCGTTGCGAGTCTAGGGACTCATCTTCATTGCAAATCTAGGGACTTGACTTTGTTGGATAAGGGGTCGGACAGTTTAGGAGACTTGGCCATACCCCATAGCGAGTCAAGGGACTTGACCTTGTTGGGCGATCAACTAGTCTCGGGGAATTGGCCTTATCCCACAACGAGTCAATGGAATCGACTTCAATGAGAGTCTAGGGACTTGACTTTGTTGACTCAATTGTGTTTCCAAGCTTGAGGTAAGAAAGGGTTTGGGACGAATGTTCGCAAATTTTCATTCAAAAAATTCACTTTCGATTACAAGTTTTTACTCCCTTTCCATTATACAAAATATTTATTTAAGTGCTTAGCATTCCAAGCGTAGGGGAGCTTGAGTCCCTCACTACTCTTGAGGTAGTTGGAGTTGGGTCTATTATTCACGGTCACCACGTATGGTCATTCCCATCATGGCCCAAGCTTTCCTTCCTCCTAGGTCGTGACCCCTGTTTGCTTCAGCACCAGGTCCCTCATTCTGAAGGAGCATGGTTTGACTCACTTGTTGAAATAGTGTTTCACTGTATGGCTGCCACCCCCCTTCTTTCTTCTAGGAGGTCCATTTCTTTTGCCAGCCTCTCACTGTTGGTGGCTGGATTGAAGTGTTGTATGCAAAATGTTGGCATCCTAATTTCTATAGGGATTACTGCTTCACTCCCGTAAGCAAGTATGAAGGGCATCTTTCTAGAGGGGGTTCGGACAGTTGTTCAGTATGCCTATAAGACATCCGGGAGCTCCTCAGCCCAGGCTCCCTTGTGGGTTCCAAGCTTGATCTTGAGGGTGGAGAGAAGAGTTTTGTTAGTCGCCTCGGCTTGACCGTTGCTTGGGGTGTCCTGGTGACGAGTATTTTACCTTGATCCCGAGCTTCGTGCACTAGTCCTGGTAGTGTGAACAATTGAATTTCTTTTCATTGTCTGACATGAAGGCTTTAGGTATGTTTGCCAGGGCCTCTGCTTCAACTTGCCCCCCCCCCCCTTTGGCCGATCAAGTCCAAGCCCCACTATGCAAAAGTCCTATGTTCCTGAAATCTCAGGCACTTACTCTCAAAATCTTCGACATCTTTCGGTGAATGGGCCAACAATACCCAACTCAGCTCAACTTTGTGGCTAGCACCCTACCCTCATGAATCTCTGCCAGCACATGTTGCACTTCTTTTGATGACAGGCACTCGTGGAGGGGCTCGGAGAAGCCTCTCTTGTATAGTACCCCTTTTAATCTGGTGAATGAGACTACTTTATTCCTGACTTTTCATGCCTCATCTATGTTGCTAGGTAGTTTTCCCTCTTGCAGAAAGACCCTGACATTCGCCGCCTACTAGGGGATGCTGGGGCGGCGACAAGTTGTTTGATTCCAGTCGCTGGAATGTCAATTTCTCTTATCAAGGTTAATTCTGGGAGAGGGAGTTCTTCTTGTCATGATGCAGCCTTTGCCAACCGGTATGCCTTCTGGTTTTCCCCCCTTGGGTTTTGCTAGATGTGGAGGTAACAAAAGTGGTCACATTCATTGCAGAGGAGCTGGAGGTATTTTTTTAGTCTTTCCCCTTCTGCGGCAAACTACTTGAGTACTTGGCTAACAACTACCTGGGAATCAGCCCTCACTTCCACCTCTTCAACTCCAAGCAATCGAGCTACCGTCATTCCTACCAGGAGTGCCTTATACTCGACTTCATTGTTGGTCGCTTTGAAGGCAAGCTTGGCCATATAGTTGTGCTCCTTTCCCTGATCTGTTACTATGTGCACCCCTACACCCCCACTAGCCCCACAGGATGAGTCGTATATATAGATTTGCTAGCTCTTCCCAGGGGTGCTGTTGGTGCTTCCTCTGGGAAACTGATGAACTCTGCAATGAAATCTGCCAACACCTGTGCTTTGTATTCTGCTTGAGGATGATATTTAATGTCAAATTTTCTAAGTTCAATTGCCCATTTAGTGAGCCAACTTAAGGTGTTTGGCCTCTGAAGGATCTTCTTGAGGGGCTGGTTAGTTAATACCTTTAGCAAGTGGGCTTGAAAGTAGGGCCTTAGCTTTCTTGCTATGACTACTAGTGTGAACACCAACATTTCCATCCATGGGTACTTGGCCTCGGCCCCTCAAAAGGCCAGGGTCGTGTAATAGACAAGCCTTTGTCCTTCTTTCGTGTCACGGACCAATACTACTAAGATTGCATGTAGGGACACAATTAGGTTTTCTCTCGGCTTCGTTGGGCTAAGAAGTGGAGGATGAGCCAGGTATTTCTTTAGGTCAAAGAAGGCTTCCTCACACCCCGCGTCCCCCTCCTAGGCCTTCCTTAGAACTTTGAAAAAGGGGAGGCATCGGTCGATTGACCGAGCGATGAAGTGATTAAGGGCCACCACTGTGCTGGCCAGCCTCTGGACCTCATGGAGAATGCATGGGGAAGGCACCCCTATTATGGCTTCAACTCTTTCAGGGTTAACTGCGATCCCCCTCTCAGAAATCATGAACCCCAAGAACTTTCTAGACTCTACCTCTAACGCTCACTTCACTGGGTTGAGCTTCATCTGGTACCGTCGGAGAATTGAGAAGGCTTCTCAGAGGTCTTCCAAGTGTAGCTCAGCCTTCTTGCTCTTCAACAGCAGGTCATCCACATATACCTTCATTTTTCAGCCAATCTGTTGCTTGAACAATTAGATTGACCAATTGCTAGTAGGTGGCCTCGGCGTACTTAAGCTCGAATGGCATGACCTTATAGCAGTTTAGTCCTTGATACATGACGAAGGCAGTCTTCTCTTCATCAACCAGGCTCATTTTGATTTAATTATACCCAGAGTAGGAGTCCATAAAGCTGAGGAGGGGTTGCCTAGGAGAAGGAGTCCACAATTAGTTTGATGCGAGGCAAGGGAAACTGTCCTTCGAGCAAGCTTTATTCAGATTCGTGAAGTTGACACACATTTGCCACTTCCCATTAGCATTTTTTACAAGGACTACATTGGAGAGCCACTCCTGGTAGTGTATCTCCCAGATGAACCCTGCTGCCAAAAGATGATCTACCTCCTTAGCTATTACTACATAATTCTCCATGATGAAGCGTCATCATTTCTACTTGACTTTTCAGGCTACTGGATTGATGCATAGCTAATGTTCGATGATTGAATTGTCTATCTGGGGCATCTCTTTGTGACTCAAAGCCATGACATCTTGGTGCTCGATAAGGAGGTGTTTCAATGCTTACCTCAACTCGAGGGCCAATTTGGTCCTGACTCAGATAGTCTACTCCGATCTTTAATTACTAACCGAGAAAAGTTCTAAAGGTTCGTTTGGCTCCGCCTGCCGCAAGGTCCCTTCATCCCAAACTTCTTCATCCCATTTAGCTAGTTTAGGAGGGAAAGGCAGTTTGGACTCCTCCCTTACTTCTCCAACACTTGCAACTACCTTCACTTCATGTCTCAGGTCGCGAGTGTAGCATTCCAGAGCTAGGACGTATTCACCACAAACCTACCAAACTCCCAGGACAGTGGGGAACTTCATCTTGAGGTGATAGGTGGAGGTTACAGTCATCAGACTGTTCAAGGTTGGGCACCCGACTATCGCATTGTATGAGAAAGGAGCCTTGACCACTAGGAAATATACCATGGTTGTTGCAGTCCTCGAGGCTCTCCTAGCCAGGACTAACAAGCTGATGACCCCAATTGGTTGCACCACATCCCCTCTGAAGCCCTTGAGTGGTACAAGAGCCAGACGTAACCGGTCAGGGCTAATCCCCATTCTGACAAAGGCTTCCCAGAACAAGATATCTATCTAGCTTCCATTGTCCACCAGAATTCTTCAAATTGTGAAGTTCACTATTTGCATTGTCACCACTAGCATGTCATCGTGCGGGTAGAGGATCCCTTCTTTGTCCTTCTCATCAAAAGTTATCATGGCTTCCTGCAGAGAAGACTTCCTTGTGGAGTGCTCTCCTGGCATGCGCCCTGCATGCTAATGTGGTGGTCCCTCCACTGGTGTATCCTCTTGCAATTGTGCGATTCTCCCCGATTAGCCCTTCTATCCTTTGGGGACTCCTATGGCGTGGGCTTCTCTAGACTTCCCTTTTTACTCCACTTGGCCTCGGGCTAATATCCCGCCGGGCTCCTTGGTAATGCTCTTTTCCATCCTCATACCAACGCCTTTGACTCATCGATTCAACTCATGCCTCTTCTTCAGGGCATAACAGTCCACGGCACTGTGCCAGTTGGTCATGTGGTTTCCACAGTACTAGTGATCCATCATCTCCCAACTAAGAATCCTTCATGCTGGTGTGTGCCCGAGGCCTGCCTCATGGCCGCACCGAGGTTTCACCCTTCCTTTTCATCATGGGTGCTCCTTCCTTCCCGCCCTCGCAGCCATGGCTTCACTTCTATTTGGCCGCAGAGCGATCAGGGCCTCAAGGGTATCTTCTACGTTAATGAACCCATCCACCCGATCTATGAACTCCCTCAACAAGGTTGGGGTCCGCTGGGCTATTTCTGTCATGAACGGGTTCCTAGGCCAAATTCCTCTCAGGAGGGCCGCCAGTGTGATCTTCTCATCTTAGTTGTCGGTAGACATCCACTCTAACTTAAAGTGGGCGAGGTACGACTTTAGGCTTTTGTTGTCTCACTGCTTCACCATCAATAGGTACACGACTAACCATCTCCACTTTTGGCTTGCCATGAGCTAAGTCATGAAAAGTCGTGTCAGTCTGTCAAAGCTTCCCACTGTTCCAGGAGGTAGGGACCCTACCCAAGTCTGTGCGGTAAGGTCATGTGGGCTAGGATTGTTCATCCGGGTTACGGACTGGAAATCCGGGTATACCCGGCCCGGAACCCGGATGTTAAAACCGGTCTGGATTTCGGCTCAGGTATACACGGTTTTGGACCCAGGCCGAAACCCAGGTAAATCCGGGTTTCAAAAATGCGAAAATCTGGATACTGGCATTTACCCAGATTCCCCCCCCCCCCCCCTTTCTCCCTCTTATAGAAGTCAGTTTTTAAAGCTTATTTTTTTAAAAAATAAAAGCCTAGTATTTTTTCTTCAAACATCTAATCTAATATTAATAAAAACCCATATTTATACAAAAATATTGCAAAGCATAATTCTGCTATATTTATTTTAAAAAGTAAAAAAATTATTGAAAATCATACTTTTTTATAAAAGCCTATATTATGTGAAAAGCTTTTCTAAATCACTAAAAAACACAATACTAACATTTTCCATAATAATAAAAATATATAAAAATGAAAAAATAAAATGCATGCAAGCTAACTAAATATTACATTATTTTGTTATTTACACGTTACATTACAAAATACAAAATATGAACTACAACATCATTGGCGTGGTCTTCTATCAATGATTTAATCTCACACCAAGTAGCAACTTCAAGTAATCTATTGAAAGTGAGCCTGCAAAAATCTCCATCCTGCAAGTTTAGACACTTGACAGTGATTAAAAAAACTGGTACATATCATGTCTTCAACACCAATGAAAGCTATCACAACTACTATTTATGACATGTAGGTCATAAATCATAATGGAGTTCGTCAATCAGTCACACATCCAAATTGAACATATATCTTAGTGCATCTTGAAACATCAGTACATCCTAATAGCGCTACGGTACCCAACTAATCATAAGACAAATTATTCATAGAACTTAGCTCATAGCTATCAACAGAGAAACAAGAACTCCTATGAACTTACCTTGTAAGGCAAATATACATGCGCATGCATGCTAAATGTTTTTCAAGCCCAATGTTCACATGTTCCTTGAAAGACTAATCGGTTGCCATTGTGCTTCTCAAAGCACTAATTAAAACACAACAATAACAAGCAAACACAAGAAATGCTAGTTTGCCATGTTATACACTTCCCAGGCCCCAGCATTTAGAGATCTAATTGCTTATTAAGAAAACATTAAGTGATCTTGTTAGTAGTAAAGCTAGCATGAAACAGAAAAGAAAATAGAAAAGGCGTGTCTACAGTGCACGGGTATAAAATGGTAAAACCTAAGGAGCTGCAATCTAAGAAAAGATAATCTGCCAAAACTTTCATCCAATCAAAAAGCGAACTAAAAAATATGAGCTTGAGCTCCCATAGAAACCAACAACATCAAAAGTTTGGCTACTGCTTTCCCTACATTCACAACCCAAGGCATAGTACAGCCATTCCAAATCTCAGTAGTCAGTAATACTATACCGCCCAAACTTCCAGTCTAGCATTCAAAACAACAAAAATCTGCAGAGGCATCAGTAACTGGAAGCCAAAGAGTGTCTATGGTACTGACCAAGACTGTCTGCTCATGTTATCCATAATTAATCATCTCTAACTCCCATCACCAATCATAGACTACAATTACAAATCATGTCACAATCTTCACAATTTCCACGTAATGTTAGCAAGAAAAACATGCTTGAGAACTATTTTCAACAATGTATCCTCTACTGCAGGATTCATGAGAATGAAAGATGCCCATGCTAATCTGCTAATCCATCATCACATAACTATGTCCATTGATATAATGATGTCAATGTGCAAAAGAGAAATACAACATAATCTCGTGCCTAAATAATTTTCACATAAAACATCTTCTATTCCCAAATCTATTACATTTTAAATTGTCAAGTCTATAGTTTCAAAAAATTCAAACCTTTCAAATTAACAAGTCAAAACACCAATTTAACTACATACACAATTACAATTTACATCATATTCAATTTTCATTTCTTTATATCTACTTGACTAAACATATAAAAGATAAAGCCACAGATAGATAACCACATCATAAATTGAGTCTTTTAAGCGGAATAGAGACGGTTATAAAAATCTAAACAATGTTTTATATGTGTTAAAGCAATCTGAAACCCAGTTAAATCTATGGATACGATACCAATCTGTTCCTAAATAAATGAAGTGGTTATAATCCACAGTAGATTCTTATCACAAATCTTACGAAATGACAATGCAATCAACCCAAAAAGGTTCCTTGCAAAAGAATATATTATGAGAACCAGTATACAGAGCACATTTTAACAGTACCAGTGCCAAGGCCCTGTGGGGAACAAAGATGAATAAACAGAAGAAGGTCATCATTGGTTATCTGGAGGAGAAACAATATCTTAACAATCCCAAGCAAAACAATCAAAGATTCTTTATATAAGAAAAAATAAGCTGCACATATGATATATTTGGCATGAAGAATATGAAAACACTCAAGCATGCTTGTGTTACCTGACTCCATGTATAAGCTTCCTCGGCAGTGCATTCAAATGCATATAAATATATATATCTATATATTTATATATATAATAGTATATATAGCATATAGAACAAATATAGCTTACACTGATCCTTAGCAGATATAGCATACAGATCAATAAAGTATGAGAGAGGAGACCCATACACTACTTTTCGAGTCACCATTTAACAGTCCAACCCTCATCTTCCTAACTCGACAGATCCACTTCAGTCTTCTTCCACTTTGCATCTTCTCTGTTCCTTGCCCCCCCATCGCCTACTTCCATGAGAGATAACACAAGAAAAATCATATTCAACAAGTTCCAAGCACAATAAGGAGACCCAATTCACCGAAACACCAGATCTACCCAAATTTACATTAATTGTTCACAAATCGGGAGAGAGACTTACCGAGAGATTGTCGGCTAGACAAACATCTCAACAAGACAGAGAGATGATGGTCTAAGCTTGAATAGAGAGACACTGTTTCACGATTTTGAGATTTCGTGTGAGAGAGAGAGGTCTGAGCACTGAGAGATTGCCTCAGAAATTCGAAGGCTAGAGCTTGAGAGAGAGAGAGAGAGAGGGGCGGGGGGGGGGGGGGGGAGGCGAAAACCCTACCTAAGATGAAAGAAGTGTATATAAAACCGGGCACCGGGTATAAAATGCGGAGCCCGTGTTTTAACATCCGGCCCAGACCATATTGGTCCTGGTTTTTGTCATGCGGGTTTCAGCACAGATCAAACTTGGGCCGAAACCCATAACCGGAACCCGAATATCCGGGTTCCGGACCGGGCCCGAAAAAATTCGACCCGGATGAACAGCCCTAATGTGGGCCTTAAAAATGTCCAGGTGCTCTAGGGAGTTTTTGGTTCTATCGTATAGTTCCATCTGAGGAATTTTAAACTTAGGCAAAAGAGGTACTGCCATGACTCCTGCGATGTACGGCAAGTTAGTGCTGACAAGCAGTTAGTCCACCGTGGAGGGCGTGCCAACCCACCTGGCTATCTCTACATACTTATCCACTAGCTCCCAGAGCTTGAGGTGCATCTTGCGTTTCTCCCCATCTACTGCTATGCTCGTTGGGTCACACTACGAGTCAACATGGTCATTGCCGCTAGGTTCTCCACCCCCCGCTAGCTCTTTGTTGGTCCTCTGTAGCCCCACATTCTGCTAGCAGAATGTGTCCGTTTCCTCTTTGAGTTTCTTTATTGTTTCTTTCATCTATGCTAGACTTGCTTCCATCGCTTCCTACTAGTTTTCCCCTTTGGGATCATGTCGTTGGCATATGAAGTACTCACTTCTATGAAAAAGAAAATCCCACAAATGGCAACACTGTTGATGTCGTGTTTTGAGGCCCGAGCAACACCCCAGACACCCAAGCTATTGACACCTGCAAGGAGAATGAAGGGTCGTCTCTGGCGGAGTCCAAGAACTCTCTAATGCTAAAGTCAGTTGGGTGACTCACTCAAAAATGAGTACCACAAAGGCCATCCCAAGTGTAGGAGGATGTCGTGTAATAACTAGGAATAAAATTTCTAGATCATCTCCTCAGGGAACGTTACTTAAATCCAAATTCGTATAAAATGGTGAAAAATTTCACAAACAAAAATGGTGATACGTACAATGAATGGAAGAGTGCAACGGAAATAAAAAGGGCACTAGTCATAGACTAGATTCATCCTTTTGGAATTTTTTTAAGTGTCAAAATGGAACGTAAAAGACTAATAAATTGAAATTAACAATTAAAAATTCAACTACGCTAAACAATTTTAATTAATCTGAAAATTAAATAATAAACTAAAATTGATCTAAAATGTAAATGTAATGTATATTTAGTAGAAGTTTAAAGAAATAAGAAAAATAACTGACATAAAATAAAATAAACATCAAATCAAATGCCCAAACTTCTAATAAAAAAATATCAAGACTATACCATAAACTTCAAATTGAAATTAAATAAAAAGTAGGGAATCAAAAGATCAAGACAATTGAACGGAGATGGAGATTGAAAGCAGTGGAGGAGGCTGGACTGTAGCAGCAATTGGACCCCTCAAAGAGTTCTTCAACGCATTGCGGCTCCTTGGTGAAAATAGTGTGTGGCATGAGTGAATTAATGCCCCAAAAGAGAGAACCTTCTGTCCAAATAGTTGTGCGGCATTTAATGACAAAATGAATTAACGCCTCCCCTCTTTTTGGCCCCAGGTCAAGTCTAATAGGTGTTCCATGCGTGAGTTGAAGAAGTAATACCAATTGACGTGCGGCCTTGAATTTAATTGGTTCCCGTAAGCATAAATGAATTGGGCGTGCTACGTTCAAATTCCATTTCAAAAGGAAAATATCTATCCCTTTTATTCCTGTGAGGTGTGAATGCCTAATAGAATAATATGTTGCCGTGCCCCTCAATCCAAATTTTATTTTTCATTTCTTATCTAGCCTATATAAAAAAAATAGAAATTAGAAATGAAATAAAATAAAATAAAGAATAGAATATTAAAAATATATTGTGCATGTAAATGAATATTGTCCAATTAAATCACAAGCTATAATATTAAGCAAAAATCATGCTATTTATCAATTTAAATCACAATTATGATTTATACGTCTTAATAATTTTTCCATCTAAAACCAATAATAATGTACTGAAAGAATTAAAATATATTGGTTCCAAACATATAAAAATATGAAATATTTCAGATCAATCACACCTCCCAACTAGCATTTTGTTAATCCTTGAGCAAAATAGTGAAAATTAGTTGAGATGAATATTGCATAAAGATCGAAATTCAAACAAAGGCAATCAAACACAATCTTGAATTCTCACAAAAGGTGATCCATGACTACTCAACCCTAGGAGCTATACCCACCAAGACTGTCTCAACAATCCTTCATATAGAATTGGAGAAAATGTCTCAAAACTCAGATGTGTGTGTGTAGCTATAGGATTGTGTGTTCCTCATTACTAGCTAGGATTTCTTATATGATTTTTCAACATTAAGATTAATCATTGCTAATTCTAACTATCTCAAAACTCAAGAGACTAGCAGTTTTCACATTAACTCTGTTTAAAGGTTGAATACTCAACCCCCAAAGTTAGGGTAATTGTTTCTAGCCCTTTTGTGATATCCGCTCCTTCTTTCTTCTACTTTAGTTATGAGCCTCAATCTACATGTCAAACTTCGGTCTACGTGTTAAGCTTCATCCTACGTGCCGAGCTTCGATCTACGTGCTGAACCTTGTCCTAAGCGTTGTACCTCGATGGTGTGTTCCTAAAGTTATCCAGCGGACTTCAAATTAATATAGATATTTTAAAACTTACGGATATTTTAAATATGATGAAAATATCTATGAGAGATATTTCCAGTATTATTAGATAAACTTATTTTTAAAGTAACACAATTATAATATTTTAAAGAGCTCTAAAAATATTATAATTGTGGTTAATTACTTAAATTAAATATTTAGTTGTTTTAAAATATTAAGAGGTTTAACTTACGTTGAAAACTCTTATTTAATTTAAATAGTTTTATCCTCTTTGAGTAATTAACAATACTTTATCATTTTAAATAATGATGAATAAATATTATTTTATAAATTTTAGTTTATAAAATAATATTCTATCTTAATTTCTCTTAGTGTTTTATCTAAGTGTTTAATTTAAAATAAAACACTTACGAGTTTTCAAATCAGTGTTTAAACTCATCGTTAGATCGTTTTGAGGATCCCAAAAGCGTAGGATTGGGATTAAATACCCAGGCCCCTCTCTCTTCCTCCTCACTTTTTCCCTTTTCCTTTTCTCTCTTCTCTTTCCTCTCTCTTTCTCCCATGCACATCCAGCCCGTGCCTTTGGTTTCCTCCATCTGTTTGGTTCAAGCTCCTAGCCAGTGCCACCTCCAGCTGTCGTGCCCCACCTCCCACACTGGCATGATCTTCCCCAACGGCGAGCACTACTACACCGGTGGTGAGCTACACTGGCCAACTCTTCTCTCACTTTCTTCCTCCAATCAAAGGGTCTTCAACCCATTTCCTCCTCCTTGAGCCACCATACATGGCCAAAATGGCAACCAAGCACCACCAATGGATTCACCACGTCATGGGCTTCATCCCTATGTCCTTCTTTTCCTTTAACTCTCTCTTTTTCTCCGATGGGTCTCCACAACTAGCCATACGGTTGCATCACCGTACACGGCCACCCATAGTGCTTCACCACCACCTCCTTGTTCCTCTCATCACCACGACCTGCTCCAACAAACCCATCAAGGCTGTGTTTCACTTCTAGAGGTTGATCTGTCACTGTGAGCCACTGTCTGGCCACCGCCTGGCCACCACAACTCCACCATATCTTCCTCTACCTTTCCCTAGTTTTCCATGAAGTTCTATGGCCTTCATCCACCTCAAGCAAAATTTCACCATTTCTAATTCACTGTTCACAGCGTGATGTCGCCATGCTCCGCCACCTTTGACCACCACAAGGCCATCATGAGCCTTTCCAAGGCCACGCCTAGCTATCCTCAAGCCCAAACTACCACCTTACATGGTGGACAACCACCGTACGCTGTGTTACCGCCACGTACGCTCCTCCGATGCTTGATCGTGACAAGCAAAGATTGTTGCACGAGTTATCTCGTTGATGGTATAACCCTCTATCTCTAGTTATTTACGTTTAAAGTAGTTTATTGGTTGGATTATAGACTGTGTAGTTAGTATTTGTGGGGTTCGCTGCGTAGTTGTTAAGTGAAGTGTAGTTGTGAAGTGTTGGGCTTAATTGTGTAGTATTGTAGATTGTGCTGTGAAGTATGGGCGTGAGATGGATGTCGTAGTTGTAATATAGCATGAAGTGTGAAGAGAGTACACGTGGAACATACTTTGTGTAGTGCAGCGACGTGACGTGTGACATGTGCTGTAGTAATGTGTGGCGTAGAGTGAAGGGGGCGTGCATGGAGTGTACTCTATGTTGTATGGTGATGCACCGTGTGATGTGCGTCATGATAATAAGTGTTGTAGCGAAAGGAGTACGCATGACGCATACTCCATGTCGCGTAGCGATGTACTATGAGACGTGTATCGTATTGATGTGTGTCGTAGTGCATGGAGTGTACTCTGTGTTATGTTGTGATACACCAGATGTCATGTCACGAAGGTTGGATGGCATAGCAAAGAAGCGTGGAGTGTATGGTGCATTGTTGGGAAACTGTATAACAATGTCCCAAGGCACTAGTGATGTGGCTGTAGTCCAAGGTAACGGATGTTGTCTTGAGGCTGACTTGTGGCTGAAGGTATGTGTGTAGCAGTGAAAAAGGTATCAGAGAGTGCAACGGAAGCATGATGGGCATCGTGCTGTACCTCGAGAAATGGTCTCGAGCCACGTAACATGACATATGTGCGTTTCTGGATGCAGTCCTCTTGTTAAGTGGCGAAAAATGTGTAACAGTATCCCAAAACAATGGTGATATGGCCTGTAGTCCGGGGTGACGGGTGTTACCTTGTGGTTGACTTGTGGCTAAGAGTATAACGAAGTAGTGGAAAAATATCAGAGCATGCAGCGGAAGCATGATGGGTGTCGTGACTTGACTCGGGATTGGTCTCAAGCTGCGTGACATGACAGAGGTGCATTTGTGAATGCAATCCTCTCCTATCAAGTGTTAGGATGAACTTGTGCAAGGTCGGGAAGTAGGAAGAGTCCTATCGACCGGGTCTGAGCAAGTTGGTATTGGAGTATGGAGCTTGTTTATACAAGTAGGTGTTCATTGGAATTATAAGTTGTTCTTAGGTGAAAAAAAGGAGATGAGATACATGTGCCTATAGCTAGACATGTGTGTCGGGCAGGTTCACCATATATAATAGGTAATCTATCCTGATCATGGTTACATGGTGTTTTAGCCCCAGAGTTGGCTTGAATTCATGTAGCTTGACTGGATGGGAATGAGGATCTAGTATGAGCTAGGATACGTGAAGGTAGTGACTAGTATATCGTCTAAGGTCGGGATGCATGACTCTATTGGTCTAAATCATGCGTAGGAATGTGGAAATAGAAAAATGAGATGGAGGTCTTAGTGTCTTAACCCTAAGGTGAATCACGGAGGTTCACTAGATGGATGGAGAGTGTTCAAAGTGAGGCATAGTTCTATTTTTAGAATAGTTACTTATGCATTAGATAGAGAATGACGTAAGGTTATGTGTATGCATGTAGGTTTCCATCTGACATGCACATGAATGGACTGCATCGGTTGAGTATGGCATGAAGTCCAGGTAAGTATTATGTTCAAACTTTTCTAGAGTTTTCTTTATAGAAATGAAAAAGAAGAGGACGAAAGCTTTTCTCAAAAAAAAGGAAAATGAAACCTTTTCTCCATGAGACACGTTTTACTAAAGAAAAAGAATGAAACGTAAGTTTTTCAAGTATAAGCACGTAGTAGCTTTCCTTTGCAGCCCCTTTTTATGCACCCAAAGTATGTACGTGTATGCATGTGAATGGATGTTATAAGTAGTACATATTGTATGTATGTTCATGAAAAGAAAGTGAAATGAAGCTTTAAAAGACGTAAGAACCGTTAAGGAATGTAAGGACTGAAACTGAAATGAAAACAAAGAAAAAAAAAATTAAAATAACACTCTCTCCTAAAAATGACTCTTTCTAAACAACTTTTCTTAAAATAAAAGAAAGAAAACTATTTTCTCTCTCTTAAAAGAAGAGAAAACTTCTTTTAGAATGACTTTTAAAAAATAAATGAGAGAAAACCCTTTTTCTTAATTAAAACTTTTATGAACCAAAAGAACTGTAAGAAACGTAAGAACTGTAAGACTGAAATGAAAGAATGGATTGCAAAGGAATGAACAGATTGAAATGAATGTATGATGTATGAAAATACGTAAGAGCCACATGGACTGAAATGAAAATGGTCCCAAATGACTGGACTGGACAGGGCAGATTGCAATGCGGGGTAAGCAGTATTGGTAGTGCACCCAGTGCTGCACCCTGATGGAATGGATTCCCAACCTGTGGCCATGGGCGGAATCAAGTCCAAAAGACCGCTAATGCTAGCATACGAGGCGTAACAGTATGCTACATGGCCAATGAAAGTGAAAAGAAAGAATAGATCCATGTTAAGAATGAATGCATGTATGTATGGATGAATGGAATGCATGAATGTATGTAAGTAAGAAAAGAGGAATGCATGTATGTATGTATGCATGCATGAACATATGTAAAAGAACGAATGCATGAAAAGATTCTTTAAGAAATGAAGGCAGCGATGCATGGGGAATTGTTTTAAAGAAGAAAGCATGTTTTAAAGAAAAAACCCCAACTTGCAATGTTTTTAAAACGAAAAGAAAGACGTATGCATGCTATGTAAGATATGTATGTATGGAATGATAAATGCATGACTAAAAATCTATGTTATTCTATTTTAACTGTATGAAGTAATGCTTACGAGTCATCGACTCATTTTAGTTTTTATGTGTGCCTTCTCAGGCACAAGATGAGCATGACAAGTCAGGACAGGTACAACCCAAGGGGAAGAGCATGAAGGCCTAGGCAAGATCTTTTATACAAGAAACTTTAATTATGAAAGTTTAATGTTTTCCGCTGTAATCTTTTAATTAAGAAAATGAATTTTATTTATAATATGGAGTCTTTTGTATCCTGGCATGAATGGAAAAGAAATTTTAAAGGAATCATAATTCCTGTCGATTTTTATCAAAATCGTTATAAAAATGACCCACCATAAGGACGAGCGTTACACCTTTACTTAGGAAACTTCACTAAACTACCTTTATCTTCTTCTCTTTAGGAGCTCAATGACTAATGTGTATGTAAAATAGAATAGAAAATCTGACTTTTTCCCGTGGGTGAGATCGAGGTATTTATAGCTGGCCTAGTCTTTACTACCGAAGGAGATCGTGGGGTGTGAGGCCATGCTCGAGCCAGGCCTACCACCCCATTGTCATTATGGTGGAGTGTTAGGCCTAGGTTATGACGTCCTAGGGTATGTCATCACATGTCTATGCCTCTTGACATGCATTAAATATGACGTGTCTCTGGCTGGGTGCGCTTACCTCCAAGCATGAGCATGCCTAGTCGCCGGTGCTCTACACAGCTGCCCGGACCAATCCTTGTTTGTCAGGCCGAGGTCTAGCACCGTGGCCTCGCATGGCCTGGGCCCTTTAAGAGGAGGTTGGCCTATCAAGGGTGCCACATGAGTCCGCCAATGTGATCTGGTATAGGGTTATTAGGGGTTCCAGATCGAGCCACTAGGCTTGGGCCCTTTCCCCCTACAGGCCCTTCTTCCCATACAATAGACATTAGAAATTTTTGGCTATTATCCCAGCATCAACATTGGCATTCTCATTGATAACTCCCTCGTAAGCATCTCAAATGGAATGTTTTTCATGCATGATTTGCTACAAAAAATAGACTTGGAAATAATTCATCATGAATGCCTCAAGAACCTAGATGTCGTAGTAGATTGTGTCATCATGAGGATGTCTTTCACGTATTGAAGAATAATACTATAAGTTGATTAGTGTAGACATTCATATAAATAGGTATATTTTCATCCTAATTCTTTATGTCAAAGATTTTCCCCACACCTACTAATCCATTGTTCTTGGCTTCTACGGAATTGATGCAATTGAAGGCATAGTCCTGGATTTTTGTCATGAAACGAAAGATAGATTCAACTCCAAAGCATTCTCAAAGATGAGGAAATTGATTTTTTTTTAAAATCCATCATTCTCCAACTATAGAATGGCATGGAGATCCTGTAGAATTCATGCCAACCTAAGAATTGTGATTCTTGGACTGGTTTGGATATCCTTGGAAACAACTATGGAAGGGGTTGATGGTAAGTTTTTTCACATGTATAAATATGTAACCCATTTCCTTTCCCAAATATGTTAACAAATTCATATTTTGATCCAATTAACACTACAAGAGAAAATTTTTTTTGGGACGAAAAGTTTCATCTCGAAAGGTCCATCTCAAAATGTACTTGGAGACAAAATTTGAATTTCATCCTTAAAAATACTTTTAGGGACAAAATCTGGTAGAAACAGTAGAAAGTGTTAGAACAAGATCATTTTTTTAGGATGAAATATTTTCATCCCAAAAATCTGATCGAAGAGAAAATTAATGTTTCAACTGTCGGGAATCCATTCGAATGTAATCGAAATTTCCTTCTAACGACCCAAAGTTATTTAATCATGTTCGAACGGAGGGACTGTTTGAACAATTTATTTTTGTTCGAACCAATATATTTTTGCTCAAACAAAAATAATCCAATCGAACTGGATTTATATAAGTTCGAGTTGAAAATATTTGTTCGAATGGTTGGTGCAATATTTTTGTTCCAATGGTGAATGGTACATTCGAACAATGGCGAATTCATTCGAACAAGATTTTATATGTTTGAATAATCCAACATGATGTCTGTCCAAATAGGAAGTTAATATGTTCGAACAGAATTGATGTGGCTCGACCCAGTGGAATGGTTTTGATTGGTTGTTCGAATGGAATCTAAAATTCATTCGAACAACCAATAAATTGTAAAGTACCATTTGAACTAGGTATGTTACGTTCGAATGGTACTCATGCTACAGTAAATTGTAAATTCAAAAATAAAACAAATATTAAAATATTATAATTAAAACATCAAATCTGTTCAAATGTTGAATCAAGTCAAAAAAATAAAGAAAATAAGTTCTAGGATGGTGGTGGCATAGAGTTTTGGGATGTCATTAATTGTCACAGTTCGAACTTTTTTTGGGATTGAATCTCTAGCTTCTTCTACATGTTTTGTTCTGATGATGCCTCTATATCTGCTGCCTAATCAAATTGAGTCTACAACTCTCTTTGCTTGGACCTCAAATGTTCAATCTCCAGCCTTACTTCCTCTAATTCGATCTAACTTGAGAAGAGAATGATGATGTTGAGAAAGGCTTCACGCAATGTCCTAAACCTATCGGATATCTAGAACGTGGTCCAAGAACTTAAAAAATGATCTAAACATTGTTCACAAATGATTCATCAGATGGAGCCACAACAGTTTCCATAAGTGATACCATTTTGTCCGATAAAAAAATCATTAAAGATAGTTATAAATAACAAAATTATTATTACACAATACAATTAAAATACTTAAACTTACATAATTTGTTTATGCTTCAAAACTAGTCCAAACACCACCATGATTTTTAAGTGATGTTTCATACAATTGGGCCAAATTATAGTCAGTAGGACTTTTTTCCTTCTACAAAATGAAAATCAATATTATAACTTCAATCATAAATTTTAATATGTTAATATTTAACGAGAGACTAGTATAACATTATCAACTTTTTTGATAGTTGATGAAAAGATTGAGAAGTCACATGATGGTGTATTGTTAAATTTTTTCTACTTACTTTGTTGACAGTACTCCGTTGCTACAAAAAAAGAAACAATATTATTACTAGATTAGTTTAATGCATCTACCATATAACATAAATAAAGATAGCAGTGAAATTACCTGATATGAGGGATCTTCAAACATATCACAAAACTTTTCCCATTCGTTTGATGGCATGTCTTGGAATGAATTTTGATGCGCTTATGTTGCATTACTAAACTTCTGATAGTGTGCATGGCATCTACCTTTGTACTTCTGTAATGCATTGGATATCAGCTCATCAACCATTAGTCAATCCTCTCGTAGGCCAAAATTAAGTTTAAATTCATACTTGAAAAATTTATAAATGATTACTCCAAATACAAACTAATTATAAGTTAACATGTTATACTTAATTATTTTCTAGGTGACTTATTATCAAACAACAATTTTTTATGTGGTTTTTCGCATCTTGGAGAACTTTAATCCAGAAAGATGTAGCCATCGGTGCATATGTGGAAGGCATGGAATTAGTGAGTGCTATTACTAGTAAACTATGGTTTTAATTGGCTTATGTTTAGATTCCCTTGTTTGTCTTTTCTTCTTTTTGTTTATTGTTTATTCTTGTTTGTAGGCTTTTGCAAAATACTTGCAAGATGAAAAATATAAATGTGGATAATGGGATGTGGGTGATGTAATCATGATCGGAAAGAGAGGTTGTAGCTCGGTTAATTAGTATGATTACAAAGTAAGAAGCACAAACTTATCTATAATTACTTCCATTTTGTTATTTTATGAAAAACCTTTCCATCAATACTGATTAATGATTGATTTTGTAAGGTTCTTGATACCAAGAACAGAACCTCACTTCCCGAAATGCAAACAACTGGAACAAGATTCAATGATCAAATGCAAGATTCCATGCTTGAATCTTGACAGAGAACTTTCGAGGAGCTCTCAACCTCCAATTCACTAACTTCAGAACTCAAAACTCTAGATGCATTACACGGAGATGGCTACTGCTTTTATAGTTGCAGAAGCATGAAACTGGATTCTAAGAATTAAAACTCACCGTATAGCTAATAGACTAAAACGCAGGAAGTAAAACATAAAACGAACTCATACACTTACAAAGCTACTTACAGCATTCCTCACTAAAGCTAAACGCACCGTTTTATTAAAAGAATTACTTAGCCTAGACTGCACGTCGTATTCCTCCATCTTCCCACATCTTCAAGGTTGTTAAAACCGTTATTCTCTTCTGCAATCTGATACTCTACTGCATCTGTCACACCACTTCTCCACAGACCACTCATCACCTTCCTCCTCTCAAGGCCTGCCCCCAAGCACCCATAACAATCCCTTCCTCTTCAAGGCCTTGCCCCCAAGGCACCCGTAACAGTTCATAAAACTATGCCTATTAAATGAGGATACAAAGACTTCAATTTATACAATAATTCCCATGTGTTATCTTCCATGCCAGCTCCTACCCATTTCACCAAGACTTCAGTGGCAGCAAAATTTCTGACCTTCTTCATTCGTCTGTCCAGAATCTGTTCAGGCTCAGGTTGAATACATCCCTCACTATCAACTGGTGGAAGAGTAGATAAGGGAGAAATCTGGTCTCCTATTTTTTTCTTGAGGCATGAGACATGGAAAACAGGATGGATTCTTGATGATGACGGCAAACTCAACTTATAAGCAACTGTGCCGATCTTATGAAGTACTTGAAAGGGACCATAATACCTCAGAGCAAGCTTCATATTATGTCTCATGGAAATTGATTTCTGTCTATAGGGTTGCAACTTAAGATAAACCCAATCTCCTTCTTGAAAAATTCTTTCAGACCTTTTGTGATCTGCATAAATCTTCATTCTATCCTGGGCCTTTTTTAAATTTTCTTTCAACAAGCCTAGAATCTGCTCTCTGTTCTTCAAATGATGATCTACAGCAACATTGGCCGTGGTGCCAGCCACATAAGTCAACAGTCTTGGAGGGGGTCTGCCATACAAAGCATGAAATGGTGACAGCCCAGTTGAGGAATGCACAGTAGTATTATAGCACCATTCTGCCATAGGTAACCATGAAGACCAACTCTTGGGTTTGGAGCTACAATAAGCTCTCAAATAAGCCTCAACAGCTTTATTCAAAGCCTCTGCTTGACCATCAGACTGTGGATGGTAAGCTGAACTCATTGCCAAAGTTGTTCCATGCAACCTAAAGAGTTCTTTCCAAAATGAACTTGTAAAAACCACATCACGATCAGACACTATGGTCTTAGGCAGTCCATGAAGCTTAAACACTCCAGAAAAGAAAACATCTACCACTTTAGAAGCTGTATATGGATGAGCTAATGGAAAAAAATGGCCAAACTTAGTTAATCGATCAACCACAGTGAAAATAACTGTCATGTTACTGGAAGAAGGTAATCCCTTAATGAAATCCATAGCAATGTCAAGCCAAGGATCTTGAGGAATGGGCAAGGGCTGAAGTAACCCAGCTGGAAGCACATTCTCTGTCTTATTAACTTGGCAAACCTGACACTCCTTTACTAACTACTTAACATCCCTTCTCATTTTAGGCCAAAAAAATTCTGACCTTGCTTTTTGTAATGTTTTATGGTAACCCAAGTGGCCTGCTTCAGGACTGTGGTTAATAAACTGTAATATCTTTCTCTGAAAAGAAGATCCAGGCACAATTACAATCTTCCCTTTTCTGAGCAATAATCCCTGCTGTAAGGTAAATTCCTTAGGAACCTGTGTACCATGTTGCAAAGCTTTTATCATGTCAGAAATTTCCACAGAGTAAACATAACTTTCTTTCAATTCTGTCAACCAAACTGGAGTGGGAAAAGAAATCAAGGCTAGAGTTGCTGAATCTTCCTCCATTTTCCTAGAAAGTGCATCAGCCACCTTGTTATCTCTCCCTTTCTTATATTCCACTCGAAAGTCATAACCCATGAGCTTTGTAATCCATTTCTGTTGAGCTTCAGTAGCTATCTTCTGTTCAAGCAAATACTTTAAAGCTTGCTGATCAGTTTTGATCTTAAAAGTTTGCCCAAGCAAATAAGGCCTCCACTTCCCCACTGCACATACAATTGCCAAGAATTCCTTCTCATATGTGGAAAGTAATAGTGCCTTCCCTTTTAAAACTTTACTAAAGAAAGCTATAGGCTGATTATTCTGCATTAGCACAACACCTAATCCCACTCCTGATGCATCACACTCTATAGTAAATTCCTTGTTAAAATCTGGCAGCTTTAACACTGGTGGGCTAGATACAGCTTCCTTCAACATTTTAAAGGCTTCCTCAGCTTCTAATGACCACTGAAAAGCATTCTTCTTCAACAAATCTGTTAATGGTGCAGCTATTGAGCCATAATTTCTTATGAATTTTCTGTAGTAGCCAGTTAGGCCCAAAAAACCCCTTAAAGCCTTCACTGTTTTAGGAGTAGGCCATTCCACCATTACTGAAATCTTTGTAGGGTCTGCTTTGACTCCATCTCCCGAGATGATATGGCCTAAGTAGTCTACTTCAACAGCCCCAAATCTACATTTAGACTTCTTGGCAAATAAGGTATTCTGTTGCAAAACAAATAGAACTGTTTGTAAATGCACCAAATGCTCCTTTAAATCTTGACTGTATATCAAGATATCATCAAAAAAGACAAGGACAAATTTTCTAAGAAAGGGTTTAAAAACATGATTCATTAACCCTTGAAATGTGGCAGGTGCATTGGTAAGCCCAAAAGGCATTACCAAGAACTCATAGTGGCCTTCATGAGTTCTAAATGCAGTCTTAGAAATGTCTTCTTCCCTCACCCTGATTTGGTGATAGCCTGACCTCAAATCAAGCTTAGAAAAATATCTTGCACCATGCAATTCATCCAGGAGTTCATCGATCACAGGGATGGGAAACTTATCCTTGACAGTTTCTTGATTGAGGGCCCTATAGTCAATGCACATTCGCCAAGTGCCATCAGCCTTTTTAACCAAAAGGACAGGTGATGAGAAAGGGCTTTGGCTTGGTCGAATCACTCCATTACTCAATAAATCCTGCACAATCTTCTCAATTTCAGTCTTTTGGTAATGAGCATACCTATATGGTCTTACTGAAACTGGAGTAGTGCCTTCCTTTAATACAATCTGGTGGTCACAAGCTCGATTAGGAGGTAAACCAATTGGTTCCTCAAAAATAGTTTGAAACTGTTGCAACACTTCCTCAACTTCTGGTAAAACTTCAGCTTTAGCTTGTTTTTCATCAATGGCTACCAATTGTAACAACCATCCCTCTTGACTCACAAAGGAAGACTTCAACATTTTTACTGCAGGTTCTACTTGGACTTTTTCAGACAACAACCCTTGTAGAAGTAATTTCTTACCAGCAACTTCAAACTACATGGACATATTATTAAAATCCCATTGAATAGGACCCAAGGTTCGAAGCCATTGGACCCCCAACACTATGTCACAACCCCCCAATGTCAATACATGAAAAGGAACCAAAAATTTAGTCCCCTGTACCCTTATTGTTTCCTCAGATCTTCCTTGAGTAACAATTTTAGTACCATTAGCTACCTTAACTTGAAGATTTCTATCTTCCATCACTTTTAACTTTGCTGCTTTAACTACCAATGGATCCAAGAAATTGTGTGTACTTCCTGAATCCACAAGAATTTCACAAGAATATGAACCAATTTTGCCCAACAACTTCATGGCATTACTGTTAATACAACCAGAAATGGCATGAATGGAAACTTCAAGTTCTTCTGACCCTTCTTTCAACACATTTTGTTGTTCAGGCAGTAACTGTGCCTCAAGTTCCTCTACACTCTCAATGACTTCTTGACTCTCACAAGGATCACCATGTAAAAAATACACCCAAGAACTCTTACACACATGATTATGATTCCATTTCTCAGAACAATGGAAACATAGCCCCTTTTTTCTCTTTTCATCCATCTCCTCAGGACTGACTTTTTTTAATGGAAACAAACCCTTCTGGCCTCTACTCGACAAATCTACAGGCCTTTCATTGTAAACTGGCCACTTATCAGCAAAATGACTAGTTTGCTTCCAAGACTTCCTTGAAGACAACACATACTCCTCCTGCAATTTAGCTAAACCAAAGGCAGCTCCAAGATTTAATGGATTGAACATCTTCACAGGTATACGAATCTCATCCTTCAACCCACTAATAAAATAGCTCATCTTATGTCTTTCAGATAAACCTTTGAGCCTATTTGCCAAGGCTTAAAATTGTGAGGTGTACAAACTAATTGAAGTAGTTTGCTTGAGCCTAGTCAAAGCCTCCATTGGGTCATCAAACATTGATGGTCCAAATCTCCCTTGCAAGGCAACCACCAATGATTCCCATGAATTAAACTACCCTGAGTCCAATGCATTTTGATACCACACCAATGCATCTCCTTGCATATGGTGCGAGGCTACCATCAACTTTTGATGGAAAGGTATTTGAAAGCAATCAAAGTATTGATTTGCTTTAAAAACCCAACCCGAAGGATCATTTCCACTGAATTGTGGAAAGTCCAACCTAACACTTCTTTGAAACACAGTCTGCTCCTCATGATTTCTAGGCTCAGTAGATACCTCACGATCTCTAAATGAATTAACATTTATAGATTCAACCAAGGAACTCAAAATATTCTCAAAGTGATATAACCTCTCTGTTATACCAGCAATTGCCTGCTGATGACCTTCCAATTGCTTCTGAACCAGATCTTGTTGCTTGTGAGTTGTTTCTTTGAGACCTTTCAACGCTGCACGCGTACCCTCTGCCATCAGAACTCCTTGTCCAAGGATTGCCGACTGCTGATACCACTTGTAAGGTTCTTGATACCAAGAACAGAACCTCACTTCCCGAAATGCAAACAACTGGAACAAGATTCAATGATCAAATGCAAGATTCCATTTGTGATGACCCGCTTTTGAGTGTATTTTTACTGAAATAATTGTTTTTATTTTAATTAATATATTAGTTATTTATTTTATTTATTTGCGTTTTAAAATTGGTTTTTATTTTATTTGATGTTGTGTTTTATTGCCTTTAATTGTTTTGTGGTTTTTAATTTCTTTTTGGCGGTTTAGTTTTGTTTCCCGGAATGAGGATTAGACCTCATCTTTTTCCCTACATCTCTTTTCCTTTTTCCTTTTCTTTTTCCTTTTTCTCCTTTTCCTTCTTTCTTTTTCCTTTCTTTTTTTTTTCTTTCTTTCTTTTTCCCTCTCTCCTCTCCCGCTCAAGCCCCCCCCGGCCTCTCTCTCTCTTCTCTCTCCCTCACACCGGAACGCTTCTCACCCCCGATCTACCGCCGTCCGGCCACCGTACGGCTCACCGCCGGTGCCGTTTGGTTCGTCTCCCTCCGGCGCACCACCCCACCGAAAACCACCCCCATCCGGCCGACCGTTTGGCCGGAAAAGCTCTCCAAAGGCTGCACGGATTTTGCCCCGATCCGCCGCCGTCGCTCCACCTCCGGCCACCATTTCTTCACCACTTCATCACCGGTCCCTTGCTGTCCTAACCCACCCATTTCCGGCCTCCAACGACCACCGGAACAGCTCCCACGAGCTAGCTTTCCTTTTTGGGAAATCCGGCCCCTTTCCGGCGATTCCGCCGCCACCCACGGCCAACCACCACTTCCAATAGCTTCACAACCATCCCTAGACCATTCCCTATCAATCCCAAGCCCTAGTTTGTCCCCGTTCAAAAGTGGATTTTTCACAACCCACGGCCACAGTGAATTTTCATTGTGACGTTGCTTTTTCGCCGCCGTTTGCAACGCCTCATGTTTTCTAAAATTGCCATATAGCGCTGTAAGTATTTTCCAAACCCTATTTTCAGATTTAAATATATATTGCTCTTTCAATTAATTAATCTGCTGGTTGGTTGATTCCGGACTAAGTCCAAGGAGTTCGAGGGTCGAGTGGATGGAGGACGGAGTTGCTTGATTTATTGTTTTATGGTTGGTTGTTGGTTTTGTGCATTGATAATTGCATTTGCATGGTGCATGCACGTGTATTATATTTTATTTGAGAAACCCTGTTTTGCTGGCGTGATTGAATTTTCGGGTGCGTGTGTCTCACGAGCCCAAGCCGGGATGGGTTATTATCTCGGTGGAGCTCCTCTGGTCACTCGGGAGTGGATAATACTGAGTGACGTCCCCTGAGTTGTCGCTGGGCGACAACGGGAGCGGGGCTAGAGGATGGCCCGGCCAGGTACGCGCAGGGCGCGAGTCTCGGCATCGCTCTACTCACCGGCTCCGTGGCCCTTCGCTGGCGAGGGCTAGAGGATGGCCTGGCCAGGTACGCACAGGGCGCGAGTCTGGGCATCGCTCGTTTAGGTGTCACATGCGTAGTCGTTACCTGCGGTGTGGCACGGAGCCAGGGTGTGCGGATGATCCCTAGGGGAGATCATGGTGCATGCATAACCGGTTTGTTTTTAAGGTTTTTGGATGCGGGCCATTTTCTGGGAAAATGGCGAGTTTTGGTTTTGAGGCTTTTGATCCATTTTCTGGGAAAATGGTGGTTTGGGCCATTATCTGGGATAATGGCGAGGCGTGGTCTTTTTTAAGAATATGTTTTTATTGGGCCAAATGGGTTTTTGGCGTGCGTGGAAAAAATGTGGTTTTGCGGGGCATGTGCATTGGTTTTTCTTGCATCCATGTTGTTTGAGTTCTATGTGTTTTTATCTGGTGGTGTTTGGGTTTACTTACCTGCGGTACCATTTTTGGTTCCGTAGCTTTTGGTGCAGAGTTCGAGGAGGAGGAGGAGGAGGAGGAGGCTGAGCCCGAGGATGCGGCTCCGCCGGGTTGCTGAAGTTATGCTTTATATTTGATATTTTATTATATGCGTGTTTTGTAATATTTTATTTATGTACGTTTTGGAATAGCTTTGTATTAAACAAGAAAAAATTCTGGTACTTATTTATTGACTTGCTTATCCGCTGCGTGTCTTTTCGTGCACATCTGTTGCCTTTGCACACACTTGGCACCCGTCGATGGGATGGTGACCCGGGTTGTCACCATCCGGACGTCTCGATTTCCCCGTGTTTGGGCGCGGGGATTTGGGGGCGTCACAGGTGGTATCAGAGCGGTTTGGCTCTGGGTAAAACCACATGTCCCGTAGGCAGTACCAGAGTGCTTTTTAAAGTTGTGTTTTAAAATAAAAAAAAAAATTTATGTTAAGTACAGTTGTTTTATTTGTTTGAGCTTGTTTGTTTGTTTGTATTTATTTAGTTATGTTTTTGCAAGCTGGTTTCTTTTGTTTCTTGCTGTGTGGTGTTGGTTTTGTTTTTGTTGGTTTTATGATGGTTTTATTTGTTTTCTTAAAGGAGGGTCAGGAGTGGTGTTGTGGCAGGAATATGGGGAGACCAAGGAAATCTACCCAGGAACCACGGGACAATACCTCCAGGGATGACTCCCTAGCCGAAGCAATACGGCAGATGATGGAATTTATGCAGCAGAGTGCGAGGTCTCAACAGACAGGGCCTTGGCCACAACAAGGGGGTCCTTGGCCACCATCAGGAGGACCTTATCCATCGTCAGGAGAGCCTTGTCCGCAACAAGGAGGGTTTTGGCCACAACCAGGAGGTCCTTGGCCATATCAGGGAGGGCCTTGGATGTATCCAGGAGGGTCCAGTAGCATGGTGCAAGCCGGATGCACCTATGAGCGCTTCCTGGCGCATAGGATTCCACACTTCACTGGAAATGAGGATCCACTTCAGGCTGGAAAATGGATCAAAGATATGGAGAAAACCTTTGAGGTGTGTGGATGCACTGAGGCGCAACAAGTACTCTACGCCAGCTATCTCTTGCAAGGTACCGCTTCTGATTGGTGGGATACCAAGAGGGTGTTGTTGGAATCTGAACTGGGATCTTTCGCTGCGGTGACCTGGCAGCGTTTCAAGAAGGAGTTCAATGACCGCTTCTTTCCCGCATCGGTAAGGAAGCAAAAGGCAAGAGAGTTCTCCAATCTGGTCCAAGGGGGCGCGACAGTGGAACAATACGCTCGGAGGTTCATCGAACTTGAGCGATTTGCTCCTCACCTTATCGCCACAGAGGAGATGCGAGCTGATCGTTTTCAGGAGGGACTGCGCCCTGATATACGCCGTATGGTGGTCAGCCATCGGATATCCACTTTTCAGGAATTAGTGGATGTGGCCACCCTGGTGGAACAAGAAAACAATCTGAGTATGGGCTCCCCTCCAAGGCATAAGAGGCGGAGTTTTTTTGGTGAAGGAAGCAGCTCGGGTTCGCCTCAGAAATTTGTTCAACGGACCGGAACTCGACCTCAAACGTCCTCAGGTGTTCGTATAGGAGGACGGGTGCCTATTTGTGGAGCTTGTAATAGAGCTCATGAGGGCGAGTGTCGGATGAGTAGCGGACCCCAGTGTTACCGGTGCGGCCAAGTGGGACATATCGCTCGGGATTGCTCCGTCAGAATTCAAGAAAGCCGTGGAGGTAGACACGGTAGAAGAACCAACCCGAGACAAGCAGTACAAGCTCGGGTTTATGCTGTCACACCCGGAGAGGTGGATGATGAGGCACCAGCGACCCATGATGCTGGAGTAATTACAGGAAGAGTCCGTTTGTATGAGTTTTATGCTTGTACTTTGTTTGATTCCGGTGCTTCACGGTCGTTTGTATCTTCCACGTTTGCTCGGGTGTGTAATTTGGTCATGGAACCGTTGCCGAAGTCTATGGTAGTGGCTCTACCCGATGGTGAGATGGTGTGGTGTTCCAAGGTTGCTTTGGGATGCCCGTTAAATTTTGAGGGAAGGTTCTTGGATGCTGATTTGGTGGTGTTCAAGTTGTTGGGCTTCGATATCATCCTCGGGATGGATTGGCTATACCGATATTCTACGAGTATTAATTGCAGAAGTCGGATAATTAGCTTTCAGCTTCCAGATGGTGATTGTCTGGAATTTGTGGGGAGTAGATTAAAAGAAAAACTGATAATTATATCGGCGATTCAGGCAAGACGAGAGATTGCATGGGGAGCGGATGCATTCTTGGTGCAGATGGTGTCCACGCCGTCTGAGAAGAAATCTTTGGCAGACATTCCAGTTGTGGAAGAGTTCCCCGATGTGTTTGTGGATGATTTGCCTAGACTACCCCCTGTTCGGGAGATGGAGTTTGTTATAGACTTGGAACCTGGAGCGGCTCCTGTGCATAAAGCTCCTTATCGCATGGTACCGGCTGAATTGAAAGAGTTGAAGACTCAGTTGCAAGAACTGGTAGAGAAGGGATTTGTTCAGCCTAGTACGTCGCCGTGGGGTGCACCAGTTTTATTTGTTAAAAAGAAAGATGGAACCCTCCGTATGTGCATTGATTATCGGGAATTAAACAAGGTGACCATCAAAAATAAATATCCTCTCCTGCGGATAGATGATTTGTTTGATCAGCTTCAAGGAGCAGCCGTGTTTTCTAAGATTGATCTGAGGTTGGGATACTACCAGCTGAGAATCAGAGACCAGGATGTGCCTAAAACTGCTTTCAGGTCGAGGTATGGGCATTATGAATTTAAGGTGATGCTGTTTGGGTTAGCTAATGCCCCTGCAGCGTTCATGGATTTGATGAATCGAGTGTTTCGACCTTATCTGGATTCCTTTGTGGTAGTATTCATTGATGATATACTGATTTATTCCCGAGATGTTGAAGAGCATGTGTATCATCTTAGTCTGGTACTTGAGAGGTTGAGAGAACACCAGCTATACGCCAAGCTCAGCAAGTGTGAATTCTGGTTGGAAGAAGTTAAATTCCTTGGGCATGTGATTTCCCGGGGCGGAGTGGCTGTTGATCCTAGTAAGGTAGAAGCCATTTTGTCATGGCAGCGCCCGACTACAGTGAGCGAGGTCAGGAGTTTCTTGGGGCTCGCCGGATACTACCGAAGATTTGTAGAGGGTTTTGCTTGCCTATCCGGACCTCTCACAGCTTTGACTCGGAAGAATACAGAATTTTTTTGGTCAGAGAAATGTGAGAGAAGCTTCCAGGAATTAAAGAACAGGTTGACTACGGCACCAGTGTTAGCACTCCCAGAACCGCGTAAGCCATTCGTAGTCTTCAGTGATGCGTCTAAGTTTGGTTTGGGTTGTGTCCTTATGCAGGAAGGACGAGTTGTAGCCTATGCATCTCGTCAGCTAAAGGACCATGAGAAGAATTATCCGACGCACGACCTAGAATTGGCTGCGATTGTTTTTGCCCTCAAGATCTGGCGGCACTTCTTGTATGGGGAAGCTTGCGAGGTATTTACTGATCACAAGAGCTTGAAGCATTTGTTTTCCCAGAAAAATCTGAACATGAGGCAGAGGCGATGGCTGGAGCTAATCAGTGACTATCAGTGTGAGATCAAGTACCATCCGGGGAAGGCTAATATAGTTGCTGATGCCTTGAGCCGGAAGTCACATTTGGAAGATGAAGCCGAGCCGTCAGAAATGGATTCGTTGCTTTGTGGGATGAGAAGGCTCCTTATAGAGAGTTCGCAGCAAGAAGAGGTTTTATCTTCAATTCTTGATATACGGGTAACTGATTTTGAAGAATTGAAGACTCTCCAAAGAAAGGATCCGAAGCTGCTGAACATCAGAAAAAGAGTCAGAAAATCTCGAGGGCCGTTGCATTATAGCATGGATAACGATGGGATACTTCGGTTCCGAGATCGCAGAGTGGTCCCCAAGGACTCAGATTTCAAAGAACGGATCATGGCGGAAGCTTATGCGGCCCCTTATTCAGTTCATCCCGGCAGTACAAAGATGTATCGGGACTTGAAGAAAAGTTATTGGTGGGATGGAATGAAGAAGGACATCGCCTTATATGTTGAGAAATGCCACACATGCCGTCAGGTAAAGGCCGAGCATCAGAGACCTGCAGGTATGCTCCAACCCCTCCCTATTCCTGAGTGGAAATGGGATGACGTCACGATGGACTTTGTAGTGGGTTTGCCGAGAACGCCTGGTGGGAAGAATTCTGTTTGGGTGATTGTGGACCGGTTAACGAATAGTGCTCATTTTCTGCTTGTTAATAACACCGACTCTTTGGGTAAGTTGACCCGTTTGTACGTCAGAGAGATAGTGCGGCTACACGGCGTACCAGAGAGTATAGTGTCGGATCGAGACCCGAGGTTTACGTCACAGTTCTGGAAGAGTTTGCAGGCAGCTTTGGGTACTAAGTTGAAGTTCAGTACTGCTTATCACCTGCAGACAGACGGCCAGTCAGAGCGCACCATTCAGACCCTGGAAGACATGTTGCGGGCATGTGTCATGGAATTCCAAGAAAGTTGGGAAAATCATTTGCCGCTCATCGAGTTTGCCTACAATAACAGCTTCCATGCGACCATTCAGATGGCTCCCTATGAAGCACTTTATGGGAGAAAGTGTAGGTCGCCCTTGTGTTGGGATGAAGTTGGGGAGAGAAGGATAATTGGACCCAAAATAATTCAAGAGATGCAAAACCAAGTCCGGATCATCATACATAAAATGGCGGCAGCTCAGAGTCGCCAGAAGAGTTACGCTGATACCAGGAGGAGAGAGTTGTTGTTTGAAGTTGGTGATTGGGTTTACCTTAAAGTCTCTCCCATGAGAGGTGTTAAGCGTTTTGGTAAGAAGAGGAAGCTAGATCCGAGGTACGTCGGCCCTTTTCAGATTCTGGAGAGAGTAGGGTCCGTCGCCTATAGAGTTGCTTTGCCAGATTATTTTGGGGATGTTCATGATGTCTTCCACGTATCATCCCTGAAGAAGAGCTTTGGACAGCAAGAACCACGCTTCGTCGACCCAGCGGGTATTCAGTTGCAACCGGATCTCACTTATGAAGTTGTTCCGTTGCAGATTTTGGATTGGAAGGAGCAACAGTTGAGGTCCAAGATGATACCTTTGGTTAAAGTGGCTTGGGGAGATCCGTTAGCTCAAGACTTCTCTTGGGAGCGAGCAGCGGACATGAGCGAGCAGTACCCGTATTTGTTCGAATAGAGAAGGTATGTGTCTTAATCTTGATCACAGATGGTTTATGTGCTTTCTTGTGGCTTGTTTTAAGTTGGTGGTTGATCTGCAAATTTCGAGGACGAAATTTGTTTTAAGGAGGGGAGGATGTGATGACCCGCTTTTGAGTGTATTTTCGCTGAAATAATTGTTTTTATTTTAATTAATATATTAGTTATTTATTTTATTTATTTGCGTTTTAAAATTGGTTTTTATTTTATTTGATGTTGTGTTTTATTGCCTTTAGTTGTTTTGTGGTTTTTAATATCTTTTTGGCGGTTTAGTTTTGTTTCTCGGAATGAGGATTAGACCTCATCTTTTTCCCTACATCTCTTTTCCTTTTTCCTTTTCTTTTTCCTTTTTCTCTTTTTCCTTCTTTCTTTTTCCTTTTTTTTTTTTTTCTTTCTTTCTTTTTCCCTCTCTCCTCTCCCGCTCGAGCCCCCCGGGCCTCTCTCTCTCTTCTCTCTCCCTCACGCCGGAACGCTTCTCACCCCCGATCTACAGCCGTCTGGCCACCGTGCGGCTCACCGCCGTTGCCATTCGGTTCGTCTCCCTCCGGCGCACCACCCCACCGAAAACCACCCCCATTCGGCCGGCCGTTTGGCCGGAAAAGCTCTCCAAAGGCTGCACGGATTTTGCCCCGATCCGCCGCCGTCGCTCCACCTCCGGCCACCATTTCTTCACCACTTCATCACCGGTCCCTTGCCGTCCTAACCCACCCATTTCCGGTCTCCAACGACCACCGGAACAGCTCCCACGAGCTAGCTTTCCTTTTTGGGAAATCCGGCCCCTTTCCGGTGATTCCGCCGCCACCCACGGCCAACCACCACTTCCAATAGCTTCACAACCATCCCTAGACCATTCCCTATCAATCCCAAGCCCTAGTTTGTCCCCGTTCAAAAGTGGGTTTTTCACAACCCACGGCCACAGTGAATTTTCACTGTGACGTTGCTTTTTTGCCGCCGTTTGCAACGCCTCGTGTTTTCTAAAATTGCCATATAGTGCTGTAAGTATTTTCCAAACCCTATTTTCAGATTTAAATATATATTGCTCTTTCAATTAATTAATCTGCTGGTTGGTTGATTCCGGACTGAGTCCGAGGAGTTTGGGGGTCGGGTGGATGGAGGACGGAGTTGCTTGATTTATTGTTTTATGGTTGGTTGTTGGTTTTGTGCATTGATAATTGCATTTGCATGGTGCATGCACGTGTATTTTATTTTATTTGAGAAACCCTGTTTTGCTGGCGTGATTGGATTTTCGGGTGCGTGTGTCTCACGAGCCCAAGCCGGGATGGGTTATTATCTCGGTGGAGCTCCTCTGGTCACTCGGGAGTGGATAATACTGAGTGACGTCCCCTGAGTTGTCGCTGGGCGACAACGGGAGCGGGGCTAGAGGATGGCCCGGCCAGGTACGCGCAGGGCGCGAGTCTGGGCATCGCTCTACTCACCGACTCCGTGGCCCTTCGCTGGCGAGGGCTAGAGGATGGCCTGGCCAGGTACGCGCAGGGCGCGAGTCTGGGCATCGCTCGTTTAGGTGTCACATGCGTAGTCGTTACCTGCGGTGTGGCACGGAGCCAGGGTGTGAGGATGATCCCTAGGGGAGATCATGGTGCATGGATAACTGGTTTGTTTTTATGGTTTTCGGATGCGGGCCATTTTCTGGGAAAATGGCGAGTTTTGGTTTTGAGGCTTTTGATCCATTTTTTGGGAAAATGGTGGTTTGGGCCATTATCTGGGATAATGGTGAGGCGTGGTCTTTTTTAAGAATATGTTTTTATTGGGCCAAATGGGTTTTTGGCGTGCGTGGAAAAAATGTGGTTTTGCGGGGCATGTGCATTGGTTTTTCTTGCATCCATGTTGTTTGAGTTCTATGTGTTTTTATCTGGTGGTGTTTGGGTTTACTTACCTGCGGTACCATTTTTGGTTCCGTAGCTTTTGGTGCAGAGTTCGAGGAGGAGGAGGCTGAGCCCGAGGATGCGGCTCCGCCGGGTTGCTGAAGTTATGCTTTGTATTTGATATTTTATTATATGCGTGTTTTGTAATATTTTATTTATGTACGTTTTGGAATAGCTTTGTATTAAACAAGAAAAAATTCTAGTACTTATTTATTGACTTGCTTATCCGCTGCGTGTCTCTTCGTGCACATCTATTGCCTTTGCACACACTTGGCACCCGTCGATGGGATGGTGACCCGGGTTGTCACCATCCGGACGTCTCGATTTCCCCGTGTTTGGGCGCGGGGATTTGGGGGCGTCACACCATTCTTGAATCTTGACAGAGAACTTTCGAGGAGCTCTCAACCTCCAATTCACTAACTTCAGAACTCAAAACTCTAGATGCATTACACGGAGATGGCTACTGCTTTTATAGTTGCAGAAGCATGAAACTGGATTCTAAGAATTAAAACTCACCATATAGCTAATAGACTAAAACGCAGGAAGTAAAACATAAAACGAACTCATACACTTACAAAGCTACTTACAGCATTCCTCATTAAAGCTAAACGCACCGTTTTATTAAAAGAATTACTTAGCCTAGACTGCACATCGTATTCCTCCATCTTCCCACATCTTCAAGGTTGTTAAAGCCGTTATTCTCTTCTGCAATCTGATACTCTACTGCATCTGTCACACCACTTCTCCACAGACCACTCATCACCTTCCTCCTCTCAAGGCCTGCCCCCAAGCACCCGTAACAGATTTTGTTTCGTTTTGTGTCACATCTCCAACAGGAACAGAATTAACTAGCTTTAGATCAAACTAAAATTAAAAAATGTTTAGAGTTCTTCTGAAGCGTGGAAGCTGATCTAGTATTATATTTCCTTCATGTTTTTCTATGAATCGAATCAATGTTGCTAATGGAAGTTACATTTCTCTCTCCTAATTTTCTCATAGCCAAGACTCAAAAGGCATAACATTTGATGGCATTACTCTGAAGGGGCAGATGGAATTCAATTTGAGCACCCTGCACATCTCATATATGCTCAATACAAATTGTGGCCTGAGATAAAATTTAAGTTAGTCATTTATAATTATAATATAATAAAATATTTTTATTTATGAAATATTTTTATTTAAGTTAGTCATTGTAAGTTAATCATCTCATAAAAATATTCGTAATTATGGAATATTTTTAAAATTTTTATTAAAATGAGATTTTATATAAAATCTTTAAATAAAGTTTTTTTGAATTTATATTGAATATTACAACTTAAAATGAGGCCTCAATCTTAAAAAATTATTTAAAATATAAATAATTGATTATATTAAATATTAAATTTAGTATTATGAGGCCTTGCACACATTGAAAAATATAAAAGTTATTTAAAATTTTATTTAATGAAATGATTTTTATTTTTTATTTTAAATATACCTCATTTTTAATTTGCAGACCTTACATAGGGTGGGGCCTTAGGCAATGTCCTAAATGGCCTTCTCATTCAACCAGCGCTGCTTTTGTCACCTATGGGCATTTTTCTTACACAAAGATTTAATTGAGGATCATTAGCCAGTAAAAAGGATGAAATAAATTTAAATAAACTCACGAAATATCAAAATTTAAGTGGTTAGGCGGCTTTGAAAAAGCTGGCCTATGGAGACGATCTTAAAGAAATTCACTAATCAAAAGATGGAGTACAAGAAAGTGGAACAACTAATTATAAAATACTCAGTTTGCAACATCATTAAAGAGAATATTCAATTTGCAATCTCGTACTCTACATGTATCCTTTTGTTTGATCAGCTTGATTTATACTCTTTAGATGTATGCTATTTTCCACCAGCCTAACTAGAACTTAATTTCAACAAGTCTTGGCAACATACTTACCTCTTCGATCGGCTGAATTAAGACTAAGCTTGAATCATTAAATGCATAATAATTTCTTGATCTTGCTATAGAAAATGTAGCCAATTCAGTCAACCGGCATGAAATTTCAAACTTGTGATGGGACAGTGTTGATTATAATATTGATTTGTAAACAGCTCTACCAAACTAATTTACATTTTTGGCAAGGATCAAAGATAACAATTTGAAAATATAATAATAATAATAATAATAATCAAAGCGCTCCCACATCATAGGTTTGAAATTATTTGATGCCTGTTGACAAACTTGACTACATTATCTTTCTACACGAGTACGAAAGAATTCATTTGTAAATCACTGCCTTGTCTAAATTGTCTTTCAGCCGAAGAGGCAATCAAGTTGCCGACCTACAAATGCCCCTTATTGCCGTCTGTACTATTGGGCTAATTTATACCTTTTGAAAATAAACAACTATTTTCTACAAAATCAAACCATATTTAAAAATAAAAAATAAAAAAATATCATATATATTTGGAATTGCATAGAAAACACTCTCTTTAACTTCAAGGACTTATCCCCTGTAAAGCTTGTGGTTTTTATTTTATTGTTATTATTTATATTGTTTCCCCACACATTTTGTTGCTACAACTCATTGATCATTTTTACCAAAAATAATATCATAAGTGCACTCAATCCAACAATACATCCATTAAAATGTGTTCTAAACCATTTTACGTGCACCAACAAAACTAGTATCATCCACATTATACTTATAAATGCCTCAAATTTAATAGTACACTTGCATAATCCAATCTCATTAATTAAGGCGTTATGGGAAATACAGTAGACTATTTAGCCGACCTTGTGTGCATGATAATTATTCTTCGAATAAAATGAAACTAGCTCGTTAGGATGTCCAACACTACAATATCATGACTATGATAGTAATTCTGATGCTAAAAATTTGCACATAAAAATATCAAACTTTAAGATAACTAAAATATCAACCACATTCATATAACTGAAGCCATTGCAGATCCAAGAATCTACTTTAAAACACTTAATGCATATTTGGGATTGCGGTGGTAAATATAATTTATAACTTTAGGGCTTTTAGCTTATAACTTAAATAATAAAATCTACTATTAAAAAATTATTTACTGTTTAGTAACCATGTATTTAAAATACTTTCAATCGTGTTACATTTATTTAGAAGCAAATTAAAAAAACGTTTTCTGATATAGAAATGACAATTATTTAAATTTTTAAAAGATTATAACCATATCTCTAAAAATTTAAAAGTTGTAATTATCTGAAAATTATATAGGTATATTTTTTTATCTATTAACAATATTTTTAAAATTCAAATTTCGTCTCATATTATCTAAAAAAATACTTTTGAGGAAAGCTTTTATTCGGGTGTACTTTTTAATTTATTTAAAATTAAGAATACTTTGATTTGTGACATTTGAAAGCTTAATTTTTCTATTAAAGAGCTTTTAAATCTATTGAAAAATATTCAAGAATTGCCACTTGTGTTAATTTATTAGGTTTTGCATAAATATCGATGACCAAAATAATAAAAAGACTTTTGAGTTGACCGCAATGACTTGGAACTACCCTCATGTCGACCACTAGTACTCGATCGATGGCTAGCTTCTATATGGAACTCATGATCTCTTCACTGTTCTTCTGATTGTATTGGCCCGCACATTAGCAATATTACGGTCAACAATCCTAGTTTGTTTTCATAAACTCCTCAACTCAAATCATTACCTCTCATCTAATTGTTATAAATTTTTCAAATCTCTAAACAAAATAAAATTAACAATTCAAATATATTTTTAAATATCAAAATAAGAATAATATTAAAAAATATATTTTAAAAATATTTTATTCAATTTTTAACTTTCATTTTAATTCATTTCATCTATAAAAACAAACAAGGCCAAACTTCTAGGTGCGGTTTGTGGTACTCTTATAATATAACATAAAACGAAAATATTATATCAAAAACCAAAAATTGAAACAAAATATATATTTTGTGGTACTCTTGAAATAAGTAGATTAAAACAATATTGTTAGATGATCGCAGAGTATCATGGATTACGTGGCCTTATCATCTTATCATAAAATACAATGCTACTAAAATTATTTTATGTAAACAACATGGCATTAATGCCTACTAATTTTATGTAGGCAAGACGTATAGATTCTATATTGGAGTTACATATGGCAAAACATATGGATTCTATATAGATTTTGACTTTATGGTATTTTTATTATATGTGCTATGGAGTTGGTGAGGTTTGAGCCTATCCCTACTTTTGCGCTGGGGCTTTCCTGGTCAGGCCTAATGTGTGAAAAACCAATTTCAATTTCAATTATCAACACATGGGTAGATATTGGTCCCACTAAAATAGTCTTCCTAAAAATAAGTTTTAATAAGTCTCCTACTTTTTCCAATTTTGATAAAAAAAAGTTTGAAAATATTTATCAAAATATCTAAACTTAATTTTAATAAATAAATCAAGACCAATGCAATGAGTACTTTGCTTTATTTTTTTAAAAGGACGGAATTTCCGAAATAGCAGGTACTCATTAAGCACGTGACAAGTGAATTTTTGTTAAAATTTTAACTTAAAAAATTGTTATTTAGCCTTTCTTCAAAAAAAAAAAAAAAATGTAATTTCTCAAGTACATAAAAAGATACATGATAATATTTTAAGAGCAATGCTACATACAGTCGTGGAATTGCAAACGTCGCGCAATCGCTTTGAAAAAGAATGGGGTCTATGATTAAAAAGTTAGTTTTTTTTTTTCATGTAGGTCCCATATTAATTCATTTTTTTCAAAACGACTGCATGCCGCCTGCATAACCATGATTGCAAATATCATTTCTCATATTTTAAATACAAACCAATTTTAAAAAGGTTTCCGGGTCATGCCTAATGCTTAAAAAAACCAATTTCAATTTCAATTATCAAGACATGCATGAGTAGATCAATATTGGTCCCATCAAAATATTCATACTAAAAATAAGTTTTAATAAGTCACCTAAATTTTCAAATTTTCATAAAAACAAGTTTAAAAAGCCTTCTCAATCTAAAACATCATTTTTAATAAATTAATCAAGACCAATGGTCCAATGCAATATGACTCTATTTTATGAAGGACCGAATTTCCGAAATAGCAGCGAGTGACAAATGAAGTTTTGTTAAAATTTTAACCTATGTAGAATTTTTCACATACGTAAAAGATACATGATGATATTTTCAAGGAGGGCTGGGCGTCCCCATATTGTATTTCAAACTTCTAATTTTTTTTTTAAGTATTTTTTAGTACTTAATTATTAAAAAATTTATAAATATATATAATTTTTTTAATCGTCACTTCCTTAACCATTTAATAAAATAAAAAAATTAAAATTAAAATGCTTGAGTGGTAACTTTGAACGGTAACATTAAGGGAGCTAACTAACATTTTCCTATTTTAAATAAACAAGAGACATTTATTAAAAGAAAGAAAAAAAAAAACACTATTTAAAGAGAAATACTATAGCTACAAAGGGATTACACAAAAGTAAATTCACAAGTTGATGTAGTTTGATGCAGTATGTCAAATTGTAAAATTACTTTTGATATAAAATAAATCTAATACATCACGTGAAATTATATTAATTTATAAATTTACTTTTATATAATTTCTTTATATCTATAACAAGTATCTTATTTAAAACGGAGGCATAGAAAGTGTTAGCAAGGAAGTTCTCTCTCCCTAGAGACATATGCGGATCCACAATGTTGGTAAGAAAGTTCATTCCAATCATCATTGGAAAAAAAATCAAGTAGCTACTATATAAAATAAATTTGTTTTCCTCTAGAAAATGTACCCAAGTCAGTCAACAGCTTTACCAAATTAATTTACATTTTTGACAATATCATTTTAACTACACTCCCTCAACACTAGGCCCGCCGTTGCGAACCACCATGGGGTCACCCTCACCATCACGGCGTCGCCGATTCCTCCCCCTCCCTCACACAGTCTCCCTCTTTCCCCCTCCATCGCACGCACACAGTAAACCCGTGGGTCTCAAGACCCACAACACCGTACACGGCCACCAATGCCACCACACCCCCACCAACAGCCTCCTCCTCTCACCGGTGACCTTCCCTAGCTTTCCCCATGCCTAACTGAGGTCCCTACCACTCACACTCTCCCCCACTCTCTCACGGGTCTTCCATGACCCACGACTTAGATCTGCCATCATGGGCCACTGTATTGCCTTCCCCTCGCCACCACAGCTCCACCAACAACCCCCCTAAGCTCTTCCAGGCCTAGACCTAGCCTCCAACCACCCGTTGGGTCACATGCACACTCACACTCTCGAATGCACTATTCACAGCTAGATGCTACCTTGCTTCGCCCCTTGCAGCCATTCTGAGACCACCATGAGCCTCCCCATGACCACCCCTTCCAGATCCACCAACCCACATGCCCAAGCAGCCACCTCACGAGGTTTAGCCGCCACGTAAGACTCTTCCAACGTCTTCAATCATGACAGGTTGCAAGCAATGCACGGGTTAAGCCCAACAATGGTATAATCCACTCTCCCTCGTTATTTATGTTAGATGTTAGTTGGTTGGTTGTGGGTTGTACTGTGGATAATTGTGGAGTTCATTGTGTTGGACATAACTGTGTAGTGTGATGTGAAGTGTTATAGACTATGTTGTGAAGTGTGTGTTGTAGTAGTGATGTGGCGTAGTGTTGTGAAGGAAGCACACGTGGCAAGTACTCCACATCGTGCAATGACACATCGTATGGTGTGCGACGTGGGAGTACATGGTGTAGTGATGCACCATGTGGCGTGCATCGTAATGGTGTATGGCATAGTGTGGATGGAAAGGTATTCACATGGAGTGTACTCCGTGTGGTGTTGTGATACACCAGATAGGGTGTCACAAAGGTTTGGATGGCGTAGTTGAGGAGCATAGAGCATGTTGTGTAGCATCATTAACTGTGGAACAGTGTCTCGATGTAGTTGTGATGTGACTTAGTCATAGTGACGGGGATCCCAATGTAGCTTGGGATTATCCTCGAGCTATGCAACGAGACATAGGTGTAGTGTAAATGGGGTCTTGTCATGTAAGTGTTGGGATGAACTTGTAAAGGGTTGAAATGTAGGAACGTCCTGCCTACCGGGTTTGAGTAGAAGTTGGTATCAGAGTATGAAGCTTGTTTACACAAATAGGCGTTCAATGGATTATATGTTAATCTTAGGTGATAAGGGGGTAAGGTACATATGCATCTAGTGAGACACATGTGCCGGACTGATTTACCATATATCATGGGTAATCTGTTCTAAGCATGGTCACACAGTGTTTAAGCCTCAAAGTTGGCTTAAAGCCATGTGGCATGTATGGATGGGAATGAGGATGAAGCGTGGGCAAGGATGCATGAAGGTAGTGGCGAGTATGTTGTCTAATATTGGGATGCATGAGTTAGTTGGTTTGATTCATGTGTCAAAATGTGGTTAATAGGAAGAGAAAGATGAAGGTCTTAGTGTCTTAACCTTAAGGTGAATCGTGGAGGTTCACTTTAGTGGATGGGCACTCGAGGTAGAACGTCAAGTTTGGAAGCGGTAGTGACTGTAAATGGATCCCAAAGGTTTTAACATAGTAAAGGACACATAAGAGCACAAGATAGAAGGAGAGTGTTTTCAAGTGAGGCGTAGTTCTATTTCTAGTTTGGTTTCTTATGCTTTTTGATAGAGAGTGATGCTAAGGTTATGTGTATGCATGTAGATTGCCATCTGGCATGCACATGAATGGACTGCAAGAAATGAGTATGGTATGGAGTCAAGGTAAGTATTATGTTCATACTCTTCTAGATTTTTCTAAATATATGAAAATACTTTTCCTTTACGAAACGACACGGATGACGTTTTATGAAAAAGTGCTAAGTATAAGCTTTTTATGCACCCAAAGTATGTATGTAACAGCCCTTCTTGGCAACCCCTTTTTATGCACCCAAAGTATTAAGTGTATGCATGTGAATGGATAGTATATGTAAAAAGTATTGTATGTATTTTCATGAAAAGAAATGTGAGGCACATGTTTTATGCTTTAAGTGATGCTTTAAAGGACGTGAAGAAAAGTGTTTTAAAATGTCCCTATGAACTAATGTTTTAAAATGACGCCATGAACTAATGTTTTAAGCAATGCTTGAAAGATGATATTTAAGCTCATGCTTTTAAATGATGTTTATGAATGAACGGACTGATGAATGAAAGAAATGACTAATTGGATGAATACTTTAATGTATGAAAATACGCAACAGCCATATGAATGAATGAATGGGTACCAAAGGACTAGGTAGATTGCAATATTGGGTAAGTAGTATTGGTAATACACACAATGCTGCCCCCTGATTGAGGGATTCCCAAGTTGTGGTCATAGGCGGAATCAGGTCCAAAAGACTGCTAAACCCAACACATGGGGCGTAACACTTTGTAATGGCCAATGGAAAGTTATAAGAAAGAATGTATGTATGTTAAGAAAGAATGCATGTATGCTCAAACTCTTTAAGAAATGAAGGCACAAGGCATGGGAAAATGTTTTACTAAATAAAAGAAACGTTTTACAAAAGAAAGTCCTTTTTTAAGAAAAACCCCACCTCGAAATGTTTTAAATGAATGAATGTCTTATGCATGGTATGTATGAAGTGATGAATGCACGACTGAAAATCTACATTACTATAGTTTAATTATATGAGGTAATGCTTACAAGCCTTCAACTTATTTTAGTTTTTATGTGTGCCCTCCCAAGAATAAGATGAGCAATCCGCATCAGGACGGACACGACACAAGGGAAAGGGTACAAAAGCCTAGGCACAATGTTTTATGTGGAAGAATTTTAATTATAAAATTTAATGTTTTCCACTGTAACTCTTTTTAAATAAAGAACCATGTTTTATTTTATAAACATGGAGTCTTTTGTATCCTATCATGAAAGGAAAAGTTGATTTAAAATGAACGGTAATTCCCTTCACCTTTCTCAAAATCATTTTTCTAAAGGTCCCACCACAAGGACAAGTGCTACAAAATGGTAGAGAGTAGAGAGAAATTAAGAAGGCCAAATGTCTCAAAGATTTTCTTCCAAGTGACCAAAAAACTTAAGGTTTCCTGCTACTCCCTTTTAATAGGCATGTGGATCCTTCTTGAAAAACTAATGCTTTGTGCATGGATGCCAAGTGGCATCAAAACGTGTGTTTGTTCCCCTACCCCATCATTAGATTGTGTTGGAAACTAAGAGAAAGCTTTTGGACAAGTGGCATGGCTTCTCAAAAAACCAAAACCCTACCTTCCCTCTTTACCCATCCTCTTGTGTCTTAATTCAATATACCAAGTGGCAAAAGTGTCATTCTTCTAACCAAGATTCTCCTCAACCTTGTGCATGTGTGCCAAGTACTGTGTGTGGAGAGTGTGGGGTGTTGGTGGCCGAAAAGTCCCTCTATTTCCCAAAGAGATCCTTCATATTCCAAGGTCTTAGAAATGGTGTGATTAGGCATGGTGGGTGGCAAGGTACAAGTCTCTATTGCTGCCCACCTCATTTGAGCTTCCCACAAACATCCTTTGAGAAGCCCTTATGCGTGTAAGCTTCCCCTTTCTTGCAAGATCTCACCCCTTCCCAATGCCATATCCTTCCTCTTTCATCTTGCATGCATGACAAGTGGTAAGGCTTTCTTAGAAACCGAATCCCTCTACGGTTGCCATGCTCTTCTTATCCCTTGGTCTCCCCTAGGTGCCACTTCCCCTTATACTCATCATTTCACTTTTCTAAAAGTTTCATCTGCTAGTGACATGTGCCAAAATGTCCCTTCTTACAAGCAAATCCACTTGCATGCATGACATATGGCAAAAAGTGGGTGAAATTATAGGGTAGGTGTGTGAGGCTCCAAGCCCTAAATTCTCTCACTTCCCTTCTCTCAATTCATATCCAGATTCATCAAGTCCTAGTGTGTGTCTAATAGATGACATGTGGCATCAAAAGAAATGAGTTTGGTATGTGCCGTAATTTCCTAGGGTTTCAAAACCCTAATTTGCTTCTATTAAGGCTAAAACCTGCATGGGCTTGTGGTCCTCCCTCATGACCTTAGATGCCTAGTGCATCAAGCCTAAATTTCTAATTGGGTTGTTCCACCTTGCACAGCCCAAAACCATACACCAAAATAAGCTAAATGTCTTAGCTAAGTCCTAGTCGTCACAAGATCCCAGGGGGTACCATGATCAGCAATGAGGTAGCACAATAAGTTGCCCCAACTTTGATTGACCAACTTTGTTTGCCCATTTGTTTGTGGGTGGAAGGCACTCAAAAAATGGAGCTTTGTTCTTGTCTTTGCCCATAAGTTTTTCAAGAAGTAATCAATCAACATAACATCGTGGTCTAAATGATGGTTTTTGGTATACCGTCTAGGTTCACCACTTCAGCAAAAAGTATGGCAGCACTCTGGAGGCATTCTACATTTGACTCCATGGAAGGAAATAAGCCATTTTGGAGAAACAGTTTGGAACCACAAAAATAGAGTCGTGTCCTCATATGGTCCAAGAAAGGCCAAGCACAAAGTCCATACTAAGATCCTCCAATGGTTGAGCTGGTACAAGTAGAGGAATGTACAAACCTACAGTCGGGAATTTATGTAAATAGCTTAGACATAATATATGTTTATTAGATTTATTTAAATTGTGGATATATAATATTGAGTTTTTAATCTAAAAATACTTATTTTTGCCTTGTTTCAGGACCATTTGTCGTGGATTTTTAATTCATAACAATTGGTTATATATTTTTCTGTGGGCTCTTTTTTCTATTTGTGGCGAATTTAGATTCGTTGCTAATAGTTTTTATATTTTTGTGGAAAAAACCTATTTGCAGCAAAATAGGTCTTCCCAAACACATATTCAGCAGGGGTAAATAAGTTGTATTTTCTAAGAAATAGAGTTCGCTACAAAAGGTAGAGGGTTTTTGCCACAATTGTTTATCACACTTGAGGCATTATTTTCGACCATATTTTAACTTTTTGCGACCAAATTTTTCATGAAAAATTGAAAATATTTGCCACCATTTTATTTCTAGTGCTTAGGGGTGGGCAGAAGCTTCAACCACTTCAAGTTCATCCGAGCTCCGAACTCTGGCTCCTTTGGTCAAAGTCAGAGTTCACATGGACTTTGAACTTCGACTCCAAACTCCGACACTATTTAAAAAAACTTTGGTCTAACTAAAACGAGTTCGCTCTATTTAAACGTAATGACATCGTTTTATTCATAAGGGGGTCCAAAATGCAGGACCCCCTTCATTTCATTCTCACTTCTTCTCACACAGGAGCTCTCTCTCTCTCCTCTCTAGTTCTCCTTCTTCAACTCCTCTCCCCGTCTCTCCTCTCTCCCCATCACTTGCACTGCTACTAGCCACCATAGAGGAAACTTGTTCACTCGAGCAAACTTCACAAAGATTGTTCACTCAAGCCTTCGCTCGAGTGTGGCTGGACCGAACGTTGAGTTTTTGTATTTTATTATATTTTTAAGACAACAAACATGACTAGACACATATATTTTCAATGTGTTTCCAATGAGTAGATAATTTTCATAACATATTTAATGACGGTTGTTTCTTAATTGTTTCAGATTATTTTCATATCAAATTATGGATGCTATACCATCTCCCAACGATTCTCTACAAGAGGGTGATGTACAACTGTTGGCATCACCCACTAGTACTTCGTGCCGTAGACCCCCATCTAGAGTAGCTACCTCCTATGCAAGTAGTCGAGTCCCAATAGATCTAGAAGATCTTGATATACTTAATGGGGAGGATTAGTTGATGAATGTTGAGGCCAATCGACTAGCATGACATAGTAAAAAAAGGTCATGGACATGGAAACATTTCACCAAAGTTCCAGGTGATCGTGAGAACCCGTTGGCTCGATGCCATTATTGTGGGCACTTATGCGGTTGTCATTCAAAGAAGCAAGGCACATCAGTATTAATAGCACATCTTATGAGCTGTCAACGATATAAGATACACAAAGGGTTGGTGCCAATTCATTAGATAAAGCTAAGTTACGAGACTTCTACAGCCACTAATGGCACGTAGATTAAGAAGCTTTCAATCTCTCAATAAAGTGAGAAGTTGTTGAATGATGTTCTTGCGGAGATGATCATCACTGAATTTGTATACCTAATTGTGAACCCCAGACTAATTGTGGATGATCAAGATGGATGCACCATGGGATAGAGAACCCCCTAGCCCCTTTATTTGTGAGAAACTCAATATCATGATTATCGTCATGCAAAACTCATCAGAGTTAGAGGTGGAGGTGAGTTTATAATGTGTCTTATTTATGTCCTTTATCATTTAGCTGATGATTTAGAAGTATATAGTTAAATGACTAAATAAAAGATAGTGCAGTTTATAGTTAAATGACTAAATAAAAGATAGTGCATTTTATACTTAAATGACTAAATAAAAGATAGTGCATTTGATCAATAAAACTTCAAGCAGGAAATCACTATCAAGTATCAAATCAACGAATCACCGACTTAAATGCATGGACTATCAGGACTGATGCGGGGGACTATGAGTAATTAAATTAAATCTATGGCATTATTTATATTTTGGTGTTGTAAGTCTAAATTTATTGCGAATTTATAGTTTTAAATTTAAATATATGGTTTGCACACATTAAATAACCTATTTTTGTATTGTACAGGATTTAGTCATTATATTTAAATTTTAGTTTTTTAACTTATTTTTTTTATAGTATTTTAGATTTTTAATTATTTTTTTTACATTATTTTGTTTTATTTTTAATTTTTTTAAACAAGGATGGACCAATAATTGGTCCTTGAATATTGGGTCGGGGGCCTAGCCCAGGCCTAATCTGAGCAGGGTAAGCCCCATGCACTCTGAACTTCGATCGGAGTCTGACTCAGAGATGATTTTTACCTCCGACCGCTATCGGAGTCAGAGGTTGGAGGATTGGGGTTGGAGGTCAGACGTGGGCATTCTAAGTCCGTCGAAGTAGGAGCCCACCCCTGTTAGCGATATTTTTGTTATCTGCGATGTTTTTGTCCCTATCGTTAACTTGTGGTACGAAACGGTGGCGAAAGAATTTTTGCTACGAGGTTTAATCGCAACAAAAGGCCTTGTCTATTGTAGTGATAATTATTATCAGATATTCTTAAACTACTTTATTATTATTCACAAAGTATTTATTACTATTCATAAATTATTTCACTATTAATCATAGACAATCTGACATACTCTTAGCATCCAAACGGAGTATAAAAATAAACAGTTCCAAGAAATCAACTCTATAGTGTAAAATAAATGAGGTTATTGTAAAAATAATTTTTATATGCAAAGCACACTTTCCATTTGATTGACATGACAAAATTTGATTTGTAAGAAATTTTAATTTTAGATTTACCTGGCAAATCAATTATTGACATATCCATAAAATGGAGGGTGTGCTTTGCAGACCATCTGCAAAATTAGTAGTGAAGCTTGCGAAATTATTTGGGTTCCTAATTTTCTAATTCTTTCAAAAATTTTATATTTAATTTTAATGGAAGCAGCGAGTGAGGAATTAAGGCCTCATTTGGTTACACAATTAAGATGAGATAAGGTGAGGTGCTTTGTTGAAAATTAAATAAAATATTGTTATAATATAATTTTTAAATATTAGTTTTGTTTCAAAATTTGAAAAATTTGAATTGTTTATTATATTTTGTGGGTGAATTTGAGAAGATTGTAATGATTATATGAGTGAGATGAGATATATGGCTTGGTTTTGTGTAAGCAAACGAGCCAGTTGCCATGGGGAAATTTTGATTGTTGATACGTAGGCTATGAATGACGTGGCAACTACTATGCTCTTTGAAGAGTTAACAAGAATTGCGTTGTGAGACCTGAAAGGGGATTTTCCCTACATACCCTTGTGGCCAAGATGAGATGGCCACATGGGCCTGGGACAAAGCCACGGGCCTAGGGGAATGAGGAAGGGCCAGTCAAACCGACCAGCGGACCAAGTTCGAGGGGGGGTCGCGTCTGCCGTCCAGCCCTCGAGTACCTTTCAGCATCGGTGACAATGAAGCAAAGAGGAGCCCTCTGATCTCTAACACTACTTCATCGATGGACCAGGAGAGACAGCAAGATGGCCACATCAAATGGGAAATTGCGCTGCATTAATGGTGCCTCTGTCGAAGCATGCCAAATTGATGGCAATCTAACCTGAGCCAAGAGCTGCATTAATGGTGCCGCCACTAAGGGACGCCGCATTAATGAGACTGGACCAAGAATCATCATGGGGACAAGGGACTAACAAGAGTAGAGAGGATCTGCCCCCCTTGTCGGACCTAGTAAAAATACCAATCCCAGGTATGAGAAAAGCTCATTGACCCCTATTGCTCTTTACTTCAGTGTTGTATTTGCCATGTTCTCCAAATCCTTACTAACTTTAGCATCAAAGGCTCCTCGACCCCAGGCCGGCCTCTCCCTGAAGTTTTAAAATCCCATTACTGAAGACCAGAGTCCCTAGAACCTAGCCCAAGGGCATACGAAACACGACATTAACAATGGCGCCATCTATGGGATCGTTGTAAATATCCTTTTAGATCTTACGTGTACTTTGAATGCCTACGACAACCCGTTCGTAGGCTACTCAGGCCAAGATGAAATTGCCATGGAAGCAAGGCTAAAAACCATAGAGGAATGGGTGACTAAGATGACTGCGGAGGTGCAAAAGCTCCACCAAGAGAATGAGGATTTACAAAAACCTTGCTAGGAGCGCACCAAAGAGATCAACCTCAGTGGCGGAAAATATGAATAATCTTGGAACACGAGAGCAAGAACAAGCAAAGAACAGGGAAATAAGAACATAAAGGAAAAAATTCACAACCTTCGGGGAAAATACGAGGAGATTGCTAGGAAGGTGGGCACGTCGTTGTCAATGGGCCAACTTCTCGCAAGCACAGGCTTGCCTTACACCAAGGAGATGATGGTCATCCCCTTGCCTCCAAAGTTTAGAGTCCCCACCATGGAGCTATATGATGGAGGACAGGACCCTCTTGAGCACCTGGACATGTTCAAGGATCACATGACGTTGCATGGCGACCCTAGCATGCAGAGCATTCCTACTGACCCTGAAAGGCCCACCCCAAGTATGGTTTGGGTCCCTTGCACTCGGATTCATGGATAGCTTTGGTGAGCTAGCTTGACTTTATCTGACCCAGTTCATGTCGAGCCGATGAAGGTGATGCCCAGTAGCTTATCTCCTCACCATCAAACAAACAGAGAAAGAGTGCTTGAAGATGTACTTGGTAAGATTCAACAAGGAGTGCATGTCCACTGACAACCAAGACGAGAAGATAACTTTGGCGGCACTCTTGGGCGAGGTCTAGTCTCGATCCCAGTTCATGGTAGAACTAGCCAGAAGGACCCCGTGACGGTGCGAGAGTTCATGGATCAAGCTGATAGCTTCATCAACGCCGAAAATACTTTGCAGGCCTTGATGGAACCAAGGAAGTAGGAGTTGGAGAGGCCGACCAGAAGGCTAAAGTCCTAGCCAAAGCCTAGGCCTCTGAGAAGGTGGAAAAAGCTTCCCACAGTAAGAGGAAGGAGGAAGCCTCCAAGCAAGGAACCGAACATTACTTCGACCAACCCATACTCACCGTACCACCCATGAAGACGATGAACAAAATGCAGGACACCACTACTGCATATACCACAAGTCTACCTCCTACAATACTAAGCAGTGCAGCTCGTGGCGCGAAGGAGGAGATCTTGTGGAGCAAGCCAAGCTGCGACACTGCCATCCCTAAAGATAGTATCAGGGAAGAAGGGACAGATCTAGGGACAGAAGCTTCGACTGAACCAACGTACTCCAGCGGTAAGAAAGCCCACGCAGACATCCACCCAAGCGAGAGTGGCAATGCAACCGTCCCCGATCGCCACCACAACAAGGCCCCCTTGGAAAAATCCAGACTATCATCGGAGGTTTCGCGTGTTGAGGCACCACCTCCTCCAATAGAAAGGCCCATGCGCGGCATGTAATAACTCGTTAGAAATTTAATAGTAAAATTTCTAGACTTTAGGAACCTCGTGAAAACCCCATAAGTTTTCACGAATTGACTAATCGCATAGGTTTTAGTCTGTCTGCATAGTCAGTGTTATCACTCACTATGGTGTTAGGAGTGTAATTTTATTCATTTGAAGTAGTTAGAAGTGTCAAAATATCTTATGGTCTATGCCATTAGACTCAATTGATTATTTAGGATTTTATGGCGCAATAATCTTATTTTCAGTTTTCGGATAATATGCTTGTTCAAAAACGCGTTTTGCTTTTTTTGAGATACTTCAGGGTTGAATTTTGGTAAACAAATTGCACAATTAGGTTTGTATGAATATTTAGGACTTTTCAGTACAAACCTTATTTTTCACCTCCCCAGAGTGAATAGTAACCTCAATAGTAACACCTAGAGCAGTGTTTTTTAAAATCACAATGTAGAATGTCCAAATTGTTAGGGAAGTTTTATTTAGATACTTGGTAAGATCTTAGCAACACTTGGTGAATAGTATTACACACTTGGCATGAAGAGGAACCATTAGATGGATTTGTGAAGGAAATCAAGGTGTGAGATCATGCCACCTAAGCAAAACACTATTCTTTCATCTGATCAGCCAAATTGAGCCAGATCAAAGAAGGTTCCAACCTTAGTGAAACCTTAAATGGTTGCCAAAAACTTGGTTGAAACCGAAACCCTAAATGGTTTCCCCAAATCCTAAAATTGGCCTCCAAACCCTTTTTGATCCAATTTCTAGCATTGTGTTTAATCACTTAATTAAATCACTTCCACATACTATTAATTCACAAAATTTCTTTTATGACATCATTATCCAACCTTTCAAACCTTCAAAATTTGATTGGGCCAAAAATAATTAGATTTGGGCTTGATAGCATCCCAAACCCTAACCAAACCCCCTTTAAACCCCAAGTTAAAGCCCACTTGGTTGAGGCCCACCAAGGCCCAAGAATTTGGCCACCTTGGCAAAGCTTCTTGAGGAAGCTTCCTCCCCCACATGGTAGGCCATCTACTACCCTTGGCTGCGCCCAATAGTGTGTTGATGTAATGGAGAAATCTACCTCATCACCCTTCATACCTCACAGTTGCAGGAGGTACTCCTTTCCCCTCACTATTCTCCACTCTATATGACATAGCCACCTTCAATCAAGGGTCATTCAAGCCCATAAATCCACCCCCCAGAAGTCAAAAGTCGTGCAAGACACATTTCACTCCCTTTCATCACTTCTTCACCCCATTCTTAGAGAGAAACCCAAAATAGCTCCCTCAGGTAGATTTCTAAGTCCTTTTACATGGAGATTTTATACCCTTTGTAAGTATTTTCACATGATGATTCCTTCATAAAATTTGTTCTTATTTGACTATAGTTACCATAGATATATTATTCGTCTCATTCCATGGTCGTTTGGTCAGTAAAAAGTATTTTTAACCATAGAAAGGTAATTTTGGGCGTCAAACTAGAGAGTATGTTATTTTTTGGAAATTTTGATTAAGCTAATGGACATATCTTGGTCCAAAAAGTTTATGGAGTGTTTTTAGCATGTGTTTATGAGTGTTCATTGAGGGTTTGTTGCATGACTAAAGCTAGCTTTTGATGATAGATTTTCTTAGATCTTGAAACTTGAAAAGTGGGTGGAAAAACAATTTTTATTTGGAGAAAGTTTGAATATTTCGTTGTTTGATCTTAATCTAAAGGTTTTGATATTTTTATATGATGATCCTAAGTCTCTTATTTTCATTTTAGGATGTTATTTTGATGATATATTATTAGTTTCACAGATATGGTTTTTCTATGCAAGAGGATTTTGGTTAGGTCTAAGATTTGATGTTTGTGGGTTAGATCCATGTTTTATTGACTTTTAGCTATGTGATTTTAAGTTTTATGGTTGGATCTTATTTAGGACACATTTTTAAACCATGTGATGTTTTATTTTGAAGATCTCATCTTTTTATGCTATGGATCAAGAGATTGACTAAAGCTAGTTAAGAAAAAAGTTTCTATTTTTGGACTAAGTGTCAAAACCAAAAACTCCAAGTGTTATGTTGTTTTTTTTTTTTTTTGGTGACTTTTTTTTATGATTTAAAGAATTTCTGATCTTAGGATGATGTTATGAATATGTTAGAACTAAGATTTGATTTTTTAGAATTCTTGGAGATGTTTTGATTTAGTGTCAAAACTTGTGGTGCAAGGGTTTGCTATTAGTTAAAAAGTATGGACCTTTTTACAAAAAGCTTGGTGCTGATGTTTAGCTTGTTCTAAATGGATGTTTTAAGTATGATTTTAAACTTAGGATATGAAGATCTTTGTTGCAAAATTTTGGTTTAAGCATGAGTTTTGAAGTTGGAAGGAATTGCAACAAAAATCAAGAGAAATAGCCTATGGATGTTTCGGCCATAGTGTGCTTTCTATAGTTGTGATTTGTTTTAAATTTTTCTGAGTTGATATTTGAGTTTAGGAAAAAATTTACATGAGGAATGCAAACTTTGGAAATTTTTGGAGATAGGATGTCAAATCCTTAAGTTAGGGGTAAAATGGTCATTTTTTTAAATGTAGAGGGTAAAATGATAATTTTACTCTAAGTTAGCTTGTTTTCATGCTTCTAATTTTTAGTGATTAAATTTATTATTTTTATAATCACTATTTTCAATGCCTTGTGTTTCACGTTTTATTCTCGTAGAACACGACAATCGAGGTAAGTTAGCTTCTAACTTACTATCAAATTAGAGTGTGTGTGTGTGTGTGATGGGTAAGAGAACTATAATTTATGTATGTATGTTATCATATATGTTATGCCATGCCACATCATTACATGTTTATCTGTTCTGCATGATTTATTTTGTCATGAATGCTTATCTGTTACACAATCTATTCAGTCACATATTGCTATGTGTTATAAATATATCATATTACATTATTCCATCTGTTACATGTATGCCATGTCACGTAATATTCACTATTAGATGTTATGTCATGTTATGAAATGTTTTCTGTTACATTTTATGTCATGCTAAGAAATATTTCTATTTCAAGTAAGTCATGTCCCTCAAGTTACTTTCAAGTCATGTTATGTGACGTCAAGACTTCTGCTCTTTCATATTCTAGTCAGGTTTCATCTCGAATACAATTGTGTATTTTGAGAACAGTTAAGTTTCAGTTATCAGTTAATTTGTACTACGGTCAATGATGATATGTGCTGCTTGGTGTTGCGGCCAAGGTTATGCGCTACCAAGTATTAGGGTGAAGGGGTATAATATGCCATACTACCGAAGGATGATACGCGCTGCCTGGTATGACGATCAAGGCTATGTGCTACTGAGTTCTACGGTAAAGGGGTATAATCTACCGTACTACAGAAGGATGATACGTGCTGCCTGGTACTGTAGTCAAGGCTATGCACTACCGAGTACTACAGTAAAGCAGTATAATATGCCGTTATGTTAACTTCAAGTTCATGTCAAGCTTTAAGTTCACGTTCACATTATGCTATGCTCACGTTCACGTTATGTTTCAAGTTTACGTTCATGTCATATTATGTTCACGTTCATGTTACATTTCAAATTCATGTTTATGTCATTTTCTGCTTAGGTTCATGTTATGTTCAAGTTCATGTTCATGTTATGTAAGTTCGCATTTATGTCATCTCAAGTCAAGTTCAATTTCAATTTTAGTTCAAGTTATGTCAGCTCATGTCATGTTATGTTAAGTCACGTTATGTTTATTATTTTATGCCATGTTATGTCTCGTTATGTCATGCTTACTATTGATTTTGATTGTGCATTCATGCCTTTACTGCCATGCATGCATCATTAACCTGTGTGGGAGTTTCATGTTAACTTGCTAAGATTTGTAATCAAATCTTATCGTGGTAGTACCAACTACCATTTTCCCGAATGGTAGGTAATGTGTCACAATCAGAGCAGGGAGCGGACATGGAAGATTGGAGGAGGATAATTAGACGTCGTTGACACAACGTGGAACTTACAGCCTCTATGGTTAGGTTTTTGGATAGTTTTGGGCCTCATTAGTTGAGTTACACGAGTTATTCAATGAACTGGCCCAATAGTGTTTTTTTGGTAATGTAAATATGGAGCTCGGTCTCCCACGTTTTGAGATTTCAATCTTCGAAGAACCGTAATGTAATCTTGGATGTTTATTCTGTTAAGTATGCATGGATTATGTTTTAACTATTTGGGATATTATAAGTTTGGTGCATAGCATTGCTCAGGAAAAAAATTATCTACTGTGAATATTATATAATACTAGATGCATGTTAGGAACATTGCATCTTATATGTCATGAACGGGGACAAATAAATTTATGTTGCATGTCCCGATGCTTCCGATGTCCGTCTGATCCCAAATGGAAATCTGGGGGTGTCACACAGCAAGCTTGGTACCATGAGGTATATTCAGCAGACTTCCACCTAGCCAAGCACCGAAGAGGCAAGCTAGCCCCGATTGTTTCATTTAGGCAGAACGACGAAGTGTAGGGGTGATGTACCCCCACGACAATGCATTGGTCATAACCATGTTGGTCGCCAACTTTACCACCTGAAGGATTCTCATCGACAATGGTAGCTCTGTGGACATCCTATTTTGGATGGCTTTCACCCGAATGGGAATAGACGCAGCGTGGCTAGAACCAGCTACGACACTGCTGAATGGATTCTATTGGGATATGGTGCATTCCGAGGGAACCATCACGCTATTATTCCTCACGGGCACTGCTGCCATTATGGTTTATTTCCTCGTTGTGAAGGCCCCGTCATCCTACAATGCCATCATCGGTAGACCCGCCCTCAATAGCCTGCAGGCGATCACTTCAACCTACCACCTCAAAATGAAGTTCCCAACTCCGTGAAGTGTAGGAGAGGTCCGAGGGGAGTAGGTCATGTCGTGGCAGTGTTACGTCCAGGAGCTCAAAATCCCATGTAGGCCTTTGCCCTTGGCTCACCCTGCTGGGCTCATGGGGAAGGAAGGGAGTGCAAGAAAGGGCGATATCGGGTGCCAATGACAGAAACAATGTGGGAAGGGTCTTCAAGGATCTTGCACCCATTTCTTTCATTTTCATTTTGTGGACTTTGAGGAACTTTAAAAAGTTACACCGATTCATGAAAAGATTTTGTCGTGTCCATGATGTTTCAAGGTGACCTTCTAGCAGAGAGCAAACAACAACCTCATTGCCCGACACCTACCTTCCTTGCAATGCCAACGGGCTGGAGTGGGTTCAATCTCAAACTACTTGAATACCTACCTCTACCGCGGGGTGAAAGGAGAAGGGTTGGCCCAAAAGCCACTCTGACCCTCCCATGGTAGGGAGTGGGTCCTACCTCACAGTGGCCGAATACCAACCCCGACCCCCATCGTAGCAAGGAGCGGACTAGCAACATTGCTGTCTGAAAAAGTTACCTTCCTTGTGTCCATCAATAGGCAAGAGCGGGTTCAGTCTCCAACTATCCGAATAACCTACCCCTACAATGGTGCCCCACGGTAGAGAGAGGGTCCAACCCTTGAGCGACCCGAATACCTACCCTGACCTCCACCACAATGAAAAGTGAGCTTAGAGCTAGCCTGGCTCAAAGTTTACCTTCCTTGCAATGTCAACGAGCAAGAGCTATTCCAGTTCCAAATTGCCCTAATAACCTACCTCTACCACGGGGTGAAGAGGAAAAGTTGACCAAAAGCCACTTCGCCCCTCCAGGGGTAGAGAGCGGGTCCAGCCCCCCTGGCAGCCCTAATACCTACCCCGACTCCCATTGTGGCAAAAAGAGGTCAGTAGCGTTGATGTCCGAATGACCTTTTCGAGGGGCACCATAAGGATGTGTGTAATGCCGAAGATGCTTTACCCTTCCTGTAGTGGAGTGCGGGTCAGTCCTTAGCTACCCAAAGAAGACACAAAAGTTACCTTCCTCGTAAGTGTCAATAGGTAGGAGCAAGTCCAGTATCAAAATGCCCGAATACATACCTCTACCCCGGGGTCAAGAGGAAGAGTTGGCCAAAAGCTGCTCCACCCCTCCTGCGGTAAAGAGCGGGTCCAGCCCCTGGGCGGTCTGAATACCTACCCCAACCTTTGCTGGGAAAGAAGAGTGGGTCCAGATCCAGCCTGACCCAAATCTTGTCCCTCCCTACAATGTCAACAAGTGGGATCGGGTCTAGTCTCAAACTGCTTGAATACCTACCTCTACCATCGGGCAAAAGGGGAAGAGTTGGCCAAGAGCCACTTTGACCCCTCCACAATAGAGAGCGGGCCCTATCCCATGGTAGCCTTAATACCTACCCTAACTTCCAACATGGCGAGAGAGTGAACGACGTATACCCTGACTCCCAACATGGCAAGAGAGCCAATGACCCTACAACGTTGCCCAAATAAGTTACCTCCTCGGGGAAGTCACAATGATGGGATGGCTTGAGGCATCTCAACTTTTCCCAGATGGAGTGCAGGTAGGTCCCCCGACCACCAGATGTAAAGTGTTAGCAATGGCAGCATGGCAGTGAACTACAGCAGAAGCATGAACATCTTACCTCTTCGAATACTTACCTCTACCACGAGGAGAGTGGGTCCAATCTCAAACTGCCCGAATACCTACCTCTACTTGGAGGAGAAAGGGGAAGATTTGGCCAAAAGCCACTTGATGCCCCCACTACAAAGAGCCAGCCCTGCCCCCACACTAGCCCGAATACCTATCTCGACTCCCGTCGTGACGAGAGAGCGGATGACCCTACAACATCACCCAAAGAAGTTACCTGCTCGGGGGAGTCACAATGGCAGGATTGCTTGAGGTATCTCAACCTTTCCCCAATGGAGTGCGGGTAGGTCCCCTGACCACCCGAAGTAAAGCATCAACAATGGTAGCAAGGCAACAAACTATGGCAAAAGCACGAACACCTTACCTCTCCCTGCGAGGTCAACGAGCGAGAGCGGGTCCAATCTCAAACTGCCAGAATACCTACCCCATGGTAGAGAAAGGGGAAGATTTGGCCAAAAGCCTACTTGGAGGAGAAAGGGGAAGATTTGGCCAAAAGCCGCTTGACGCCTCCACTGCAAAGAGCTGGCCCTGCCCCCACACTAGCCAGAATACCTACCTCAACTTCTATCAATGTGAGAGAGCATACGACCCTACAATGTCGCTCAGAGAAGTTAACTCCTCGAGGGAGTCACAATGTCGGGATGGCTTAAAGCATCTTGACCTTTCCTCGATGGAGTGCAGGTAGGTCTGCCAACCACCCGAAGTAAAGTGTCAACAACCCAATAAGGCAATAAACTACGACGGAAGAATGACCAACGGTTGAAGGACCTACAAGTGAAGAACCTAAGATCAACTAAATCATGGTAAGTCACAGGCTTTCAAGGCTAACCAGATGAACTGAGGTACTCATGAAGGCGGCCCTCTCTGTCCAACTAGGAATGCCAATGGCCCCCCAAACCGGAATAGCAAAAAGAGTAAAGACACAACAAATTCACATAGGAGAGAAAGTGAAAAAATGAATAAAGCTAGCTAGACAAGAGCAAAGAAGTTTTTATTAAGGTGACAAGATACAATATAAAGCACCAAGACAAGGGGCGATATGGTACAATATAAAGCGCCAAGACAAAGGGCGATATGATACAACATAAAGTGCAAAGACAAAGAGCAAGCCAATACAGCACAAAGTCCCATGACAAAGAACAAAGTAGAACTTGAGATCCCGGCACCGAGGGTGAACAGCCCAAGGCACCAACTAGTGGGTTAAGAGCTGAGCCAAATCGTATCTCACTAAAAGCTAGAGGTCAACGACTCTATCATTCGTTCCTACCTACCAAGCCGGTTCAAAGACACATGGCTAAAAACGACGTCAGTGAACAACACTCGCTAGGGAAGGCGGCAGACAAAGATCTCCATCACTACGATGAAGCAACAACAGACACGAGGAAGTCTTCTGCTACCCCCCACCCAAGGTTGCTCGAAAGAAAATCAACTAAAAAGAAATGCCGAGAGAAGAATAGCACAAAGAATCACAACATTCCGCCTTTCTACATCAAGAGAGTCCAGGAAAGGGAGGTGGTTTGACCTAGTCGAAGAGAACTCCATCAATGTCCCGAAGTGTGAAGAAAGAGAATACATTTCTGTACGAACACGCTGCCCAAGACAAAAAGAAAATAAAGAAAGAGAATGCATTTATGCAAAGTGAAGAGGACCAAATTGCAACCAATCGTAAACCGAGCTTGCAAGGTGGAATAAAGAGATAACAATGAAGCATTTTGGCACATAACCCAGATTCAATGGCTGAGGGAAGACAAGATAGGACAAAAGAGATAGCACAAAGTGAAAAATGAAAAGGAATTGAGGAGGGAAAGGCCCTATATATAGACGAATGTGATGTTTGGAATCCAGAGCAGCTGAAGCCTATTTGCTTGACCCAATCCTTGTGATTCACATAGATCGAGCAAGGGACGTCCTATGAAAAGACTTAGGAAGAAGTAATTGACAGATGAAATTAATGGCGAGGGAATCGAGGCTTAAATGTGAAGTCAAACCGTCAGATTCTATTATGATTATGGAAGCTGAATAGTTGCCCAAGATTGCATGGGAAACGAGGACTCGATTATCATCATAGAGATCTGGGAAGACGACACATGGAAGGTACTAAAGGCATGATCATATATCCAATAAAAGGAAAAGGTTGGGAAGCTCAGCGGGGTGAAAATCAGCCTAAGGGATACAGTGTTTTCCACAGCTTGGCTTAGTAGGCCATAGCAGAAAGGCAGGGATGCAAATAGATTCTCATTTAAGATTGATGGGGGGAAAGTAAAGTAAAGATGTTGTCAAAAATCCGTCAAAATTAGTCAAGAGATCAGTCCAGAGTAAACATAAGATCAATCCTGAGCAAATAGATAGAGAAACTACTACAAATAGCAAAGGAGTGTGTTCATTAATGTTTGAGTGTTTACATACAGAGTGCATAATGTCTGCACTTAAACGAGAGAGAGAGAGAGAGAGAGAGAGAGAGAGAGAGAGAGAGAGAGAGAGAGAGAGAGAGAGAGAGGGGGGGAGAGAGAAGACTAAGGCCACGGCATATTGGGCCCTGGCTCGTGACCCCCATCTTCTAAGGCACAGGCTGAGTAAGCAGGTGTATCCAAGTTGATAGGTCTCATTAAGGCATCCGGCATCAAATCCATCCCCAGCCGATGACCGCGCTTAAAAGCATCCTCATCGACCAGAACCTTGTTGAGGTCAAGACCACTTAAAAACTACTTGCACTCTAGTGGGAATGGCTATAGATTCTCCAAAAGATATTCCCGAAAGGACTTGAGGCCCTCAGCAGACCCATCAGCGTAGGCAGTATCCCGGACGTGTGAGTCCATCTTCAGCTGGCTATCCAAACCAAAGGTGACCCCCGAAATGTAAGGGAGACCTCTCTAAAGGTCTGCGACTAGCTGCCCCTTGCTGAGAGATTCTTTTGAAGATCTACAACATGCCCCTCCAGCTCCTCTATCAGCCTACATCCTTCTTTGTCCGCTTCTCCAATTCTTTCTGGCCGAATTTGTGCTTGGATGACTTCTAATAGCTGCCTACAAAGCTGAGGCACTATGGAAGGCGTGATTGACACGTTGGCCTCATCCTCACGAACATGCCCCCCAAGATTGAAAGTCCTATCAAGGCAAGTGCAGCTGCCAGTCCAGCACTTGGTAAGCGCTTACCCTTACTAATGCATCTAGGGCTGCTAGCCACCAGAGCACTCAAGAGTAGAGTGGCCGACCCCCCAGTCCTAGTGTCAAGCTCCTCTCAGCTGAAACTCTAGCTAAGGTGCACCTCTCCAGAGACATTGAGTGCCCCAAAGAGGAGTCCGTAGCCACTTCAATAGGGATAGTCTGGTGAAGTACCCCCTGAGCTTGGCAAGTCTGCCGATGCGCGATCTTAGAGTACCCAGTACATGCCCCTTGGAAACTTTGGCCTCCAGCACAAGATGGCTATTTGCCCCAGTGTCCTCTAGACTGGGTTTCTTCCCTTTCGTGGTAGCTAACGGGTGCAGAGGCCACTTCTGGAGGGTGGATGTTCCTGGATGGGCCGAGACGATCCCCAGCCTAGGGCTAACTCCCCTATAAGGGGAGAGAAGGATCCGTATATTCTCCTATGAAAAAAGAACCTCCGACCGAACGTTGCTAGCATGACTCTTCACCCACTACTCAACTATAGCAATGAGCTTCTCCTCGGCCAGGGAGGGTGATAAGCGAATAACCCTGTCTTCGAGTACTTCACCCCAAACTGTCTGAATAGGGAGCTCGTAACGGTCTGCATGGCCCTCAAGGGATCCCAACCCAGGGCTGAAAGCAAAGAAAAACTTGGAAGACCAGTCCTTCACTTTGCAGTACAAATCAGAGGTATTTCGCTCTAAAGCTACAGCGATGATCGTGGATATCCAGCACATTGTGAGTCAGAAGGAATTCACGACCGGTGACATTGGCATGCTCGAGATGCGTACTTTGCAAGGCCTGGCACCAAAGAATGCCACAGCTTGTTAGCTGCCTCCATGCATTAGGGTGAAATTGCGATGTAGCCAAGCCAAGGAAATCCCACACCTCACGGTCTAGTCAGGAGAAAGGCAACCTCAAGCCATTGGTAAACATGGCAGGGAGGAGAGCCACCTTAGAAGAATGGCCTTGGGCATCGACTACCCTTTCATTCGGCCCTAGAATCTCAAAGGTTACAGTGTCAAGGATATCGTAGACAACAAGAATGTGCTCCACCATCTAACGATCAATGGTCGAGCAATAGCCACTACCAGCAAAGGGAGGACCAGTGTAGTTGATCTCCCTAGGGGTCATGGAATATGCGGTTCTTTCTAGAGCCATTGGAGAGGAGTGGGGAGGATAGTGAATAGTAAGTGGCAGAGGGTGTGGTTCAACGAGGAAGAACCAATCAGAAAATGTACTATGAATATAAAAGGTAACCCCCTCCAACTTATAAACCAAAGAAAGAGCAACTGTTTTGAAGAGACACATGGCAAAAAGGTGAGACGGGGCGGTTCGAGTTTTGGGAAGCAAGTACTGCGAGGCAACGAGAAAGCAAAGAGTCATCCGATGTGATTGAAGAGACACCAACCATTGCCACCCTCGGGAAGCTCACCTATGGGAGGCTAGAATTAGACCATCAGCGCAAAGCGTCGAGGAGTCCCTCTCAGTCGTAAAGGCTTACCAACCCTTCAATGCAAAGCTAGGAGTATGACGGCAGAAGCAAGCACAAAATTGAATTCCCATTGGCATCACCCGATGGAAATTAGCAAAGTAACTGTAAGGGAATTTTCCCTACACACCCTTGGCACCAAGATGAGATGTCCACATGCACCAGGGGCAGAGCCCTAGGCCCACCGGAATGAGGGAGGGCCCGTCAGACCAACCCATGGGCCAAGTTCGAGGGGGGTCGAGTACCTATCAGCATGGTGAGCGTGAAGCAAAGAGGAGCCCTCCGAACTCTAACACTACTTCATCGATGGACCAGTTGAGACAGCAAGATGGCCACATCAAACAGGAAACCGCGCCGCATTAATGGTGTCTCTGCTGAAGTATGCCGCATTTATGGCAATCCAGCTCGAGCCAAGTGCCACATTAATGGTGCTGCCACTATATGATGCTACAGGCCCATTATTGAAGACTAGAGTCCCTGAAACTTGGCCCAAGGGCATACGAAACACAACGTTAACAAGACCTAATTGTGAATTTCTCAAATATAGGAAGTTAATTGTGAAAATTAAAGTCCCAATAAGTTTTTTTATAAAAGATAACTATGGATTAAAGGACTAGTTTTCCAATTATACCAATTCAATATAAATTATATAAACACAAAGTCAAAAAGGCCCCAACACAAGACGTCTAATATTACTTACTAAGCATTGATTACCAAACCAATCTAAAAAACATGATTGACAAGGGTAGAAGAGCCAACAAAATAAATCCAAAACACCTAAGGAAACTTGGCAAATTGGCTCTTTTCATAAAAGAGAACTAAAACCTCTCTCCATTGTTATATATATATATAGGAACTAACTTCATTACAAAGGAGGAAAACACCTCAAACCTGGTTACAAAAGTGTTTATCAACATAAACAACATTCTCAATGAAAACAGGTACACTATGCCACCAAACTTGCATATCAAAAATAGACCATGCATGCCTTGCAAGTCGATGAGTAGCTACATTTGAAAATTTATTGGCATGTTGTAACGTACGTTGCAGAAATTCTTGCTTTAGTCTTATGATCTCAGAAACAACTGTCCTCACAGCTGCATATGATTCTTCTCTACTGTTAACCTCCTCAACTAGATATAACCAATCACTTTCGATGATAAGATTGTGAATGCCAATGTTTAAATAGAACTAGAGACCCTCAGCAATGCCATTGCCCCGACATTTTCTGGATCAAGGGATTCATCCTCAACTCTGCTTAGAGCCATAGTGACATATCTCCCCATAGGAATTTTTAAGAATGGCCCCAACACCTTTTTTTTATTATCAAAAAATAGTTCCCCATCAACATTTAATTTAAACCAATCTATTGGTGGAGGAGACCACCTATAATCCAACTTCTTAGTATGAATCTACTGCTGCAAATCAGTAACAGATTTACCCTTCTTAGAAAGAGAAACCTATTACTTGTTGAGGTGGTAGATAAATATCATCATGAATCATTTTGTTCCTCCTATACCAGGAGCCCCATCCCATAAGGATAAAACCTATCAAGTCCTCTAGAGCTCCTTTCGAGTATACTTCCATAGTAGTAGACATAAAGGATTTGAACTGATCCACCTGTTGAAGAATAGGAAACTATCTCAACTAGAATTCATGAATAGATGGACAAAAAAGTAATGCATGAGCCAAATCTCCACAAGGTGTTGACAGAACCTGCAAAACCCATCCACATTTATTTTCCTGCTCATGAGATTTGTCATTGTAGGAAGTCCTTCCTTGCAGGCTCTCCAAGCAAAAGATTTTTACCTTTTGAGGAACTTTCAACTTCCAAATAGCATTCCAAAATCTCTTTGTAGAGGCCCCATTTGAAGGCTCCCCCATATTAGAAACAACAAGAGACTTGAAAAACCTGTATGCACTTTTGACACTCAATATACCATTCTTCTCATTCTCCCAAATCCATTTGTCTAATTCACCTGAGGAATTAGGATACAGTCTTTACACAGCCTTAGCTACCTTTGGATTGAAGAGAGATCTAACCTTAGAAAGGTTCCACCAGTTAGTGCTACAATCTATTAAAGATGCAACCTATCCATCCAAGCCAATAAAGTCCACCCCCTGCTAAAAACTGCCAATACACAACTCCTTGCTCAAATCTCTAAAGCCAGGTATCCAAACATCCCTCATGATATGTATAGACCTCCCATTTCCATCACTCCATCTTCCATCTTTGATAAGAAGGTTCTTTGCCTCCCAAATCTCTCTCCAAGCATACAAGGGATTACCACCAAAAAATCAAACAAGTTGCCACTAGGGAAGTATCTAGCACTATAAACCTTGTAAAATAGGCTCTCTTTATTCTACAAAAGCCTCCAACTCTGCTTAGCCAACATAGCCATATTAAAAGTCCCCAACTACTTGAAACCTAACCCTTCCATAGATTTGGACTGACACATTTTCGACCAGCTAACCCAATGAACCTTTCTTTCTTCATTCTTCCGCCCTCACCAAATTTTTCCATCATACCCTTAATTTCTAAACACAACTTATTAGGAAGTTTGACACAACTCATTGCATATAAGGGAATAGCTAGAGACACTGCCTTAAGAATCACTTCCCTTCCATCTTGAGAAAACATATTGCCCTTACAACCTTACAATTTCAACCAAACTTTGTGCTTTATCTCAGCAAAAGCATTTGTTTTTGACTTACCAACCATTGGTGATAATCCTAAGTGCTTCTCATACTGCTATACTTGAGACATACCCCACAAATCCATAATGACCCTCTTCGTAGCTCCATCAACATTATTACTAAAAACCATAGCAGGTCTGTCTTGGTTAATAAGTTGACTTGATGCCTCTTCATGCTTCAACAACTCTAATAATTTGAGATTAGTCTCTACATCAGCTTCATAAAATATGAGACTATCATCTGCAATGAGTAGATGATTAAGTCTTAGGGACCCTCAACAGATTTGGATACCAGAAACTGAATCAAACTCAACAACACTTCTCAACAAGCCAATTAAACCCTTAGTGCACAAAATGAATAAATAAGGAGAGATAGGATCTCCTTGTCTCAACCGTCTTGAGGGAACTATATAACCTGTTGGGGATCCATTAATAAGAACTAAGAAAGAAGCACTTTGCACACACCTCATTACAAGCTAGACCAACTTGTCGTGGAATCCCAGTTTTCTCATAATTGCTTCAAGAAAATTCCATTCTACCATATCATAAGCTTTGCTTATGTCAAGCTTTAGGGAGATAAAACCTTTCTTTCTCTTCTTTTTCCTTCTCAGGTAGTGGAGAACTTCATAACCTTCCAGTTAAAAAAGCATCTTGTGTTTCGGATATCAGAGCAGGTAACACTTTCTTGATTCTATTTGCAATAGCTTTAGATATTAGCTTCTAGCTTTAGATATTAGTAGGCTAATGGGTCTAAAGTCATTGACTTTCACACGATGTTTCTTCTTTGGGACCATAGCAATAAATGTATGATTCACAGCTTGAGGAAAAACACTAGAGTTTAGAGCAAGGAAAACTGCAAATGTGATAGATTCACCAATTTCAGGCCAAAACTAATGAAAGAACAAAGGTGGCATACCATCAGGCCTTAGTGCCTTCGAAGGATATTGCATTTCCTTCAAAGCTCTCCATTGTTATTTAAGTATTCTTTTAGGGGATGTTTAGAAAAAATTTCATCTCATCTCATTTACTTCCCAAACATTAAAAAATTAAAAAAAAAAAATTCAAATTTTTCAAATCTCAAAACAAAAATAATATTAAAAAATTATACAATAACAATATTTTAATTTTATAATACTTTTTGTTCAACTTTTTCTCTTTAATTTCTCAAAAAAAAAAAAGAAAAAAAAAAACTCAACTCAAACTACCTTACTACTATTCACAAACTATTTTACTATCATTCACAAAGTTCTTATCTAATTTCATTCTCAAAGCATACCTTATATTGGCTGGATAATTGGAACCGAGAGAGGAAGTCTCATACTGATGGATCACAAATTGCTTGTTTTTGGAATGATGAAATATCCTTTCTTATCGACTGAAGAACACGAGAAATAGAGTCCTAGGGGCTCTCTATTCCTTCAGCGGCAATAGAGAGAAGCCAAATCACGAGTAAATCATTATCTTTGACTCGGTGATTGAGTTTGGAGGTTTAAAAAATATTTTTAATAGCTTAAAAGTTTTTTTCTTTAGGTTTTTTAAAGAAAATAGTACTAATAAATGAAAAGAATAATAAAAAAAATAAAGTCGAAAATTGACTTTCTAAAAAAAGGGGCAAATTGAAATTTTTGTTGAAAGGTTTTTGCAAATAATGCTACAGTTTTAACACCTCCAACTATTCTTGTAAGCAACACATTTCCAAGCTAGTGAAAAAGCTCAAGTCACGTGGATATGGCTTTGTCTTATTTTTTTTAAAACAGACTTCATTTCATTTAAAGAACCGAAATAACAACTGTGATTTATCAATACAAAAAAAAAATGCAGATTATAAGCTAAACTACGCATCTGCTCTAAGGCATTCCCGCATACATGGTAGCGGACATTGTCTTAACTTCTCAATAACTCTCTCCTAACAAAGAGAGAGCGCTTTGTATAATTAGAACTAAATAGCCCCCTCCATCCTCCCAGGGAAGCGGAGTAAGGGACATTGCTGTTATGGACACCAAGTCCAATAGCCTATTTCTACATTATTAATAATGAAAAACCAAAAACTCCATTACCAAAAAAAAAAAAAGGAGCCAGAAGCACTAGCATGAGCCCAGATTGCAGGCCCACCGCAAGCATCGGCATCATGAGCCTATACGGCACGAGCACCCAATACGCGCACGGACCACCAGTAGCCTCCACTGCAAAGGCTAGTCGTACGACCACCAGCTGTAACATCGCCCACCACTCTCAACCAACTCATGCACTAGATTGCATCCGATCTAGTAGCTCATCACCTCACTCAGGTCAAAACATGAAGAGAAAAAACAGAAACACCCTAGAATTGGAGGAATAGACCACAAAACCAGCGGCAGTGGCGCATGCAAGATATGCACTACTCTTGGAGGAAAGTCGATGGTCAATCTTTGAAGTCCCAGAGTCATAGGTCCTAGAAAAGCTGAGCGTTGTGTCGGCAGAATGCTCATCGGTGGTGCATGAGGGCCATGTGCCGACGAGCTTCGAAACTTCCTCCCACGCTTGCGGGTATGTTCCATTTCGGATAGCGCCGCGTTCGGTGGTCTTGAAGATTGGCGGCTAGGCAGTATCCAGGTGGGGCGCGTATTGACAGTTGGTGGCTAGAAAGACCTGATCGGCGATCCTCACTTATTTGTCTGTAAATACACAAAAATAAAACCAAAGTACACTAGAAAGGAGAAACTATAGAGGAGAAGGGAGGGGGAAGTAAAGGGAGGGCTTTAGCCGGGTCTAGAACCTGGGAGAGTTTAGAAAGAAGGGAGAGAGAGTTTAGAAAGAAGGAAGAGTTTTTAGCGAGGGGGGCCGTGGATATGGCTTTGTCAAGAACAGCTCTTCGAGGACCAAATACATACATATTGCTAGGTTGAATATTCCACTAAAGGAATCAAACCGAATCTTACTTTATTAGGGCCCATGGGCTCAAGGGCCATAAGTCTATTCATCGGCCCTCAAAATCACGTCTGCCAAAATAGATCTACTACCACAAAATTCGAATCCACCAGTGTTTAATAACGATTTAATGACGTAACTGACGACATGGGAGATTAATGACCCTCCAGCATGTTGCTTGCCCACAATGATGGAACATTGGCACTCCAGCATAACACTTGCCGGTGATACTAGCCCTCCAGCACAATGCTCACCCACGCAAGCTCAATTAGGGCCCTAACAGCCCGCATTTTATCAAAAGGAATGAATGGAATCAAACCGAAGAACAAGTCTTACTGTACGAGAGCAACCTACCCATATAAATGGGGATCAAGGTACGTACCAAAATGTGACTTTTGGTTACAAAACAAATATAATGCATATTTTAGCTATCACTAATTTAGGCATTGGAAATATCACTCATCACACAGAATCACTTTTCATTCTCTGGTTGCATGTAGGAGATGCGAAACACGCCCATAACACACATACATAATATATATATATATATATATATATTTATATATATAATCCAAGTCTCTTGGGATTGTTCTTTCTTCGCAAGTATTTGAAATGAAGTGAAAAAATTCTACTAGTAACCCTAAACCAAACACTTACTTTTATTTTTTATCTTTTTAGTTTTTTTTCATCGACAAATAAGTAGTGTAAGGCTGCTGAGGAAAATAACTCAATGAAAAACCTCGAATTCTCTTTAAATATTTTCAAAAGATGTTTTGAAAAATGAATGTATAGAGACATAAGAACCGTGTAGTCCCGATCTTGGTGGGGTTGTAGCTTGTGGACTCTAGTCCAATGAATAGAAAATCCATTTATAATTACAATATATATATATATATATGTAAATATGTATATATTACAATATATTAAAATACTTATTTATATATATAAATATATGTATATATTATAATATTATTAGAATATTATTTTTTAATATTATTTTTATTTTGTGATTTGAAAAAGTTGAATTGTTTATTATATTTTGTGTGAGAGTTTGAAAAAATTATAATAATTATATATATGAGATGAGATGAGATTAGACAGTTTGTTTTGGTAACCAAACTAGTACTAAAAAACTCGATTAAATGTTAGAGAGCAAATATGCGATTAAATTAGCAATATTCATAGTAAGAATTTTTATCATTCATTCATCACGGCCCCATTGATTTATTATAATTTCATGGAAAATTATTTAAAATCTCAACATACAAACATTACAACTGTGACCGTAGGTAAGCATATATGCTTGTAGAAAATATAACTATAATAATGCTTTCATTCTCAAGTGAAAAACTTCTGTATGCTCTCTGAAAAAGCTATATTGGTTGTGCTATAACCACCATCCACGACTAGGTTAAGGCCACTCACGTACTTGGACTCGGCCTCGCTCGCCAAGAACAGAGCTGCCTCTGCCACATCTCCTGCTTCCAAAACTGGCCCTTTCAAATTTGCCGCGGAGGATATAAGATCTTCTGCCTGTTTCTTATCGTCTATTCCTGACGCTTTTAGGAACAATGGAGTGGCCACAGCATGTGGTGATATGCAATTGACTCTAATTCCATACTGACCCAAATCAACACATAAATTCTTTGTTAGTCCCACAACGGCATGCTTGGATGCTGTGTAGATGTGTGAGGCCAATCCATGTGACTCTGTTGAAGCACTTGCAGTGAATAGAATAGTGCCCCTTTTTGCTGGAATCATTACTTTGGCCGCATGTTTAGCGCCCAGAAATGGCCCCAAGACATTCACATCAAAAACTCTCTTGTAATCCTTCTGCTCAACGGATAAGATGTTTGCATCGCCCATAGTAATCCCTGCATTGTTGAACATTATGTCAAGTTTCCCATGCTTCGACACAGCAGTACTGACAGCGTTCTGGACATCAGACTCACAAGTGACATCGCAGTGGACGTAGGAAATGGTACCATTGATGCTTTTGTCTTGGCTAACTGACAAACCAAGCTCATCTTGGATGTCAACAATGATGACCTTAGCACCATGTTCAGCGAATAGTTTTGCCGTACTCTTGCCAATTCCACTTGCACCTCCAGTTATCAAAGCAACCTTGCCTGCTAATCTACATATTAATCCAAATTTTATTACTAGAAATTTTGAAATATCACAACAATTGACATGAAATATCACAACAATTGACATAAACTATACACAGAAAGAGAATAAGATAAAAGGAAATTAACGCACATAATTACCCAAAGCTTTGCTTTTCATTATTACCTCTTAGCAATGGGAGCTAGCGAAGACGATGCACCGTTCATATTTATTATTGATTGTGAAGGATGTGGAGATAAGATCTTCCTGGTGATGTTTTTATAAGGAGAGAACTCAATTGTAGTGATTGTGATCATATCATGTTTTTGATCTCAACTAACAGTCTAACATTAGAAAGTATGGATATTTTAAATCCTTTTTTGTTTTAATATTTTTGAGTGTTTTATAATAAATATTGTACTTATACATCGATTTTTAGGTGGCAGAACCCATTGAATTATGATCTAATTGAGATCTAGTTTTTATATCTAGTATTACATATTACAAAATTGATGTTGACAATCATATTACAAGGTTATTCAACTCTACTTCTTATTGAATAGTCTAGTGGCGGCTGGTTAGTCGGATCTTTTTTTTTTCTCGTATGAGGAAACTTTGTCAATAAAGTGACGTTAATCGCAAATCTTATCGCTATGGCACTTTGAAAAGTTATGGAGGTTTGTGCTGAGTTGGGTTTCAGATATTTAATTTGTGAAGGAGATGCACATACTCTAGTAAAAGCTGTTTCTGCTACAGATGAGAGTTAGGCTTGGAAGGGACTGGTTGTTGAAGATATTGGAAGAATTATTTGCTGCAATACATTATAGAAAGTCCAATTTGTATATAAAGAAGCTAAGAGCATTCAAATTGGGTTCCCTATAAAATTCCCTATAATTTACCTAAAAATGATATTCCTTAAAAGTTTTTCCTAAATTTTACTCATCTTTCAAAAATCTCATACATCTCATTCCCTATACTTTCTCTATTCTATTAAAATAATATTTATCTATTATTTCTTTATTACTTTTTTCTCACTTTTATTTACAAACTTAACTACTCAATATTTTTTTGTTATGTTTTGAACTATTACTCTAGTAAATGTTTTAAACAAAAATTTAAATTAATTTTTTGTGTGTATGAAAGAAAGTATAGATGATTGAAAGAATAATTTATTTTATGTATTAGAATAAAATATTGATAAAATTTGTTTAAGGAATAAATAGTGGTTCTCCAAATATAGGAAATTACTGTTCATTCCCTAAACTTTTTCCCTAAAATAGGGATCTGGATGTATGGAGTATTTTGATCAAAACTAGGCCTGTGCATAAAATGTAGTGGGACGATCTGTCCGCAATAATTGACTTGAGCCCACCCGACAAAAGGGGTTATTTGGATACACGTCACTAGCGGGTTGAACTAAGTTAATATCGGTCGAAACCGATACCGTCTAGCGCGTTTTGATTCTTAAACCAAGGTAGAGTCCCTCTTCCCTTCATTTTACAAACCCTAGCCAATGCACCACTCTATTGAGCATCGCTGTTCGTCGTCACCGTCGTCTTCACCATTCAAGCCAGTGAGTCCCTCTATTTAACATATTTCCCCCAAAACTGAAAACTGAAAATATGATTTTCTACTTGGTTTTGCTTTGTGTGATTTATCTTTGTGATTTTGTGCTGGGTTTTGCTTAGAAGATGAACGATGCTTGTATTTCTCTTCAAGATGAGGGTTTGGTTGAAGTGGGTTTTGATTTTGTGCTGGGTTTTGGTTGGAGTTATTGAAGTGGGCGATGTTGCTTTGTTGGGTTCTGCAATTGGCTTTGGTTTTGAAGTTCTTTGATGGTGGATAGTAGGAAGGATAAGTACTTCATGATATTTGTCAGAAGGTTTTTTAAATGAATGGCCTGCAAGAAGTTGGAGACGATTGAATATTTAAACCTATCAATCTACTTTTCATTTTACTATAGTTTTTTTTTTTTTTCTGGTAGTTTTTATATTGTTTTCTTAGAGGGTATAAGCCACAAAGGAACTTACATCCTTCCTGATTCTGTTGGGATTCTCATACCCACTTGAATAATGAATGAAATGATAAATAATTTATGCCTACACTAACATGTTAATTAGAATAAAACCTACTGTGTTTTCTGTGGTGGGGTCAATTGGTTTGGCTAAGATGTGGCATATAGTTAGTGAGGAGGAGAATATAAGGGGAATAAAAATCATGAAACCAGCATTTTTTTTTTTTTTAATTTCATTAGCTGCCCTAGCAAATAGCAAGTATATATATATATAAGAATTAATGTATAGTTATTCTTCAAAACTTTATAATAATATATATTGAGGCAATATCTTAAATTATTGTCCTGCATCATTCTATGCCTGCTTTCTTTGAACCTCTACAGACTAGGAAAATAGGATTAAGTTATTGCTTGCCATGAGTGGTGCTTAACCTTTCTAATCTGTCCTTTCCTCCTTTGGAATTGTCCTAGAAGACTTTCTTTGAAGCATCTCCTATCACCATTTGGTTAAGTGCTCTGGGTAAAGAAACATGCAACGTGCAACGTCATTTGGACATGTGATATTTCTGATCTATGAAACTTTTTCTCTCAACTTGTGGAAATCTGAGGTAAAAGAGTGACAAAAGGAAGTGCGTGTTTAGTTTGTGGGTTGGTGGAGTTGCCACTTTGTGTCAACCCAATAACGTACAAGATCTTCCATCTCTAGAGAAGCCAAATTCCACATTTCCACTTCCCCAACGTTCACTTATGTTTATTACTTTATAGAGTAAAGAGAGACAATGTCATAATGAGAACCAAATTTATTGAGTTTTCAAAAGAAACACCTGTCCTCTAATCAATAGACCCTTTGGATTTTTTTTATTTAACTGTTAATTTTTGAGAGAAAAGGGAGATAAAAAGGAAAGAAAAAAAAAAGGCTAGTTCTTTAATATCCTTTTAAGTAGATCCTAATTCCAGTCATAGTCAAAGATTTTTTATATTTAATAGCTGGCTCTCCTCGTAATCACTACTTCTCTTATATTTGCTCCTAAGGATATGCCACAAAACCAAAGAATCCAATTCCTATTTTCTTTATTCAAAACTCTTTTCTGGGCTAGCTAGCTGCTCGATATCTCTCTCTTTTTAAAGGGTTTGCAGGAGAACATGATATGATCTGTTAGGTTCTTCAAGAAGAATCTTAATATATTTTGCTACTTCAATGAATTTAACAAGTAATGTAATATCAGAGTAAATTCAATATTCAAGCATGATATTGTACAAATTATAAAATTTATTGTTGTTTGATCAGATTTATTGTACAGATCTGAATTTATTGTACTTGGAAGCTTTCCTTTCTTGTACCGGTTTTATAGTTGTGTGTGTGTGGCTGGATGCATCTATGCATTGCTATTATCTTGATTTTTATATCTAATATTATATGTCAGTTCATATATGGATTGCTTCGAAAGTGACACTCATACCAATTTAAGAGATAATGAGACGCTACTTCTTTGGATAATCGATCACAAAAGGTATCAAATATTAACTTGTCTAGTGACACAAGTCTCCCTCCTCGTAGAAGGAGGGAAAATAAGGACCTCTCCGTAGTGTGGGACCATTTTACTAAAATAGATGGATACCCTTTAAATGACCCAAAAGCGGAGTGTAATTATTGTCACAAGATTTACTCTTCTCATCCCAAAAGACATGGTACATCAAGTATGCTGCAGTATCTTGGTACTTGTAAGCAACATCCTCATAGAATCAGACTTACGGATCAATAGAATATGAGTCGTGATGGGCCTCTTGAGGGAGTTGGAGATAGTGATGTTAGTAACTCGGCAAATGCACATAAGTTTGATTCGAAAACTGTACGAATGGCAATTGCTGAAATGATCATTTGTGATGAGCTTCCATTTAGGATAGTAGAAGCCCAGGGATTTAGGAAGGTATGTAGATCTCTTGAACCAAGGTTTCAAGTGCCATCTCGAACCACTGCGGTGAGAGATTATATTAAACTGTTTAAAATGGAGAAGGAGAAGTTAAGGAAAATTTTTAAGGCGGTTGGGCGGGTTAGTTTAACCACTGACACATGGACGTCAATTCAAAACTTAAATTATATGTGTCTTACTGTACACTTTATCGACTCTAACTGGAAACTACACAAAAGAATTCTAAACTTTTGTATGATCCCTAATTACAAAGGGGAAACTATTGGAAAGTGTATAGATTCATGTCTACAAGATTGGGGCATTGACAAAATCTTTACTGTTACAATTGACAATGCTTTCTCAGATGATGTTTCCATTGAGTATTTGAGAAAGTTTGTAGGAGGTCATTTGTTTGAAGGAAAGTATATTCACATCAGGTGTTGTGCTCATATAATGAACCTCATTGTGAATGATGGGCTAAGAGATTGTGATGATTCAATCACAAGAGTGCGCAATGCAGTTAGGTATGTTAGGTCATCTCCTGCAAGAATGGAGAAATTCAAAAAGTGTATAGAGAAGGAGAAAATTAATTGTACAAAATTGGTATGCCTTGATGTTTCCACGAGATGGAATTCGACTTATCTAATGCTAGAAGTTGCAAAAACATATAAAAAAACCTTTTTTGTGATTGGAGAAGGATGATGATTCTTTTGTTTGTTATTGTCGTAGTGTGAAATTGGGCCCCCCTAACTCTAATGATTGGGAGAGAGTTAGAGTATTGATAAAGTTTTTGAAGATGTTTTATGATGCTATTGTGAGACTTTATGGCTCTTTGTGTGTCACATCTAATGCATATTTCCAGGAGCTTTGTAGCATAAAATCACATTTGTAAAAAATGAGTCAAAGTAATGATGCAGTGTTGAAATGTATGGCGGAAAATATGTAGATTAAGTATGACAAATATTGGGGATCAATTGAAAAGACTAACTTGATGATATTTATTGCTGTTGTTCTTGATCCAAGATGCAAATTTAGTCTTTTGCAATTTTGGTTCAAAAAGATATATGTTGGTAATTTAGTTGAAGAAATTATTGCAATAGTGAAACACTTGATGATGGACATTTACTGGGAGTATAGTATTGTGTATAGGAGTTCAAGTGGAGTTTCCTATTCGGAGCCTCCTTCCTTAGTTGATCCTACTATGATTGATTATGATTCTCAACAGAATTTTTGGATTGAGTATGAGCAAGAAATTATTGAGTCTAATTTGATGAACAAATCAGAGATTGATCAGTACTTAGAACATGGTTGTGAGGCAGCTCCAAAATGTGATATTTTGGATTGGTGGAAGATCAATGAAGTAAAATATCCTATTTTGACAAAAGTTGCATAGGATGTAATGGCCATTCCCGTTTCTACAGTTTCTTCTGAGTCAACCTTCAGTGCAGAGGGTTGTGTACTTCACCCATTTCGTAATTCACTATCTCCAAGAACAGTCGATGCACTTGTTTGTATACAAAATTGGTTGAAGGATCCAATACCCATTGATCTTCGTGCCTCATTGGATAATATTGAAAGCTTTGAGGCGAAATTGGGTAATGAATTTATTTCTTATTTACATATTTATTAAACGTTTTCATAATGTTTATTTTTATATCATTTTAATAATCATCATGTATTTTTTTAGAGTTTGGTCCAAAATCAAGCTTTGCTTTTGATGATGAGATTGATGATTAACTCAAGGCTTATGGTCTGCATGAATGGTATGATTTTCATTTTCACTCATTTGTATATGATTTGCATGAATTAAAAATTCTGATTTGATTTTTCCTAATGTTAGTTTCTAAACCTTTGATATTGGATTTGTAGATTCACTTGCAAAATGGTGGATTAAAATGGAATGTAGGTAGTAGCTTTGGAAACCCAAGGATGAGTGGAGGTATTCGAATTATAAGGGATGCAGGGGAATTTTGTTGCTGCCTTCTCAACAAATTATGGAATTGGTTTTAATAGTTTGGTAGAGGTTTTAATGGATTTAACAGCAATTGTATAGAAAAATATGTTTATTTTGCAATTTTTCTCTTGGTAGCTTTGTACTAGTGTTTTGCTCACTCCTTAGATTTGTATTGATTTGTACTAGTGTATTGATATTGATTTGTATGGAAAAGAAACCAAACAGATAGAGTGGGTGTAGAATTTCAAGAAATGGATTAAAAAAAAAAAAAAAAAGATCAATCTGTATGGACCCGCATGTACGGACTGGTTGGGTCGGGTTGGTGCCTTTTACCAATCGGATCGGGTCAAACCAGGCACAGACTCGGCTTGTCATCGGGTGACAGTCCTAATCAAAACTGTATAATAAACCTTAAATTATAGGGAATTCGGTGCTTTAGGGCACTGGATGTGAATGTTCTAACATAGTTGCTTACAAATTGGCAAAATGCATTGAAGCAGAGAAGATACAAATTGGCCTGATTGTATTCGCACTTTTTCAATTTCAAATTTTCAAATTTGTTATCTAATCATTACTTAATTATTACAAATTTTTCAAACTTTCAAATAAAACACAGCAATTCAACGTTTTCAAATTCTCTTATTGCAATAGGATTTGAAAAAGTAATGCCACCAAACTCCGTTTGAGATATAATGTAACACCCCCAAACTTCGCTTGAGATCGGACAGACAATTGAAGCATTAAGACATGCAACACAAGATTTTTTATTTATTTGTTTTAAGAAGAGATGAGTGTAACCGGTCCATGAGTGACCCATTCCAATATTATTAATAAACTCCCTCGTTTATAACGGAGGAATACTTTGGAAACAAAAACACGAAGCCTTAAAGATAATATCTAAAAATCTTTACAAATAAACCCATTCCCTTCAGTAACTTATATAAGGTATACCCCATAAATCAAGACGCACAATCCCCCTAAGCCTACCTCTCACCATGCCCTCACCAACAAAATCAAATCCATCGCCCATTCTTTAGCTAAAAAATCAGCCGCCATGTTGGCCTCTCTAAAAATATGTCAAAATCGAATGTTGAGCAGCTGAACAAGAGACTGTATATCGTCCTAAAAATTCCAAAGAAACCAATATTTACAAACCTAGGAACCTAGCCAACCCATCACCATACTAGAGTCAGATTCCACCAAGAAATCTCTCATCCCAAGCGAATGACACAGCCGAAGCCCATCAAGAAGAGTCCGACATTCTGCAATATTATTCATCGCATGACCATAAAAATGAACAAACCCCGCTACCACCTTTCCCCCATCATCCTGAATGATACCCTGCCTCTGGACCTCCCTGGATTCCCAGAAAATCCCCCATCCACATTAAGCTTCATACAACCCACCTCCAACAAATTCCAATTAATAAGTTTTGGAACACATTCACATACTAGAATGATCAAGCAATTAAGTTCTTGTAAAATTGAATAATCATTCACTCCCCTCTTTTTAAAGCTTCTCAATCCCTTAGAAATATCCCTTGAATTCACCTTCACCACTCTCACAACAGCCCTTCAATCAAAATTCACACACTCCATGCGAGATGCACATCGAGCCCTCCAAAGAGCCCAAGAAATAATAATGGGACATGCATCGTACCACGAACCCAACCAACCTATGAATTCAATACAGTACATCTCCACCAAAACGTCATCATTTCATCCCAAGCTAGCTGCTGTGGTAACCGGATAACACAACTCGTAGTAAAATACTCCCATTCTTTTTTCAGACCCTCCCCCTCACACAGGACGTGATCTGCCGTCTCTGTTTTTTGCTCTATACAACATCCACACTTCGAAACCAATGGTATACCCAGTCACGTGATTGCCTCATCCATTGGTGGTGAATTACATTTATCCCTCCAGCAGAAACAAGCCATGCACTTGGGCACTTACTTCTGCCATAGCCAGTGACGCCAAGGGCACAAAGTTCCCCTTCTTCTCACAATCTGCCATGCCAATTCAGTAGAAAACAAACCATCCACCGACGGGGCCCATACAAAGTGATCCTCCCCCCCTTTCACTCGGACACCTAATTTGCTGAGCCATCTGTTCAGGAACCAACTCTCTCAACTGCTTAATATTCCAACCAAAAGTTGACCAAAGAGATCTAATAAAGCTCAGATCCACATTCGCCACACAATTTTTGGCCAAGCACCCATCACCTAAACAATTATCGAACTAGAAATTAGCATTTCCTTCGCAAATAATCCATCTGGAATTTTTCAATACCAATGGCATTACTAGCATAATCCCTTTCCAGAACCGAGACCCTTTCTTCATATTCATATTTGAAAAAATATATTTATCGCCCACATATTTGGCCGAGAAGAACCTCGCCCATAACAAACCCCTTTGAAGGATTTTCCAAGCAAACTTTATAAGCAAGGAGTTTTGTACTTCTAATAATTCCCAAATCCCAAATCCTCTTTCTTCTATTGGCAAACAAATCTTCCTCCAGGAAATCCACTTTCTTTTCCTATTTTCTATGGTTGATCCCCATATGAAATTGGAAAAAATCCTTTTCAAAGCCTACAGAACTCCTTTTGGTAAATTCAAAACTGAAAGCATGTGAATAGGTAAGCTACTCAATACATGCTTAATTAAAACAAGTTTTCCACCAAAGGAGAGTAGTCTCCCTTTCCACCCAACTAATTTTTTCTGAACCTTAGCAATCAAAGGATCAAACATCCCAAGTCTTACTCTCCCCACATGCAACGAAATGACCAAATAAGTACATGGCCAATCACCTTCCTCAAATCCCGATAGGCTCTTGATATCCATTCTTCCACTAATTGGGATATTAGAAGAGAAAAATAAAGAAGATTTATGAGCACTATCTTTTTGACTTGACATAGCCTCATATATATGAATTACCTCCAAGAGCCATCGGATTGAAGCTTTCCCACCATTCGAAAAAAATCAGTAAATCATCTACATAAAGCAAGTGACTAATTCTGGATCCCCCACAATAATTAAAAGGCTTAATTCTTCTCAAATTGAACTCCATATTTAACATGCACAAGAGAACTTCCTCTGACAAAATAAACAAATACGGAGAGAGAGGGTAGCCTTGGTGAAGTCCTCATGAATTCTTGAAAAAACCCTGAGAGCACCCATTCAACGTAACAGAGAAATAAAGACTGTCCCAAATGATGATTTCATGGATTTTGATGTTTAAGCAGTGTTGGTATCATATAGAACTAACTTATGTCAATTCTTTTATATTTCTCTACTTTTATATATGAAAGAATGTCTTACTAGGTAAGTTTTATAATTCCATAGATGGGGTATTTTATGAAACTAAATCTCTTTACCGGTCGTTGTGTTATGAATCTACGTAATTTTCCTGTCCTATGGGAAGGGGTGTTACATCACTAGTGTCTTTCAAGCCATTTCTGTCATGAAGTAGCTCCTCGCCCATATGCCACTCAGAAGGGTGGCTAACATTATCTTGTCGTCTTGATTGTCCATCGTCAATCACTCCTTGAGTTGGTCCATGTGCCCCTTCAAGCATTCCCCTTCTCGTTGTTGTATAGTGAGAAGGTAAGCTCTTTGTTTCCTCCTCTTCCCGCTAGCCACAGACTGTGTTAGGAACGACCTACAAAACTCCTCAAAATATGTGATCGATCATGTTTAGAGACTCCTAATTCATAGATGTGTCTTTGAGGGTCAAAGGGAAGGCTTAGCATGCAGTTTCTCATAGAAATCCATGTAAGGTCATGTGAGCCTTTAAAGTCTCTAGATGCTCTACTGGATCCTGGTACCCGCCGTAGAGCTCCATTAGTTGAACCTTCAACTTGAAGGGAGTGGCCAACATTTTCTCCTTATTGAAGGTGCTCCCACTCAATTTTTCATTTTGTTGTATTTCTGTGTTAGGTCCTTCGGGCTATCATGTATTTTCTTCTTTTCTTCTTGGTATTTTTGAGCTAGGCCTTCTTCACTTTGAGACTCAACATCTCGCTACCTGTCATGGCCCTAATCTTTGCCTCCTTCTAACCTGGCATTCCTCCATTACAAGCCTTACTTTAAAGCTTCATTATCCCTTTTAAAAGCTTCCATGGCTAATGCCATTCTCTATAGCTTTTCCTCCATCGTTGTGACTCTCCTTTATGCTCTGTTGGCAATTTCTCGATTGTCCATTGTGATTGCCTTTGGATCGCAAAAGTGTATGAGGACCTATGGTAGCAAGCATTTGAGTCTTTCCTCAATTGCTAATCAATTTGTATAGGAAACTATCATATATCCCCACATTCGAACAATTGTTGATACAATTCTAAGCGGTGCCTACAATGCTTTGAACAACGACCTACAAACAAAGAAACAAGCTCGAGTGATCCTAGGGAGGGACGTCTCAATGATTAAGTTAGAAAGAAGCTAGAGTCTCTTAGTTAGTCTAATAATCTTGCAATACATACCTGGAGGTGCCTTTATAAGGTCCAAGGTGCCTTACATGGTGAAGTTTTCCTTCTATAAAGGTGTGCATCCGGTCCGATTAAAAATCCAAAATGCAGATAATTTGGGCAGATCATCGCCCTGATTGGATCCAGGCGAATACAAAATTATTATATCCTCTCGGATCGGTTACATATCTGATATTTAATTGGTGTTATATGTAACTGGCTTTAACAAAAGTTAAAGGATAAACCGATAATGCATAGGTCATTTTCTCCCCTTCCCCAAAAGTTAAAGGCTAACTCGTAGGTTTCCCTTTCAAATCCATCGCCCTCTGGTGACTAGCAATGGCTGTCGTCTCTTAACACCACTTTCTTCTCTCAACTCGGTAGCTCTCTCTCTCTCTCTCTCTCTCTCTCTCTCTCTCTCTCTAAGTTTGTAGATCCAAGTTTGTGTTTGTAGATATGAGATTCTGTATTTGTGGATCTGCTTTTTATGTTTCTTTATTTTTAAAATCTTCCAGCAAAAACGTGTTTGTAGATCTATATGCTCACAACACTATAGATTTTGCAAAATTGAGTGTACTTTTTTGCTTCTTAAAAATAATGATCAAATGCTTTTTCGGTTTGTATATCACTTCCCACTCTTGTTGGTTGTTTATCACTTTGGCCAGATCTATTTCTGTGCTTTTAGATTTGAGTTTTTGTGCTTATAGATCTAAGTTTCTGTGTTTGTAGATCTGAGTTCCTATGCTTGTAGATCCAAGTTTCTAATGGTATGGTACTTGTATTTGTCAATCTCAAATCTGTTGACTTATCTATGTTTTTTTTTTCCTTCTTTCCTTCCTTTGGGTATCTATGTTTGTTTTGTCTTTTCTACTAAAAATATTTTTTGTTGTTTATTTGCAAATTTTGTAACGAGAAGACAAGATCTGATTTTTGTAAGCCAGACGTCCATTTGTAACCAGCTATATATTTTTGCATGCATACATTGCATCTCACTTGTAGTATTGAACTTTGGTTGTGAACAGTGGTGGACCTAGTAAGGCCCTTGGCCCCCTTAAAGTTTGAAAAGAAAATTAATATATATTAATATTTTATGATTTAATAAGATAATATGAATTTTATCTTGTGTTGGCCCCCTCTCTAAAAAATTAATTTGAACCTTCTTTATAAAATTATTTGGATCTTATAGATTATTTATTTATATTTTTTTGTTATTTTAATGATATATTGTCCTTAACACATGATATATTTGTTTAATACATATGTTGTATTAAACGTATTTGAATTTTATTTTTTAGATCTTATATCTGATAGTTTTATACAAAAAAAAAAAAAAAAAAAAGAATTGTGGAGAAATAGAATAAAAAATATCTTTTTATACTTTTAGCTTCATATGGCCCTCTTAAAACAAATTTCTGATTCTGCCACTGGTAGTGAAGTTCCACAAAGACATTACCCAACCTCCATTTATAACCTACCATATCTATCACAAAAAATATCCAAATACTTGAAACTAGGGATGTTATTAGGTTAGCATAGATAATGTAATATTCTCCCCTAATCACAAAATTGTCATTTGTATCAACTCATATTTGATTTTATTTAATTTGCTGGAATCGTTTTGTCAGATGCCTGGAACAAGGAGCGAAGGCGACTTCTTCCTAAAACCGACTTGATTATCTAATGTCAATAAGCTTAAATCCCATTTGTTGAAGTGTAATTAATCTAAGAGTTCCAGCTTGTAAAATTGATGTTTTGCATTGTGATGTAAATAATGTAATACTAAGTATTGTGTGTTGATGTCATTTATTATTTATTTTATTTTATAAAAATTTGAATGGAAAAAAAAAGTTTTAAAATGGCTATAAAAATATTTATAATATAAAAATTAATAAACATAAAAGCAATATTAAAAAAAAAAAAAAGTCTTTCAAAAAGTGTTAGAAGATTTATAAAAAAATCAAACATCAAAAAAATTAAAAACCTGGTATAAAATCCGGTTATCTGACTTTTTCGGCCGAATCCGGATATCCGTCCGGTTTGAACGGCTTTATCCAGGCGAACACCTGCCTATTATTAAAAATGTGGATCTAATCTGGATGTACAACCCTACATATCCTCACGCGTGGATGTCAACCTCTTGTGAGATAAACCTCGTCGGGTAAGAGTTCCATACCAGCAACGAAAATTCCTTGTCTTCTCCTGTAAACTGAAAACGATGTATTTACTTAGTTTCATCCATTTCTCCCCTTGCAACACATGAATGATTATTTGGTCGCCTTGCGGTCTTTTCTCGCCCATGACGCGTACGTATGCCTAACACTCATAATAGAAATGCTGCTTAGCATAACAATTGACAAACCGTTGATCAAATTGACTACTGTTTTCATTATTTGTAGCTTCTGCTGTTATATATTAAGGTTCATATATATGTATTTACACGTCGATTCTATAATTTTCCCAAATTCCTCGGGTTGTTAATTTTTGTAATTAATGATCCTTAGGTTTGAGGAAATTTATAATCATGCCGCCTATTCCTGTTTGGATGGTGAGATGAAATGAAATGATTTTAGATCAAAATTAAAAATTAAATAAAATATTATTAGAATATTATTTTTAATATTATTATTATTTTAAAATTTAAAAAATTTGAATTGTTTATTATATTTTGTATAAAAATTTAAAAAAATTATAATAATGAGATGAGATGAGATGAGATGAGATGATTTCTCAATCCAAACTGTCCATTATTATCCTTACATCACAAAGTCCACGTGTCAATCAAACAGTAGTTGGCATATGACCCACTAATTAAAAAACAAAAAAAAATTATACACATATATATATTTTGTAAAACAATAGTTGACATATGGCAATTCATCCGGGTTAAGCTTTTGGAAGGTGGAATGTACGAAAAGATAATCATGATCCAAGAAATGAGTTAAAATTGTGATCATCTTCTTGCATGCCTGACAAAAATGCCCTTAAGATGTTAATTTGTTGCAGCTAATTATCTATATAGCCTTCTAGTCATTCAGGACACCTATATGGACTGTTGAAACATTTGGTCAAAGTTATAATTAAATAATGTCGGATTAGATTCAAAGCTTTCAAGCGGGACACCTATATAGACCATGCTGAAATTCAAACATTTAAAAACAAATATCCTATCCCATCATTAACTTGACACCTATATTCGCCGATGAATGGACTGACACCGAGAACAAATTGGATATTGTTTTCATGCGGGTATACAGGCCGTTAATTCAACATCCAGCTTTGACCATAAACATCCACGAGAATATATGCAATTACCTCACTTCCTATATTTTCACTTGTAATTAACTCTGATACTATCTGTAATATTTTAAATGAAACTCAAGTTATATCTGGATCCATACTTCAAAATGACTATAAACCGTATAATTGAAGTTCTCTTAAAATCATTATAAATATTAGTAAAATCAACGTCTTATTCCTAAAACTTAAATAACATAAGATCACATGCACCACCTATTAAAAGTACTTTACTATCAACTACTTTTAAGAGAAACTTTATCATTTATCATTGGCCCCATTAATCATTCATCTCAATTCATTATAGCCCCATTATTTTATTATAATTTCAAGGGAAATTATTTAGATATCAACATACAAGCATTACAACTGCAACCTGCAGGTAAGCTGTTTGGAGAACATGCATATATGCTTGGAGAAAAGATGACATGCAATGATGCTTTTTGTTCTCAGGTACTAAAGAACTTTTGTATGCTCACTGGAAAAGCTATATTGGTTGCGCTATAACCCCCATCCACGACTAGGTTGAGCCCACTCACATACTTGGACTCCTCGCTCGCTAAGAACAACGTAGCATCCGCCACATCTCTTGCTTCTAAAACTACTCCTTTCAAATTTGCCGCGGAGGATACAATCTCTTCCACCTTTTTCGTGTCTATTCTTATCGCTTTTTGGACCATAGGAGTGGCCACAAAATGTGGTGATATGCAATTGACCCTAATTCCGTACTGCTCCAACTCAACACATAAATTCTTTGTTAGTCCTACAACGGCATGCTTGGACGCCGTCTAGGTGTGAGAGGCCAATCCATGCGACTCTGTTGTAGAGCTTGCGGTGAATAGAATGGTGCCCCTTTTCGCTGGAATCATTACTTTGGCCGCGTGTTTTGCTCCCAGAAATGACCCCAAGACATTCACATCAAAAAGTCTCTTGTATTCCTTTTGCTCGATGGCTAAGATGTTTTCATATAGTTGGCCAGCAAGACCTGCGTTGTTGAACATTATGTCGAGTTTCCCATGCTTCGACATTGCAGTATTAACCGCATTCTCAACATCAGACTCACTAGTAACATCGCAATGGACGTAGGAAATGCCACCATTGATACTTTTGTCTTGGAAAACTGAGAAACCAAGCTCGTCTTGGATGTCAGCAATGATGACCTTAGCACCATGTTTAGCAAATAGTCTTGCCGTACTCTCACCAATTCCACTTGCACCTCCGGTTATTAAGGCTACCTTACCTACTAATCTGCATATTAATCTAAATCTTATGAGGAGAAATCTCTTGAAATATTACAACAGTTGATATAAACGATGGAGAGAAAGATCTAGAATAAGATTTGCTTTTTATTATTACCTCTTAGCAATGGGAGCTAGCAAGGACGATGCGCCGTTCATGATATTTGTTATTGGTTGTGATGCCGTTGGAGAGTGTTTTGATGTGAATATAAGATCTTTTCTGGTGACGTTTTATAAGGAGAGAACTCAGTCGTGGAAGGATTGCAATTGAGAACCCAATTATGACTTGCATGTGGTCCTCCTGTTCCTTTCCTGTTAGTGGGCAATTCATAGGTGGCAACTTAATTGGTTGCTGCCTCTATTTTAACAAATGTATATATAAAAAAATAATGTTAGGTACAAGTTGTACAATTTTTATACAAATGATCTTTTGTAAAAATATGGGCTCTATCAAGAAAAATAGAACTTTTGATATTTTTTTATAGTGAGATTTACTTTTTTTATAAAAAGCTTGGACAAGATCTGGTCATCTAGAACTTATATATATCAGTTCTCATGTAAACAAACAAACCAAAGAACTATTAAAATACCCAAAAGATAAGACATTAGAAAAAGAGAAACATACGCTTTGGTGGTGGCTGGCCGACCATATATATATATATGTATGTATGAATTTAAAATTCTATTTTATTTCCATTTTCTATTTCAGATGATTTTTTAAAAAAAGAGACGGAAACGTACGCTTTAGTGGTGTCTGGTTGACCACATATATGTATATATATATATTTAAAACTCTATTTTATTTCCATTTTCTATTCCAGATGATTTTTTACACACACACATACATACATATATATATAATATATATGGTGGCTGGCCGACAATATAAATATATATATATATATCTAAAATTCTATTTTTATTTCCATTTTCTATATTAGATGATTTTTTTATTCTCTATTTTAGTTTTTTCTAATTTCTAATTTTTTTAATTACCCATATATTTATTTTTTTTGGTTTTCTTTTATTTTTTAACTTTTTAAAAAACTTTTATATGTATTTTCTGGAAACCCGATGAGTTTTTTTAAAAAAAAAAATGATAACTAAAAATCAAAGGATTGGTTTTGCAATAATTATTGCCAATTTAGTATAAAAGTCTATATAAATACAAGGTCAAAAACGACCCCAACAAAAAACACCTATTATAAGCACATGCATGTCACCAAAACAATATAATAAGCATCGTAAAGATGGGCGTAATAGTCAACAAAATAAATTTAAAACACCGTGAGGAAACTTCGCAAATTGTCTCTTTCCATAAAAGAGAACAAAAATATGCCTTTATTTAAATATTTTTTTTTGTTATGAAACTAAAAGAGAAATGATATTGCAAGAGAGAGAATATTGCAAAAGAAATAGTTGTTATTCAAATACAAAACTTGATGATATACAAGTGAATGATAGCCATATATATAGGAGTATAAAGGAGTAGGTATGGTTCAATGGTCTTAATTGTAAGCTAAAGATAAGTCTTAATTGATGGCTTCAATGGTCTTAATTGATGGTTTCAATGGTCTTCATTAATGGCTTCAATCGTCTTCATTAATGATTATGTATGGACATACAAATAAGTTCATACATAACACTTTTAGTCTATTGGTTGAGTATTTGGAACCGACAGATCGAGAAAGCCTCCTACTAATAAATCACAAATTGTTTGCTTTTGGAATGATGAAATTTGTAGTATGAGGATACGTGAATAAGTCTTGCAACGAATAAAGAACAAATTTATTTGAATAGCGAAAATATTTCATCTCATCTTATTTTATTATTATAATTTTTTGAAATTTTTATACAAAATATAATAAATTCAATTTTTTTAAATCTCAAAACAATAATAATAAAAAAATTAATATTCTAACGATATTTTATTCAACTTTCATTTAAAACCTTCTTGTCTCATTTCACGATCCAAACTGCACATAAAAGAGATCCATAGGGCTCTCTTGCTTCATCGGAAAAGGGTGTTTACAATCACAAGATTGAGAGAAGCCATATCATCAGTAAATGATTTTCTTTGTGACTCAGTGCATGTTTGGGTTTGAGTTTCGAGGTTTAACAAGTGTTTTTAATAATTTAAAATTTCTTTAAGAGGAGGTTTAGATACAAAATACATTTTATTTTATCTTATCTAATCATGATAAATTTTTTAAATTTTCACATAAAATACAGTAAACAATTCAACGTTTTTCAAATCTCAAAATAATAATGATATTAAAAAATAATATTATAATAATATTTTATTCAACTCTCATCTTAACTAACTATCCAAACCTCCCATTAAAGAAAAGATAGTATGTTTGATAAATTTATTAAAAAAAAAATACTTTAAGGACCCGCAAAAATAGTATCATATTCCTGAGTAAATCTCTTGGCCAAAAGTGGATTTGGGTTTGAGTTTGGCTACTCTTCAAAATCAATATTATATTCTTGAGCAAATCCCCTTACCACAAGTCGAGTCTTGCATCTATCAACAGTTCACTTGACGAGTTTGAATTTTGAAAACTCACTTAGACCCAACAACTTACTTCCTTGGATACAAATTGACCAAATCCCAAGTATCAAGTTTCTCTTTTATTGCAGCTTGCTAAAGGGGGTTAGTGGAGCCTTACGATGGAGTGAGGTTCATGCAAGTTAGTTAAGGCATGAAAGAAATGAAAATAATTGAGATAATGCTTTAGAGTCTACTCAACTACTTTTAGGGGAAACTATATCATTCATCATTGGCCCCATTAATCATTCATCTCGATTCATCATGGGCCCATTATTTTATTATAATTTCAAGGGAAATTATTTAGATATCAACATACAAACATTACAACTAAGACTTGTAGGTACGCTGAAAACATGCATATATGCTTGGAGAAAAGATGACAATAATGCTTTTCGTTCTCAAGTACTGAAGAACTTTTGTATTCTCTTTGGAAAAGCTATACTCGTTGTGCTATAACCCCCATCCACAACTAGGTTGAGCCCACTCACATACTTGGACTCCTCGCTCGCTAAGAACAACGCAGCATCTGCCACATCTCCTGCTTCTAAAACTGCTCCTTTCAAATTTGCCGCGGAGAATACAATCTCTTCCACCTTTTTCTTGTCTATTGCCATCGCTTTTAGAACCATAGGAGTGGCCACAAAATGTGGTGATATGCAATTGACCCTAATTCCGTACTGCCCCAACTCAACACATAAATTCTTCGTTAGTCCTACAATGGCATGCTTGGATGCCGTGTAGGTGTGAGAGGCCATTCCATGTGACTGTGTTGTAGAGCTTGCGGTGAATATAATGCTGCCTCTTTTCGCTGGAATCATTACTTTGGCCTTGTGTTTTGCTCCCAGAAATGACCCCAAGACATTCACATCAAAAAGTCTCTTGTATTCCTTCTGCTCGATGGCCAAGATGTTTTCATATCTTTGGCCAGAAAGGCCTACATTGTTGAACATTATGTCGAGTTTCCCACGCTTCGACACTACAGTATTAACAACATTCTCGACATCAAACGCACTAGTAACATCACAGTTGACGTAGGAAATGTCACCATTGATACTTTTGTCTTGGCAAACTGAGAAACCAAACTTGTCTTGGATGTCAGCAATGACGACCTTAGCACCATGTTCAGCGAATAGTCTAGCCGTACTCTCACCAATTCCACTTACACGTCCGGTTATTAAGGCAACCTTGCCTGCTAATCTGCATATTAATCTAAATCTTATTACAGAAAATCCATTGAAATATCCCAACAATTGATATAAACGAGGGTGAGAAAGGTCTAGAATAAGATTTGCTTTTTATTATTACCTCTTAGCAATGGGAGCTAGCAAGGAAGATGCGCCGTTCATGATATTTGTTATTGGTTGTGATGTCGTTGGAGGGTGTTTTGATGTGAATATGAGATCTTGTCTGGTGATGTTTTATAAGGAGAGAACTCAATCGTAGAAGGATTACAATTGAGAACCCAATTGTACGTAGAACTCAATTGAAATTTTGACACCCTATTATGACTTGGTCCTTCTGTTCCTTTCCTGTTAATGGACAATTCATAGGTGGCAACTTAATTCGTTAGATACGAGTTTTAAATTTGCTGTGAGAGCAGAAGATACTTCAAAACCATAAAAAGCAGTGACAATTTTTACACCAAGCAGCAAGTTTAATCTAGTATAAACACGTAGATTTTCTTTTGCAATCGTGTCACCGAATCTAATTTTGTAAAGTTTTAGAAATTTAAAAATTGTAATGATTTTTCAACCAAGCGGCATAACAAGCAGGAAAACTAACAGAACTGTGAAAAGACCAGAACGCTAGTGACTAGTCGGCAAAAGATGGGAAAAAAAAAAAACAACGGAACCCAATTTAGGAAGCAGAGAAGGGGCAAAATGGGGATAAAAATCAAGAAAAATCCAGAAATAGGTAACAAAAGTAAAGATAAAAGTGTAAAACACCAAATAATGTAGAAGAACGGCACAAAGGGCACCAACGGAAAATAAATATAAAACAGGGTCAAAATTGTCAGAAAATGAAACTGAGCGACAATAAATAGTTACAAAAAGCAGGGGAAAACTGGTAAAAAAAAAAAAAGTTGTACGACAGCTGCCCAAGCGGCGAATTTAACCTACTATGTCATCAGATTTTTTTGACTAAGTGGTAAATTTAATCTAGCATAAACACGTACAACCTATTTTGTGATCGTGTCGCTGTAAAAATTTAAATATTTTACAAGTTTCCTCCGGTCTTGTATCTGGAATTTCAACCAAGACGTGTAAAACAAAATGAAATTGTGTAAAACAAAATAAAATTCCCTCCCAAGCGCCGGAACGAGGAGGAAAACCAAGGCAACTGTAAAAAGACCGAAACGTGAGCCGACAAAAGAAGTAAAAACAAACGATAGACTGCAATTTAGGAAATCAAACGTAAAACGCAATAATAGAATGGCACAAAGGGCAGTAAATAGTTACAAAAAGTAGGGATAAAACTGGTAACAAAAGTTGTAAGACAACTGCCTGTTTCATAATAACAGGACATCTCCTGTTAGTAGATCCAACGGATATTATTGTTTCTTCTAAACAAAAGGGTGGTAATGCTTTGTTAGAGAGAGCACATGTTTTATTTATTTTTTATTTGTTAATTTTTGTCAAAATTTTACTACAAATAAATTTTAAATATTCTTGTTTTTGCTACATTATTTATGTGTTGATATATAAATATATTATTTATTATAAATAGCATAAAAACAAAAATATATTCATGTCTTCTATGCTGACACTTGCAAAAATATTAATATTAAAAATAAAGAAATTTTGTCCCCCATGCTGGCCCTCAATAACTTTACGCCCAATACATTGCATCAACTATAATTGTTTTAACCAAAAAATTAAAAAAAAAATTATTTAATTATTAAGCACTAATAATTAAAAAAAACCATCTATTTATCAATTAAACATAGTAACTAGTATCAAATATATTTATATATTTTTTTAATATTTATATACAAACACCCATAAACGAGCACTAGCAGTCAAATAATGCCTCTCTTTCTCTCTAGTTTTTAAAACCTCTCACTTCTCTCTAAACACCCACCAACGTTTCTTGGCTAGAGGGGGTGGGAGCTTCGGCTCCCTCCCCCCTCCCTCCATATCCCCGCCTTCCTCCCCCTACCCCTTCTGTTTTTGTGATTTTTTGCTCTTCAGGCCAAATAAAGAGAATCATAGATCTGGAAGAATCCGGCAACCACCGACCAACACACACCCCTTCATGGCGTTGCCCAACCACCGATCTTCAAGACCACCGAATACGGTACCAAATGGAGCAGAGAAGGGCTCGCACACGCGGGTTAAAGTTTCCCGACATTCCAACGTGTGGATCTCACGCGCCACCGGAAATCCCTTTGCCGATGCCACGAGCGGCGTTTCTGGAGCCTGTGAGTAGGGGACTTCCAAGATCTGCTATCGGTTTCCTCCTAGCATGGCGCGTGTACTGCACACTCTACAGTACTTTCTGGTTCACTGGTTTTCCGTGCACAGTGTTTTCATTGTATTTTTTTGTGTCTTGTTTTTTCTTTTCAAAAATAAAAATCTAAAAAAATAGTACCTTCGGACTTTTGTCCGAATGGAGTAGTCCCCCCCTCTGCTTGGCGGTGCTTGGTAGGGTTGGTATCCCATATTCCACTTAGTTGGGTATGAGAATTTGGTAACTCTATCATGGATAGAGTTGAGCTGTCTCTTCGACTTAGGTCTTTAGAGGTTGACCGTCTGGACTAGACCATGTAAATCACATTAGTGTGTTGAGAAGCTATTAACATTTGTAACTGGCTTGTTGTTTAAGTCAAAGTTGTATGTCCTCTTTTAATGAATGGATGTGATCAGTTATTCAAAAAATAATAATAATAACATAACATAACAATGGTCTCTTTAAATTTATTTTTATTAAAATTGCAAGTATATTTTCAGCATGATTGGATTTTACTTGCCAACATAGAATGCTGGTCATTTAATTTTTAACAGGAGATATCCTGTTACTATGAAACTGGAGGCAAGCCGAATCCTATTAATATAAGACTAGTAAAGATGCACTTATTAGTTATAAACTGACAGAGTTTTACCTATAATAAATGTTATATATATTATCTGCAAAATATCAAGAGTTTAACAAAAATAGTCTGGAAACTCATTCTACTGATCCTGAGATGTTATTAATAGACAATACAATAAACTTGTTTTGACGTAGCCTGCTAGATTCATTCATATGCACGCCCAACACTATGATACATTCATTATTTTCAATGTTACTTGCAATGTTTTCAAGATAAGGCATATGTTCCTGTAACAATGAAAAACATATAAAAAGATAATGTATCAAAATTTTAAAACGTATTAAAATGTATAGACTTTACCTTGCCTGTATGTTCTATAAGATCAATCGTTGTGCATCCCAGTAGATTAATTTTTAACTATAAACGGACAAGATTTTATTTATATTTGTAGAATTTCTTCCTTGTTTACAACACATATTATATATATGACCTGCATAATGTTCATAATTATAATACAATAATTTACAAAAACCAATCTGTAACTATCTACACATATTTTTAAAGTATATATTATAAGAACAATAAGTTCCAAAATGGGTATTTTAAACATTCGAGTTACTGTTTAAGGAATAGGATCAACAAAGATTACATTTAGTTCATTCCGGTGCAATTCGCCATGTTCATTTATTTCTACATCAAGCAAGGTCATCCATTCTCTATTTGAAATTTCGACTGCTATATTATGAAAGAATAGAAGTCCATCCTGTAATAATGGAAACATATAAATAAACATTGTAATAAATTTTTGAAAATGAATTTATAAATACATATTTTACCTCATTTTTATGTTTTAAGAGATCCACTGTAGTACAATCAATGATCTCCCCTGCCGTTGGTCCGAATGCTACCACTACTGTAGATTCAGTATAATCGTGGACGTCTAAAGGCAAGCGGAAATGCAAGATTTAAACGACTACCACGATGGGCACAACTAAAATAAAGACATAATAAACAAATATGTTTTAAAGAAATATAAAGAACAAAATATAAAAAGAATATAATTATATTTATTCAGTTTAATTATACTAACATATTAGGCATAATAATAAATATAATAAATTGGAACATATTATTTGCTTTGTAATAGATATATGAATCAAGTTGAACTATCAATAAACAATATTTTCATATGTTATTAGGTTCTATGCATAATTCATATGTAAAGTGAAAAAAATTTAATAAATCATGTCCTAGTAGTTAATTTCATAAATATATAAGAATGTGTTTTTTTCTCACTTTAAACCAAAAAAAAAGGAATAAAAAGAAACTGGGCCAACCCATCTTAGACCCGGAATTGAGCCATCAACCCAGCCCACGCACCGGCACAAAGAAGAACAAAAAACGGTGCGTTGTATACTGGCTTCTGTTTATTTTTTGTTTGCTGATTTTTTTTTTTTTTTTTTTCCCGAGTTGCAACAAATCTGAAGCCATAGTTTTCAGATATGAGCGATAATTTTTTTCCCTATTTGTCAATTTTTTTGCTTGTCTTTTTTGGTTAAATATTTATGCTCTTCTGTGGGTTCGATTAGTCGATTAGTCACACATACATGTTCTCCAATGTTCTTGATCAGTGTAATTTTATAGTCTGTGTAATCCTATAGTCTGTGCAATGTTATAGACTTATAGTCAAATATCTGTGTTATACTTACAGCTCCTAAATTCCTATGAGCTCTTTCTTTTTTACATCTAACCATTGTGTTTAAAGAAACTGTTCAATAAGCAGTAACCTGTTAAGATTGCAAAAACAAACAGAGATACCTAGCTCTGATCCCAAAATTCATGAGCAAAGAAGCCAATTCACACAGCTTGACAGACGTACAACTCTGAAGATTTGAGAAGATGGAGCAAACTACAAAAATTCTGAAATGGTATAGCGGCAATTCGAGGCACTTATTTTATTATGTTTTAAATACTTCAAAGAAGCTATTGAAGATCGGAGTTTTTTATCGGTTTTCTTTATGCAGACATCTATTTATCATGCCGTACAAATTCACATATCGCCAACTGAGACTTTAAAAAAAAAAAAAAAAAAAAGGGAGGAAATCATACCCAAGAGATCCATAGAAAACAAAGGCTGAAGAGCAAGCTGAGAAGTCCTGAAAGTTTTCTGTGTGGATGTAAGGAATAAAGAAAGAGAGAGAGAGAAGTAAACATTAAACCGAGAGGGGCTGCGGTGAGAACAGGAGAAACTTCAAAACTGTAAAAAGCAGTGAAAACTTTTACACCAAGCGGTGAATTTAGTGGCAAATTTGTAATCGTGTCATCAGATTTCCTTGACTAAGTGGCAAATTTAATCTAGCATAAACACGTATAACCTATTTTGTAATCGTGTCATCAGATTTTATTTTATAAAGCTGTAAAAATTTAAATATTTTACACGTTTAAACCTAAACGTTTAAAATAAAATGAAATTGTGTAAAACAAAATAATATTCCCTCCCAAGCGCCGGACGAGGAGGAAAACCTAGGCAACTGTGAAAAGACCGAAACGTGAGCCGACAAAAGAAGCAAAAACAAACAACAGACTGCAATTTAGGAAATCAAGCGTAAAACACAATAATACAATGGCACGAGGGGCGGTAAATAGTTACAAAAAGCAGGGGAAAACTGTTAAAAAAGTTGTACGACAGCTGCATGCATATTGGAACTTATTAATATAAGATATATACACGTCGATTCTATAATTTTGCCAAATTCCTTGGCTTGTTAATTTTTGTAATTAACGATCCTTGGGTTTGAGGAAATTTACAATCATGCCGACTGTCCTGTTTGGATGGTGAGATAAAAAGAGATGATTTTAAATAAAATTAAAAATTAAATAAAATATTATTAAAATATTATTTTTAATATTATTATTATTTTAAAATTTAAAAAAATTAAATTATTTATTATATTTTATATAAAAATTTAAAAAAATTATAATTATAAAATAAGATAAAATGAGATGATTGCTTAATCCAAAAAGTCCATGTTATTCCTACGTCACAAAGTCTACGTATCAATCAAACAATAGTTGGCATATGACCCATAATTAAAAAATAAAAAAAAAGATTATATATATATTGTAAAATAATAATAAGTTTTGTTATATATAAATACAATCACGTATTAATATGTATATCAATATTAATTCATTCATATTTAAAATTTAAATTAATACTATTTTTAATAAAATTTATTTTTTAATTAATCATATCATATTAATATACAGATTAGTACATAATTATACTCGAAATTATATCTTTTCAACAATAATTGACATATGGCAATTGATCCGGGTTACGCTTATGGCAATTGATCCGGGTTACGCTTTTGGAAGGTGGAAATAGGAATGTACGAAAAGATAATCATCAGCCGAGAAATGAGATAAGCTTCTTGCATGCCTGACGAAAATGCGCTTAAGGTGTTAACTTGTTGCAGATAATCTATATACCCTTCTAGTCATTCAGTACACCTATATGGACTAGTGTTGAAACATTTGGGTCAAAGTTATAATTAAATCATGTCGGATTAGGTTCAAAGCTTTCAAGCGGGACGCCTATATAGACTATGCTGAAATTCAAACATTCAAAAACAAATATCCAATCCCGTCAATAACTTGACACCCATATTCACCAATGAATGACTTTGACCATAAACATCCACAAGAATATATGCAATTAGCTCACTTCCAATATTTTCAGTAGTAATTGACTCTGATTCTATCATTTAATATTTTAAATGAAACTCAAGTTAACGTTATATCTGGATCATACTTCCAAATGACTATAAATTGTATAATTGGAGTTCTTTTAGAATCATTATAAAGATTAGTAAAATCAACATCTTATTCTTAACACTTTAAGTAACATAAGATTACATGCATCACCTATTACAAGTACTGCACTATCAACTACTTTTAGGGAAAACTTTATCATTCATCATTGGCCCCATTAATCATTCATCTCGGTTCATTAGTTAAAAATTTAATCATTCATCATGGCCCCATTATTTTATTATAATTTCAAGGGAAAATATTTAGATATCAACATACAAACAATATTACAACTGCGACCCGCGGTTACGCTGAAAACATGCATATATGCTTGGAGAAAAGATAACGATAATGCTTTTCGTTCTTAATTATTGAAGAACTTTTGTATGCTCTCTTGAAAAGCTATATTAGTTGCGCTATAACCCCCATCCACGACTAGGTTGAGCCCACTCACATACTTGGACTCCTCGCTCGCTAAGAACAACGCAGCATCTGCTACATCTCTAGCTTCCAAAACCACCCCTTTCAAATTTGAAGCTTTGCATACCATTTCTTCCACTTTTCTCTTGTCTATTCCCATCGATTTTAGGAGCAAAGGGGTGGCCAAAGCATGTGGTGATATGCAATTGACTCTAATTCCGTACTGCCCCAACTCAACACATAAATTCTTTGTTAGTCCTACAACGGCATGCTTGGACGCCGTGTAGGTGTGAGAGGCCATTCCATGTGATTGTGTTGTAGAGCTTGCAGTGAATAGAATGGTGCCCCTTTTCGCTGGAATCATTACTTTGGCCGCGTGTTTTGCTCCTAGAAATGACCCCAAGACATTCACATCAAAAAGTCTCTTGTATTCCTTCTTCTCGATGGCTAAGATGTTTTCATCTATTTGGCCAGTAAGGCCTGCGTTGTTGAACATTATGTCGAGTTTCCCATGCTTTGACACTGCAGTATTAACAGCATTCTCGACATCAGACTCGCTAGTGACATCGCAGTGGATGTAGGAAATGTCACCATTGATACTTTTGTCTTGGCAAACTGAGAAACCAAGCTCGTCTTGGATGTCAGCAATGATGACCTTAGCACCATGTTCAGTGAATAGTCTTGCTGTACTCTCACCAATTCCACTTGCACCTCCGGTTATTAAGGCAACCTTGCCTGCTAATCTGCATATTAATCCAAATCTTAGTATGGGAAATCTCTTGAAATATCACAACAATTGATATAAAAGATGAAGAGAAAGAGAATAAGATTTGCTTCTTATTATTACCTCTTAGCGATGGGAGCTAGCAAGGACGATGCGCCGTTCATGATATTTGTTATTGGTTGTGATGTCGTTGGAGGGTGTTTTGATGTGAATATAAGATCTTTTCTGATGACGTTTTATAAGGAGAGAACTCAGTCGTAGAAGGATTACAATTGAGAACGCAATTATGACTTGCATGTGGTCCTCCTGTTCCTTTCCTGTTAATGGACATGAATTCATAGGTGGCAACTTAATTCGTTGCTGCCTCTACAACAAATGTATATATAAAAAATAATAATGTTAGGTACAAGTTGTATAAATTTAATATAAGTCTTTTGTAAATTATGGACTCTATCAAGAAAAATAAAACTTTTCATATTTTTTTATAGTGAGATTTACTCTTTTTTAAAAAAACTTGCACAAGATCTGTGCATCTAGAAGTTTAGAACTTATATATATCATTTCTCATATAAACAAACAAACCAAAGAACCATTAAAATACCAAAAAGATAAAACATTAAAAAAAAGAGAGACAGAAACGTACGCTTTAGTGGTGGCTGGCTGACCATATATATATATATATATATATATATATATATATGTATGTATTTAAAATTCTATTTTATTTCCATTTTCTATTCCAGATGATTTTTTATTGTCTATTTTAGTTTTTTATATTTTCTAGTTTTTTTAATTACCCTTATATTGAATTTCATGGTTTTCCTTTATTTTTTAACTTTTTTAAAAACTTTTATCTTTATTTTTTGGAAACCCAATGAGTTTTTTTTTTTTTTTTAATAAATAACTATAAATCAAAGGATTGGTTTTGCAATAATTATTGTCAATTTAGTATAAAACTAGTCCATATAAACACGAAGTCAAAAACGCCCCCAACAAAAAACAACTATTTTAAGCACGTGTCACCAAACCAATATATATAATAAGCATGATAAACGTTGGTGTAATAGTCAGCAAAATACATTTAAAACACCGTAAGGAAACTTCGCAAATTGTCTCTGTCCATAAAAGAGAACAAAAATATGTCTTTATATATTTAAGTATTCTTTTAGTCTATTGGTTGGAAATTTGGAACCGACAGAGAAAGCCTCCTATTAATGAATCACAAATTGTTTGCTTTTGGAATGATGAAATTTGTGGTATGAGGATACGCACGTGAAGAAGTCTTGCTACGTATGAAGAATAAGCCTCTTTGGATAGTAAACGTGTTTTATCTCATTTTATAATTATAATTTCTAAAATCTTCATACAAAATATAATAAAATTTAATTTTTTTAAATTCTAAATCAATAATAATATTAAAAAAATAATATCCTAACAATACTTTATTTTACTTTTAACTTTTATCTAAAACCTTCTCATCTCATCTCACTGTCTAAACCGCACCTAAAAGAGATCCATAGAGCTCTCTTCCTTCAGCGACAAAGGGTGCTCACAATCACAAGATTGAGAGAAGCCAAATCATCAGTAAATGATTTTCTTTGTGACTCAATGCATGTTTGGATTTGAGTTAGGAGGTTTAACAAGTGTTTTTAATAGTTTAAAATCTGTTTTAGAGGAGGTTTAGATACAAAAAGCCATTTATTTCACCTTATCTAATCGTGATAAATTTTTAAAATTTTCACACAAAATACAGTAAACAATTCAACATTTTTCAAATTCTAAAATAATAATGATATTATAAAATAATATTTTATTCAACTCTCATCTCAACTTACTATCCAAATCTCCTCTTAAAGAAAAGATAGTATGTTTGATAAATTTATTAAAAAAAAATGCTTTAAGCACCCACAAAAAAAGTATCATATTCCTGAGTAAATCCCTTGGCCAAAAGTGGATTTGGGTTTCAGTTTGGCTACTCTTCAAAATCAATATTATATTCTTGAGTAAATCCCCTAACCACAAGTCGAGTCTTGTATCTATCAACAGTCCACTTGAGCAAGTTTTAATTTTGAAAACTCACTTAGACCCAACAACTGACTTTCTTAGAGACAAATCAACCAAATCCCAAGTATTAAGTTTCTCTTTTATTGCAGCTTGCTAAAGGGGGTTAGTGGAGCCTTATGATGGAGTGAGGTTGATGCGAGCTAGTTAAGGCATCAAAGCAATGAAAATCGTGGAGATGTGAGGGCAGAGATCTTACCAAGGTGGAACGTTAAAGGTCTGAATGTGGATCATCAGCAAGATTCGTGGATTGGACAGAACTTAGGGACTGGACTATAGTGGCATTTGGACTATCAAATGTGTGTAGTTTGGGTGAGCCTAATTCTGTGAAGATAATATTAGCGGGTTGAGCAAAGATGTGTCTCTTAGTAGGAATGTCAACAGAAAAAAGGTGGAAACAATGACCTTGGGAATTTCTCGACCTTGCGGAACAATTGATGTTCTCAAAAAACTATATGATGGGAAATTCGAAGGCAATGTGACACACAAGCATAACACATATAGCTTTTGTTTTCAATCCCATATCCAAGAAAGTGGCACAATTAAGAGTGATACTTGAGTTTGGTGCGCATGTGAAGTAAAATGAAATAGGCCGAACCAAAACTTCGTAGGTGATGATATACAGGACTGAGCCAAACAATCTCTCATAAAGAGTATTATTATTAATAAGAAGAGAAGGCAACTGATTGATGAGGTAGATTGACATGAGGGAGGCTTCATCCCAACATCTGGTAGGCAAGGATGATGATAAGAGGAGAACACGAGTGGTATTTAGAATATGTCTAAGTTTACGTTCAGCCCTCTCATTTTGCTGTGAGGTACCTGGATATGAAAGGTGAAAAATAGTGTGATAATGTTTCAGGATATCATAAAAGGCATGTTGGTAGACTCTAGAGCATTATTAGAACAAAAGACTTCAATGTATTTTGAGAACTGAGTTGTAATCATTTTGGCAAAATTGCAATAAGTATCTAATAATTCAGAACTTGATTTCATTAAGCCAAGTATAACAAGAGAAGTCATTCATAAAGACTACAAAATATCTTGAGTTACACATACTATGAACGGGAGAAGGTCTCCAAACATCATAATGAATTAGAAAAAAACAATCAGATGCCATAGACTCACTAGTACTAAAAGGCAATGTTGGCTCTTTCGCAAGTTGACAAGAAATGCAATAAAAGACTAGGACTAGTAGATGCCAAACCTTTAAACCCTTAGAAGTGAATAATTGTATTGGAGATACAAATGCATGACCAAGATGGGAGTGCCAAAATGAAAGTGAGGGTGAACAAGTGGAGGAATCAACTGCAACAACATTAGAGCTACAAATGTAGAGGTGTGAGATGCGAAGCAGTCACCCAACTCTACGCATAGTTCCAAGTATCTAACCGGTCCGCAGATCCTATACAACAACACCAAAGAAGCCAAACACAATTGACCCACAGAGAGAAGATTGAATGAAAGTATAGGACATGAAAAGATTTGGAATAGAATGATTAGATGTATGGACACTGCCTATATTTTTAACAGTCATAGTGATGCCATTAACTATTTGCATTGAAGATGAATGTGATAACAGTGTAGATGTGGTAAATGTAGATCAATTAGGTGTCATGTGATTGCAACATGAAGAGTGAAAGATTTAAGGAGAAGCATTACTTGGCAAGACCTAGAGTGTAGAGGAAGACTTAGTAGAACCCTTGGTAGGCTTCAGAATATCTCCAAAAAAGCCATTGATACTCTAGTTCGGTTCTTACTTCGATTGATAGTAATCAATTGGTATTCCAAGGAATTATCAACTAATGAGTTGCAAGTGACAAGCATATCCCAGGCAGATTACGAATCATCGAAAGGGCCGAACAAGGCACAATTGATAGAGTGGCAGTATTACGAAACTATGTGAGAATCTGATAATGATTACTCTCCCAATCAACCAGACGAGTACAAAAGATGTCATCAAACTCATTAGAACCCTTGGTGGGCTTCAGAATATCTCCCATTACTACATTTAATCCCTCTCTTTATTTTTCTCTCATAACAAGCAAGTTTCTCTCACGGGAACTCTAACATTTTTCACAAGGCATACTCTTCCTATTTCTTGTGCTCTAAGTTCAATTTTTATAAGTTTGAAGAAAGGAAAATGCTTGGGTGCCCTTTAAAAGTGCCCCTAGTGTCTTTTATTTTTTTATTTTTGGTTTTTCTAAATGTTAAAAAAAGTTACCACTAGTGAATTTGTGTGTATGTATTTTTCACATTTTAAAAAAATGACAATACACTAATTTTGGGAGGCATATTTCGGGGGCATCCTAGCTTCACACTTGAAGAAATAGCTTTGAGATTGAAAAATTCTTTATGAAAGCCAGTGTATAATGGACATCCTCTATTTAATTGATATGGCAAGACTTGAATTGTTAAGAAAATCTAAAGTTAAAAAATCTAACAAATCGAGTCTTAACATGTCAATTAAATGGAGGGTATACTTTGCACACAAATCGACTTCCTTGTAGAAGAGGTATTGGTGGAATGGATTATTATGAGTGAAACATAGAGCTGAAGGAATAGTGTAGTTGTCACCATGGAAGCTCTAAGAGAGAAGAGGGGCAGATGGAAGACAGAAGGTTTTGTCGAAGCAAGAGGCGAAGGTTAGAGAATGAACTGAAGCAGAACTCAAAATGCAACTTTTGAAGTCAGGAGAATGCACTGTTTCGTGGCTGAAGGCATTGTTGAGGATAGTAAGCAGTGCACTATTTTGTGAAGACCATTGATGAAGTGCACCGTTTCAAGCTATGTGAGCTAAATTACTTTGTTTGTAGTAGTTTTATTTCTATTATGTTATGAGTTTTGCTACATATAAGCAAAGTCGCATACTAATCTGTGTATCAATACTGATTTCTTTATACTTGAAATTTAAATTAATATTATTTTCAATAAAATCTACTTTTTGACCAATCATATTAAAATGGTGCACAGATTAGTACACAATTGTGCTTGCAACTAGATTTTTCCTTATGTTATTGCACCTTACACGTGTTAGCTGTTTATTTGTTTTGTTGCTTATCTTTTGGAGAGTATGAAAAGGAAGAGAAGAAGAACTGTAAATCATCTGGACAATTGTTGATGATTGAAACTGTACGTGTTGGAGGTCAAGGGATTCCTCGAAGAACCCTAATAGCATTTCTATTTCATTCAGACTTTTTATCAAACACCTTTCATTCCATTCATCTTCTATATTCCAACCATACTGTAGCAATACATTCATCAATCCCAATTAAATTACAAACAAACAGATCATAACCCTTATAGCTTTTCACATGGTAGATCCAACATTATCCTCATGCCATCATGTTTTTTGAGCTCCAAGTCTAGTTTTTTAGCTTTTAAAAATACCAGCGTCAGGTTTGAGTCTAGACCCCATTGCTAATCGGTGAAATGAGTGTTTATCAGTGAGGTTTACGATGAAATGTATAGATGGAGGAGCTTATTGGAAGAAGTGGAAGAGAAAAATTAATTAGAGAGTGCAGAAAAGTATTTGGACCGAAACCTCCTTTCTAGCAGGAATGCATTCAAACAGGCCGAAATTGACGAAATTTTCACCAGAACAAAACATTCTACATATCTGTGTCAGTTAGTGTTCTGGTAGAAAAAATGCTGGAATGGAATAAAAAATAGAACACTAATTTGAATCCCTATAAAAGTATTGTTGCAAGATTTCAAAGCATCTGAATTAGAAGACACGAAGGGCAGCTTTGGATGAGAGAAGAGATACAAAATTCTCATCTCATCTTATCACTATAATTTTTTTTAAATTTCTACACAAAATATAATAAATAATTTAATTTTTTTCAAATTCTAATTTAACATTTTCAAATAATTTTAAAAAATAATATTTTAAACTTTTATCTCTGACTCAAAATTCTCATCTTACTTCCAAACCTCATTTTCTTACATCAACTAATATAAGAAGTATTGATATTTTTGTTTTTTCTTAAGAATTTTATGGGTTCCACAACGATTATTTTGTTTATACATCAGTTTATAAAACCTTTAAATTATGAACTAATTGAGATTTAATTTATATATATATATATATATAATATTAGATTTCTTCCTTTTTTTGAGTGTGAAAGACCTTATATCATAGATTGTAATTTTTTTTTTTGGGGTGGGGGGAAAGGAAACTTCTAACATCTCATGAACAACTAGTACAAGATTTGTCAAAATCAATGAGAGGTGCGACCACAAGCAGCCCTTCCTCCATCAAGATAGTTTCGATAACAAAAGAAAAAGCTAGTTTAACTAATTCATGTCCTACTTTGTTGCCCACCTTGTTGACAAAAGAGAGCTTCCAGCTTGGATGTTTCCCCAGCGCATGCTTGAGGTCTTCAATGAGTTGCCCAGACCATGAGAAATCTAGAGTATGATCATTGACTACGTCTATGACCACCTTCGCATCCCCCTCAAACTCAGTCTTGACTATTCCCAGCTCAGCACATAGAGAAAAGGCTCTTAAGAGAGCTTAACCTTCAGCTAGGAAGGCTGAGGAAACAAACACTTTTTGAGCAGCCAACATTACTTGTGGGTCTCCTTTTGAATCTCAGATTACAATGCCCATCCCTGTTTTCAGCTCTATTTTGAGGAAGCTGGCATCAAAATTTACCTTGAGCCATGTAGGAGCTGGAGGTTTCTAGCAGATCCCTTCAATTGTAGACAACTCTACATCATGGCTTGTCATAGGCTCTACTGAGCCAAGGAGAAGTTTGCAATGTCAAATATTGGAGCTTTAATGAGTGCTATTGGGCCAAAAAACTTATTTATGAAAATCAAGTCATTCCTCCTTTGCCAAATTTTGTAGCAGACTACAACAACTAGGTCTAAGCGTCTTGCATCAAGTTTGCAATTGAATTCAGCCCACAGGTCAGCAAAATTATTATAGCTATTACCCCATTTAGATACAGGGGTATTCCTCTCCCCCCGAACATCCCTTGCAGCTAGACATTCCCACACGCCATGTAGAACCGTTTCACTTTCAGTGTTACAAAATTGGCAAAGGGGGTTATCTGGAATCCTTTTATTTTTTATTTTTTGAAGGGATTTTCCTTTGTAGGTAATAGATTAGAGAGTAATTTCCACATAAACTGTTTTACCTTCCCCATCACTCCAAGGTTCTAGATTTCCTTCCAATGATGCTCAGGCTGGTTGCTTCCTGTGGATTCCCCAAACTGTTAGTGTTTGGTATCCAAATTAACAAAATAAGCACTCCTAACCGAAAATGATCCTTTTTTTTAGAAGCCCCAAATTGTTGTATCTTTAGCACCTCTTAGACTGATAAGCAGATTACAAATAAGGCCCACTTCTTCAGGGTTGAAAATAGTTTCAATCAACCCTTTTTTCCAACTAAGGCTATTTGAATCAATAAGGACAATTGACTTAGATGAGAGGGTATAGGGGATGGTTTGTACTTGGAAAGTATTCACTTTTGGGATCCCGTCCAAATTCGTATGGTTTTTCCATTTTCGACTCACCAAAATAGCCCATTTTTTACTAAATGCATAATTGAGCATAGACCTTGCCAGATATAAGAGGAACTGGGTTTGAGTTAAGCTTCAAGAATATGAGAATTCTTGAAATACTTTGCTTTGTAGAGCTGGGCCACTAGAGATGAGGGATGCTTATGAATTCTCCAAACTTGTTTTGTGAGCAACGCTAGATTGAAGCAGTATGTATCTCGAAAACCAAGGCCACCAAGCTATTTGGAGACACCCAATCTCTCTCACCTTTGCCAATGAACTTCTTT